>NC_053390.1:449843665-450443665 GCF_905171765.1 Bufo bufo | reverse complement strand
AACCCAAAAATTCATACTTACCTCCTCCATTTGCTGGTGACGGGCCGCCATCCTGATTGAAGCTCTCGTCCGAAATTGCATGCGCAGTAACGTATGATGTTACCATGCCGGCCGGCATGCTGACGTAATCTTGCGCCGAGCGAGATTTCATGCCACATCTTCAAGCAAGATGACGGCGGCCGGCACGTCGCGAGCAAATGGAGGCGGTAAGTTTGATGTAATTTTTTTTAATGTTAATTTTACTCGGTTTTTACACTCAGATGCCGTGATCATGTATGAACGCGGCATCCGAGGGGTATAATGACAGAGGCGGCGCTATCACAGCTCCCTGTCATTGCACCCGCTACTTTTTTTTTTTATTCGGCGAATCAGCGGAATCGAACTTGTTCAACTGCATGTGCGTCCCCATACAATTTCATTGCTTTTTGGCTGCACATCTCTTTACAGAGGCAAATAATGCTTTCATGTACTGCATAAACGAAAAATCACCCAACAAGCAAGAGCTAAGCTGCATTTACACTAGCCAGATTATCGGGAACGGTCGTTCCTGACAATCTGCCCATCTAGATGGTCCGCCGATCACCTAATGAACAAGTGAAATGCTCATTCATAGGGTGGTGCTGTCATTCATACGGGCACCACGGATTCTAGTTTCTGGGCAGCAGATCGTGTGGTCTAAACAGCTATCTGCTGCTCAGAAACCATGAATCGGTGTGAGGACAAGGGATCGCAATAGCCATCCCTCATCCTCATACAGTGCCCTTGCACTGGCGGTGGATGCACTTAAGCATATTCACCGCCTGTCTAAATCTACATCAGCTTTCTTGCTGGTGTTGATTTAGGCATTTTTCTACCCCTAAAGCAGGCATAGAAAATAATAAATGTAGGCTGCCCATGCCACACACCCTTTTTTAGACCTGGCGTGAGCGGGGGAAAGTGTATATCTGCGACAGATATATGTCAAAAAGTGGAGTTAGTAAATGCCCCCCTATGTCTGTTGAGTTATCCACCACATCCAGAAAATGCATTCAATGATTATATGTATAGGATTTTAGACTTTGAGACTGAGGCTACTTTCACATCCGTTTGGCTCAGTTTCGTCAAGCGGACACCAAAACGCTGCAAGCAGCGTTTTGGTGTCCTCCTCCAGAGCGGAATGGAGTCTGAACGGAGGCAAACTGATGCATTCTGAGCGGATCCTTATCCATTCAGAATGCATTGGGGCTAAACTGATCCGTTTTGGACCGCTGAACGGATCTCACAAACGGAAAGCCAAAACGCCAGTGTGAAAGTAGCCTTAGTTAAAGGAGTTGTTCAGTACCTTTCTTGTGAATAGGCCACATTTGGTTGCAGATAAGCTCCATTCACTTAAAGTAGCACTTTCACAGAAATTTTATTCTCTGACCTGTTAGAAAGGTACATGATGTAATCTGTAGTGAATGTAATCTTCTCATCAGTGACTGTATTTGTGAGCTATCCACTCTCTTTGTACTCTCATGACACTCTCATTGTAGCTGTGTCATGTGACCAACTCTCTGATCGCCAACTTAGGCCTCATGCACACGACCGTGACGTTTTTTGCGGTCCGCAAATCGCAGATACGCAAAAAACTGAAGCCGCCCGTGTGCCTTCCTCAATTTGCTGAACGGAACGGGCGGCCCATTGTAGAAATGCCTATTCTTGTCCGCAAAACGGACAAGAATAGGACATGCTATACAGGGAGTGCAGAATTATTAGGCAAGTTGTATTTTTGAGGATTAATTTTATTATTGAACAACAACCATGTTCTCAATGAACCCAAAAAACTCATTAATATCAAAGCTGAATATTTTTGGAAGTAGTTTTTAGTTTGTTTTTAGTTTTAGCTATTTTAGGGGGATATCTGTGTGTGCAGGTGACTATTACTGTGCATAATTATTAGGCAACTTAACAAAAAACAAATATATACCCATTTCAATTATTTATTTTTACCAGTGAAACCAATATAACATCTCAACATTCACAAATATACATTTCTGCCATTCAAAAACAAAACAAAAACAAATCAGTGACCAATATAGCCACCTTTCTTTGCAAGGACACTCAAAAGCCTGCCATCCATTGATTCTGTCAGTGTTTTGATCTGTTCACCATTAACATTGCGTGCAGCAGCAACCACAGCCTCCCAGACACTGTTCAGAGAGGTGTACTGTTTTCCCTCCTTGTAAATCTCACATTTGATGATGGACCACAGGTTCTCAATGGGGTTCAGATCAGGTGAACAAGGAGGCCATGTCATTAGATTTTCTTCTTTTATACCCTTTCTTGCCAGCCACGCTGTGGAGTACTTGGACGCGTGTGATGGAGCATTGTCCTGCATGAAAATCATGTTTTTCTTGAAGGATGCAGACTTCTTCCTGTACCACTGCTTGAAGAAGGTGTCTTCCAGAAACTGGCAGTAGGACTGGGAGTTGAGCTTGACTCCATCCTCAACCCGAAAAGGTCCCACAAGCTCATCTTTGATGATACCAGCCCAAACCAGTACTCCACCTCCACCTTGCTGGCGTCTGAGTCAGACTGGAGCTCTCTGCCCTTTACCAATCCAGCCACGGGCCCATCCATCTGGCCCATCAAGACTCACTCTCATTTCATCAGTCCATAAAACCTTAGAAAAATCAGTCTTGAGATATTTCTTGGCCCAGTCTTGACGTTTCAGCTTGTGTGTCTTGTTCAGTGGTGGTCGTCTTTCAGCCTTTCTTACCTTGGCCATGTCTCTGAGTATTGCACACCTTGTGCTTTTGGGCACTCCAGTGATGTTGCAGCTCTGAAATATGGCCAAACTGGTGGCAAGTGGCATCTTGGCAGCTGCACGCTTGACTTTTCTCAGTTCATGGGCAGTTATTTTGCGCCTTGGTTTTTCCACACGCTTCTTGCGACCCTGTTGACTATTTTGAATGAAACGCTTGATTGTTCGATGATCACGCTTCAGAAGCTTTGCAATTTTAAGAGTGCTGCATCCCTCTGCAAGATATCTCACTATTTTTGACTTTTCTGAGCCTGTCAAGTCCTTCTTTTGACCCATTTTTCCAAAGGAAAGGAAGTTGCCTAATAATTATGCACACCTAATATAGGGTGTTGATGTCATTAGACCACACCCCTTCTCATTACAGAGATGTGCATCACCTAATATGCTTAATTGGTAGTAGGCTTTCGAGCCTATACAGCTTGGAGTAAGACAACATGCATAAAGAGGATGATGTGGTCAAAATACTCATTTGCCTAATAATTCTGCACGCAGTGTATATCTGCAACAGATGCGGACTGCACACGGAGTGCTGTCCGCATATTTTGCGGCCCCTTTGAAGTGAATCGGTCCGCAAAAATGGTCGTGTGCATGAGGCCTTACACAGGACAGGTCTATTCATTCCTATGAGACTGACATTGAGGCCCCCATAAGAATACACAGAGAAACTGACTACCTGTCCGCACATTAGATGCTGTGGTATTTGGAATATCTGATTGCTGGTCAGATATTGATGTCATACAGCTGAGAAGCAGAAGGGAGGTTATACTGTAACTCACAAATACAGACACTTGTAAGAAGATTACATTCACTACAAATGACATCATGTACCTTTCTAAGTGAATGGGGACATCTCTGGATCCATGTGAGGTACAGGGCTGGTTCTAGCTTTGTTACAAAGAGGTGGCCATGTACTATGTGATATCTGATTTTCATTTCCTTACATTAATCATGGGATAACCACCTTTAATAAAAATCAGCTGCAATACCTGACATAGCCCAAAGGCAATAGTGGTGCTGTTTCCTGAAAAAAAAAAAAAAAATGTATAGGACTTAGTAATTGACAACCCCTGATGCATATTTCGAGAGACAGGCAGGATCTCTAATGTTGAATAACTAGGGAAGGTTGTGAGTTGCTCTTATGGTATAATTTCATGAAACAGGTTAACCTAACAGTTTGTGGGTTATGTGCATTTTCAGCCTTCTATACCCTTAAAAGAAAGGTCCTCCACTCACATTATGAGGTTATGTTGTTGGATCATAGGGATATCTAATGCATTTGGGGGATACCAGCAAGATATTTGAAGAGAAGCTTACAATTTTTCAATGAGAAAGTAGAGATGAGCTCTTACAACTTGCACTTATTATGCTCCATTCTTTACACATCCATACTGCTAGACCTCACATTCTCCCATCTTTTCATAAATATACATGCCAATATAATGTACATGTATGTATATACATGTATAATCTCCCATTTATTTTCTTCACAGTATAATTCTGAAAGACAGGGCCTTATGAATAATTCATTACCCCCTCACTGCTTCTGCATACAATCCTGGTTTATAGTGAGGGCCGTGTCCAATGCATTTGTGAGTAGATCTCGACCCAATTGAATTTCAATCATTTTTTAAAGTTAGGTTTAAGAAGGCTGGGTTTGGGAGTGGGGAGGGAGGGCTGGTGTGCATAGATGGTGAAAGGGCTGATTATGCAGCAGATTTGCTCTTACTGTCTTTGTGAATATGTTTTTTATTTGCCTTCCTCTGTCTAAAGGCCAGAATTGACATTACTATGATACAGTGACACCATTCAGTGCTGCTCAAAGAAAGACATAATTCTCTGGTAGCGTCATGCTGGTCAGCTTTTCATGCATTAGCAGGTGGACATAATATCATTTTACAGACCCTTATTTGTAGGGTGCTATCATACTTATACATGGGAAACCTATCTAGTGTGGATTCATTTATTGCTCTGCAATGAATCAAGGCATCGGTTCTATAAAGAATCAAAATGGAGATGGCAATGTGTCTCAGTCAAAACTTGCAAATATACCACCTTTAGGTCCAGGGACGCTACCTTGTAGTTGTCAAGAAGTGGTATTTTCCACAGTCTGTGAAAGGGCTGCTGCCTCAGAGAAGTATTCTATAATCTAACATAGTAACATAGTATATAAGGCCGAAAAAAGACATCTATCCATCCAGTTCAGCCTGTTATCCTGCAAGTTGATCCAGAGGAAGGCACAAAAAAAACGAAACAAAAAAACAAACTGTGAGGTAGAAGCCAATTTTCCCCACTTAAGGGGGGAAAAATTCCTTCCGGACTCCAATCAGGCAATGAGACTAACTCCCTGGATCAACGACCCCTCTCTAGTAGCTATAGCCTGTAATATTATTACGCTCCAGAAAGTCATCCAAGCCCCTCTGCTGGTATATATCTCAAGAGGAACAGGGAATGTTATTTTAGTGCGACCCTGTGGGATCTTTTCAGCATTGGTCCTGAAAGGGATTGATGCTGTTGGTAACATCATTTTACGACATTACTTGTACTAAACTTTCTCAATTGTAACAAAATGTACAAGTGGCTTAAAACTGGTTCTTCAAATCAGGTTAAACTAACAGAAGCAAGGAATTCAGCTAAAAATTCTTTACAATATCTGAGAATATTTACCATGCTAAGTTCTTGCCATGGGGAAGATTTACTGATGGTATTAGAGCTCGGATTCAGGTGTTGTCCAGCACGGAAGTGGAAGACACAGG
Source organism: Bufo bufo (assembly GCF_905171765.1). Lineage (NCBI taxonomy): Eukaryota > Metazoa > Chordata > Amphibia > Anura > Bufonidae > Bufo > Bufo bufo. Next base: position 450,438,127 of record NC_053390.1, on the reverse strand, counting down.
GCAGGAGGAGAGGGCATCTGTGGCTAGCTAGAATGGCTTTGAGGAGGTGAATAACAACAGGCAGGATGAGGTAATAGGACTCAAAGACATAAAACAAGTCTAACGATCTGGCTGCCAAAATCAGTTTTCTTGAGATGGCAATAGAGGAGGGGGCAGAGGAAGAGCGCAATGAGACGATGTGAGAGAGAGAGACAGAGAGCACCTTTTGGAAAAAGATTTAATCTGATTAGTCTCTTAAGTGAATGGAGAAAGCGAAAGGAATTAAATAGCGATGAAAGGGCCTGGAGGGGGAGCCCAGGCTGCTATTGTGCCTTGTGAAGTGGAGACCCTGATATCTCACGCCAAATTAGGTCACATTAATCTGCACAACATTAAAACCCATCTAAGGAAATCAGTGTGTTTTTGTTGGCCCTACTGACCTACTACTCTCAGCAGGCTTCGACAAGGCAGTGTAAACACAAGGCAGGGTAATGACCACCAAGAGGTAGGTTTGTGTATCTTTGTGGAAATCAATGGTCAAAGTTTAACTGATCATGGACCCTAAGCAGACATTTTTGTTGGTCAAATCAATAGTCTGAGTCATGAGGTTTGACCATACATATGCATGTATAGCTTACATTTTAAAGCTGTATGCAGTAGTTTCCAGTTAATTAGTAGACTGTATTGTAATCGTTGGAGGCATTTTAATTTGGCACACTGTGTGGGAAGGATTTATTTTGTTTGGTGTTCAATTATTTTTTTCCTCCTCCGGATTTGCGTTCTTGATTAGTACAGTAGAAAGCCTAGAATGGTGCACCTCAGAAAAGTCTTAAAAAGATTCAAGTATGGATCTTGGCACAGACAACTGTACCCTTACATTAATGAGCCTAACCAACAGCAGCATCAGACTAAAGACTTGGCATCATGTATGGCTACGGAGACATTTAAAATGTGGGCGTATTCAAGTTTGTGTTCAAATCAAGGTTCTGCACGGTGGGAGATATGCTTGCTCAGCACACAACTGGTGACTCACTGAGCTTCAGATGCTGATATTAAAAGGGCTGTGCAATAATGTATTCAATGTATACCTAAATTATCTTGCTGTCTGAAATGGTTTTATCAGTACGGTAAGTCAAAATGCAACACACATCCATATATGCAATGCATGTTTCAAAAGAAAATACTTCAAGAAAAATGGAGATTTGCACCAGATCTATAAAAATGTATATATCACAGGACTAGAAAACAATTTTCTCCTTATACCTTTGTTATCCCACAAATTAGTTTCAACTGTTGGTTGCAATGCCCTTTTTGAGTTTTACATATCAATAGAGACAACTCTTAGGCTGAGTTCACACGGGCGAGATTTCTGCGCGGGTGCAATGCGTGAGGTGAACGCATTGCACCCGCACTGACTCCGGACCCATTCACTTCTATAGGGCTGTGCACATGAGCGGTGATTTTCACGCATTACTTATGCGTTGCGTGAAAATCGCAGCATGCTCTATATTGTGCGTTTATCACGCAGCGCCGCCCCCATAAAAGTGAATGGGGCTGAGTAAAAATCGCAAGCATCCGCAATCAAGTGCGGATGCGGTGCGATTTTCACGCATGGTTGCTAAGATGACAGTCTATTCACTGTATTATTTTCCCTTATAACATGGTTATAAGGGAAAATAATAGCATTCTTTAATACAGAATGCTTAGTAGGTGGTCAATTGAGGGTTAAAAAATAAAAAAATAATTAACTCACCTTCTCCTCTTGATCGCGTAGCTGCCAGTCTCTTCTTACTTCTTTAATCATGAGCTGCCGGCTAAAGGACCTGTGGTGACGTCAGATCACATGCCCCAATCACATGGTCCATCACCGTGGTGATGGACCATGTTATTGGACCATGTGATGTGATGTCACCACAGGTCCTTTAGCCGGCAGCTCATGATTAAAGAAGTAAGAAGAGACTGGCAGCTACGCGATCAAGAGGAGAAGGTGAGTTAATTTTTTTATTTATTTTTTTAACCCCTCCAGCCTTATTGTACTATGCATTCTGTATTAAGAATGCTATTATTTTCAGTTATAACCATGTTATAAGGGAAAATAATACATGTTATAAGGGAAAATAATACAATCTACAGAACACCTAACCCAAACCCGAACTTCTGTGAAGAAGTTCGGGTTTGGGTACCAAACATGACGATTTTCTCACGCACGTGTAAAACTCATTACAATTATTTGCACTCGCGCGGAAAAATCGCGCATTTTCCCGCAACGCACCCGCATCTTATCTGGGCAAAAAACATGATGCCCGTGTGAAAGAGGCCTTAAAGGGAGTCTGTCACCGATTTTCACCCATTAATCAGCAGTGGCGATCAGAACGTTGCCCAAGCATGTTAGACATACCTTTATATTGTTTCTGTCTGTAGTGAATATCCTGGAAAAGCAGTTTTAGGCTACATTCACACGAACGTATTTTGTTTCCGTGTCCATTCCGTTTTTTTTTGCGGATTGGATGAGGACCTATTCATTTCAATGGGTCCGCAAAAAATGCGGTGTGCTGTCTGCATCAGTAGGTCTGTTCCGTAGCTCCACAAAAAAAAAAAATAGAACATGTCCTATTCTTGTCCGTTTTGTGGACAAGGACAGGCATTGTTACAATAGATCCACAAAAAAAAAACGGATGCCATACGGACATCATCTGTGGACCGCAAAACACATATGGTCGTGTGAATCTAGCCTTTTAATCGTATGGAAAGCAGCTCTAAAGTGCCCCGGGGGGAAGGGAGCAGGCTTTAGTGTTCAAAGTGGCTGAACCCGCCACCCTGCCCTGCGCTGTATACCTCCCATAACCTGCAAAGATTTCCTCCCCATTTGACCAACGTCACACTGATGCAGCACTTCTCCCCTGCTTGCTCCTCCTGTAAGTTTTGCCTGGCATCGTCGCCCTCTCCTCTGATGTCAGGGAGATGCTGCACTTCCTGCGCATGCGTAGAACATTTCCTGATAGAGGGAATTTTCCAAGCATGTGCCAAAAGTGCAGCACACGGCACCCATGCAAGATTTACCAGGGTCTCTCCCTGAAATCAGGGGAGATGGTTAGAATGCCTGGCACAGCTTACAAGAGGAGCACGCTGAAGGGAAGTGCTCCATCAGCGTTGCGTTGGTGGAGAAGGTAGGTACACAGCACGCGGATGATTGGGTGGCTTAGGCACTTTGAGAACTAAAGCCTGCACCATGGGCACTTTAGAGCCATCAATACAGACAAAAAAAAACACCATAAAGGTATGTCTAACATGCTTGGTCACCATGCTGTCCACCGATGCTGATAGTTTAATGGGTGAAAATTTGGTGACAGGCAGCTTCCTGTGTGCGGCACCTCCAGGTATATCAGCCTTATATGCAGATGTAGCTTTGGTGCATCCACATTTAAGAATTGCATAAACAGCTGCTACCTAATTTGTATCACGTAGCAAAATTTCTCCATTTGTAGTGGATTTGATCCAACAGTAGAGCAGGGCAGCTGCGTAAAAATTGATAGCAGCCTGCATTCTGACACAGGCTGTTGTAAATGTCTCGTGTCTGCAGCCAGTTGATGTATGTAGCCCAGGGCAACCTATATATTTTCTTTTTTCCAGAGCCATTTTTTAAAGCATCGCCCCATTACACAAATTATACAGTGTAACAATCATCAGTGTTCTTTTCAAATACCAACATTTGATGTTCTGATGCAGGCAATAAAACAGATGAATATAGTAAATAATATGCAGTTTACTTGTTATGTGCAGTACCAGCTAACATCTAGTGGGAGATAACTTTTGTAAACGATGCACGAAATGTACTCAGTTTTGATGTAGCTGAGATCTAATTCTATAAACAGATTACAGAACCCTATTCATCCAGTAGAGAGAAGTTTGCCTGGAGGCTGTTACCTCCTGGGCAGACGCTACAGTGAAATAAGTGACTGCCTGCGATTGAGCATAACTATAATATGTGAACTTCAAACCAAGGTCAACTTAATAGGTCAACTTCAAACCAAGACATTTTTCTGATGTATGGTTGAACAATTGCTAAAGGAGGTCATCCCTCAAATTAAAGAAAGGTGCTTTCCAGTGTCATTTTCACCCTTTTTAGCTTCTTCACTTGCAGTACCCCTACTACAAAGGGTTAATTTGCCACTTAATGAGTTACTGTCCATTGTTAATGTTAATACACTTTTTCTGTGTAATGTTTTTAATCCAAGAGCTGAAATAGGCCCTGCTCAGTGGGAGGATGCAGGCTTTTCTCCTCTGGGTCCGGAGCTTAGTAGTTGAGTTCTAGCAGTCTAGGTGATAGAATCTGCATGTGAGACCTGCTGCAAGAAACTATCATTCTTGCATCCCAACAATTACCACCATCATCTGAAAGAGAAATGACAGAATATACAGACTGTTGAGGGCCAGTTTAAAGGACTAGTGTAAAGGACAGACAGTAAGTGCAATCGCTTTTATACAGCAACAAGCCTTACTGCTAGTGGAAAGGGTACATCGTCTGAGGCACCCACCACATTTTTACCATGGATTAGCTACCAATTGGTGGATCTGTGTCCCTCTGTGGGAACTGTAGAACATAAATGGTAAACCCGAAAAGTAGTTTGGATCTGATTAGGACTCAGAGTCAGCCATCTAACTGATGCTTATCCCATGCTCGGCTTTGGGAGTATTGTGTATGTACTCCAGAGAGTCTGACCTGAATGCTACCAGTGTCTCTGCCTAAACTACCTCAGCAAAGAACACTGGATTTGTTGTCCCTACACTGGCCAGATTAATGCCTTGTACCACCACACCACGGTCATTATCGACCCTGCACCTGTACACAAAAAATATTTTTATTTTCTGTAGTGCATATTACAGTAATACTTCATGTGAAGTGCCCTATTAATTGCATAGTAATACTTTGTGTGGCATAACATCTTTAATCCCTTCCTCTTTTAAACATGCCAAGATCACACTCATACTCAAGAAGCAGGGGCGTACCTAGAAATCACTGGGTCCCATAGCAAGAATCCTAATTGTGACCCCATGCCCTATTTTTAGCCCCTCCCACTACCACCCATGTCCTCTCTGGCTACCTGCCAGTGGTGTTCAGCATGTGACGGATCTGATGGCGATTCAAGTAATTCTGCTCTTATGCTGGAACAGAATACCAGAATCTTATTGCAAGTGTGCACCTAGTCTTACCTGATGAACTGTGTCCTCTACTGCTCCCTGCTGCTTATTATATAGTGCACCACTACCATACCCCTCCATCAATTGTGTCTGCTACTGCTGCCACTTATTATATTATATAGTACCATACCCCTGTGAAATGTGCCTTCTCAGCCTTTTATATAATGCGCCACTGCCATAATCCCCCCCAGGAACTGTGGCTGCTACTGTTGTCTGCTACTGTTTATCATATGCTGTGCCACTGCCATACCCCCCATGAGTTGTGCCTGCTACTGCTTATTATATACTGCACCAATGCCATACCCCCCCAGTATAGTGCCTGCTACTGCCTATAATATAATGCATCACTGCCATACTCCCCCCTTTCCCGAACTGTGTCTGGTACTGCTGCCTGCTATTACTTATTTTATAGTGCACCACTTCCATACCTCTCCCTCCCCCTCCCAATGCCCCCATGAACTGTCCCTTCTACTTTCTCTTTCTACATATTGTGCCACCTTCCCAGTCCCATATCCTCCTCCTGAGCCCCAGGCCTCCCTCACCCATAAACTTTTTGCTTAAACTGTCTTCTGCTTGACTTAGTTTTCTGGGCGCTCATTGTCACTGTGGCAGATCTTCAAGCAGCGCTGGAAACTGCAGTCGCTCCCACTCTTGATGCTGCGGTCCCACAGTCACAGACAGCGCTTCTTGGGGGCTCCAGGCCGGCATGAATGAAGTCCTGCGTCATGACTTAGTAAAGTTTTTCTTCTGGGTGCTGGTCAGTCAATCGGCAGCAGGCTCTGATGGAACTGCTTATGCTGATTGGTCAGCCCAGCTCCCTGCAGAGAAACAGCGCTCAGACATGAATGGAGCCACAGACACTGATGCTCTGGGTAAGGGGGAGGGGAGAGAAGGGCCCACTGGAGCACAAGGGGCTAGGGAAGCCGTGAGTGTGCAGCTGGAGGGCAGGGCCTGAGGACTCAGGACAGCCATTCTATTGTAATTAGGGGGCAAGACCTATTTCCAAGCCAGGCCCTCTTCCTCCCACGGGTCCCATAGCAGCTGCGTGGTCTGCCCCTATTGGAGGTACGCCACTGTCAAGAAGCCCTTACCTATGCCCATCCTCCCTATCCAGCTATCGCTCCATCTTACTACTCCTATTCGCAATAAAACTCATTGAACAATATGTCCATCTCGAACTGTCTTTCCAACTTTCATCCCACTCATTTTTTGATCCGCTACAATCTGGCTTCCGACCCAATCACTCCACTGAAACTGCCCTAACCAAAGTCGCCAATAATGTGCTAGTTGCCAAAGCTAAACATCATTACTCTGTACTCCTCCTTCTTGACCTTTCCTCTGCCTTTGACACAAATGACCACTCTCTCCTGTTGCAAACCCTCTTGTGCCTTGCATACACCACCTCATCATTCCACCCTTTCTCTTTTAGTGTCCTTCAAGGCTCTGTTCAGGGTCCCCTACTTTTCTCTATTTATACAGGGAGTGCAGAATTATTAGGCAAGTTGTATTTTTGAGGATTAATTTTATTATTGAACAACAACTATGTTCTCAATGAACCCAAAAAACTCAATAATATCAAAGCTGAATATTTTTGGAAGTAGTTTTTAGTTTGTTTTTAGTTTTAGCTATTTTAGGGGGATATCTGTGTGTGCAGGTGACTATTACTGTGCATAATTATTAGGCAACTTAACAAAAAACAAATATATACCCATTTCAATTATTTATTTTTACCAGTGAAACCAATATAACATCTCAACATTCACAAATATACATTTCTGACATTCAAAAACAAAACAAAAACAAATCAGTGACCAATATAGCCACCTTTCTTTGCAAGGACACTCAAAAGCCTGCCATCCATGGATTCTGTCAGTGTTTTGATCTGTTCACCATCAACATTGCGTGCAGCAGCAACCACAGCCTCCCAGACACTGTTCAGAGAGGTGTACTGTTTTCCCTCCTTGTAAATCTCACATTTGATGATGGACCACAGGTTCTCAATGGGGTTCAGATCAGGTGAACAAGGAGGCCATGTCATTAGATTTTCTTCTTTTATACCCTTTCTTGCCAGCCACGCTGTGGAGTACTTGGACGTGTGTGATGGAGCATTGTCCTGCATGAAAATCATGTTTTTCTTGAAGGATGCAGACTTCTTCCTGTACCACTGCTTGAAGAAGGTGTCTTCCAGAAACTGGCAGTAGGACTGGGAGTTGAGCTTGACTCCATCCTCAACCCGAAAAGGCCCCACAAGCTCATCTTTGATGATACCAGCCCAAACCAGTACTCCACCTCCACCTTGCTGGCGTCTGAGTCGGACTGGAGCTCTCTGCCCTTTACCAATCCAGCCACGGGCCCATCCATCTGGCCCATCAAGACTCACTCTCATTTTATCAGTCCATAAAACCTTCGAAAAATCAGTCTTGAGATATTTCTTGGCCCAGTCTTGACGTTTCAGCTTGTGTGTCTTGTTCAGTGGTGGTCGTCTTTCAGCCTTTCTTACCTTGGCCATGTCTCTGAGTATTGCACACCTTGTGCTTTTGGGCACTCCAGTGATGTTGCAGCTCTGAAATATGGCCAAACTGGTGGCAAGTGGCATCTTGGCAGCTGCACGCTTGACTTTTCTCAGTTCATGGGCAGTTATTTTGCGCCTTGGTTTTTCCACACGCTTCTTGCGACCCTGTTGACTTTTTTGAATGAAACGCTTGATTGTTCGATGATCACGCTTCAGAAGCTTTGCAATTTTAAGAGTGCTGCATCCCTCTGCAAGATATCTCACTATTTTTGACTTTTCTGAGCCTGTCAAGTCCTTCTTTTGACCCATTTTGCCAAAGGAAAGGAAGTTGCCTAATAATTATGCACACCTAATATAGGGTGTTGATGTCATTAGACCACACCCCTTCTCATTACAGAGATGCACATAATCTAATATGCTTAATTGGTAGTAGGCTTTCGAGCCTATACAGCTTGGAGTAAGACAACATGCATAAAGAGGATGATGTGGTCAAAATACTCATTTGCCTAATAATTCTGCACGCAGTGTACATTCAGCCTGGGACAGCTCATAGAGTTACATGACTTCCAATACCACCTTTGTGCAAATGACACTAACATCTACCTCTCTGGCCCAGAAGTTACCTCCCTTCTATCTAAAATCCTGGCATATCTTCATTCTTCTCCTCCCACTTCTTAAACCTCAAACTCAGCCCCCTACCAGACCTATCCATTACAGTTAGAAGCACTATGCTTTGTTCAGTCTCACAGGTCCACTGCCTTGGGATAAAAATTCTTTAAAACCACACATCAAAACCATTACCACCATCTGCTGCTTTCAGTTAATGAATTTTCTCCTTCCTCACCCAATGGGTCAATTAAAATGCTAGTACATGCCTGCGTCATTTTCTGTGGACTACTGCAACATCCTCCTCTATGGCATCCCATCTCTCTCACCCCTCCAATCTATCCTCAACTCTGCTGCCCGGTTATTCCACCTCTCCTCTGTTTTCTCCTTTGCCTCTACCCTCTGCCAATCCCTTCATTGGCTCTCCTTTACGCAGTGAATTCAGTTCAAGATACTAATAACAACATATAAGGCTGTCCACAATTTGTCCTCTCCTTATATCTCTGACCTGCTTTCCCGATACATGCCGACACGTATTCTCTGATCCTCACAGGACCTTCTTCTCTATTCTCCTTTTTCTATTACTCACAGAGTTGTCTACAATATTTCTCAGGTGCATTTCGCATACTCTGGAACTCACTACCCCAGCACATCAGACTCTCCCCCAACATCCAAACCTTCAAAAGTAACCTGAAAACCCACCTCTTCAGGAAAGCCTAGCACCTACTATAACTATGTTGCCACCACACAGCCAGATGAGCAGCTTTTACACTCACCTACTGCGTCCTTCCCCTTCTCTGGTAGATTGTAGCACCATGGTGAGCATGTGTAATTGCAAGCCTTCCCATTCACTTCTGTGAGATGGCTCTGTAGTATTCAAGTGTATAGGAACGAGCCGTTTGAAGTGAATGAGATGGCTTGTAATTACACCTGCTCACCGCTGAGATGTCGACAGCGAGCAGGTAAACAATGAAGCGAAGGCTGCGCTCGCACGGAGCACAGTCTTTCTTCAACCAGCTGAGGGTAGGGGTGACAGGGGTCATTTATATTTGGCCTTGTTCATGTTAGCTTTTTTTCACTGATGTGTACTGTCCACATTTTCTGCGGACAGCACATGTACATTGATTTTAATGTATATGTTCACACATCAGTATTTTTTTTACTGACCATGGGTCAGTGGAAAAAATCACAAAGGCATGCACTACTTTTGTCCATGATGCGGACCCAACACACCCATTGAAGTCTGCAGGTCTGTGAAAAATCACTGAAACAATTATGGCATCTGTGTTTGGTGTCCGTTTTTCACTGAGCGCTGGTAGGAGATGCTCTGGAACCTAATTTTCAGCTGAGAAGTGTTCGTGGAACATGGATAACAAACAGTGGGCAAAAAAGGGACACACTGACCAAGCACAGATTCTTCATAGACTTTTCCATGGATGAAACAGTTTTTTCATGGATGTCAAACGAACACTGAAATGTGAACGAGGCCTTAGGCTGCTTTCACACAGTCAGTGTATGATTTTCATCAGCGATGAAATACCTTATCTCTTTGTAGGATCCACTCCTAGTTTAGTCTCACAATCACTGATAGAAATAACTGATCAAACACTGTGTGAAAGCAGCCTTATTCCATTTGGAGGATACAGTTGACTTTATAGAATAGCCCAGGGTCTATGGTCTACTTAATCTGCCACTGTGGACCAAAGGTCTGCTATGAAACCCACTGGTTAGCAGCATGTTTCTGTAGAACAATATGCTCCAGGTTTAAATATCCAGGAGAAGAGAAATGTGGAATCCTTTATCTTTTTGCTTTGTATACATGACATGATGTGTACAAAGCAAATGTAGTAAGAGGCGTGCTGACAACCACCTTTATTTATTTATATAGGACTGACATATTCTGCAGCACTTTATAGACATATTCCCCCTGTCCTGAGTGGAGCTCACAATCTAAGCTCTCTATCAGTATGTCTTTGTAGTGTAGAAGGAAACTGGAGTACTCGGAGGAAACCCACAAAAACATAGGGAGAACATACAAACTCCATGCAGATGTTGTTGTTTGGTCAGATTCAAACCTAGGACCTCAGCGCTGCAAGGCACCAGTGCTAACCATTTAGCCATATTTGAAATGAATATCTTGACCTGGAAATATTTTTCATCTTCAAAACATTTTAAGTTCTTTTGAGAAGAGAAAATATGGCTCATGCATTTCATGCCACTTGACTATATATGTATATATATATATATATTTATATATCCATAGAAAAGGTCAGGCAGCACTCCTTAATATGCAGCTGTGTGGTGCCCGCGGTAGTCCCTTGATACAGGACGGATAAACAGACAAAGAAAGTCCGCAGCACTCCTTGAAGTAAAAAATGTGCAGTTTATTCACACATGTCAGAAAATTGACAACGTTTCGGTTCTCTCACAGAACCTTTCTCAAGTCACCTGACTTGAGAAATGTTCTGTGAGAGAACTGAAACGTTGTCAATTTTCTGACATGTGTGAATAAACTGCACATTTTTTACTTCAAGGAGTGCTGCGGACTTTCTTTGTCTATATATATATATATATATATATATATATATATATATATATATATTTTATATAATCCATGCTGAAAGATATTAATGTGGCATCTCAGAGATCTTGCACTGGCCATTGGTGAAAAGTCTAGGAGCTAGAAGAATGGTGAATAAAAACCACCTGGCAATACCAGTGATCCAGTAGATCATAGTTCAGTGTGTTTAGCGAATTACATCCATTGAAGTAAGTCAGTGAGAAATAATTATCAATACTGTTGTGGGATGACCAAGAAGGAAGATCAATAAAAAAAAAAATACAAATTGCCCTAAATTTGCTGCAACTTGCTAGATGTGTACACCAGTATTATGTGTTACAAATGTGGCAAATTTTCAATAACTTGCTTCTTTCTATGTCTTCTCTTAACATGCCCTTTTCTAAACAGACTAAATATGGTACTCGTTATGTTCTCTGTTCTCTTCACTTTATAGATGTCTCACTTGTGTTTTAGAAGTTTCAGCTGTAGTTTCTCTCTAATGTACTATATAACTTATCCTTCACATTCAGAACTATGTTTGTAGTTGTACTATGGAAACTACAACTCTTGCAATATGCAGATTCTTTATACACTACCAGCAGAATGACCCAGCTCTGCATGGGTATATTTCAACTATTTCATTTATTGTTTGTGATACAAGATATCCACAGTGTCCTCTATAAGTTACCTCCACAGTGCCCCACCCCCTTAACATTGACCTCCACAGTTCCCTGCACCCTTAACAGTGACTTCCCCAGAGACCCGCCCCCTTAGCAGTGTCCTCAACAGTGGCCCACCCCCTTAACAGTGACCTCCACAGTGCCCCGCTCCCTTAAATGTGACATCCACAGCACCACCCCCTTAACAGTGACCTATATGCACTCTGCCCTCTTAATTGTAAAATCCACAGCACTCTTCCCCCTTAACAGTGACCTTCATAGTGCCTAAACCCCTTAACAGTGAACTCCACATCAGCCCACCTTCTTAAAAGTGACCTATAACAGTGAAGAAAAGTTGTTATGGAAACCTGGTGTAAAACTGTATGTATGTCAGTGAGGCGAGGACTGAAGGACCTCCATATTTGCATTTTTTGGGAATATCTCAAGAATGGTATGTCCTAGAGAGCTGAGACCTTTACGAAAATCTTCCCAGACACCCAATGTACCCAGGCGTGGGATTCAGCCAGTTCCCTCATGTTCTCCAGATCCGGTAGTTAAAATTACAGTCGGAACAGAGAACCGATCTAGCGACGGCAGCTGGAGATGAGCGCTTCCATACCATAGTTTAGCTCTTTAGGCTTTTTAAAAGTTGGGTGGTATGTGTATGTGGTGTATATATGGTGTATTTATGTACCTATGAATTTGGTGCAGATCGGTCCAGTCATTTAGCCATGCGGACAGACAAATAAGTCTCAGGGGCCTGATGAGATACACCCAAAATTATTAAAAGAGCTTAGTGGTGAGCTGGCAAAACCGTTAACAGATTTATTTAACCAATCATTAATAACAGGAGTCGTCCCGGAAGATTGGAAATTGGCTAATGTCGTGCCCATTCACAAGAAAGGTAGTAGGGAGGAATCGAGCAACTATAGAGCAGTGAGTCTGACATCAATAGTAGGCAAATTAATGGAAACCCTATTAAAGGATAGAATTGTGGAACATCTAAAATCCCATGGATTGCAAGATGAAAAACAACATGGGTTTACTTCAGGGAGATCATGTCAAACAAATCTTATAGATTTTTTTGACTGGGTGAATAAAATAATAGACGGTGGAGGTGCAGTAGACATCGCATATCTAGATTTTAGTAAGGCTTTTGACACTGTCCCACATAGAAGACTTATCAATAAACTGCAGTCATTGAGCATGGACTCCCATATTGTTGAGTGGATTAGGCAGTGGCTGAGTGACAGACAACAGAGGGTGGTAGTCAATGGAGAACATTCAAAACAAGGTCATGTTACCAGTGGGGTTCCACAGGGATCTGTACTGGGACCGATTTTGTTTAATATCTTCATAAGTGATATTGCAAAAGGCCTCGCTGGTAAGGTTTGTCTTTTTGCTGATGACACAAAGATAGGTAACAGGGTTGATGTTCCTGGAGGGAAACGCCAAATGGAAAAGGATTTAGGAAAACTAGAAGAATGGTCAGAACTCTGGCAACTGAAATTTAATGTGGATAAGTGCAAGATAATGCACCTGGGGCGTAAAAACCCAAGGGCAGAATATAGAATATTTGACACAGTCCTGACCTCAGTATCTGAGGAAAGGGATTTAGGAGTAATTATTTCAGAAGACTTAAAGGTGGGAAGACAATGTAATAGAGCAGCACGAAATGCCAGCAGAATGCTTGGATGTATAGGGAGAGGTATAAGCAGTAGAAAGAGTGAAGTGCTTATGCCGCTGTACAGAACACTGGTGAGACCTCACTTGGAGTATTGTGCGCAGTACTGGAGGCCATATCTCCAGAAGGATATAGATACTCTAGAGAGAGTTCAGAGAAGAGCTACTAAACTAGTACATGGATTGCAGGATAAAACTTACCAGGAAAGGTTAAAGGACCTTAATATGTATAGCTTGGAAGAAAGAAGAGACAGAGGGGATATGATAGAAACTTTTAAATACATAAAGGGAATCAACTCGGTAAAGGAAGAGAGCATATTTAAAAGAAGAAAAACTACCACAAGAGGACACAGTTTTAAATTAGAGGGGCAAAGGTTTAAAAGTAATATAAGGAAGTATTACTTTACTGAGAGAGTAGTGGATGCATGGAATAGCCTTCCTGCAGAAGTGGTAGCTGCAAATACAGTGAAGGGGTTTAAGCATGCATGGGATAGGCATAAGGCCATCCTTCATATAAGATAGAGCCGGGGGCTATCCATAGTATTCAGTATATTGGGCAGACTAGATGGGCCAAATGGTTCTTATCTGCCGACACATTCTATGTTTCTATGTTTCTATGTAATATGCCAGCTAAGAGAAGCATGAATCATCACTCCACAGAACACGTTTCCACTACTCCAGAGTCCAGTACTTTACACTACTCCAACCGCTTGGCATTGTGCTTTGTGATGTAAGGCTTGCATGTAGCTCCTCGGCCATGGAAACCCATGCCATGAAACTCTCGGCACACAGTTTTTGTTACGTGATCTTCTACTTCATGGCTGAGTTCACAACCTGACTTGTTACAATGGCGGCATTCAATTACAGTACCACTCTGGAATTCAGTGAGCTTTTTAGAACGACCCATTCTGTCAAAAATGTTTGTAAAGGGAGAATACATGGCTACAGGGTGGATTTTATACACCGTTAGCAAACGGACTGAATGAAATCTAAATTCCATGATTAAGAACTGTGTCCTAATATTTCTTCTCATATAGTATGTACAGTATAACACTGTCATAAATGACGTACAAATGAGCATTCAGTTTTTTATTCTAACTAGAAAATGTAAGTTCATAATTGGACTTCAAACATCTAGAAAAAAATAACAGAAAAAAGTTGAGTAACTTTGAAAATACGTTATTGCGCTACGCATCTTGTTTTGATAATGACTTACATAATTTACTATAGACCTGCGCTGTATTCACTAATCTGCAGATGTGCACTGGATTGATGCAGCAGTTTGCTAACAGTCATATCCCTAACAGCTTAAGGCCATGTTCACATCTGTGTTGTGAACTCCAGCAGTCTGCCGGAGTTTACTGTTTCTGGCATAGCTGGATACTGCTTTGCAGTGCTGGATCCACGTTAACTATAATGGGATCCGGTGGGGATCTGGCCTCTTTCCAGAATATATGCCGTCTTTCGGATGGACAAAAATGCTGTAGTATTTTTTGTCCGGGTGAAAGCCGGCATATATGCCAGATACAGTGACTGGAACAGAGTGCTGGAGTTCACAACGCAGATGTGACCCTGACCTAACTGAGCTCCTGTAAAACAATGCCCCCTGCTGGCCTGTCTTTTGAGAGGTTTAGTGAATGGGGCATTTCTACAGCAGATTAATGTATAGTGCCTCCTAGAATTTAAATAGGTAACACCTATAGGATTTGCTGCCAAATGTAAGCCCAGAAGGAACCAGCAGAATTGTGAAATCAGCTCTGCAGTTCCACAGTGCAGCAATAAGTCAATACAAGACTTATAAGTGATCAAACCTGTGGATCCTTTTATACACATTTCTTATCTCCTAGGGTCAGTGATTTGTATATTAAATGGTATAAAAGGCATTTTTTAAATGCATTGCAGCTTCACACAGGGCTTGGTGTACTGTTCATGGCACGTACATGGGCTCCAGGGAGGCACATAAAATTAACAGAAGTTTTGATCTAAGCAAGTTTATGACACGTGTATGATAGGACTGAAATGGGGCGTAATTGAATGACGGATGAGCTTGCAGCAGCCACATTTCCAGGGAGTAATGAAAACTAGAACAGCTATTGACTAAAGGAGCTTAACAGGCTGCTTGGAACAGGCAGAGGATGAGCCAGCAATCAGCTGGGGAATATATCAATACGCAAAGTAATAGCTCAGTTATTATTACAACTCTGCACTGAGCATAGGATGGTGGCAGAAATTGGATATGAGCACAGGGGAAACATGGGATCCTGAGGAGGGGTTAACAATTAGGTGTCCACGTATATCAGAAAATGCAAAGTGCTGCAGATCTACAAATATGTTACCTTAATGGGATGCGAATAAGGGACACAAGCAGGGTGTTTTTTTCTTTTTTTCCCAGTTTCTCATAATTATTGCACATTTTACAATATGAGATACCAGTACATACTGCTTAAGGAGAGTCAATGTGGTGCCACAAGCAGACCATACAGGAATTTGAATGATTACCTCAAGGAATATAAGGTTGGAATTTGTTCAATTTGTTAGATACAAATGGTCCAATTGTTTGTCCTGTTGCTTGATCTTACTGCATTCAAAGATTTTTAACATGAGGCAATATCTAGACCCTAATGAATTTGATTGTAGCAAGTATAGCAGCAGCTATGGAGCCCACTCAGACATAAGGTGCATATATGGTGCAATGGAATATTTAATACAACACAATTCTAAGTTTTACTATGCCTCCCGGTTACTTAGACTACTTTCACACTTGCGGCAGTGTGATCCGGCCGGCAGTTCCGTCGTCGGATTTTGATGTGACTAAAAGCATTTGTGAGACGGATCCGGATGCAGGCCGGAAGGACGGATCCGGCACTAATACATTCCTATGGGGAAAAATGCCGGATCCGGCATTCCGGCAAGTCTTCAGTTTTTTTCACCGGAGATAAAACTGTAGCATGCTACGGTTTTATCTTTTGCCTGATCAGTCAAAACGACTGAACTGAAGACATCCTGATGCATCCTGAACGGATTACTCTCCATTCAGAATGCATGGGGATATGCCTGATCAGTTCTTTTCCGGTATAGAACCCCTAGGACGGAACTCTATGCCGGAAAAGAAAAACACTAGTGTGAAAGTACCCTTATTCGGTTTGCATTATCCATTCTGTACAGTATTACTTTTGCATTTTTTCCTTGTGCTGTGACATCATTGCATTATTCCTGTACTGTGACATCATATTTTCATTATACTTGCATGTGACATCATAGTTTGTATAATTCCAGTGTTGTAACATATCTGAGTAGATTATCCCTGTACTGTGACATCACTGTGTGCGTTGTCCCTATATTGTGACATCAGTGTGTGCCTTAGCTTTGTACATCAAGGGGATCAATCATAAGCTTTTCAGAACATGTTGTTGAAAGTGGTCCTGGTGAAATGCGGCCTCATTCCAAGTTTTGCTATGTTCCCCATGGTTGCTTGTTACGCCCCCTGAATATCGGCGTTATTTACCCAGAAGTTCAGAATCTCTGATGATGTTATATGTGTGACCAAGTTGCCAAGGTGACGGACCCCTGCCGATCAGCTGTATGAAGGGAAGGCACGTGTAGTGAAGTCTCCCTCCTCTCTTCCTGCTCGACATAGACATAGCAGCAGCAAGCAGGAAGAGAGAAGGGAGACGGCACTTGCGCACGGCGCACCCCTTCCCCTCATACATCTGATCGGTGGGGGTACCAGGTGTCGGACCCCGCCTATCTGATATTGATGACCTATCCTGAGGATAGGTCATCAATATAAAAAACCCGTAGAACCCCTTTAAGTGGTTTGGGGGCTGTATCCCTGTTTCTAAGATCTCAATGGGTGTTCAATCACACAGGGCCCCACCACTGTCATCAGATCAGAAAATGTTTTTTATGATTCCCATTTTCCCTTTGTTACACTATTGCTTAATTTATAAAGTAATTCTACAATATATATATACACTCACCTAAAGAATTATTAGGAACACCTGTTCTATTTCTCATTAATGCAATTATCTAGTCAACCAATCACATGGCAGTTGCTTTAATGCATTTAGGGGGGTGGTCCTGGTCAAGACAATCTCCTGAACTCCAAACTGAATGTCAGAATGGGAAAGAAAGGTGATTTAAGCAATTTTGAGCGCAATGTTGGTGCCAGACTGGCCGATCTGAGTATTTCACAATCTGCTCAGTTACTGGGATTTTCACGCACAACCATTTCTAGGGTTTACAAAGAATGGTGTGAAAAGGGAAAAACATCCAGTATGCGGCAGTCCTGTGGGCAAAAATGCCTTGTGGATGCTAGAGGTCAGAGGAGAATGGGCCGACTGATTCAAGCTGATAGAAGAGCAACGTTGACTGAAATAACCACTCGTTACAACCGAGGTATGCAGCAAAGCATTTGTGAAGCCACAACACTACACTACAACAGCAGAAGACCCCACCGGGTACCACTCATCTCCACTACAAATAGGAAAAAGAGGCTACAATTTGCATGAGCCCACCAAAATTGGACTGTTGAAGACTGGAAAAATGTTGCCTGGTCTGATGAGTCTCGATTTCTGTTGAGACATTCAAATGGTAGAGTCCGAATTTGGCGTAAACAGAATGAGAACATGTATCCATACTCTGATGGCTACTTCCAGCAGGATAATGCACCATGTCACAAAGCTCGAATCATTTCAAATTTGTTTCTTGAACATGACAATTAGTTCACTGTACTAAAATGGCCCCCACAGTCACCAGATCTCAACCCAATAGACCATCTTTGGGATGTGGTGGAACAGGATCTTCGTGCCCTGGATGTGCATCCCTCAAATGTCCATCAACTGCAAGATGCTGTCCTATCAATATGGGCCAACATTTCTAAAGAATGCTATCAGCACCTTGTTGAATCAATGCCACGTAGAATTAAGGCAATTCTGAAGGCAAAAGGGGGTCCAACACCGTATTAGTATGGTGTTCCTAATAATTCTTTAGGTGAGTGTATACCTACCATGTAATTCATCACTATTCCAACTGGGAGCAAGTTGGGGAAACAGAATACCCAGTGGGTGCTCTCTCTGGCACTATTGGCAAAATATAGGCACGTGTTATGGCACCTGTATCCTCCTGCTAGAGAGAAGGGGGATTTCATGGCAATCAGCACTTTACAATAGCCATTTCCTCCTCTCTCCTTTACCAGAATATAAGTAACATAAATGGCATCTATACCCAGTTGATGGTATCAGGGAGAACAGCTGCAGGGAGTTTTATTATCCCTGAAGTCACTCTTCTATCAATCAAATTGCTCCAAATCGTAAAGGGAGTGATTTGGGTAATAGGTGTATTTTGAAGAATTGCTTCATCTGATAAGGGGAAGTGGAGACTACAGACTGCTGCTTTGTTAGATATTTATGGCACTTTGGAAACAGTGGCTGATTGTAGGATGTTGCTAAGAAGCAAGTGCTGAATGTACACTTTCATCCAGGAAATTGTAATCCCCCTTTACCATGATAGAACTGATTCCTGACTTATTACACTTATGTACTATTTCATAGTATGAATTGTACTGATTGCCTGGTCATCCAGTGAAAGGGTCTCCATAGGTGTATCCTTCTACAATATACTGCAACAGAAACACAACTTTTAATATGCATAAGTAATGTAGACGTTTTCCTTTCATAGAGTGAAACGTGCGCAGCAATTCACCCAAATCTTGTAGCTGCTTTTCTTTTTGCCTTTTTCCTTTGATCTTATAGACACTTCTTGAAATGAAACATTTAATGGTTTTGCACAATGTCGCTGCGATTAAAATAACAGCCATGTGATTTAAGAAGCTGAAGAAGAGGCTTTTATGAGTTTCCCAGTGTTTTGTGCTGCAGCCTCCCAGGCTACTTATGTTTAGATGAAAGCAATTTATTCTACCAACTACATATAGGATCTATAGGTGACGTATTCAAATATCTGGTATTATATATCTGTATATTAAATATCTGGTAATATAGCCTAACGTTAGTTAAACCATTTGCATCCTTCATTTTTTAGGTTAAATTTCCTAGCAGTATATAATTGTGTAAAACAATATGTAACATCTGGGATTAAAGGTTTTGTCACGTCAGCAAATGACATTTATCATGTAGAGAAAGTTAATACAAGGCACTTACTAATGTACTGTAATTATCCATATTCCCTCCTTTGCTGGCTGGATTCATTTTTCCATCACATTATACACTGCTCGTTTCCATGGTTACAGACCACCCTGCAATCCATCAGTGGTGGTCATGCTTGCACACTATAGGAAAAAGTGCCAGCCTTTTTGGTGGCCCAGACCGTGGAAGCGCACATTTGCCGGTGCTTTTTCCTATATTGAGCAAGCACGGCCTCTACTATTTGATTGCAGGATGGTAGTAACCATGGAAACAAGCAGTGTATGATGTGATGGAAAAAATGAATCCAGGCAGGGAAGGAAGCAATATGGATAGTAACAATACATTAGTAAGTGCTTTGTATTAATGATAAATGCCACTTGCTGAAGTGACATAACCCCTTTAAGGATGTGATGTAAAATATTCTCTTTCATAGTAGCTAAAAAGAAAGAGTAGATATGCTAAGCTGTAAGCCTACTCATTGTCATCTATTGCCAGTAGTAGCAGTAGTAGCATACAGGTCACAGAACAGAACTTTCTTTCTAATACACACCTCAAGAATTCACAGCTAAGACAATTACCCGTCAGAGGGAAGATATTATTGGGCGATACATATCTACATCAATTGTATTCACAGAGTACCACCTATTCTAAAACGTAGCCTTTTTTTTTATATAAAAACAACCCCACAAAAAACATAATTAGTAGAACGACATTATGTACTCAGCATTTATTTAATATCTACAATAATAACCGTGTGTACTGAGCATTATATTTTTTTTGTATCTAGAAGAACGACATTGTGTACTCAGTATTTATTTAATATCTACTATAACAACCGTGTGTACTGAGCATTATATTTTTTTTGTATCTAGAATAGGCCACAGTATATAAACATTGAGCATACCATTATGGTTCTGCCTGTGTCACCTGTCTTCAGGGCCATCCTAGGGCATGCAGGAGGTTCCTGAATACGGGATTGCCATTCTGTTATTTAGGCAGGGATTATTAAGAAAAGGGTAAGCACTAGGGACAGGTCCCAAATCGAATGCCATAACCCTACCTGAAGAACAGTCCCCTCCAGTATCTTGGAGGACTCAAGACCAGCGTGTCCATACCGTATCTATTGCTCTTTGTTTAGCGTACTTGTTGTTCTTTTTTTTGTGTTTTTTGTGGGGTTGTTTTTATATAAAATAAAGGCTATGTTTTAAAATAGGTTGTACTCTGTGAATACAATTGATCTAGATATATACCGCCCAATAATATCTTCCCTCTGACGGGTAATTGTCTTAGCTGTGAATTCTTGATTGACTATTGACTTACTCCTGTGAGACCTTCTCACGTTAGGATATGGCTGGCTTTTTAAGCACACAACTTGATACCAAAAAGTGGTTATTGGAAGTAAATTAGATCTTTTCTGAAAAGGAACTTGTTTGTACAAATACCGCCACTCCATCCATTAAAACCACCTTTAAAGATCTATATGGTGTCCATAAAGAATACTATAGGTCTTGGTGGGAGATCCAATCCCTTGATAACTATATTAGAAATTCCATTATACCGAAGGGTCTATGTATTTTCTTAAAACCGGCACAACGTGTGTGCATCCCAGAGTTACTGGTGAGGTGGGAGAGAGAGGTTATAGATAGCTCCCTACGCCTCATGAGATTATTATTAGATCAAGAAAGGGTCAACCTAGAGACAGTTGAAAAACAACTTAACAACCAGGTAGAGACAGCACTGAAATTCAGGGATCACCCTGATTTTTCAAAAAAGGAATCAGAATTGCAACTGAACATAGAAAGGTTCAAATCTAACCTTGTTGAACGAAAGCATTGTCAATTCATCAAGGATTTGTCTGAGTTCAGAAATAAAACTGCATACATAGTAACACAATCCAACGAAAAGGGATCAGTAAGTGAGGGCTCGGCCTCTGAAGCTGAAAGCTCCGACTTAGATAATTATCAGCCACAGCAACACCAGTATCACAATCGGAGATCAAATTGGAGAGGTAGAGGCCACACCAGGGGGAGAAATTTTTATAGTACACCGAGGTCCCAACCAAGGGGAAATCAACAATTTAGTAAAAAATCTGGGGCACAATGGGGCTTACAGGCCCCCCTAACCCCAAGGGGAGAGGCATCCGCCAGATGGGAGCAGGTGGAAAGACCAACTACAACACTAATTCCCTCGAGAGCAACCTCGTCAGATGCCTCTTCATCCTTAACTCCCTCAACTGTAAGCACTGTCCCTTTTTTTAGGTCAGCCGCCTACAACCACTTATACTTTGAGAGACCGGGTTCAATCACAAACTCAGCGGAACAAGAGATATTGACACCATCTGCTGTTCAACCGGTTATTCTCAACTTGTCAGAAACAAATTTATCAGATGCGGAACAGAGGCTGCTTACGAAAGGGTTATCCTTTGTACCCACCACATGGTTCAGACCATTTGAATGGGTGAAAGATCTTCACCTATTCGTAAGAAAACTTAGATGACATAAGATCTTCTGTGCGTCCGATAAAAAGAGAAGCCTTAAACTAGGACTAGAACCTAGTGACTTATTAGGCTTTGACGTCTTGGTCGATCTACTTGATGACAATGAACGCCCTAAGGGCCATGGTCCCTTCACTACCCTCAGAAACAAAAGTACCAAAATGCCCCCCAAAACACTAGGGGAAGCTCATATTGATTTGTTCTTGAAATCAGTTACCAGGGATTTGGGAAATATTATACCGACAATGAGTAACAAAAATTATACGTCCATGGAAATGGAAATATTGCGTAATTTAAGCACTAGCAAGGATCTTATAATAAAACCATCAGACAAGGGGGGGAAACATGGTGGTCTTGTCTAATCAACAGTATCGCAATATGTGCTTGTCACTTTTGTCAGACAGGTTGAGTTATGAACTATTAAAGCATGACCCCACTACGAGTTACTCACAAAAGCTGTCCCAGATCCTGCGGGAGGCCCTTGAGGGGAGACTTATTGATCGCAAGGAGCATGAATATCTTGGACCCCCTAATCCTAGGGTGGCCACCTTTTACTGTCTCCCAAAAATCCCTAAAGGGACCGCCCCCCTCCAGGGCCGTCCCATTGTATCTGGGATTGGCAGCATCACGGAACACGCGGGTACCTAAATTGATAGGATACTGCGTCCATTTGTAACAGTCTTACCATCTTACCTCCGAGATACGACTGATCTATTGAAATGTATTTATGGTATTACGCTGGACTCTGGGGTGTGGCTAGCTTCCATCGATGTTGATGCACTTTATAAGTTGATCCCTCGCAATAAAGGCTTTGCGGCTGTCAAACATTTCTTGGATTCCAGATCAAATTATCTAAAAGATCACAATCATTTTTGTGATCCAACTTTTGGATTTTGTGCTAAATCATAAATATTTTGTGTTTAATGGTCATTTCTACCACCAGCTCAGGGGCACGGCAATGGGGAGCCCATGTGCCCCCACATACGCCGAATTGCTCCTGGGCTGGTGGGAAGACACTGTCGTCTTTTCTGAAACTATGATGAAGTGGACCAGATATATCATCTTTTGGTCTAGGTTAATAGACAATATTTTGCTATTTTGGTCAGATACCCCAGATGATTTTAAGCTGTTTATCAGGGGCGTCGCTAGGTTAAAACATTCGGGGCCTGGGCCCCGGATGTTTTGTCCCATGCCCGGAATGTCCTGCCTGCCTGCTAGATACAACTGTATTGCCGAACACAGAAAGGCAATACAATTGAATCTAATACACTGGGAAGAGGTGAAGGACCTGTGGTGACATCACAGGTCATGTGGTCAGCAAAACAGGCTGTGATAGGATGACCTGGATGATGTCACCATCATGTGACCAGTGCAGGATTGGACCTGAGTGAAGAGGAGAAGGAGCCTAATGGTGATGTCTGTACATGAGGAGAGGTAAGTTAAGGGAGAGGCAGAGCAATGCTGGGAGTTGTAGTTATTTAACTAGGATGTATGTTAGGGCTGAAGGGAGGGATGGTATTGACATGGAACTGTGTGCTTGAGGTGGCTGGGGGAGGGAGTGATGTTATTTACATGGGATGTTTATGTACATGGGACTTAATGTTTAGGCTACGTTCACACTTGCATTTGGGTATCCGCTTGTGAGATCCGTTTCAAGGCTCTCACAAGCAGCCCCAAATGCATCAGTTTAACCCCAATGCATTCTGAATGGATGCGGATCCATTCAGAATGCATTTGTTCGGCTCCGTACGGCCCCCCTTCCGTTTTGGAGGCGGACCCCAAAATGCTGCAAGCAGCATTTTTGTGTCCGCATGGCCTTGCGGAGCCAAACGGATCCGTCCTGACTTACAATGTAAGTCAATGGGGATGGATCCCTTTGCATTGACACAAAATGGTGCGATTGTAAACGGATCCGTCCTCCATTGACTTTCAATGTAAGTCAGGACGGATCCGTATTGGGACTTAGAAATTCAAATCTAATACAAACGAATCGGTCCTGGACGGATGCATTCGTTTGTATTATCGGTGCGGATCCGTCCTGTACGAGTACAGGACAGATCCGCACGAACGCAAGTGTGAAAGTAGCCTTAGGGGGTGATGTTTACATGGGATTGTGCGTTGGAGGCGGCTGAGGAGGAGGTGATGTTATTTACATTGGACTGTATGGTGGAGGGAGGATTATAACTGCAGGGGGCACTGCAGATCCAGGGGACATTATAGGCGGTCTTATTACTACTGGGGGCTCTATAGGAGGGTCTTATAGATCTGCCTTATTTCTACTAAGCGCACTATGGGGGCCTTATTACTACTGAGGGGTCTGTAGGGAGCTTTATTACCACCGGGGGAACAATAGGGGGCCTTATTTCTACTGGGGACTCTGTGAGGGTATTATTAATATGGGAGGGCTCTTCTAATAATGGGGGCATTGTTGAGGAGCATTATCACGGTTGGGGCAGTGTTACTAATGAGGGCATTCTAGAGGGAATTACTATTGGTGGGACTATGAGGAGCACTATTACTATGGGGGGCAGTAATGTTTCTTCAGGATAGTATTTGGGGGGTATTGGGGGGGGGGGGAAGGGGCGTAACTAAAGGCTCATGGGCTCCAGTGCAAGAGTTCAGCTTGGGCCCCCCTTCCCTCAGTGCTTTGTGTGTCTTCTTATGCGGCACAAGTGTCTTTGGGCCCCTTCAGGCTCCTGGGCCCGGTAGCGACTGCTACTTCTGCACCCCCTATAGCTACACCCCTGGGGGGCGGGGGCACAGCAAGCAGCAGGATAACACTGTGGGGACTCCAGTTGGGGGATAATGATAGAATGTGAGGAAGCTAAGATGTCTGTGTGTCACACTCTGCAGAGACGAGGCGGCTGAGAGAAGTTGTCCAGATCGAGTGGATGATGAGAGAGAAGATCTACAGAGAAGATGATGACAGAGAGGAGACGTCACCTGAAGGCCCTGGATGTGACAGGTAAGTGCTGCTGTATAGCAATTACAGCAAAGTGCGGGGGGAAAGGGGGCAACATATTTATTGGGGCTTGTGCCCCGGATCTTTTCAGACCCTAGCAACGCCCCTGCTGTTTATGCAGGACCTCAATATCAATCATATAGGGCTATATTTTACACACGAGCTCCGATATGATACAATAACATTCCTGGATGTACAAATTAAAAAAAGAGCTAATAATATCCTGGTAACTACACTTTTTCGGAAGCAAACATCGACAAATAGCTTACTTAGATGGGAGAGCTTTCATCCTAAGCCACTTAAACATGGCATCCCAAAGGGGCACTTTCTGACAGAAATTGCTCGGACCATACTGACTTTAGCAGACAAGCCTCAGCGTTATTCCATCGTTTTAAGTAGTGAGGATATTCCGACTCATGTTTATATGAGGCCTGGAGCCATGCAGAATTTATGGATAGATCTGCATTACTCCAGTCTGAAGGGAGAAAAAAAACGTCACAGGAGGTCATTAGAATTATTGGCACATATGACAATTTCACCAAGTCCGTGAAATCCTGGGACGCTATTGGTCTTTATTAAAATCCGATCCAGACTTGACTAATCTCCTCCCTGAACGTCCACCCATAACGTTCAGGCGGGGACGTAGCATCGGAGACACACTAGTACACAGCCATTTCGAAGCACCCGCCGTACCTACAACTTGGTTGACAGATAGGAGATGTGGTACCCACAAATGTGGTAGATGCAAAGCCTGTCCCTTTGTGTAAGTGGGTGACACCTTCTCAAATAACAATCAGGAACATGTATATACAGCCTGCACGTTTGCAAATTGCAACACTGTAGGCCTGGTATATTTGGCACAATGCGGGTGCTGCATTAAATATGTCGGTAAAACCTGCAGCGCTTTCAAGAAAAGGATATTCGAATACGTTGGCGACATTCGGCACAAACGTGACAAACCACTGTCTAGACATGTGGTGCTCCTTCATGTGGGCAACCTTAATATACTGCGCTTCTCGATGATAGAAACAATAAAACATTTTATCGGGGGAGGCGACATGGATAATATGTTAAAACAAAAGGAATTCAAATGGATCTTCATGTTGAATACCATGTCACCATCGGGATTGAACAAGAATATCGATTTCTCATGCTTTTTATTTCTCATGCCATTATATTATTCTATCTAAGAGACAGTGGATATCTGACCATGGTCCTACATTTTGGTAGGGGGGGGGGGTACTGTGGCCACCCCGAATGCTGGGTTTCTCCACTTTCTCTCTCTTCCCTTTCTCACTTTTACTTTGTATATTAATGAGGTGCACAACTGTGATGTACCTAGTCTGACAAGGGCCCAGTGCTTTGCCCCCCCTCCTACCCCCTCCCCCCCTCTTTTGACTTCATCATGAATATGGACCCTTATGTCACCATATGTGTTCCCAATAGAGGGGGGTTGATGTATGTATTAAATTAGTATCATACCTGACCGCACCAGTGCCCCTAATATCCACCCTCTCTTTATGTCATTTGATATGTGTCGGTTCGCTGCGGCTCAATGTTGAGCCGATCATGTGATCGGGGCCGGCAACAGGATTCCAGGTTATGACGTGGTGGCATCACGTGACTGGTGGGGTGTGGCGTCGTCACGTGATAGATGATGTACCAGTGTGACGTGTATTGCGTCACTAGGCGACGCCACTCTCGGCACAGCTGTGAAGCGCGATACGGGGCGCTGTACAGTGAAGTAATAGGGCCCTCCCTCTCTGTGGTTTGACGGGGTATTTAAACCGCACAATGGAACTAACTCCTGCGACCTCATTTTCTACCTAATGAGGCACCAGTGCAGGTGGGTTCCAAGCATTGAGGGGTATTCTGACCATCGTGCCTTAAGTTCGGTATTTGATAATAGTATCGTGACTGTGACTTCTCTTTCCATAGAATATTGGGAATGCGGCCGGATTAATGTGGTAACCATATTCATCAGTTACCCAATGGGATCATTTTTAGCATCTATCTCGGGGCACGCAAGTACCACTGACATGTTAATAGGGTGTAATATCATTTATGCACCATATTTCCCTGAAGCTTATGTGAACCTTATGTACTAACATGGATGTGGAGGGGCGTCTCAGGGTCCATATGTCGGACTAGATATATGGTTTATTGTTATAATTGTTTGCTGTAAATGACAAATCTATCATTGTCATCAGTGACATAATTAATCTTTATCTATACATAATGCCTATTGGGACACTGTATTATGTGTCCCCTGAGGAGCCCAAATTATTGTTGTGGGCGAAACGAGTTGGGATTTAGGGGCCTAAAGCGTGCTGTAATGGCTTAGGTGCCCATGTTATTAAATCTAAACTGGCGAACAGTGTACTTGGCATCCACTTGATGATAGTTATATTTTCTATCGCAGATTTCAACATTGTATTAATTAGTAGAACGACATTATGTACTCAGCATTTATTTAATATCTACTATAACATCCGTGTCTACTGAGCATTTATTATTTTTTGTATCTAGAATAGGCCACAGCATATAAACATTGAGCATACCATTATGGTTCTTCCTGTGCCACCTGTCTTCAGGGCCATCCTAGGGCATACAGGAGGTTCCTGAATACGGAATCGCCCCTATCGGGGCGGCCATTCCGTTCTTTAGGCAGGGATTATTAAGAAAAGGGTAAGCACTAGGGACAGGTCAAGATCACCGTGTCCATACCGTATCTATTGCTATTTGTTTAGCGTACTTGTTGTTCTTTTTTTTTTGTGTTTTTTTGTGGGGTTGTTTTTATATAAGATAAAATAAAGGCTACGTTTTAGAATAGGTGGTACTCTGTGAATACAATTAATACACACCTCAGCAGCTGGTTTCATGCAGACACTGTATGTATTTTGCTGTCCGCAAATTGCAGATCTGCATTTTTGCGGACCCATTGACTTCAATGGGTCCGTGGGCTTCTGCACATTCTGCATACTTTCTGCATCAGTCCATTCTTCAAAACATAAAACACTTCCTATTCTTGGCCACCCTATGGCCTCATACACACAGCCATTGTGCAGCTGTGGTCCCCAATGCATGGGCAACGTCCGTGCGGCAGCCGGGATGGATCGAGACCTATTCAACTTGAATGGGTCCGTGATCAGTCCGCATCAGTCCGAACATGTTCTATTTTTTTGCGGTAGTGCTTCCGTAGTGCTTCCGCGGGGTTCCATGCCTCCGTTCTGCACTGCAGCTTCGGATTGCGTACTCATTGCCGGGTATGTGATATCGCTGTCGGCACCCGCAGCCTACACTTAAATTAATGGGTTAATTATATTCATTGGTGGAACAGTGCACCACCCCAACCCCAGTATTATAAATTATAATTAAAAAAGTTTACTAAAATACCAAAATACTAAAAGTTTAAACCACCCTCTTTCCCAGTTTTACATATAAAATATAAACAATAAAAAATAAACATATTACATATCGCCACGCCTGAAAAAGTATGAACTATTAAAACATTAAAAAATATCTCCAATGCGGTGAATGCCGTAACAGAAAAAAAATTTAAACTGCGTGATTTGCCATTTTTTTGTCAACTTGTACCCCCAAAAAATTATGGGCTGGATGATCCATAAAACGCGGAATGCACATGACTTTTTTGGTGTTTTTATTCTTCTTCGCGTGGTATCAAATGGTTTCGAGTATCGTAATACTTTTTTATGGTATTGAAATCGAATCAAAATTTTGGTATGTTAGTCAGGATAGGTCATCAATATTAGATCAGCAGGGGTCCGACACCTGGCACCCCCCGCTGACCAACTGAAAAATTCGATTTGCCTTGAAGCCAAATTTCCTCGCGATCATGGTAACGAATCTATTATTCCTGGCGGTAAAAGAAATACTTAATCTATTGGCTCGTTGAGAGTCTGTCGCTGCCATCTGGATTGAAGAAACCGCTCCCCTGGCCAGCTCAATCACACGTGATCACGTCCCCATTCAATATTTTGCGCGGTTTCTTCAATCAAGATGGCCACTAAGGCCTCTTTGCAAGCAAATGGATAGGGTGAGTTTTAGATGTTCCCTGTCATTGCGCCCGCTACATACAATAGAATGCGATTCGTGACAAAGTAATTTAATATGAATAACTTTTTTTGTAAAATTCGGCAAAGCAGCCAAATCGAATTTTTGATAACTTCGCTCCTCACTACTGTTCAACAGCTCTATTCCTTTGGCTCTTTGTTTCACATATTTTGGGGTGAAAAAAACCCATTTAACATTCTGGTACTAAAATAATGTGGTGCACCCCAAAAGGCCTACCAATTCAGCATGACTTACTAACATTTGTCAAATGGTTGCCCAGACAAGTTTGATAAGAAACTCTTCTATAGAATACTGTACTTTCTTATCTTTTGATATTCACACTGTATTTTTTTTCCTTTCCCCCATTTGTGTGGGTCTACTGCCTTGTTTAGGAGAATTTTTTTTTATCCTAGTTTTTCTCTTTAGTATAGAGGAAAAGTATGAAGACACTCACTTCACTTTCACCTTGTGTTGAAATTACTGAATATTGTAGGTTTCTTAATGTTTTTTATATAATTTTTACCTCCTGCATGTTAATATATGTCAATGAACACATTTTTGTATTTTTGCCATTTGCTGTACAGTATATGACTTGACTATACAGGATTTTTCAGTATCTGTAATTATGTTGTATGATCTTGTTCTTCTACAGAATAAAATAATGTTGTGTTAACAATCTGAACATTTGACTGATATTCATACTCTTTCTACCGAGCATATTTTTAGCTTGCTTTATGTTTTGTTAGTTTTAAGATACTTCTTCCAAAATGGGCAGTTTTCTTCATCAGGCAAAAATAAAAACTGTATACTGTGTACAACAGTAGGAAGAGCTGCTGTTGCATGACATGAGGCAATCTCCATCTACCTGGAACACAGAAAGACATTTAAGTAGATAATGAATAAAATTTAAGCAAGCACCTTTACAGCCAAGTATTAGGAATAAGAATGATATATAACATATTCCTACTTGTGCCCCTTCCTAACCCTGATATAACTAAATTGTAGTATACTAGTAGTACATATCCTCATCCCAACTGGAACACTGCATCAAATAGGTTGGCACCACTCCAATCCATGCTACAGATCACTGTAGATCATCTATCCTCCAGTCGGACTCACCAGAAAACGTGTCTACAAGCCTTAATAAATGTGGTGTAAGGCTTGTGTAACAGAATTCAGACTCAGTCTTAACAAGAACTTTGGCATATTTGCAATAATGATTATCCTATTCTAAACACAGTTTATACATTTTATAGTATTGTACATTGATTCCTTATACCTTATGTTGTAAGCTCACGTGCACAGGACTCTCTCCTACTGTACTGTAGTTAAAGTGGTTGTCCAAGTTATTTTTATTGATGACCTATCCTCAGTATAGATCATCATTATCAGATTGGCTGGGGTCCAACACCCTGCACCCCTGATGATCAGCTGGTTAAAGAGAAGGTAGTTGGCAGTGCCAGCGCTGCCTTCTCTTCCTTGTTTACCTGTTCACCGTCGCAACAACAGTGGTGAGCAGGTGTAATTACACCTAATCCATCCCAATCACTTCAATGGGATGTCTCGTTCCTATACAAGTGCCTCCCATAGAAGTAAATAGGTGAGCAGTTAAACAATGAGTGTCGGACCTGTGCCGATCTGATATTGATGGTGGTAATTGTAATTTTAAAGTACAGTATAACAGAACATGAATGCACTATAGTTTTCAATAATAATAAGGATCACAATATTCCTTTATTTTTCTCATCAGATTTTTTCTCCAGAGTAAGGGTCCATTCACACGTCCGTAGAATGGGTCCAGATCCGTTCCGCAACGTTGCAGAACGAATCTGGACCCATTCATTCTCTATGGGGCCGGAAGAGATGCGGACAGCACACAGTGTGCTGTCCGCATCTGCATTTCCGGAGCGCAGCCCCCATCTTCCAGTCCGCGGCTCCCGAAAAAAATAGAACATGTTCTATTCTTGTCCGCAATTGCGGACAAGAATAGGCAGTTCTATGGGGGTGCCGGCCGGGTGTATTGCGGATCCGCAATACACTACGGACGCGTGAATGGACAATTAGGCTGAGTTTACATCTGCAATGTGAATTACGCTTTTCTGTTCTATCACAGGAGCATAAAAACAAGTCAAGCTGTGACATCCATTACACAATGGACACCAGCAGCACTGGATGGACCCTACTGACTTATGATGGGGTCTGTCATTCAGTAAGGCTACCAAAGGTACATGATCTGCAACAATGGATCATAAATGAATGAACACAGATGTGATTTGTACTTTGGAGAGATGATACACGAGGTCTCATATTTAAGAATAGATGGAGAACAGAATTTTAAAGCCTTGCTCCTCCAAAGGCACTACAATTATTGTGTTTATTTTCATATATATCTACAGACTCTTGCTACTGTTCTTGATCTCCCCAGTACCTGTTATCATAGATGGGGCCTATCATTCACACTGACAGTTACAATCAGTGGTCAAGACACAACCTACAGCCAGAAACAGGAAAAGCTTTCATTGAATATGGGGGCTGCTTTCACTGTTATCTTTATGAAAGATTTATGTTATGAAGCAGATGTGGATCTGCTGTGTTTGCTAAACCAATTTCACTTGGGGCTACTCCTAAGGGCGTTATCTAAGTGACTCCCTGGTATTAACCCTTTAGCCTCATTACAGAGATCTGGACTATTGTGCAGGGGAGCAACCAGGCTGCTCCCTCTTGGAGAAGTCTCTGTTTAATAAACAGCTTACTCATTGGGGGTAAGAGACACCAGTGCGAAACACAGAGGGGTCAAGCAAAACTGTAGTCAGGGACAAGCCGAGGTCAAGCAGGCAGAGTTCAATCCAAACTCAATCTGAGGGTCAGGGTGGGCAGCACAGGGTCAATACAGAAATTAGGTACAGGTCAGGTCTGGCAGTGAAGGATCAGATCCAGAGATCAGGCAAAAGTTGGTCTATGGGCAAACAAACATGAATAACACACCTTAGCAGGACACTAGAGGACTAGAATTAATGCTTAGGCACCTTCACTCAAGGGAAGGTGCCTTAAAAATCATAAGGTAGCAAGCAATTGGCTGGAGAGCTAAGGTGTGCACATACCCCTCATGCAGAGAGAGGCAGTGCCATCAGGAAGGAAAAGGCCACAGTCTGCGTGGAATGGTATAGCAGTACTAGGGAGATGCCTGCTGGAAACAGGCAGGAAGTCACAGGTGGGTTGGCACCATGGTAGGCATGGACTGCTGGTATAACAATTAGTAATTAGACAAAGATTCTACTCCCAATATTATCAATTAAGTAATCAATAGACCAACATGATCTGTTTACATGTTTACACATATGGTAAAATTTAATATTCCAAGTTTGATTTATTTCAACATTTTGTGTATCTTCTTTCATATGTCATACTTGCAGAGACGGCGCAGTGTAATTACACTTGAAATTCACTTTAATGGGATGAGCAGTTGTAATTACACTGCATCAACTCTGCAAACGAGACGACGCACAGTGTAATTTTGAAGTGGAAGCACCGTCCACACCATTACTGCCTCCTTCAAACAGCGCCTCCTCAGGGGGTGCTGGGAGTTGGACCTCCAACGATCAAATATTGATGATCTATCCTGAAGATAGGTTTCACAACCCTTTGAAGGATTTCCATGACAGCCCAATGCTTGTCTCTTTAACAATAAATGGTCTGCTTCTAGCGGGGACAAATAAGACATAGAGTAGATTTTACAATCTGATCTTTGACTAATGAAAAATGATATTTAACAGTAGAGATGAGTCTGCAGTTCCAAATACAATGATCTGCACCATAGTAACAGGCATTATGTCATACAATATCAGTGTTTTATGGAAAGAATTACCGGTATTACATGAAAAACTTAAATACATGGCCATAATGAAGTCTTCTCTGAAAGTTTACATGTATTATGACTATAGAGGGTAAGATGTGTTTTCCAACAGTTACTGATCTCTGTTCTAAATGCATTTTCCAGCCCTATTAAGTTCTTAATACAGAATGAAATACATGTATGTCATCTGCACTGGCTTGTTATGGCTATGCTATTCATATATATCATTCTGGTCGCATGGTCACAGGATCACTGTCCATATGAACACAGAAAAGGCTTGGTTGTATATGGCCTGGCAGGTTCCAGATGCAAGAACCCGGATAGGCCATAGGTTCCCTCTCTCCCTATTGGTCTCACCTTATGGGATGTCAGTGGGTTGCTATGCAGCTGGGGGTCTAACAATGTCAGCCAGATTTGCCATATTAGGGCCTTCCAAATGACGGGCTTAAAAAGATGTTCGTTTTTACAGTTTAAGTCTTTACAGTTCCCAATTAAAAAACATGATTTTATGAAATTCATTTAAAATTAAACCAATTATGTGGAATCCAATGAATGCCAACCAAGACCACTGATGAGGCAGTAAAGGTATAAGTACAGCTATTGCACAATATTCGCTACTGAAAACATGAATAAAGAACCACCATTTATAACAACATTGAGTAGAGAAAAGCGGTTGTCCCTCAGCCCTCTATCTATTGTCCAAACCACTATATGAAGTATAGGTAGCTGCCGCTGAAGTATATATGTAAACCACCTAAGGTAAACTAACACTGCATAGAGGATATCAGTTAAATAAAGTGCTTGTGACAGAAATACTAAGTTTGGGCCTTCCCTGTTCAGATGGTAATGGCGGCCCCTCTTTAACAGCTCCATAAAAAAAAAACATTATGGCTCACATAATATGACAACACAAAAACAAATATTTGCTGTGTGTTTATTGTGCAAAAGTGTTAAAACATAAAAAACATATTTGGTATCGCTGTAATCATACGAAAACAGGTAACAAGTTTTTAATGCTGCGCTGTGAAAAGCAAAGTTTAAACTTCAAAAGGAGATTCGGAAATGCTTCTAGTACATAGACTTATTCCTTTTAATACCCAGTGTAGTTCCACACCTTCTGTCATGTGCTGTATCATCTGCTTAGAAATTTTTCATCATGGTTCTCAAACGTCAAACCAAACATCTAATATATAAAGTGTGTGCATATAAAGTATATATGTGTGTGTGTGTGTATGTATGTATGTATGCATGTCCGCTAAAGGAATCCGCACCGTTGCATTTACAATCACGAAATTTGGCACACAGGTACATCAGGTGTCCGGGAAGGTTTTAGACCAGGTCTCAGCTCTCTAGGACGTACCATTCCTGGGATATGCCCAAAAAATGCATTAGCCAATAGAAACCTGGTCACATGACCTTTATCAGCCAATTGAAGCTCGCAGACCAGTCTCCACATACACAGAGTTTTACAGTAGGTTTCCATAACAACCCAGCCATTTATCTTCACTGCTGTAGGAGAGCTTTAAAGGAAATCTGTCACCAGGATAATCGCTATTGAAGTAAAGCCATGGCCTAATAGCACTTAGTACCTTATTTCAAGATGTGCCTTTGTTCCAGCAATAGATGTTTTTATCCTCTGAAAATCCAGTTTATTTGGTATGCAAATGAGCCAGTAAGGTGCCAAGAGGAGCGTCATTCTTGCAGGAAAAAGCCTAGTCATGCCCCCTGCCACAATGTGTCCACCCTCAAAAGATGAACTTAAAACCCCCCACCCCCAGGTCCCTCTAAGCCACGCCCCTGATCTGCTTAGGCCATGCCCCCTCTCACTTCTTAGCCAACGGGGCTTTAAAAAATGAAGGTAAAAATCTACTTCTGTCAGCTGCAGGGGTGGGAGGGACGGTGACTTTCTTCCTGCAGCTCACACTCAGGCAGCACAGTCTGCTGTCTTAGAGTGAGCTGTTCAAAAGGACACGCCCCTGATATGGTTAGGCCACACCCTCTCCTACTCCTCAGCCGACAGGGATTGAAAAAATGAAGTTAAAAATCAACTTCTAGGTCCTGCTAAGCCACGCCCCGATCTGGTTAGGCCCCTCCCACTTCGCAGCCAACAGGGATTGAAAAAATGAAGTTAAAAATCAACTTCTGTCGCTTGCAGGGGTGGGAGGGACGGTGACTTTCTTCCTGCAGCTCACACTCAGACAGCACAGTGCTGCTGTCTGAGAGTGAGCTGTTCAAAAGGACATCCTTGTGTCCGTCCAGGCCCTGCACCAGACGGAGGACAGGGAGTCTGAAAGCTGGACTGTCTGGCCTAAAACTGGACCTCTGGCCACCCTAGGGACAGGCTGCTGTGGAGGTCACAGTTAGGGGATGGTACACTATGGAGGTCAGTGTTAAGGGGCAGATTACTGTAAAGGCTACTGTTAAGGGGGTGGGCCCCTGTGGAGGTCACTGTCAAGGGAGTGGTGTGAAACTCACTGTTAAAAGATAAGGCTGCTGTAAAGGTCAAAGTTAAGGGTGTGGGCTGCTGTGGAGGTCCAATTTTACGGGACGGGGCACTGTGGGGGGTGGGGGGGTCAGTGTTAAGGGGCAGGGTGCTGTAGATGTCACTGTTATAGTGGATAGTCTTGATACAGTATCTTTTAACAACACACACAAACATTAAATTAAATAGATTAAATATACCCAAACAAAGCCGGGTCCTTCAGCTAGTATTTTATATAGTTAGAGAACTTTTTTTAAATGAATACATTAGTTTTGGAATTAGTTTTTATTTTTGAATGACAGTAATTTGGTGGAAAATCACTTATAGATACTGTAATAGAATAGCATAAGTCTCCAGAGTGTGATAACACAATGCCTTGTAGTCAAGGAAATCAGATCATAGTCCCAATTCTACACCACCTGTAACTAACAATTTAGAATGCACATTATATTTATTCATCATTGTATGACTAATTGTCTTAGAGGTGTTGTATCATCAGCCCCATATTTTCATCCAGTAGTAATCAGGCCTATGACAGTAGTTGACGCAGATCCTAACACTAAACAGTGTCATTTGCTAGAGAGCTCATTGGCAGTTGTTGGAACTTTCCAGGCTTGATTGATAATGCTTTTCTCCTTCATTCACATGTGATCTATGGTATAAATTTGGACCAGAGCAACAAATTGTATAATTAAATGGGTTTTTCGAAGAAAAGGGCTAAAATAAATGTAAAGCATTACCTTCAAAAATCATCCATTGCTGCCATTCCATTGCTGCTCTAATTTCCACTATTCTCCTCCTCCTGGTCCTGGCTCAACACCCCTGAAATTCCAGGAAATCCAAGATCAGCCAATCACTAACTGAAGCAGGTCACAGCTAAAGTCAATGATTGGCTGAGAATTCCTGGCATTTCCAATATGTTGAGACAACACCAGGAGGTGGAATGCAGCAGGTACCAAAGCAGTATCAAAATGGCAGTAGTAGGGGACTGGTGAAAGTTAAAAAAGTTGTCTTTCCAGAGGACATTGCAAACTGATTTTCACAAAACCGGTATCATTTTAATCAGCAGGGTCAACTCTAGTATGCCTGTATAATGGGGCTGTCCTTGCTGACTTTAACAAGCCTTTAAATGTTATGAAACCATATTTCCCCTTGGATATGACATAATTACTTTAAAGGTAATGTAAAATTCTCTAGTGCAACATACACTCACCAAAAGAATTATTAGGAACACCTGTTCTATTTCTCATGAATGCAATTATCTAGTCAACCAATCACATGGCAGTTGCTTCAATGCATTTAAGGGGGTGCTCCTGGTCAAGACAATCTCCTGAACTCCAAACCGAATGTCAGAATGGGAAAGAAAGGTGATTTAAGCAATTTTGAGCGTGGCATGGTTGTTGGTGCCAGACGGGCCGGTCTGAGTATTTCACAATCTGCTCAGTTACTGGGATTTTCACGCACAACCATTTCTAGGGTTTACAAAGAATGGTGTGAAAAGGGAAAAACATCCAGTATGCGGCAGTCCTGTGGGCAAAAATGCCTTGTGGATGCTAGAGGTCAGAGGAGAATGGGCCGACTGATTCAAGCTGATAGAAGAGCAACGTTGACTGAAATAACCACTCGTTACAACCGAGGTATGCAGCAAAGCATTTGTGAAGCCACAACACGCACAACCTTGAGGCGGATGGGCTACAACAGCAGAAGACCCCACCGGGTCCCACTCATCTCCACTACAAATAGGAAAAAGAGGCTACAATTTGCACAAGCTCACCAAAATTGGACTGTTGAAGACGGGAAAAATATTGCCTGATCTGATGAGTCTCAATTTCTGTTGAGACATTCAAATGGTAGAGTCCGAATTTGGCGTAAACAGAATGAGAACATGTATCCTTCCTCTGATGGCTACTTCCAGCAGGATAATGCACCATGTCACAAAGCTTGAATCATTTCAAATTGGTTTCTTGAACATGACAATGAGTTCACTGTACTAAAATGGCCCCCACAGTCACCAGATCTCAACCCAATAGACCATCTTTGGGATGTGGTGGAATGGGAGCTTCGTGCCCTGGATGTGCAAAATATCCATCAACTGCAAGATGCTATCCTATCAATATGGGCCAACATTTCTAAAGAATGCTATCAGAACCTTGTTGAATCAATGCCACGTAGAATTAAGGCAGTTCTGAAGGCAAAAGGGGGTCCAACACTGTATTAGTATGGTGTTCCTAATAATTCTTTAGGTGAGTGTATAGATAAGTGACCACTTAAACTACATTCTCCTATGTTGTCTAAGACATAGGACTTTTCACCACTATGAGTGTTATTCTCTGTATAGCCATAACTAGTGATGATTGAGCATGCTCGGCCGAACACCAGTTCGGCTCGAGCATCTCGATGCTCGGCACATGGCGGTATTCGGCCGAATACCGCATGTGCTCGAGCGCAATGCTCGAGTCTCCACCCCGCATGTTTCTTGGCTGCTACCCAGCCAATAAACGTGCAGGTAAGTACTGCCCTCACTGTAATGCTGTAGCCATGTTGGCTGCTAGTATTACAGTGATTGGCTGGCCTGAACGCGTCATCGGGTGCTATGTAGCACCCGATGACGCATGTTCGGCTCATTCTTTGTCAGGGTGAGCTGTGCTGAGGAAGGGACAGACAATGTAGGGAGTGATTTAAGAATATTGTTACCACCAAAGCTTTTCAGAGACCCAAAAGTCCTTTTAAGGACTATTGTGTGTGACAGCAATATCTATTTTTAGCGCATCCTGCTCTAAATAGCGTACAATAGTTAGGCCGCTGCAGACAGAGACATTAGCTGCGCCACATCTCCAGTGTAAAGTGTGCACATCCCAAAAATATCTGTGGCATCCAGTGTACTTTTTCCGTAGACGGTGTCCGCTGCGGACAGTGACATTAGCTGTGCCACATCTCCAGTGTAAAGTGTGCGCATCCCAAAAATATCTGACATCCAGTGTACTTTTTCAATAGACAGTGTCCGCTGCAGACAGTGACATTAGCTGCGCCACATCTCCAGTGTAAAGTGTGCGCATTCAAAAAATATCTGTGACATCCAGTGTACTTTTTCCGTAGACGGTGTCCACTGCGGTCAGTGACATTAGCTGCGCCACATCTCCAATGTAAAGTGTGCGAATCCCAAAAATATCTGTGACATACGGTGTACTTTTTCAATAGACTGTGTCCGCTTCTGACAGTAACATAACCAGTGCAACATCTGCAGTGTAACGTGTGCGCTGAAAAAATTTATCTGTGACATACAGTGTCCATTTTCCATAGAGGGTGTCTGCTGCGGACAGTGACATTAGCTGCGCCACATCTCCTGTGTAAAGTGTGTGCATCCCAAAAATATCTGTGACATACAGTGTACTTTTTCCGTAGACGGTGTCCGCTGCGGACAGTGACATTAGCTGCGCCACATCTCCTGTGAAAAGTGTGCGAATCCAAAAAATATCTGTGACATACAGTGTACTTTTTCAATAGACAGTGTCTGCTTCTGACAGTGACATTACCAGGGCCACATCTGCAGTGTAACGCATCCAAAAAATATCTGTGACATACAGTGTACTTTTTCCATAGACAGTGTGCGCTGCGAACAGTGACATTAGCTGCTCCACATCTCCAGTGTAAAGTGTGCACATCTAAAAAATATCTGACATACAGTGTACTTTTTCAATACACAGTGTCCGCTTCTGACAGTGACATTACCAGGGCCACATCTGCAGTGTAACGCATCCAGAAAATATCTGTGACATACAATGTACTTTGTCAATAGACGGTGTCCGCTTCTGACAGTGACATTAACAGGGCAACATCTGCAGTGTAACGTGTGCGCTTCAAAAATGTATCTGTGACATACAGTGTACTTTTTTGCGTAGATGCTGCTGACCTCTCTTGTATAACGTTTCCTCATCCCAAATACCTGTGACATTCCCTGTTATTTTTCATTAGCCGCTGGTAACAGCATTGACATTACCTGTGGGATATCTCCTGTGTGACGTTTTCACATCCTAAATACCTTTTTAAATTTGTCTGCGCATACGCTTCCAAATCCTACGCTACTGTACGTGTGACAGACTTTCAATCATATATAACATTTAATATAAAGAAAGCGAGCAGTAAGGGACGTGGCAGTGGCCGTGATGCTGATGGTGCACGCAGAGGCCGTGGCCCTGGGAACGGTGAAACTGTGCCTGCTGCCAGAGCACAAGAAAAACAATCATCCACAATACCTAGCTTTATCTCCCAGTTTGCAGGGCGGCGCAGGACACCACTCTTGAAGTCAGACCAGTGCGACCAGTTGGTCGGTTGGATTGGAGCAGATAATTCTTCCAGTCGGTTAAGCACCACCCTGTCTTCCACCAAGTCCAGTCTCAGTAGCCAAGAGTCTGCTCAACCCAATCCTCACCCTGATCCTCCTTCCTCCCTCCATGGAGAGTTTGGGCAAACAAGTGATCCCACACTCGGATATTCCGAGGAGCTCTTTTCAGCGCCATTCCTTGATTTGGCCCTCTCGCCAAGCACTTTTGAACTGGGACAGATCTTGTGCCCTGATTACCAAACTCTTTTACATCCACAATCAAAGAAGATGACAGTGGGAACAGCAATTACTGTTTAATGAGGTGGATGATGATTAGACACAGTTGCCAATAACTCAACAGCAATTACTGTCTCAAGAGGTTGATGAAAAGAATGAGACACAGTTGTCAACACTGATTTAGTGGTTAGGTCAACAAGTCAGGAGGATGAGCAGAGTGAGGAAGTGGAAGAGGAGGTGGTGGACGATGAAGTCACTGACCCAACCTGGGAAGGTGGAAAGCCGAGCGAGGACAGCAGTACAGAGGGGGAGGGATCTGCTGCACCACAACAGGCTGGAAGAGGCAGTGGGGTGGCAAAAGAGAGAAGGCGGGCCACACCAAACAGGCCCGCAACTGTTCCACTGAGCACCCCCTTGCGGAAATCTCCCTTGCCAAGGGGTAGGTGTTCCACAGTATGGCGCTTTTTTGAGGAAAGTGCGGACGACAAAAGAATAGTAGTTTGCAACCTGTGCCATAACAAAATGAGCCAGGGCGTGAACACTAGCAACCATGATCCGCCACATGGCATCCAAGCACCGCAATAAGTGGGACGAACACCTGGGTCCACAATCTGTGTCTGTGGGTCACACCACTGCCTCCTCTTCCCCTGTGTTATGTGCTGGCCAATCCCCTGTCGAAGGTGCAGGCACAGATACCTCCCACCCTGCACTTGGACCTTCGCAAGCACCATCAGCGACCACATCCACTTCTGTGTCCCAGCGCAGCGTCCAAATGTCCTTACCCCAGGCATTTGAACGCAAGCACAAATACCCAGCCACCCACACACAGGCCATAGCACTAAATGCACAGCTTTCCAAATTACTGGCCCTGGAAATGTTGCCATTTAGACTGAGGCCTTCCACAGCCTGATGTCGGTGGCCGTCTCGCGTTACGAAGTCCCCAGCCGCCACTATTTTTCAAGGTGTGCCGTGCCCGCCTTACACCAACATGTGTCTCGTAATATCACACGTGCCCTGACCAATGCAGTTACTGGGAAGGTCCACTTAACCACGGACACATGGACAAGTGCATTCAGCCAGGGACGCTACATTTCCCTGACTGCACACTGGGTGAATGTTGTGGAGGCCGGGAGCGAGTCGTACCCTGGGATGGCACAGGTGCTACCAACGCCAAGGATTGCGGGCCCTAACTCCATCAGAGTTTGAGCCACTACCTACGTTAGTGGCTCCAACCCCCACTTCTCCTCCTCCCCCTCCTCCTCCACTTCCACCTCAGAATTATCCGCGTGCAGCACCAGTCAGTCATCAGTCGGTAGCTGGAAGCAGTGTAGCACTGCAGTGGGGAAGCGGCAACAGGCCACGCTGAAGCTGATTAGGGGACAAACAGCACACCGCCACAGAGCTGTATCTCTTTCCACTCAACCAAGAACCAGGTATGGTTGTGTCTGATAATGGCCGTAACTTGGTGGCGGCTTTGGAGCTTTGCAAGCTCACACACATCCCATGCCTAGCCCATGTCTTAAACTTAGTGTTTCAGCGGTTTCTCAAAAGCTACCCCAATTTGCCTGAGCTACTGGTGAAGGTGCGCGGCGTGTGTCCACATTTCTGAAAGTCATCGACAGCCTCAGCCAGGCTGTCAACGCTACAGCAGTGCTTGAAATTGCCAGCTCACCGGCTGTTGTGCAACGTGAGCACGCGCTGGAACTCTACGTTCCACATATGGGCCAGGCTTTGTGAGCAGCAAAGGGCAGTAGTGAAATATCAGCTGCAACATGGTCGTCGCCTTTCCAGTCAGCTTCCGCTCTTCACAAGCAAGGAGTGGGCATGGATGTCTAACCTCTGTGAGGTTTTAAGAAACTTTGAGGAATCAACACAGATGGTGAGCGGCGATAACGCTATTATCAGCGTAACCATCCCATTTCTGTGTCAACTCAAACGCTCGCTGCTCACAATTAAGCACCACACTTTGCATGTGGAAGAGGTGGAAATGAGGGAAGACATTACACAGGGTGATAGCCAGACCACCCTCAGTTCGTCTTGTCAGCGCGAATTGGACAATGAAGAGGAGGAGGAGCAGGAGACGGTTGCCTCCTCTACAGAGGGCAGTACCCATGGAAGTTTAATTCCACCTGTTCTGCGTGGGTGGGCAAAAGAGGAGGAAGAAGATGAGGAGATTGAGAGTGATCCTCCTGATGACGACAGCGAAGTATTGCCTGTTGGTACTCTGGCACACAAGGCTGACTTCATGTTAGGCTGCCTTTCCCGCGACTCGTTATACACATTTTAAACAACATGGATTACTGGTTGTTCACCCTTTTTGACCCCTGTTACAAAGAGAACTTCTCATCTCTCATTTCTCTGGTGGAGAGGACCAGCAAAACGGTGCAATACCAGAAGACCCTTGTTAAAAATTGCTCCAAAAATTTCCATCTGGCAACACTGGAGTCCGTAGTTCCTTGGCCAACCGAGAAGGGGAGACAAGGGGAACACACAGCAGTTCCAACAGAGGCAGGGCAACACTCTCGAAAGCCCTGGACAGTTTCATGACACCCTGCCAGCACCCTCACCCTGATGCGCGGCCTAGTGTCACAAGGATGGAAACATTTTGGAAGATGGTGAAGGAGTACATAGCAGACCGTGTCAGCATCCTCAATGATTGCTCTGTGCCTTACAACTACTGGGTGTCCAAGCTGGACACATGGCACGAACTACGCCTTGGAAGTGCTGGCCTGCCCTGCTGCCAGTGTTTTGTCTGAGCGGGTATTTAGTGCTGCTGGTGGCAGTATAACAGATAAGCTGACAGGTTGACTCTTATAAAAATGAACAAGGCCTGGATTGACCATGACTACTCGACTCCACCAGTGGGAAGCTGATGAATATAAAGGTACTTTAAATGTGTTTATAATGTACTGAATACACTGCATTCCCATGCACCCATTCCACCACAAACAAGGGTATATGGTTGAATCGTCCTTTTCTCCTCCTCCTTCTCCTCCTCCATCATATCAGCATGCTTATTCGTAGCATATATGCCCTTTCCATATAATGTTTTACATGGTCAGCTCAGCTGCAGGCCCTCGTATTTAATTTTTTAGAGGGTCAGCTCACTAGTCGGCCCTCACCTACAATGTTTTACAGGGTCAGCTCACTAGCAGGCACTCGCATTTAATGTTTTACATGGTCAGCTCACCAGCAGACCCTCACCTACAATGTTTTACAGGGTCAGCTCACTAGCAGGACCTCTCTTATAATTTTTTACAGGGTCAGCTTACCAGCAGGCCTTCACCTACAATCTTTTACAGGGTCTGCTCACCTGAGTGTAGGAGTCCCATTACATGAACAATTGTACCACAATGTGAATGAGGTCCTCCTTTATGTGATATACAGGTTGTATCGGAGTGCCTCTTCCTTGTAAATTTTGGCAGCACATGCACTTTATATACAAGTAAATATACAGGAAAGAATGTTTCCTAACAATTTTTCCCTAAAATCGATTTTATCTTCGGTTTTGTGCGTATTATTGTCAGTCTGTAAAAGTGGTGTATTACTCAGACAACATCATTCCCAGCAGCGACCTGGGAGTCCAAGATGCATCCAGACATCCTCCCCATGCTATTCCCGAACCATTTCGGTGGTGTTTCCATCAATTTCTAACCTTTTCCTATGAACCAGGCACTCTCCCCTCTTCAGTCTAAAGCTCGGGTTCCCCCATTGACTTCCGTTATACTCGGGTGCTCGGTAGAGCACCCGAGCATCCCGATGTGTTCGGCCAGAGCACCCAAGCACCTTGATGGTAGCCATAACCCATTTACTGAACGTGGATTAAACTCTGATTATACATATGCTCATTTTATAATCAGGATGAATTCACCTCAATATTATTGTAATAAGGAGTATTTGTGGGCTTTTTCTTTTAATACATAGACTTCAATAACCCAAATTAGTATTCATTATGTAATTTATTATTATTGTATTGTGTTTTTTTACTAAGATAGAAAATGAGCTGCATAAGTATTATTAACGTGATGTATTGAGGTAATATTACATATAGTTAGTCCTATTGTATGGTGCTACTCTCTGCAGGAACTGTCACTGCTCCTTTCTGCTGGGTGATATGTGTAATTATGTGCCACAAAGTCTTGAGAAACAT
Source organism: Bufo bufo (assembly GCF_905171765.1). Classification (NCBI taxonomy): domain Eukaryota; kingdom Metazoa; phylum Chordata; class Amphibia; order Anura; family Bufonidae; genus Bufo; species Bufo bufo. Next base: position 450,394,213 of record NC_053390.1, on the reverse strand, counting down.
CACTTTACAACCCAGTAACCATTGCTTGTAGTGAGGGGACTACAAAATGTAACATGAACATTACTACCTATGATGCTGTGATTCCCATAATTAGATGAGTGATTGTTTAATTATGATCTCAACCACCAATTGCTTCTTGAATTCCCCAGTGCAGTCATTATTTGAGGCTCAGAAATCATGAAATAAGGCCAAATGTTTGCGCGGCATGTGGCAGTTTTTATGCTGCAAGTTATGCTATAATGATTTTCAACGTTTCACAAGTCGAATACCATACATACACATATTTTTCTCTTCATATTTTCATATGTTGATATATAACAGAAGCCATATACAAGTAGAATACATGTTGGCTTTTAGGGCACCCTTCAGTGCTCTACTATCTGGTGCCAAAAGGTCAACATAACTTAAGAGGTTTTTTTTTGTATATTTTTTGATTGGATTTTGAAATATACAAAGTAAGTATAGTTGAACACAAAGAATACACACATAATAAATGAGGTAGAATAGTCAAATTACATACAAAATGAAATATAAGAACATTAGGAACACACATGGAAAGATTAAAGTAGTATTCGTATATATGATGAGCACTGCAGAATGTCTGAATCTAGCATATTGTCCCAAAAAAGCTGTAGCTTTGATGATTATCACTGTAATTTTATATAGATCATGGATGCTAACTTAACAGGTCAGTAGTAGGGAATATAATGATGGTCTGATTGTATTATTGATGGGGGTCCTATCTATCTCATTACGAGAAGGGTCCCAGATTCCTCATGTGAATAAAGCAGTAGAGCTCAAGCAAGGCCTCCACTCCATTCACTACTGTGGGATTGCCAGAGATTTAAGATTGAAAGCTATCTCAGTCAGTCCCATAGAAGTGAATGGTGTGCTGCCCACACACATGTGCAATATCACTCCATTCAACTGAGTAATCAGGAACCTCAGTTTTTTTAAAATTTGAATTTATAAGGGTTTTTTGCGAGAAAACTGCTGAGAAAAATGCTGAGCGACTTGAAGACAAGCTGCAGTTAGCCAGAAAAACATGGGCTAGTTAAGAGGCAATAGGGGTTTGAGCGAGTCATTGTTGAGCCAGAAAAATAGACTGCTGGCACAGATGTGCTGAGCGGGACCCCAGAGGGGAGCATAGGGAAACAACTACAGATAAGTTTGTTTGTCACAAATCGGTTGTCAGATCTGATTTCGGTCTGAATAAATTCAACCCAAGTCGAAAGTGCCCCGAATGACCTGAAAAGTCATATATGACACTTTGAGGTCTCCAAGTACTATATCTAACCCCTTTCAAGCTTTTTAATGCCAAGACAGTGTTAGTAATGTCAAAGTGACAGCAACTGATATGCCTATGGGTAAACAGATGGTAGCCGGTGGTAACTGACAGCCTGTTTAAAAAATTTTATGCTTTATAAAATAAAAAAATAAAAAACTGTCTAAAAAAGCTGAAAACACTGCAGGAAAACAAGATATCCCCGATACAGAGTGCACCCTAGTGGTGCTTATAACACTTAATGTCTCAAGTATAAATAAGGAAGCACCTTACATGCTTACATACTATTAGGTTGTAACCCCAGGAGATGTTCTGCTTTTTGTTAATAAGCTGATTAGATGACAGTCTGATAATCAGTCTGATAACCCAAACCACTTTATACCACAGGTGCAAGGTTCTTGGAATATTTCTTTATATAAACACTTATTAAGGCCATAATATAGCAGCATTATAATGTCCATATTATGGCCACAAGAACTTTTCATTGTCATCTTTTGAGCTGACAGTATTAGTATACTGAGGCTACTGTTTGCTTAGAAATGTTTCTCCTATAGATGAGAAACAATGATTATAATCCATTCATAACGGCTTTTATGGTCATCAGGACTAATAGACCAAATTTTAATATAGTGCATTTTATAAAGCTAGAGAATATGTAGAGCTCTGTCATATTAGCATTATTTCCAGTATTCCAGAAATGTCTTCTAATAGTCGCCATATTTCCTAAACCCTTATGGAAACATGTTTCGATGTTCTGTTTGTGTTTGTAGCAGTATGTCTAGCTTTAATATATTTATAGTACTTAAAGGGGTTGTCTGGGTTCAGAGCTGAACTCAGATTCATCCAGGCAGCCCCTCTGAGATGAGCATTGGAGCATGAAATGCTCCGATGCTCTTCCTTGCTCTGCACTGAATCGCGCCTGTGTCTGCCTACTAGTGTTCCCAATGACATCAATGGCACTAATGGGTGGACTTTAGCACTGCCCTAGCCCGTAAAATGACTACGGCAGTGCTAAAGCCTGCCGATTAATATCGGTGATGTCGACGGGAACGCTGCTAGGCAGAAGCCTCCACCCAGCACTGTTTGTAAACAAAAAAGCCTTTGCCCTGCGCAATACAGCGCAGGGCAAGGGAGAGCATCGAAGCATGAAGTGCTTCGATGCTCATCTCAGAGAGGCTGCCTGAGTGAAGAAAGGGATATGTCCGGGTTCAGCCTTTGGCTTTGTATTTATCTGCTTCTCCATAAGATCTTATTCAATAACACCTGTTCACACATGATGCATCATTTTGGTTGCATTTTATTTGAAAGATGACATGATAAACAGTTTAAAAAAAGAATGCTGCAAACCTCAAAGAATGAACTAACCATTTAGCACCTTATCTAATAGCATCCTGTGTTAAGCCACACCCCTGAAACCACACCCACTTTTTACCTTGACCAATTATTTTTGATGAGAAAGTTGGCATCCATAATGTCCTGTACTATAAATTGAATACATGATTTATGGGACACAGTAAAAAAATAAAAAAACAATACCAAAAAAAGCTGTTTTCTATTCATCTCACCTACCAAAAGCAGAATAAAAAACAAACCAAAATGACCAAAAACTACAAATTGTCCCTCAAAAAATAAATCTGCATGCAGTTATGCTGTAAAATAAAAATGTTCTTGGTCTTGGCAAGACAAAAACAAATAGTTTTTCAAGAAATATGTTTTTATTGTGCAAGTTGTAGAACATAACAAAAACTATATAATTTTGGCATCTTCGTAATCGTGCTGAACCACAGAATAAAGTAATCATGTATTTATACCACACAGTGAAGGCCTTAAAAATAAATCCCAAAAAGCAATGTTGAAATTGCTGTTTTATTTTCTTCTCACCTCAACAAAAAAATAATAATATATTTATTTAATCATTTATATACACTCCAAAATGGGTCCTATAAAAACTACAAGTTATGACTGTTGGAATACAAGGAGGGGGTATTTCTTAAGGTTAAAATTAGTTGCAGCACAAAGGAGATAAAAGTGCCTACTATATTTATTTGATACACAAAGTCTACAATAAAAAAGGGAGATTTATTTCCAATTTTAATGTAAAGTGAGGTCTTCTTTATAACATGCATTTAACTCATATTGACGCATCCTTCAATGATGAAGATACATTACTTTTGCCAATGCAAGCACCCAACTGATTGGTAAAAAAGTATTTGTTCGACTTTTTTTCCAAAAAAAGCCATAAATATCATTATCAATTTGACTTTTTAGTGTGTTGCTTCTCCATGCTTTCATGATCCATGGTTCACTAGAGGTGTATAACACTACTAGCACTGCTTCTGAGGACACCAAAGAGAAAGATCTAAGCAAAAAAAAACACATGGTCTCATCTGTGAACACAGTTTCTAATCCTTAGTACCCTTGTGTCTTTATTCTTTGCAATTTTAACAGTAATTTAACTTTCCCCATTTGTTGACAGACAGTTGATGTTCCTCAGAGGTTGGGGACTTGATTTTCAAGAACATCTCACACCTAGAAATACTCTAACATATGCTACATACTGCGGGAAGTAGATAGCTCTGGCAATAGTGCGTGAAATGGTAAATATGATTTGACGTGCCCATCCTGGCATTGGCCTCTGCTCTTGCTTAATGACTGTAAGTTGTTATAGCAAGGGGTTGTAGTGAGCAGTAATGAGGAGACTTCAGTGTTCAAGACGTTAATTGCTGAAAATATGAACATTGAGCTGATAAAACAGAGCCCACCTTCTCTTGCCCTGCTTCTCTTACCAAGTTTAACCTCTAGACTTTCTAACATGCCACTAAGCCTGCGACTGGCACAGTCAAAGCTTTTATGTGGAAATGAGTTTCTTTTTTAATCTTTGACAGAGTGTGTGCTGTGTTTACATAAGAGAGAGTGCCGGTCCTCTGGAGGCAGGCGCTGACAGTGCTGGCAGGAGATGCTAAGAAAGATCTAACATTTCTGATCTTTGTTTAGCCAGAGGCATTGAGAGGCAGTGAGAGGCAGCAGGGGAATGGAAAATCAGGAGAGGGAGGTAAGGAAGAGCATGAGTGTTGGTAGCTTGAATCCCTGAAAGGCAGAGGGACAGGCTAAGGAATCATTGCTCCTCGGCTTATGGTGCCAGAGGGCCTAATGTGCCCTCTCTAAACTGACATTTATGTTTGTTAACCCGGGCAAGAACATTTAATTTATGGTGGGTCTTTTCTTTGACAAACTGCTGCAAGAGATCTTGAGCTTACAGAGCTGCAACCTTTTCCACTAAATTCACAAGTGATACTAAAGAACTTATCTATAAATGAAATCTACCTAAGTGAGATGGTGCCAAAATCAAGTTAAAGGGATAAGAAAACACAGCAACATAAATGATCATGCCATCTTCTCTGACTCCTCTATCAGCATACAACCTATAGCTCAATGACTCCTGATTTCCTTACAGTTCTCAGTAGAGGGTGCAATCCTCCACCTATGGACGTAATCTAAGAATACGCCATAGCAAAGTTCATTAGATGGTTGATGAATCCATAGAAAGCGTTGCTTACCAACAACACTACCCTACAAACAAGAAGTGATGAGGTTTGTGGAAAATTACACAAAGGGCATATTTTGCGCTCATCAGTCTAATCCTTATCCATTATAAATAAATCAATTCTGTAATCCCCCAGGTGATACTCTAACATGTGGAAGGCTGCAGTGCCTGGCAGGTTAAAATGCATGAATTGAACATAGTTCATTAATGGCATTTCTGATTAGTTTCAGGTCTTAGCTAACAAGTACCCATGCTAATAGGTGAGATCCAAGTAAACGCCAGCAGCTGGTGCTAGACCTGGCAGCCTGTGTGATGTTCCACAGCATGAAGTATGAGTGTGGGACTTGCAGTACTGCCGATTTCTGAACATTGGTATTTATTTTCCTGCTCTCTTCAGATGCATATGTGCCCACTGACAGGGAACACAACAAATCTCTCCAGTACATCAACTAAGGGCAAATAAATGAGGCTGCGCTGTCAGCTTGCAACGTGTGAGCGCAATTTAGAGGGCATTTTTTCTTCATTATCAACAAGGGTGCTAGGTACCAGATAGGGAGAGGAGTCTCACATGTAGTTACATCATTTTTCAGTCCAACATATTTCTACTATGTATAATACAGTGAGAATCCAGAATGCTCTTTTTACATTGAAAGGCGTACTGTTTCTAGCATTTTATACTAGTTTTGAAAGGGGTTTAAAACATTGTAAAATCATTTTATGGGTCATGTTGTGTTTAAACTTATGATGTGCTTTACTTGCTCAGGAAATGGCTACTGAACTTCCTAAAACAAAAAAGAGCAAAAACGGTAAAATAGCAATTATCTGTTTTTAAATTTAGCTGGTTTGGAAGCATTTTGAATGAAATGTCTTGGTTTCAATAAATTTGATGACGGGCCATAAAATAGTTAACATTCTTGAATTATAAATCCGACATTTACCAAATAGCAATTTAATTGCTATCAGAGGAATTGTACTACTCACAGGCATTTTTGGAACACTAGATTTTGTCTGTTTAGGCCTGGGCTACAGCTTCTATTTATTTTTATGAAATATGCAGCTGTTAGTACACAGAACTTATTTTTGGAGCATCTTGAGCAGTTTTTATGCCTTCAGGACTCAACAATTTGTTACATATTTTCAAATAAAAATTTAGTGCTTTTTTCTATGGTACCACTTGGGGTATATGGTATTTTTATGGCATGCCCTATGCAGTAAAGCTTTATTGTTTTGGTCATTTTAATTGTGGTAATAGCAAACATTTATATTCTGTATTACAACTTTGCATATTTTATGTTAATGAAATATTTATTTGCTGGCTAGCCACTTTCATTAAAAAAGGAATCCCACTTCTTGGTTCAGGGCCCACTGGGGAATTATACATTGGTGTGCCAGTCCCAGCTTGATCTTTAGTGCATTCTTTATTTTAATTAAAAATAATAGGGAAATGCAGTCGCTGGCCTTGTTTTTCTATAAAAACTGTTTTCAGCCAGTTTTGACATAAGTAAAGTCTTTGTATGTAGAATGTGGATCCAGATTATTACATTATTCCTTAGTATTACATCTCAGTTATGGATCTGTTAGGTTGGATTCACATGAAGTGTTTAGGTATGTTTTTCGCACCAAAACGAACACTGTAGTCAGATGTTTGTTAGTTTATTGGAACAGATGAAAATCACAAAATAATTTAGTTGGTGGTGTTTTTTTTTGGGCTATTTTAGACTGTTTCTTATGGTATAGTATTTCAATGTTATTTTTCTAGAATTTTAAATATGGCCTAAAAATGTTTTTTAAAAATTATTTAAAAAATACCAGTGACAATTTAAGTAAAATACAAGAAAAATTTTGTGTGAAAACGGCCTAATACTGATGGACCGTCTTCTGGGGGAAACAGAAAACAGATAACACAGCCCCATTAAAATACAGATACAATACTGCTAAACAGGTTAATAGTGGCACGCATACTTTATATGCCCAAGTGAAAAACCACATACATCTACACTGGCTTCTTTGATGTTATAGATGCTGTCATATTACAGATGAAAAATACGCTAATTTGATTCTGTCCTTTTGTTTATCATAGATCTTAGAAATGAAAGAGTATATTAAAATGGCAGGTAAAGAGCAGCCTACTAATTTAATGCAGAAACTGTGCCATTTATGATATCCCATTCATTAGTAAGATATGGCCACCATGCTTATATCTACTATTAATGACAAATATTTTGTAAAATATATGTCTTATGAATACAACTCTTTACTTAGATTTGAGGAAGACTAACCAAAACTGCACTGTGAACTGTTTCTTTCAGAAATAAAATAGGGATGCAAAAAATCAAAATGGTTCCAGATCATTATTTTGTTGAAAATAAGAATCTATACTTGATATAAAAAGGAACATTTGGCTGAGTTTAACATTTTCTCCTTGAAATCAATAAGGAACCCCTGCCCCCAGCGCACAATTGCCAGAAAAAGAGCATATAAAGGACTCATACACCTGACAATATTATAGCTCTGTGGAAGTCAATTTGCACCTGTATGTGCTTTTGATTTCATGCAGAGGTGTTTTTCTGTTGGATTTTGTCAATACACCATTAATAGGACCTTATGTGTGCCAGATTATCAGATATTTTAAATAATTGAACAATCAGAGCTATATCAAATGTACTTGTAACACAAGAGAACCAGTAAAAGAGAAGAGTTGAAACTGATGAAAGCACTGAACACTCACATTTCGAAGGAACAACGTGCGCACTAAGAGCGCTTTCAGATGAGCAGTGTTACGGTCGTCTGTGTTCCAGATGGTAGCCATGGACTGATGACACACAGTTCATTTGAATGGGAGAGTGAAAATTGGGCCTGGTTGTTGTATGCTGTAATTTTCTCTACATGGACCGATGGTCCCACAGGTGAATTGTCCCATTGACTTTAATGCGTCAGTGTTCAGCCCAGGTGCTGTTTGTACTACACACAGACAGCACCCGGGCGTGAACTTCACTGGTCTGAAAGAAACCTAAGGGTTTTTCCAAAAGATCACAATTTCTAAATGATCAAGGCTTGGAGAGAATTATGTATGCTTTCTAGGATAGACGGTCCTTTAACCCACAAGAGAGAATTATTCAATAGAAGGAAGGTGCTTGACATCTGATCTTGTGCTCTGCCCGGTTCACTTATGCATGAATGATGCAGCTCTCTTTTCAGCCAATTTAATAGAAAGCTTCAAACACACATGGTAAATGTAATATAGACAGCCTGCTAGGAGTAACATAAGAGGAACATGAACACATGTACAACATTAGATTGAGATAGAATAAAGAATTTTTGGGAGACAGATGTTATATTTTTAGTAGATGATGAGTTGCGCAGTTGCATTAGACTGTCCAGTGTAATTTCATCTATAAAATATAGACTTTAGGCCTCTATTTTAGATGGATTTAGTGAAGAATGACAGATGTGTGAAATACATGACCCGTGGTCGTTATGTCAAGAGATTAAAACTAATCTTACACAAGTAGGTGAGGCTAGGCCCTATTCTCATTGACATTGTGGCTTCCATTATCACAGCGATGATGGATCCATTGTATAAGAGTAGGTTCACATCTGCGTTCGGTAAATCCTGTAGTCTGTTCATGCAGAGCAGCAGACTTCTGGAATTACCATGTCCAGAATAGCTGGACTCCACCATGGCCAGCTACAGTAATTCTGATTGTCTGCTCCTCTGTTACCAGATTTACCGTACACAGATCCGAACCTAACCTAATGGATCTTGTTGGATCTCATTCACCTACAATGGATTCTAAAGGTTATTGTATAGATTAGTGCAGCAGACTATTCTGCTACTCTGTTAGGCCTGTTTTGCGCTTGCATACCGGAATTAAACAGATCCGTTTTGATGACACATCAGGATGCATCCATTCCGTTAGGATGCAGTTGTGTGAAATCAAAATAGAACAAACCAAATCCGTCACTAAATACATTGAAAGTCAATGGGTGATGGATCTGGTTTTTTAGGCTCCTAAAAAAAAACTGATCCGTCACCATTGATTACATTGTTTTTAGTGATGATTCCGGAATGTTCTGTTTTGATGACCGGACACAAAACTGCAGTTTGCCGCGGTTTTGTGTCCGGTCACAAAACGGAATGCTGCTGGTACAGAAGACATACTGGATCTCTTTCCATTCAAAATGCAAGAGGACTAAACAGAATTTTTTTTTCTTCTGGTTTTGAGATCATCTGCTGGATCTCAATACCGTAAAACAACAATACAAGTGTGAAACAGGCCTTATTCTGGTTATCAGAGATCAAGGGAACCTGGCAAAATGGACCCTAATTCCAGTGTGAACAGAGCCGTAGAATAACAAGTCAATTTAGAACCAGAGTTAAAGGTGGGCAGTGGTTAGTCATTGACTATATTTGCTGTTACTCTTCATTCCATGATAATATTGTCTATTTGGTCATAATGATGGTTGAGAGGATGTGGTTCACATAGGTAAATAATGGATATTTAGTGGTCATTCCCTCATCATTATAGAATGGATTATATAGAATGCATGCCACAATATGGGACAGATGCCAACCATAGCAGTGTTTGGTTGGCCAGCATAAGAGCTGCAGCTGTATTATTCTATTGAACAAACCCTATTTTGTGTATTATTACACAGGAGTCATATGTCATTTTCTTAAGTATAAGGTTACTTATATTTAGTATTGCATAATCTATTTTGTTTTTTTGTTCTTCCAAAAGTCTCCATGACTTCTCTTATTATATACTCTTTTTGGTCTCCTGTGTGTCTAAATTGTTCTGCTCCATGTTTTACAATATAGTGTAAAAAGTTATCCAGAAGTAGATTTGCAAGATTTATACCATTCATACCAGAGGTATGACATACCTCTGAACCCATAGAAGTCTATGGATACTTTACATTAAAAGTCTGGATACCTTTTTTTCTAAATGCATACTCTCAACTGTATGTAAAAAACAATAGTGTTAATTAAGCCTTATTATTTTGTGCCACTAGTGGTGCAGTTCTCATCACTGTGTGTGTCCTGTTCTCACAACATGTACCCCCGGGGTCTGTATGCAGTTCAACAGGCAGATATCCCCATTCTACTAGTTAATAAGATGAGACTTGTTTCTGTAGTCTGTGGTTTTTATTAACCGGCAGTAGATAAGGTAAACTATAAGAAAATGAACATCCAAGAACTGAATATACAGCACAATGTACACAAAACCTATACAAAAACATTAGTTAATTCCTTACCGACAATGCTTTAGTAAGAGACACACAATGTGCAGCTGCTCCTTCCAAGAGGTGAAGGGAAAAAGGAAGAAGGTGCCTGTCTCTTTCCCAGAAAGCCCTGCGAGCAGGAAGTCAGGTGACCTAATGAATATGGATAGTTTAACAAGGCAGAAAATGCACTTACAGCTAAAGGTCACTAGATGGTGCTGAAGGCACACATATGAACACACACATTAACAAACTGCAATAGTTAGTGAAGAGAAGACAGTACACTCCCCGCTTGACATCAGCCGATGTCACTATTAGAGTCCTCTACAGATAACAGTAGGATTAGTTCGGAAGTAGGTCTGATAAACAGTTTGGTCTCATTTTGTTTGAAAATCTTGACCTCAACATTACGGACACATCCATCTTCACTTGGAAACACTTTAGTAATGAGGCCCAAAGGCCAATGATTTCTTTGAGCCTGAGAGTCTTTAACAAGAAGAATGTCATCAGGTTTCAGGTTGGGCTTAACTGTGTGCCATTTGGTTCTTGTCTGTAAGGTGGGAAGATATTGCTTCTTCCACCTATTCCAGAAAGTATCGGCAAGGCCTTGCACTTGTCTCCATTGGCGTTTGTAGAGATCTTTGGTGCCAATTGCCAAACTCTCCAGAAGGAGCATTCGCTATACCAGTCTTTTGGGTAAGTAGAGAGGCAGGCGTAAGCAGTATTGGATCTCCTGGGTCATTTGATATCAGAGACAAGGGTCTGGCATTGATAATGGCTGAGACTTCAGCCATAAAGGTTTTAAGGCATTCATGAGAGAATCTAGCATTGCCCACTTGTAAGAAGATAGAGTTCAAGATTCTGCGGGCTATGTGTGCTAAGCAGGTGATAGCTCCCGCAAGTGACTTCCAAGTGGAAAACCTGATAAAACGGTGGCTACCGAGCTGATTGTACGAATTTACAGTAAATAGCACAGATACCTGGGGGTGGATTTCTTTATCAGAATCCGCATCTAACACCTTTTATGAGTCACAGGCAGAAGAATGTTCTGAGTTGTATAGAAAAGCAGGACCCGTGAACCAAACTGTGTCCTTAAGGTGACTGGCAGCAACTGACCTGGTTGTTAAGTCTGCTGGGTTTTGGTCAGTAGGTACAAAGTGCCATTGCTTTGGGAAAGTGGACCTCCTGATTCTTAACACTCGGTTGTTAACGTAAACGTAAAAACGCCTAGTTTGGTTGTAAATGTAGCCCAGGACCACCTTTCTGTCTGTATAAAACTCGGTTTCTCGAATCTCTAGGTTTATCTCTGATGTAATTAATTCAGCTAGTTCAACGGCTAGTACAGCGGCACAGAGTTCTAGCCTGGGTATTGTATGTTTGAGAAGTGGTGCAAGTTTTCCTTTGCCCATGACAAACCCTGTGTGGCACTGACCTTTGTTGTCTACAGTTTTAAGATAAGCTACAGCTTCAATTGCTTTGACGGACGCGTCAGAATATATAAAGTCTTTGTGTTTTTACTTCTGTGGATGGCACAGGAGCGTAAGAACGTGGAACATGGAGGCTAGATAAAGTCTTTAGGGAGTTTCTCCACTCTATCCATATGTTTCTTTTTTCAGGTGAAAGTGGGTGATCCCAATCCAATGTCTCCTGAGTTAAGTCTCTAAGTAGTGATTTGCTCTGGATTGTAACGGGGGCCATGAATCCTAAGGGGTCATAAAGACTGTTTATGGCAGACAGGACACCTCTACGGGTAAAGGGCTTCTCTTCCTGGCTGACTAGGAAGGTAAACGCATCTGATTTTAGATCCCAGAGGAGACCAAGGCTTTGTTGTATAGGAAGGGAGTCAGTCCCTAAATCTAAGCTCTGTAGGTCACTTGAGTAGTCTTGAGAGGGAAATACTTCTATCAGCTACTGACTATTGGAGGCTATTTTATGGAGTCTCAGGTTCGAGCATGCAAGCATTTCTTGAGCTCTCTTAAGGAGACTTATTGCACCCTCAACAGTGGGTAGGGATTTTAGACAGTCATCTACATAAAAGTCTCTTTCTACGAATTGTCTGACGTCTGACCCATACACTAGTTCGCCTTCCTGAGCAGAGTGTCTGAGACCATAAGTTGCAACTGCAGGGGAGGGGCTGTTACCAAAGATATGTACCCGCATACGGTACTCCGTGATATCTTTTGTGGGGTCATTGTCGATAAACCAAAGAAATCTTAAGAAGTTTCTTTGTTCCTCTTTAACAAGAAAGCAATGAAACATCTGCTGAATGTCCGCCATGAAGGCAACAGAGTCTTTGCGAAAACGAAGCAGTACTCCTAGGAGCCTGTTGTTAAGATCTGGGCCTGAGAGCAGGACGTCGTTTAAGTAGACACCTTCATATTTTGCACTAGAGTCAAACACTACTCTAATTTTACCTGGTTTCTTTGGGTGGTAAACCCCGAATATGGGTAAATACCAACATTCTTCAGAGTTTTTAAGGGTGGGAGCTACCGCCGCATGACCATTCTCAAATATTTTCCTCACTAAAGTAAAGAAGTGATCTTTCATTTTTGGCTTCTTGTGGAAGCTACGTCTTAGAGAGACAAAACGTCTGTAGACTTGCTCTCTGTTGTTAGGCAAACGTTGCCTTTGAGGCCTGAAGGGAAGGGGTGCGACCCAACTATTTGTTTCATCCTTACTGATTTCCCTTTGCATGGTCTCTAAAAACAATCTGTCTTCATGGGACATTGCTATCTGATTGTTCTCCTTGGTCCTTTGGAACACTGAGCAACCTAGCTGGTCTTTGTCACTGTCACAAGCTATGTCGTGGTCTACAGAGTCTACGAAAGAACAAGGTAGTTGAGTACTATGTGGCAATTCCTTTATGAGGAAGTTGTTTTTACATGGTTGGAAGATAGAGGGACGTCCATTATCTAATGTGCTTGTAAGCATGCTAATAATGGAAGTTGGTTTGTGTATGCTTCCTAAGCAGACATCTCCTACTATGATCCATCCTAGGTCATGCCTTTGGGCATAAGGAGCATGATGAGGGCCATTAATCTGTTCTCTAGTTTTATGAACTTGTAAGATATCTCTCCCTTGGAGTAGGATTATCTGAGCGTTAGGATCAAGTTTTGGTAAGAGATGGGCTATACGCTGTAAATGGGGGTGATGTATGGCTACCTCTGGTGTAGGCATATCGTGTCTATTATCAGGGATTTGGTTACATTCAGTAATAGTTGGTAAGGAAAGACACATTTTACCATCTATGGACTTAATTAGGTAGCCACTAGCTCTCCTCCCCACTGTTTCTACAGTACCTGCACAAGTCTTTAGAGAATAAGGAGTGTTGGGCCCTTTGATGTTGAAAATGTCAAAGAAAGTAGATTTGGCTAGGGACGCATTACTTTGGTCATCTAGGATGGTGTAAACATTGATGGCTTTGTCTCTGCAGCCCTTTGGGTATACTTTTGTTAGGCAGATTTTTGAGCAGGACCTGCTGCCTATGAGTCCTTTACAGACTTCAGTGCATTGTGAAGTAACTGCTGGTGGGTTAGCTTCAGAGTTACTTTCCTCCCCGCCATGCTCTCTGGCACTGTTATTCTGTGATGAGGTCCTTTGGAAAGGCCCGGGATGTAGGGCCGTGTTGTGATCTGAGTTGTTACATTCTGTGCATTTTACACTAACCTGACAGTCTTTGGCAATATGTGATGTTGATGAGCAGCACTTGTAGCAAATGCGGTTCTCCTTGAGGAAGGCTTTGCGATCTCCTATGGACATTTCTCTAAAGGCTCTGCACTTCAGAAGAGGGTGTGGCTTCTTGTGTAGAGGGCACTGCTTACCAGGATCATTGACTGTTTCGTGGCTGGCGGAGCTGTAATGCCTGTAAGATTCTGCAGGTGAAATGTTAGTTTTGTGCACTGCCACTGATCCTTTGTGTGGTCTGTGGTCATAGGGAGTGGCACAAGACTGTGATAGATCAAAGCTAGGATCATTACGAATATTAGCCTCTAGCCTTACAAAGTCAACAAACACACTGAAGGGAGGGAATGGCACATTGTAGGTGTGTTTGTACCTTGACCCGTGGGAAACCCATTTCTCCTGCAGGTTGTGGGGAAGCTTTAATACAATAGGCTTGAGACCTCTGGCAGTGTCGAGGAAAGCAAGCCCCGGTAAATCCCCTTCGGCTTTGGCAACCTGTAATTCCATCAGTAGATCACTTAAATCCCTAAGTTTCTGGAGCCCTTTGCTAGATATTTTAGGGAATTCGTCAATTCTTTCAAAAAACGCATCTTCTATGACCTCTGCAGAACCATAACATTCATCAAGTCTATCTCAGATCATTTTTAGGCCAATCTCTGGGTAGTTTATATTAATATCCCTGATTCTCTTGGCATGTTCTACAGAGTCTTTTCCAAGCCGATCTACAAGGAAGTCTATCTCCTCACTACATGACAGACCCAAGTCTTTTGCAATGTTATAAAAGGAGGCCCGCCATGCTCTATAGTTTTCAGGGCGATCACTGAACTTCGCCAGTCCCTTTGTAACTAGCTCTTGTTTAGTAAAGAACCTGGCAAAGTCTATTGTGCTCTGGTTACTACTGGTTGGAGGTGGAAAGTCACAGTGAGAGTGTGGTGGGCGATCATACCTGTATGGAGTCTCTGACTTAGGCCAGCCCATGTCATTCCATCTTGTGGGATAAGGTGGCTCTGCAGGCTGGACTGGAAGCTGGCTTCCTCGTGTGCAGGGAAGTTAGCTGGAGTTTTGTCACGTGGCTCTGGGCTCTCTTGTTTGTAGGACTGGGTTCCGAGCGTGACTCTTTCTTTTGGACGGTATGATTCCTCTGTGGCATAGGTGACATCTTCGGTTCTTGGGAATGGATCAGCATTGCAGTTTGGTCTAGAGTGTTGACAGACGTTGTACAGGATCTTGCAGGCCGAGTTCTGGACTAAGCACACTGCGGTGACTTTTGGTTTTCGGGTATTCCATTGCTTCCAAGAACTCTGCTTCAGCTATGGCGGCTGCCGTTTCTTTCTCTACGGCGAGCTTCTCTAGCTTTGCATCTAAGAGGACCTGTTGCTTTGCTTTTCTCAGCCCTTTCTTCTTTCATCTTCATTTCTTGTTCGGCAAAAGGCTGCTTTGACCTTCGCGGCTTCTGCCTTTGCGCGGGCAATGGCGGCTGCATTGCTAACGGAAGACGACTTGGTGGAACCATCCTTCCCTGATCTTGTCTTGTAGCTTGATACTGTGCTACGCGACATGGTGTTGGTGAAGACACTTAACTGCGTGGAGACTACTGTGCTGTGGAATGCCGGTCGCTGTTCTTAGAGAGCGGTCACAGTATGCAATCAAATGTGTCTACATTGCTTGAAGCAGCTATTCCCTTGCAGCACAGGACTGTATAGAAGTCGCTGTGGTGTCCGTTTGCAGATATTGCGTGGACCGTAACAGACTTCTGTGTAGTCAGGTGCGTCTCTCTTGCTAGAAGTCGTCGTTTACTGTCCTTTTCTCACAACATGTACCCCCGGGGTCTGTATGCAGTTCAACAGGCAGATATCACCATTCTACCGTGGTTTTTATTAACCGGCAGTAGATAAGGTAAACTATAAGAAAATGAACATACAAGAACTGAATATACAGCACAATCTACACGAAACCTACAGGGAGTGCAGAATTATTAGGCAAGTTGTATTTTTGAGGATTAATTTTATTATTGAACAACAACCATGTTCTCAATGAACCCAAAAAACTCATTAATATCAAAGCTGAATATTTTTGGAAGTAGTTTTTAGTTTGTTTTTAGTTTTAGCTATTTTAGGGGGATATCTGTGTGTGCAGGTGACTATTACTGTGCATAATTATTAGGCAACTTAACAAAAAACTAATATATACCCATTTCAATTATTTATTTTTACCAGTGAAACCAATATAACATCTCAACATTCACAAATATACATTTCTGACATTCAAAAACAAAACAAAAACAAATCAGTGACCAATATAGCCACCTTTCTTTGCAAGGACACTCAAAAGCCTGCCATCCATGGATTCTGTCAGTGTTTTGATCTGTTCACCATCAACATTGCGTGCAGCAGCAACCACAGCCTCCCAGACACTGTTCAGAGAGGTGTACTGTTTTCCCTCCTTGTAAATCTCACATTTGATGATGGACCACAGGTTCTCAATGGGGTTCAGATCAGGTGAACAAGGAGGCCATGTCATTAGATTTTCTTCTTTTATACCCTTTCTTGCCAGCCACGCTGTGGAGTACTTGGACGCGTGTGATGGAGCATTGTCCTGCATGAAAATCATGTTTTTCTTGAAGGATGCAGACTTCTTCCTGTACCACTGCTTGAAGAAGGTGTCTTCCAGAAACTGGCAGTAGGACTGGGAGTTGAGCTTGACTCCATCCTCAACCCGAAAAGGTCCCACAAGCTCATCTTTGATGATACCAGCCCAAACCAGTACTCCACCTCCACCTTGCTGGCGTCTGAGTCAGACTGGAGCTCTCTGCCCTTTACCAATCCAGCCACGGGCCCATCCATCTGGCCCATCAAGACTCACTCTCATTTCATCAGTCCATAAAACCTTAGAAAAATCAGTCTTGAGATATTTCTTGGCCCAGTCTTGACGTTTCAGCTTGTGTGTCTTGTTCAGTGGTGGTCGTCTTTCAGCCTTTCTTACCTTGGCCATGTCTCTGAGTATTGCACACCTTGTGCTTTTGGGCACTCCAGTGATGTTGCAGCTCTGAAATATGGCCAAACTGGTGGCAAGTGGCATCTTGGCAGCTGCACGCTTGACTTTTCTCAGTTCATGGGCAGTTATTTTGCGCCTTGGTTTTTCCACACGCTTCTTGCGACCCTGTTGACTATTTTGAATGAAACGCTTGATTGTTCGATGATCACGCTTCAGAAGCTTTGCAATTTTAAGAGTGCTGCATCCCTCTGCAAGATATCTCACTATTTTTGACTTTTCTGAGCCTGTCAAGTCCTTCTTTTGACCCATTTTGCCAAAGGAAAGGAAGTTGCCTAATAATTATGCAAACCTAATATAGGGTGTTGATGTCATTAGACCACACCCCTTCTCATTACAGAGATGCACATCACCTAATATGCTTAATTGGTAGTAGGCTTTCGAGCCTATACAGCTTGGAGTAAGACAACATGCATAAAGAGGATGATGTGGTCAAAATACTCATTTGCCTAATAATTCTGCACGCAGTGTATACAAAAACATTAGTTAATTCCTTACCGACGATGCTTTAGTAAGAGACACACAATGTGCAGCTGCTCCTTCCATGAGGTGAAGGGAAAAAGGAAGAAGGTGCCTGTCTCTTTCCCAGAAAGCACTGTGAGCAGGAAGTCAGGTGACCTAATGAATATGCATAGTTTAACAAGGCAGAAGATGCACTTACAGCTAAAGGTCACTAGATGGTGCTGAAGGCACACATATGAACACACACATTAACAAACTATGCAATAGTTAATGAAGAGAAGACAGTACATTGTGAATGAGACCGATTGGTCATTCCTTTTTCTACAATTGTACCTAGGGAGGACAGGACACACTAACAGTAGATTAAGGACAGGTCCCCACATAGAAATGCCATTTTCAAGGTGCTCATTCTATTCTTCAACAAGGGCCTTTTCAGGGAAAAAACAGGGACAGAACAGAAAAGGGAAACAAATCAAGCATGGTGGTGACTTTCTAACTTACGAGGCAAAATTACACCTGAATCCTGGTAGAATGGTAACAAACCCAAACTGTTTTCATTTTCACTTTTCGAGTTTTTGGTTGTATACTTTGTTGTATTTTGTTTCCAAAAACAGCAATAAAATTAGTTTTAGTGGATATATAGATTGGTACCTTTTACTGTTTATTGTATTAAAAGTTTAATTTTTTGACTATGTTTATCCGGTGATTCACGGCAGAGTTTAGATTTCTCTACTTTGGAAGTGGGAATCTGGATTATTCACTACTGACTTTTTATAATTGTAATTATCTCATTGTACCTGATTTCATTTTGTATGTCATTAAAGTAAATGGGTGATTACAGAGGTTAGGGCTGCATAATGCCAGATATGTTACAAGTATCTGGTCTAAGAAATCCCATCTTTTGCAGTACACAGAAGGAAAGATTGCCCTTAGGGTACGTTGAAATTGAAATTTTGTGTGAAAGCATTTACAGTACAAGCAAAGTGGTGAGATTTTAGAAATCCCATCCACACGATATGGTGGAAACCCTTTGCATAAATTGACTTGTGCTGGGAGTTTTTAATATGCAGCATATCAGTTGTTGCTGTGGGTTGTACCAGTGGCTTTTAACCTTTGCAATCCAAAGGTTTAAAGTAGCAGAAGACCTGCTGTGATCCCAGCAGTGGTGCTGCCGCAAAAAAACTGCCCAGGCAGTTTTTAGACTCTCTACATGCTAATATACCCTTATAAATGTAAATTGACTTTATATAGTCAACCAATAAAACTATTATGCTGTATCTGTTAGCAAATATAAAGAATATTGGATGCAAAGTCTGAGTTAGACTTCAGAAGTCATTACAGAGCAAATGAGATTTGATAAAGCTTTTCCAGTATCATTATGGATGATGTATTTTGCCTTTCCCAAATACTAGGATTTATATAATTCTCCAGGCATGTGTTTTATGATTGAAGGGCTTACTCATCATTAAACCTTTAAACAACTAGTGCTGAGTCTGACCCAACACTGACTCGGTTTGCGAGCATGGTAGGAAAACAAAAAGTCATCTCATACACAAAAAAGCAGATGCATCTCTTACATGCGGATGATCTATGCTTGTTGTTACTATGTAATCTTCTTGTATAATCATCTAGTAACGTTTGGCAGACATGCAGTCAATCAGGTGAAACCCTGTAATGCCAGTTCATTTTACAGGTATTGGGACAATCATTTGTAAATTTAAAGAATTAACTTAGCAGAATTTAGGACAAAGTACCATAATACGTGTTCAGGTTATTGTAGAGTATCTGTAGAGATCTAGTTACATAAATCTTTTGTCATTACATATTGGGTAGTATGGACTTTACATGGTTGGCTTGTTGATAAGACTGACCCTGTCTCCCAGCTTTTCTAGATTTTAGACAATGAGCAACATTTTTTGAGATATTTCTAGTAAAGCAAGAGAGTAGATTTTACCATATTGTAGCATTTGCCATTTAATTCATAATGGAAATTTTAGCCATACATATAACATCTTAGAGGTTTCTAGTGTTTTTTTTTATAGCATAGACAAATGTTTATATTTAGTAAAAAGTGTTTGATGAAGAGACTAATCAATACATGGTTAGCATTTTGTGTACCATAATTTAATA
The DNA here is from genome assembly GCF_905171765.1 of Bufo bufo. Classification (NCBI taxonomy): domain Eukaryota; kingdom Metazoa; phylum Chordata; class Amphibia; order Anura; family Bufonidae; genus Bufo; species Bufo bufo. The sequence continues at coordinate 450,374,834 of NC_053390.1, read as the reverse complement.
TTTTGCATATTGTTTTATATCTCTTGTGTAACTCCACTTGGTGTAGGACCTGACGCAGTCATGAAGCCTCAATGTCCCCTTTTTGTGGAACTCCAGACATGTTATATTTTGAGGATAATGATTGGCTGAACTCTAGGGAAATGCTGAAGAATACTTGTTCCTGTTTGATATAGATGTAATTATATTATTTTATTTTAAATATTTTTTCTGAATTAAAATGATATCTGTTTTGCTTAAACTTGACTAGTGCAACCTCATAGTGAGGACTCATGACTCCAAGAATTCATCAGTGCACCCTATTGAGTTGCATGGTCATTCTGGGGTCTAAGGACATTTGGGTAACATGCTGATGTTTTAGAATACTTTAGTCACAGCCAGTAACAGTGTAGTAAAATACAGTATATACAGCTAATATATATGGAACGTTTATGTCCAGTTAAATGGCTAAAGCCTAAACTGTGTAGTGTAGAAAGTCCATGGCGTACTGAAAACATGGCACATATTGTGTTAATTCTAGAAGCTACAGCAAAGCTTATCCTAAAATAAATTGCCTTTGTTTTATATGATACAAATCAATATACTGTTTGGACAAAAGGTGGACAAGAAGAAAAGTGTTGTGAAGAGCATATGACTTTAGAAGCTTGGAGTGATTAATGGAAGTTGGAACTAGGATGTTCAATAGTGTTTTTGTATAGATCAGGTGCAGACTAGGCCAGTAGAGTTAGTGGACTTCTCAAGGTTGGGATAGCATCAATGCACAATGATTTTTAGCTGCAATACAGACCTTGCTGCTCCAAAGTTACTTCACAGCGCTAGGATCGCTCACAATCTTTCCACATGGCTGGACGCTGTTGTCCGAGAGATAGAAATTGAGTTCACAGGTGAAATAAATAGATATTAAAGTTGTTGTTTTGATCTGACACAAATACATTTAATGGGTCCCTCAAACCTGACCTAGCTGTCAACCTCAGCACAGCTCACCCATCCTATCAACAACAGATATTCCCTTTCCGAGTGTGAAATATCTCATTTTAAGACGGGCGTCCTAATAGTAGCCTGAGTTTTTTTTTATTGCTTTATATATTTTTGTTTTGTTTTAGTGTGTTTTTTTCCTAACACTCGGATTTTCTGGTCGTCTTCTTTTTAATACTCCCATTTTTTTTAATTAGCTGATTCACGAACGCTGAGCTAAATTCAAATTCAGCACTCGGGGAACATCATTACCACAGATCAAAAGGAGGCATTAATGATGCAGAAAGGTGCAGCAGTTTGGCAAAATTAAATAATTTACATGGCTGTGTATGGAGGGTCCCCAAAGGGGTTTATTCCAGGCTTTCTTTAGGATTCTTACCAACCCCCTCCCACTATCATGTTACACATCTTTGTGCAACCCATTCCTCTCTGAATATTTCTCTGCTACTTATGAAACTCAGCACCCTGCTGCTTACACTCTGATTCCAGTTCCTCTGGGTAAGCATCTCCCTGCAGTATTACTTCTCTACGCTCACTAGTTTTGCATTTTCTGGGCTAGAATATTCATTCAAAGGTTAATCATCTTAACTAAATAATCTGTACCAATTAATACCTGGCTCAAGGTGTTCTCTAGACATTTGCTGCCATACCTAGTATCTGTGTGTCTCCAGAGCATTTATATACTGTAGTAGGAAAGTAATGTTTGCACACAAATAGTTCTTTCCCACACATATAGTAGTAACAAATGTGTAGAAGCAAAGACAAATCACTTATTAGGAATTTTAATAAAAAAATCTTTTCAGCTGAGGGTTGAAGGGTTGTTTGCCTCCAAGAAAACAAAGCAGTATAAGAGGATAAATAAATGGAGGTTAGAAGATTATTTTTTTCTCCTTTGCAATTTCCCTACTATTAGAAATACATAAACTGCAAAAGTAAGAAACAAAGGAAGGAGAAACCCCCTGATGGTTAAATGGCTTCATTCCTGGATCAGATCCAAAAACAAGTAAACTCGCCAGGCAAAAGTGCCCAGCGGGAGGCTTTGCAGGACTTAGTCCAGCAGGTGACACAGTGTACTGTGGCAGAATGACAGTATACGGATATGTGCACAGGAGGGGTTAATATCTGGTAAATGAGCGATACCAGGAGCCTTCTTCTTACCCCACAGGGAATCTTCATTTGTCAGGCTCAAGTGTAGGAAACAGAATCAGCAGTTCTATGAGGAGCTAGACTTGGAGGGGAGCATAGGGGAGAGGGTGAAGAAGAAATTGGAAGAATCAGGTGCCTGTCTGTGTTCTCTTTACATGAGAGCTGAGAAAGAGATGCTCAGGTTGTCAGATGGAGCTTGCAGTAACGAATGCCCCTAATGAAGCACCCAATTAACTAGGATCGGAGCCTTAATAGTAGCTGACGGAGCTGAAAGCTCTGAGTAGTCAATTGTCAAGTTCAACATCCCTTTGGAGTGAAATGTGGTGAAGCTCCATTCATCTCTGTCAGAAAAAGTAAAGACCAAAATATTAACCCTTGCAGTGCCTTCATATGGCTATATCTAATACTTTCATCTACAAGTTACTCCACTAGGTAAGAACAAATTCTGGGTAATGTATTATCCGTGGAACTTGTGCAGCAAACAGATGCAAACACCAATGGGAAGTAATATTCTGACCTGTACATTTTGAGCCAAGGTGTGTAAAACACTAGACATTTTATCAATTATATTTGCTGCAGTAATTGTCCCCTTTTTGGAAGTGCTGTGGAAGATGATTGAACACCTTACAGATAGATACTGTATGTATGGTGGATAGGGACATAGATGGGGAGAGGACTGACGTGACATGTGCCCTAGGTGCTGAGGAATAGGATAGGTCAACAATCCCCTCTGCCTTGGTCAGGGTTTTTAGATGCTGGTCTAGGGAAACTAACTAAATCTTTGCCCCAGATTAAGGAAAGCCTAGCTATTACTATTTTCTACATGTCCCAATTGCTCGAATATGTATAAAACTTGTAGTTATGAAAGTTATTCCAGGCATAGCTGATCATTTCATCATAATCTAACCAAATACCCCCTGCTGTTCAATTACATATTGTATATATAGCATAATATGAACTTTACACTCATATATTTTTATATATATTTTAATTTTTGTTAGCCTGATATGATAATTATGTGTGACATTGGCTACAGTTATATAGTGATTGCAATATGTTGTTAATGCAGCATTCAATTTTGTCCTTATTTTCTTTGTAAATGATTAAACTTGAATCACTAGAAATTTGTAGGAGGTAAGTTAAAATATAGTAGGTAGAAGATTACAATAGACTAAGACAAAGCCTAGGTCAATGTAGATCCTCTATAGCTATTTTTTGTATTGATGAATGTGTTGATGTCTAATATTATAGCAAAATTTGCTTCAGATTAGTGAAACAGTGATGGAAATTGTATATACTTAAGTAGGCGTACTTTAATATAGACCCTCATAACTTATAGACAAAGGTAGCTCAACAACTCTAACTTAACTAGGAGATAGCATATTCAAGAAAAAAAGATGGATAGATAGATAGATAATAAATATACACTAGATAGATAGATAGATAGATAGATGATAAATAGACGATAGATAGATAGATAGATTTAGGGAAATAGCATATAGTCAATCACAGTCAATGGCTTGTACATAAGTAATTATTCCTATGTGATGGTACATTGATTTACAAGACTTCCAATCTAGTCACTTGGAGAAAAATGGCGGACAGTCTTAGTGGATAAAACTATGTATAACTTGGCATTATTTTACATATGTTGCTTACAACAATATTGTTGGAAATGACCATTTCATTACTTCTTTTTCATACTTTGGCCTATTTTATAAATATCTATCTAAATGTGGCAACTTATTTATATTTATTTATATTATTATATTATAATATTTATTTATTAAATGACACATTTTATAAAGTATTCAATACATTTTTCCAGCCAATCTTCAAAATAATATTTTTATCAATGGTTCTCAATTTTTTTAAAAATTTTCTAAGCAAGTTTACAATACATGGATAAATTGTTCATACCTGGCTCCCCTGAAGATAGCTGAGCTGAACATGAAACTGTATATATAAATTACATTTTATTGCCATGTTGTATTACTATAATACTTGCAATATTTTATGCTCACAGTCATGTCATACAATTTTGACTGTTATGATACCCTAGTCAGGGACAATTGCTACTGTAGAGCTTTTCGAGTATTTTACAGATCAGTTTTCTTATACTGCATGGCTCCGAGGTTGTGTGTTGTTAATATCTGTATTTCCCATATAGGAAACTAATGTCATTATGGGATTGATGACAGCATTTTAATGCAAGCTATTGTTCAGTAAAGTCTGGCCTTTCTGTCGCCTCTCATGGTTCAGGTATTGTTTGCAATGTGAGTGGCAGTATTTTGGCACTCGGCCAAGTTGCCAATGCTCTGAAAACTGTGAGAGCTGAGTATTTTGGGGTGCGTCCCTCCAGTGGCTATTGTTATTCATGTCCTTCTATCTCATAGCACAGTGACCAGTATTTCCATGGCTTAGCTTATTGTGGTTATAATCTTTTTTCCAGTACCTGCTGCGTGCACAGCTGCCAAACTGTGTTCTCTTTCAAAATCCACCTGTTTAATCTGGTGCTCCAGAACATGCTGCCTTCTATTCATGCGGTGACCAGTATTTTGGACATTTGACTTAAAGCGACTATGAATTGCTTTGTTAATATATTACCGATGCTACCATGTTAAGGGCATCCGCGCTGGAAGCCGAGGTCTGATCGTCCAATTATATAAACATACTACTGACCTGTGTTATGGACCTTGATTTAGTGATTTAGACCTAGAATTATAGTTTCTTTTTTTTATTTATTAGAAATTATATCAAAACGATACATAACACAATAAAACTGTATAGAAACAATACTAGTCAGTTTTTGCAAAAAAAAGATAAACATTGCAAAATGTTAACATTATTAAAGAAAACAATATTGATGTATCAACCCTTTAGATTGAGGAAGGCTATATACTGTATAATGTATAGCTGCACTAGCAATTATATTTCTACCCCTATTCTTTTTACAGCGTCAATGAAAAGTAGTAATTATTACTTACAAAATTCAATTTTAAAGACAGTCTTTTACCTTCATCTAAAAAATATTATTTGTAATGAAGTTTGCTCATCTAATTGAACTCCATATGAGATGATATTCATATGGTAAAAAAAAATTGACTGATAATTGAAATAAAATTGTCATGGTGTGACACTAGTCAAGATATTTTTCCTTTGTTTTACAGTTTCAGGTTAAAATAATTGATTGACTCTAGAACCCCATGCTCAGTCATCTTTTTGTTTCTGTCTTAGTTAATTTTGCTTTTGAGAATCAAATTATTATTGTCATAAAATAAATGTATTAATTACAGTGAGTTTTATACTATATCTCTTTGGAAGCAGAAGTTTTACCGATGTTCACAGTCCTATCATGGCCTACCAGATAAATAGTTTCCCAATATAAAACTACTACAATTACTGAATAGTTACTTACAACTCATGGTCTGTATATATGTATTATGTATTCACAGCATGCATTTTAAACACAATGTAAAATGTAGATTTATGAGTATAAATCATGGGCAGCAAGCAGAGTTAGCCAATGTTTGTCCTGGCACAAAAGAGTTTTTGTACTATTTGACTCAATAAACAGTAAGTCGATTATAGAGTAAAACAATCTGTTAGAGCAGAAAGGAATTCAGAGTCATAAGTGGGCTGTAAATGGAATAAATTGAAGACAAAGAGGTGGAGAGAAAGCAAATAATATTTAGATTGCTACACAAGTAAAATTATGGCCATGTTGTCTTTGGAGGGGCGGTGGGTGTAAAATTGCTAAATGGCGTGGTATTTCTGGACCTGTGACAGAGATGTTCTCCAAAGTGCTCTGTAATTACACCTTGTCTTGTGGACAATGGTACTGGCTGATTAGATCCAGCTCCGGGAGTGCTACCTTCAGCAGGGCCTCACTGAGATAAATAGTATGTTACCAGAAGCAACTAAGCATGTTCTTGATGAATATTTGTGTTTGAGTGTGAAGGACGCCACTTTGAGTCCCCAAAAATACAAGCTAGATTCTTAAATGTACAATTATGCACATTCTTTGCAAGAGATGAAAGGAAATAAATAGGTTTTAGAACATGTGCAATGTGCGAAACGGCTTGAAATGAAAATTGGAAACAAAATAAAAGGTACAACGAGCCTTTTCTCAAGGAGTATCAGAAATGAATTCCTGTAGACTCTGTGCACCCACTATTCTCTACACAATCTCATGCATTTTGGACTTGAGTCATAAAAAGATATTTTGGTTCGTCTAAGCTTAATCTGGGCATGGGGCCATCTTCCTGCTTTGAAAGGTAGTCTTGGCATCCGTAGTGTGCTCATGACTGTTCTATCTGCTAACTCGTAGTCTGCAAGCACCTGTAATCATCTCCTCGGCAATGATCTGGGTCTCCACAATCACAAAAGGCCCTTTTCCCACTTCTCACTTGGAATGAGTCTTATTAAGCAGACACTGCAGTTTAACAATGATGTCTCAGCACAAGATAGCAGAAGAATGATGCCGTGTCAATATTGTTAGAGGGACTGTAGAGAAAAGGGACTAATCTTTTAGGAAAATTCACACAATTTATTCTGTTACAGAGATATGGACTCAGTAACTAGGAAGGCAGCTGTCACTCTAAATCCTCTATTTCCTTGCAATGCTTCAAGACTAGGATCCCTAACGCAGCATATCTTGTACTAGTCACATTCCATTTCCTCTCATCTCATGGGACCACTTACAGTATTGATCACTCATTCCTAAGGGCAGATCCCATGGGGTTGGGAAATACCCCCTGACGGGACCCATCTTGTCAACCAGAGGCAGAGTTTGTGTTGCACTTGGTCCTAAACAAATTACAAGGTGTCTGCTATCGCAGTTATATATCTTCACACCAAGAGCTGACAGCTTTAATGAAGCGAGGGACACACATCAAATCCCACACAAAATATTTCTTTAGCATGTGTAAAAGAGGCAGATGCTGGTTCTATCAGTAAGGTCATTTGTAGAGGAGCTGAGGGGCTCCGGTGCTGTAATTTGTGATGACGTTTAATCAATAGTTCATACTGTACTTTATTGCACAGTCCTGGGGGCTCTATTTATTTTGTGAACCATCCAAAACCAATACTGCTCAATTAAACTTATGTAGTGCTGCTACCTCGCACTCAGATTTTTTTGGAGCTGAGGCTTTTCCTGTGCAGAAGTACAAGAAATGCACACAGCTTGGAAAACTCCCCTGTTAACCCCTTTCATGCAGGAAAAGCCTGCCGAGCTTCAAGAGAAGAAAAGAACCCAAGCTAGAAAAGTATCAGTTGAAAGAAAGACAAGAGAATCCTCCTATTCTATAGCATTATGTGAGGCTTAAGATTTCTTGGGCGATATCATGCTGATGTACACCACCTTCTGTTTTTGCAAAGGAAACGTTCTTTGTTGAGTTGCCCTATTCCTCCTGTTTAACAACAGCCTTTCTGTGCATTGCATCCCTGCAATGAAAACAATACACGCACAAGGAGAATCGTATCAGTAATTCATCCAAGGGACATCCATATCACATTCCCCTGGAGATGAATGGACTGGTAGAAAGAACAAGAGATCTCACAGATAGAGAACCCTATCTGAGCTGAAAGCATTCTACATGTGCATTAGCCATTAACCAGCAAAAAATCTAGGCAGGCAGCTAAATGGTCCTCAACAAAAGGCCATGAAAATGTCAACTTTCTGCTTGTTCTTATGTTCATCTGCTTTATATCAAGGTAAAATACAGTCTCAGGGCAAAGGGGAGATACTCTGGATGCACAATATTAAAAATAACACTTCTGTCCAGATGAATAGAAACTTGTGATCACCAGGAACCAGTAAAGGGCCTGCCTGGTCTGTGCATTTCAGTGCCTACTGTGAGTGAACAGCACAGCGTGACTGTGGCTTTATTACGGTCATCTGTGTGATTTGTCTTTGAGCAAGAACATGCAGTTGTACAAAATCTCTGCCAGGAGACCAAGTTTTTTTTTTTTCTAGCCACCACCCTGTATTTCTACAAGGCTTGTAGGCTGAAGGCTCAGATTACTACTTTGTATTCCAATATTTTTGTTCTATTTTTTATGCTTTCAATGTGTGATATATCAACACAAGACAAAATAAGGGAAAATTACAGAGTAAATATGGCTGGGTAACTAGAACGCTCAACCACCCGTTTTATCTGCTTTCATCTGTTTCCCAATGTGTACAATTTATAATATCTAATAAAGGGTAATTTAACAAATTTGTCAGTCTGCAAGGAGCTCTGAGTTTTTGATTTAAATGCAAATGATTTCTAATCCTTGCTCCTTGCCTAGACTTTAATATGAAGAAGAGTTTTGAAAAGTGCCCCGGTAAATTGTTCTCTTGTATTAATTTTACATTTTAAAAGTTACCTTGCCAGGGGCAGGGTTGGCACTACTGGATCGTGAGGATAAAAAAGAACTGCCCTTAATTAGTGTTTTTCCCCATGTGATCAGAGAGCTGATGAGGGTAATAATGAGATGGGAGGTTTATTTCAGATATTGCCAGACTGTTTTCAACTCCCTTACTGCTATCTGCTATGTGGCTTTGCCTCTCCGTCTGTGCACTCTTTCCTCTGCATGATCCAGACGTCCAGCAATGACAACATACGTATGAGGCAGGCATTGACTTCCAATGTTTTAGATATTGCTGAGAGCATGTGGATGCTGGCAGCATCAGGACTGGAGAGCAGGGCACTTGCTGAGAATTTCCTGAACTGTTCCATGGACATACTGCTGTGACATAACCTATGGTGCATATAATGACTATTCTAAGACATTTGGATAATGGCAGCTTTGAGTTTATAATTTTTTATTTAGCAGACATTATAATAATCTAGCAGATATTTCTTGGTTTTTCTATACTAAATCCACAATAAGAAACCTATAGCTATAAAACTTTCAATATTTTTGTTATTGGTTTTAAGGTTGGATAAACTTATACTATAGAGCAATATATCAGGGATGGCCAACCTGAGGCTCTCCAGCTGTTGCAAAACTACAACTCCCAGCATGCCCAGTCTGCCTACAGCTATCAGCCTACAGCAGGGCATGGTGGGAGTTGTAGCTTTGCAACAGCTGGAGAGCCGCAGGTTGGCCATCCCTGCACTATATAGTATATACTATATACTAATATATTTACTAATTAGAAAATCAATGAAAATAACGGAGAATACCATACAGAACTGACAATTTACAAGCAGGTCACAGATAATCCCAAAATTATACTGAATTAATTTCTTACTTTGAAATTTCTATAGAATTCCTATAGAATTCTGTTCCTAAGGGAACAGAACTATGGCAGTGAATGGAAACTTCATAGATATGCATGTTTTCCAGCTCTGAGGCAGGTTAGCGTTTTGCATTTTCTTATTACAGTCATATGTCTGGAACATTGTGCCTTTAAATATTGCATCTGCTTTCATTCTCCTAGTGTCTTCCCATCTCTATTAAATGCTGCAGTATCTGCTCACACTATCAGGCTGCATTTCCAGGGGCCATCAATATGATCCTACCCATCGTGCAGAATTGCCACTTACAGGCCCAGTGGGACTCTCTTTGTTAGCTGGAGCAATCTCCATTTAAATAGAGATCAGACGGATGAATTCTTCACACGGAAGAAAGAGACAAGTAACTTTTTGGCATAAATGTTTCTTCAGAGAGGTGATAATCTGCAGTTTCATACTGTCCTTAGGTACAAGCCTCACTAAAATAGAGGATATTTGTGCGCAGTGATGGTTAGACAAGAAGACCTTCCTTTTCCCTTTCTTAAGTGAAAATAAAAACCAATTAAAAAAATGCACCAGGTTAGTTCAACTTGAGAACAACTAATTTAATGACCACTACATATCACAGATACTGTATGAGTCTTCAGGTGGATGTTAATTTTTCAAGGAAATCACATGACTAGATTTAATATCAGATTTTATGAGTCATCCTCTCAAATTATCCACATTAAGTGCCTACTGCTGTTTTTTAATTTTGAAGATTGGCTGATGGTATTAGTTGCTCAGCTCTTCTCAATCACTTACTTTGAGCTCCTAGTGAACTCTATGGATTGTTGGGTGCAATGTGGTGGGAATCTGCCTTTCTGTTACTGGGGTTGGTGTTATGAGGTCATCAAGTTCTATGCATTGTGAAGGACTTTTTGGTGTTGTAGAGGTTCATGAATTATTCCTCGTGCTTCACAGCTGAAGTGTCAGTGACCCGGCCACTGACTTCACAGAGGGGATTCTGTCAGTGTTTTGTCTTGAGTTGTTTAAAAAGAGACTGACAGCTGACAAGCGTTCCTGTAGCGCTTCCCGCACTTGTCTCCTCTTGCAAACATATTACAACAGGCGTACCATTTACGCCTGTCAATCTAGTTAGAATATATGAAGGGGACTGAGCGCACAGATTTGGAAGACTGAATGCAGTTAATTCCTTTCCTGTTTATATTTGCTTATCAATTAGATCAGCCCAGCAGTCAGGAAGATATTACCCACTGATTTTAGTATGAGATATTGTGCGTATCCCAATCCATGGGTTCAGTAATCCATGACTGTCCAGCAGAGGGGCATTTATGACAGAGTGGGAATGGAAGTAGCCAGCATTGCACTTTAGTAGCAATGGTCTAGTATTGTTAGCTAAATAGTCTAATATCATTGAAAAATATTGGCGTTTAAGTACTAACATAAACGTTCCTAATCAGTAGTATCATTGACATGTACAGTAAAAGTTGTTTTCGTAGGTACTATTTCACCCAAGCAATAATAACACATGGGAACATTTAATGGGGTTGTCTCATCTCAAATATTGATGGCATATTGGCATATTGCTAAGATATGCCATCAACGTAAAATAGGTGCGGTTTCTTCCTATGGGACCTGCACTATCTCCAGAATGGGCAATTCGAAGTGAAGGAGCGCACACCAATCAAGCGGGGCCACCCTCCATTCACCACTAAAAATAGCTGAGCGCTGGCTGGCTCCTGGAGTACTGTGAAGTGGAGATTGTCTTTTCTCTGTAAATTTCTCAGAGTTAGTGGTTCTCGAGTTCAGGCCCAGTATTTTGAGGACTGAGCACATGTAGGTTCCTCTTACTACCTTCATTAGCACTAGCAGTGAGCTAGGGGACAGTCCAATACCACATTTCTTAAAGTGGAAGAGTCAAAATTATTAACTTGACTAATCCATACATAGGTATGCTGATAGATTCCAGGGCATTAGAACATTATATAACATTACGCATCAAAAACAATTTGCATGTAACTTATTCTGGGGTACTGCACTTGCACAATGTGCCCTCTTTCAATTTGGGGAGTTCATTCTGGAGATTCGACCGGGTCCCAGAGATGGGACCCGTACCTATCTGACTTTGATTGAATATCCTATCAATATGCCATCAAAGTCTGAATTGGGTCAACCCCTTTAAAAACTCAGCTCTGATGTTTGAAGACCAGTTTCAGATGCAGATGCTTTTTTTCTTTGGTATGACAGATGCAGCAGCCAGACCTTATTAACTTCCTTGTGCCAGAAGACTGGCTTCAAAAAGGAGTAAAGTTTGGGGCATGCCCCACTTGATCAATATTTTGTGACTTTTAGGGGATTTTTAGCTGTGCTCACTTTTCCAAAACATGTGAGTGTTTCAGGGAGTGTGTGGTGCAGGGTGAGGGATAGCCAGCCTGGCACATTTATTGTAATTAGTGATGAGCAAAGTTTAGAAAAATTCAATTTGGTCGATTCGCAGAACTTCGACAAGAAATTTGATTCCTTATGAATAAATTCACCAGGAATCGCTATAAATCAGGTATACCCATCCTTCACGGTGGCTGTGGAAATGTATGGAGTGGGCTGCTGCATTGAGCCCGCTCCATATGTGGCGGGTGCCGGCTGTATCATACAGCAGACATCCGATCGCAATGACGGGGAATGGCGATTAGGGTGAATAGGACAAGGGTTCAAAAGATACTAAGTTCTAGCCCCCTAAGGGGGTTAAAAGTTGTCACTGTAAAATAAAAAAAATAAAAATAAAAAAGTTTCAATTACCCCTCTTTCCCAATTTTACATATAAAAATATATAAACAAAAAAATTAGATATCGCCTCTCTCGAAAATGTCTGAACTATTAAAATATTAATAAAAATTTCTTGTGCGTTGATCCCTGTAATGGAAAAAAAATATTAAAACACGTTTTGCAGTTTTTTTTGTCAATCCCCCCCCCCCCAAAACAGTGATCAAAAAGTTGTATGTACCACAAAAACAGTACCAATAAAATCTAAATTTAGTTCTGCAAAAAACAAGCCCTTATACAGCTCCGTAGACCAAAATATAAAAAAGTTATGACTGTCAGAAAATGGTGATGCAAAGAAACTTTTCATTTTTTTCAAGCATTTTTTTTTAGATAAAAGAAAAATACTTGTTTGATATCGCCGTATTCATATTGAGCTGCAGAATAAGGATGTTATATAATTTTCAGAGCACAGCGAACGTCATGATGTCAAAACCTCAAAAACATTGTCAGAATTGTAGTTTTTTGTTTTTTATTTAACCCCAGAAATATTTTTTTTCCCCATTTTCTAATAACAGACATGGTAAATTGAATGATGCTCTTAAATAGTACAACTCATACCCTCAAAAATAAGCCCCCATATGGCTATATGAATGGAAAATGTAAAAAGTTATGGCTATTGGAACATTGGGAGGAAAAAACTAAAATTCTCACCAAAAATGTGCCCCGTACTATATGCTCTGAAAATAATACGATCAAGAACTTTCAAAAACGTACTGAGAATAACTATAAAAATGAACACGTTAAAATTGTAAATGGCTCAAATGGAAAACTACTGAAAGAACAGAAATGATTTTTTAACACTGTAGACATGAATCCCAGTAAAAAAAAGAATAATTGACATACGTATTTCAAGTGTAAAATCGAAAACTATACAAATATATACTATGAACTGAATGGTATTTCACTTTAAACGTGTTATGGTTAATACCAGATGGGCCAAACATGGTGCAAGGATCAAACAAGGCCGAAGAATTATTGCCATTAGGGACAGGAGCCTGAAAACAAGTAGCTGCCATATAATATGTTGGCCAAACAGGGGCTGTTCCTGGTGTGGGGTTTGGCTGGTTAGGTGTGTGGCACAATATGCAATTATTAGGCCTCTTTCACATGGGCGTCGCGTGTGAGGGCCGAATAGGATGCGGGTGCGTCGCAGGAAAATGTGCGATTTTTCAGCGCGAGTGCAAAGTGTTTTAATGCGTTTTGCACTCACGTGAAAAAAATCGGCATGTTTGGTACCCAGACCCGAACCTGGACTTCTTCACAGAAGTTCAGGTTTGGGTTAGGTGTTCTGTAGATTTTATTATTTTCCCTTATAACATGGTTATAAGGGAAAATAATAGCATTCTTAATACAGAATGCTTAGTAAAATGTCCATTGAGGGGTTAAAAATAATAAACAAATTTAACTCATCCCATCCACTTGGTCGCGTAGCGGATCTCCTTTTCTTTCTTCTTTCTTCAGGACCTGGGTAAAGGACCTTTGATGACGTCACTGCGCTCATCACATGGTCCATCACCATGGTGATGGACCATGTGATGGATCATGTGATGGACCATGTGATGAACGCAGTGACGTCATTAAAGGTCCTTTACCCAGGTCCTGAAGAAACCAAGTGGATGGGGTGAGTTAAATTTGTTTATTATTTTTTAACCCCTCCATCCCTAATTTACTTAGCATTCTGTATTAAGAATGCTATTATTTTCCCTTATAACCATGTTAAAAGGGAAAATAATAAAGATCGGGTCCCCATCCCGATCGTCACCTAGCAACCATGCGTGAAAATCGCACCGCATCCGCATTTGCTTGCGGATGCTTGCGATTTTCACGCAGCCCCATTCACTTCTATGGGGCCTGCGTTGCATGAAAACGCACAATATAGAGCATGCTGCGATTTTCACGCAACGCACAAGTGATGCGTGAAAATCACCGCTCATGTGCAAAGCCCCATAGAAATGAATGGGTTCGGATTCAGTGCGAGTGCAATGCGTTCACCTCACGCATTGCACCAGCGCAGAAAACTCGCCCGTGTGAAAGAGGCTTTACTGTTGTAGACTGCAATCTTCTAAAAAATTCCCCTTTTGTATGAATTATATAAAAGGGCCACATGGGGCCAATAGTTGACCACTATATACATTTTACCTAATAATTAAAGGATAACTGTCGTATTTTTTTGGGGGGGAGTATTGGATTGTGGTGATTAATATCTCCTTGGTGGCCCTATTTCAACTTTTCACTGTGTATTCAATTACCCTTTAATTCCACATTTTGGTTCCCTGTACTGCCTACTTTTACCTGTGCTTAAAATAGGGTTGCTAGGCATAGTCCGTCTATCTGTTGAACGACGGAGCACGCAGAGTGCAGGGTCACATTACTGACAGCCAGGGACTGTAAGTAAATGATTAAAGCCAGGTCCTCCCCAGCAGCTGATAACAGTGCCTGGGCTGTGTGCACTTCTCCCTGTCCCTGCGCTTGGCAGACGCTCCCTCACTCAGCAGAGCTGGAGAATGCAGAGTTGGTGCAGCGCTGACCAGGGAAGGGAGATCTGCCATCTGCTCAGTGTATAAATGAAAGCAACATGTGGTAAGAGGACCCCTTTGTGCTGCAGGAGATTAACCCTTTAGGGGGGATGGCTCTGGTTACTGACACTTTTGGGGGGCTATTGTTACTGGCTAGTGAGGGCAGGCGGGATTAGCCTCAGGGTGAGGGCAGTGGCGGCCATCTTAACTGAATAGTGAAATTGCAGTTTTATGCTAAGGGCAGAATCTTATTAAATATGGGGTAAGTCAGTCTAATAGTAACTGATTCTGGAATATCATGTTATTAGTAACTACATATATGAAAATTGAAATTAGGGTCTAAATGTAACAGTTATCCTTTAAAGTTATAGTTACCTTTAACCCTTGCATACTAAAACTACATATGAAGAGTACCACGTGGTGCAGAAGGTGACCGGCAGTTGGATCCAATGAACTGTTAAAAGAGGAGGGAAAAACAGTCATGAGGCATTCCTGGAGTGAGGAAATACCGTCCTTTACTACTGAGGCACAGTAATTGTATATATAAACTAAGAGATTAACTGTGCACCAAACTTAGTCTTAAATTCTTGCAATCAGTCAACGGTAAAGAGGTGCAAACATTCCTTTGCTTTTAAAGTGCATATCTTTATTTAGGTGCAAATATATTAATGTTTCGGGGGCCTATTATAAGTGGCCCTTTCTCAAGCAGATACACAGCACCATGGACCTGAGGAGCGGCTGCTGCAGCAAGTGTGCCAGCAGTTCAACAAAATGCAGACGGTGATATATTAGACTGCCCTTTGATACTGAGGCACAGTAATTCTATATATAAACTAACAGATTAAATGAGATTGTGGCAGCAGTTTAACAAGATGCACACTGCAATTACACTGAGCCTGCACTGTCCCTACAGTCTCCCTATGCTCTCCCTACAGTGTCTAAAAATTCTCCCTACACTGTCCCTGCACTCTTTCTATCCAATATTCTACAGTGAAAAACGTTCTGCAACACTGTCCCTAGTGCATAAGCGCTTGTCACGTCTGCTGATCGACTAGCTACACGGCATTATGGGTCATATCACTTTCCCAGGATTCTTTCTTTCACTTTGTAACACGTGCAGCAACCATTTTAGAAAAATTCCAATTCGTTACCATGAAGCGCAAGGAAATTCAGCTTTGCATCAAATCAAATTTTTCTTAAGACGTAGCATATCTGATGCCAGAGGGGGATAGACTAAGAGTGGTGTGTAAAACATTAATCTTATTAAATGTCCCTTATAGGGGATCTCTGTCACACCCTGCACTATGGAATTCTGTCTCAAAATGTTGCAAAATAGGGTGACATTTTGGGCTGACTTGCAAAACTATTTGGCAACATATTGTATTTTTAACCTACTACTCCAGTTTTGAAAAGCAGGTGGATGTGGTTCAGTATGTTATAGGTGTTTTCTGGGACTTTTATACTGATTACTTATCCTGTGGATGGGTCATCAGTAATTGATTGGTGGGGTCAGACCCTCACCAATCAGCAGTTTGAGAAGGCACCAGCACTTTCCGTAGCGCCGTGGCCTTCTCCTAGTTCACTTCAGTGGGGCTGAATCTAGTCCATGTGACCAATGAATGTGACGTCACATATAGGCAAAGCTGCAAGAAGGCTATGTCACTACTATGAGTGCCAGAGCCTTCTAAAACAGCTGAGCAGCAAGGTTCCCGGGTCTTAATAAGTGCCCCCCTTTGTGTTTACTCTTATGAGGAAAGGAAGAATTTCAAGTTCAGATATACATTTTATTATGCATTAAGTAATATTTCTGCTCAGTGGGAGTTTGAGGTAACCCATGCTTTCAAGTAAGTCTGGTTTCAGATATTCCTTTCATGACGGTACTAATTAGTCTAGATCCAAACCATATACTGTGAAGCCTCTCCAAAAGACCACCTCTTTGAGAAGATATTGATAGGGATGTTTTTTTTTAACAAAGATAGTCTTTTGGAAAGGTTTCACTGATCAGATTGTTAGCTTTTTTATTTTTACCTAAAAATAAATAAAAGCTTCGACTGACTTCTCACTGCAATTTTGTAAACTGGTCTCAAAAAGGTTTCACGGGATATATAGTGTAGCAAGGGGCCGGATAGAGTCATAAACGTATGTCTTTATAAAGTAACTGAAAATCATGAAGAATGATGTATCCATACACACTAGTTATGAGAGAACTAAAATCCCTCAAGGGTTCCTCTGGGGTTTGACAAGTAAATTTAAGCAGTTATTCCAGCAGCACACAAACACACACACACTACCTGTCCCAAAGGCAGCACACGTGTCCCAAGCTCTCAAAGTATGTACATACTTCCATCTCTCACCAGGGACATCTGTATTAACTTCTCTGTTCCTTCATTGTCTCAGGCTGGCATCCATTCAGAAGAGCCCTGAGCAAAACATTTTATCCTAAGAGTACCAGCCGCTGCAGTGTGTAGTCAACAATTGTTTTTGCAGGTAATTAGGGCAGATTTCTTCTCTACCTGTCAGAGGCTCAAAACAGAATTGTTGCGACAGGCCTGACACATCTCTGCTAGTGAGGCAGATTTACCCAACTGGAAGTGCAATGGGTAGAAACCTCAAATTAATTGGTGAGGAAGCCCTGCTGTGAAAAAACGTCAACATCCCGCTCTGGGATTTAAGAGGGGGGACACAGAAATTTTGTCAAATTCATGCATGGAAAATCTTACAAGATATTTCAATTAATTTCTGTAAGAAGAGATAGGTGTTCACACGAGAGACAGATGTACTTGTGAAGAGATTGAGATTGTTCTCTTCTCACCTTCATTGAGCAATGAGGAAAACCAAACAATTAACCCCTCTGTTTGTAAGGGTAAAATATATGAAATATTCATAGACAGGCATGGGTGCTTCTAATATTCATGTGAAATTAATTCCTGGGGGCCGCCTGTATTCAGAAATGAGCATTTTCAGGAATGGTGGTTTATGACAGTACACTGCTGAGTTGGCACTCGAGCCCATAAGTGTTAGTGAGCAAAATCATCTGCTATTGTTTCTATTACTTGTGTGCCTTGCATTTATTAATATATGGAAATATTATACCGGCTTTAATCTGCTTTGCTATTTACTGAAATGAAGAAGGCCATATAGGACAAATATGACACTACTGTGTATGCAATGTGTACATGTGGCAGAATTGAAAAAACGCTTCCTATTAAAAGGTTCATCTGTATTTGTTTAAGATGTAACTGATCTCCGGCCAAAAAAGGCAGGGAAGGTGTAAAAATAATAAAGTAATGCATACACTCTGCGTCAAAAAACCCCTTGCTTCATGACCACAACTGCTGAGGTCAGTGATTTGCTGCAGTGGTTACATGCAGTATATGGACACATCACCAGTTCTGCTAAAAACATGACATCATAGATCCATTTAACTTGGAGAACCTCTTTAATTGTGGAATCAACATGGTGCCATACTCGACAATTTAACCTTATCATTATAATAAATACACAAGACTACCATTGTGGATAAAAATGGTTGCGGTATTTATTAACTGGGGGGGGGGGAGGTGGGTAACCATAAATAATAACATTCCATAAATTATTAAGCCATTGAAATTCCCACCAATATTAACTCAAGTCCATTAGTGCACTACTCCTCAAGAGTCCACCCAGTAAAGCTGAGCGACTAACCCCCCCCTTAACTCCCCCCTTATCAAAGACCGCGACTAAAACATTGGGAGGGCGAGCGGGACACGATCTTCCTTCTTCACTTTCCAGCCGCTGACAGAGCCCCCAATGGTGAGTGTCTTCCATAAATACACCTTCTCTTCCCGCCGAAACTTGCCCTTGACCAATCCATATTCAGTTAAAAATAGCTCTTTGCCCAGCAACTGGTTAGCAACCATTTCTTGCCAATCACCTTTACTCAGCTGCCGGCTGACCTTTGATTCACCTGAGGAGAAAGAAATGGCGGGAAAAGGAGGGAAAGAAGGGGGCCATAGGGGGTAGAGAGACATATCCACCAAAAAAAAACTAATATAGGTCTCAATGACACCATGAGGGGCAAGTGGCAATTACTGGCACAGCCCCTTTCAAAGTTCTCACATCAGGAGAATTTTCTGACATATACTGTACATCTGTTGCAAGCCCAGGCCGAGAAGTCAATAGAAGTGGTGGTGGCATTGACAACCACAGTTGTTTACACAAATTACAGTTGCAATCCTCACACTGATGACTGGGCAGTTATCGGAAGGCGCATCCCTTTTTTCCTTTGGGGCACACTCTGATTATAGTAGTTGATGTGCCCTTGGTGTTTTGGGTTTTGTTTGGGTGCAAGGCAGGGGGTGTAGGGTGCAGTGGCTGGCAAATAGTGCTGGAGTCATTAACTAGGCCAGTTGTAGAAGATTAACTCTCTTTACTAAAGTGCAGAAAGAGAGTTGTACTACATCGAATGGTATCAAAATACAGTTCCAAACAATTCTTCCCAGATAGCAATGTATGGATATACACTAACGAGCAAAAGGGTAACAATGTTTTGAACTTTTGACTTTCAGGCTCCATATCTCACCATCCACTACAGCTTCGAACAGGAGACTACCATCATTTTATAGACAATCATCTTGGCTATCTCATACATAAACTGGACTTGCATCTATTTAGCACATGATTAGTTATTCAGATTCTTGTCATGTAACTGCATTGTTACTGTTTTGCTCCTGGTGGTGGAACATTTTTTGCTTCTTGTATACTACAAATTACAACCTGTTCTCACATTCCCTAAAAGCTCAGTGTATTATTAGTAGAGAGGAGAGAATTTCCGCTTATTAAATTAGTTCACACTTCGTTTGTTGGTAAAAGGTGAATTGCGTTATGGATTAGAGGCATTCTGTTATTTATTCCATCATAATAGAAGTCTATGGGCTGCAAGATGGATCCGTGCCGTTTCCGTTATGCAGGGGAAGTCTCTCCTCTCTCTCCAAAGTCTCTCTCTGCAGAATCGAAGGCTGGCAATAAAGTTCTTGCAAAATTGTCTGTAATTCCCAGGCTGAGGGGTACAGAATTAAAGGGAATGTGTCATCAGAAAATGACCTATTGTTTAAATCATGTTTTTATGTTTAACATATTTTTATAGAATTTTTGGTGGTTATTTTTAATTTTCCACATCACTATCTATAGTTAAACAAAAAACAAAAAATCCTGCAGTTTTCCCACTGGCCACTGAGCCAAATAATATGCATCACTTCTTGGTCTGTACATATGACTTTACTGCAGTTATCTACTTATCTATACACAGAGGTGATAGCATGACTGGCATAATTAGAACGACAGAGAAGACAGGATCCACCATTCACAATAGGTGATTGTCAAAGTTTATATTTTCTTTCCTTGTACAATGACCTCTGCACAGATCACAGAACATGCCTAGAAAACTCTCTTATAGAAGTCAGTAAAGGTCCTCTCCTGACGATTATGTCTATGGACCGTGGGGCTGCCGTAATGTAATTTTTTTTAATGCTTTTTAAATGCTGTTAAGACCAGCTCAGACAAGACGACAGCCCCCATAATCATGTCCAAGAAACAGAATAAATAAATCTGCAATCAGAAAATAAAAACAGACTAGAAAAAAATTATACGTGTTACTTTCTTGTTTTAACTGGCAGAAAACATTTTTGGCGACACATTTCTTTTAAGATATGACCAGCAAGGACCTGGTCAAAATGTGGAAGGGTGTATTGGCAATGTTCCCTTTCACAGCAGCAAAGTCTCTGTCATCCTTAAACAAGCGCAATATCTTGCTAATTGACTCTACTGTACGCCCTTCCAGATTCTGGACTTTCTAGTTGTCCCTCTCTGTCTCTGGAGGATTTTAATGTAGCAATTGCTTTCTTGCTGTAAATGTCACAAAGAGATGAGTGCTCTCTGAGACTTAGGCCTAGTTGTCTGAGGGGTGAGCACATGTATCTCCTTTATCTTCCTCAGCTGGCAGACAACACTTACACACTGAACTAGGGGCGGACCTAAGTCTATCTCCTAGACTTGCATCCTAAAAGGGACTTAGTCAAGATAGTTAACCCTGACCTATCCATATAGAACTATCGAGTGTACAATGCAGTAAATAAGAGCATTAGATTAAACTAAACATGACAATAAACCCTTTTGCAGTTACTTTGTTCTGGGGTACTGCACATCCAACAGAAGCTCCTGATGTATGCCACTGCGTAAACATACAGAGACATAATTAACTTATGGACTTACATACTAATAAAAATTTACCATGTGGAAGACATCTTTTCATAATGCATTTGTACAGGGAAATGTAGCACGCTGCACTTTTCTATAAAGTTAAATGGAAGATATATTAATATGTAGACAGACCAGCGTATGCCAAAAAAGACACATCCTTCGGTTAAATTAGACCCTATTCCTATTGTAGAGTAAAATCTGTATGTGAGTCTAAGGCTGGGTTCACACTTGAGCGTTTTACAGCGCGTTCAAACGCGCTGTAAAACGCTCAACACATGAAAACCAATGCTTCCCTATGGCCCTGGTTCTCACTTGAGCGTTTTACAGCGCGTTTGAACGCGCTGAAAAACGCCCTACGCTCAAACAAGTACTTGAGCTTCTTTGGGGCGTTTTGACGCGCGTTTGTGGCCATAGGACACTGCAGTCAATCACACAAACGCGCGTCAAACGCGCGTTTACTATTGCAAAAAACGCGCATAAAAACGCGCGACAAAAACGCGCGTTAAACGCGCATATCAAATACGCTCAGGTCTGAACCCAGCCTTAGAGCTCATGCACACGACCGTAGTCCGTTTTGCGGCCCGCAAATTATGGATCCGCAAAACACGGATACCAGCTGTGCATTCTGCATTTTGCGGAACAGAATGTCCTGCCCTCTATAGAACAGTCCTATATTTGGCCGTAAAACGTAAAGAATAGGACATGTTCTATTTTTTGGCGGGTACCATAGAATGGACATACATATAGTGCTGTTCACATCTTTTGCGGCCCCATTTAAGTAAATGGGTCTGCATCCGACCTGCAAAAAATGCAGATCGGATGCAGACAAAAACAATGGTTGTGTGCATGAGCCCTAAATGAGAAAGGAAAGAGCATCAAGTTTCTCTTCACTCATTTGAAATTTTAAGCAATATTTGACAATTGTGGCAAGCTTAGATTGGTAACAACTATCTAACAGGTATATATTGTAGACAATAGTTGCTCACATTTTAAAATAACTTGTCATTTTGCCACCAACTACATGTGAGGCTATGTTCACACTACAATTATACTATGCTCCCAATATACCTGAAATGTGTCCATAGGGTATAATTTTTTTTTTTTTCACATACGTTAAGGCATTATTCATTGGCATAGCTTTGTTTCCCCTTTTTTATAGTGTCGTTTTCTAAAGTTTACAAGAAATAAAAGAGAGAATTTATCAAATCTGGATGCCAGTTTTCTGTCGAACAAAAGTCACCAAATTTTTATGCAAATGACATATGAAACGCCAGTCTTAGTAAGTCCGCCCCAAAGTATGAACAGAGCCTTTACTTTTCCTTGATGCTGTCAAGAAGAATAATGGAGGAGATTTATCAAACTGGTGTAAAGTACAACTGGCTTAGTTTCCCATGGCAACCAATCAGATTCCACCTTTCATTTTCGAAAGAAGCTGTGAAAAATGAAAAGTGGAATCTTATTGGTTGCCATGGGCAACTAAGCCAGTTGTACTTTACACCAGTTTAATAAATCTCCTCAATGTCCTTTACCATGATTAAAAAAAATGATGGATGTGCTTTTTGCATGTTTCATTTCATTGTATTATTTGGCACAAGCTAATAGTAATTAAATCTAAGAAAGTGATATTTCTATGAATTTAGCAGTGGGATTCTCATTATTTTTCTATTAGCGCCTCACCATTTAGAACTTCAGGACACCTGGGCCTCACCAGTAGCATTAGTCCATACCAAAATTAATAATTACATTAAAAACATTACATGCACAAACATGAGTCAATTATGTTGTTGATTTAGATTTCTAGTGCCAGTGAAAGAATAATTCTGTAGGAACAATGAACATATGACCAATTGTTGCCCAAGCTGTGTCTCACCAATGAGTTGGGGACTCCTTAGTTTCAAAAGAACTAAGGGTACTTACACACTTGCGGCAGGATGGATCCGACATGCTGTTCACCGTGTCGGATCCGTCCTGCGGCTATTTCGCCGTGCCCCCGGGCCATCGCTCCGCCCCCCATTGACTATAATGGGGATGGGGGCGGAGCTCCGGTGAAAGGCCGCCGGACTAAAATTACTGCATGTCAGGTTTTTTAGTCCGGCGGCTTTCGCCATGCACCGCCGTGCTGCGCCGGAGCTCCGCCCCCATTATAGTCAATGGGGACGGAGCGGCGGCCCGGGGGCACGGCGAAATAGCCGCAGGACGGATCCGACATGGTGAACAGCATGTCGGATCCGTCCTGCCGCAAGTGTGAAACTAGCCTTAGGTTTCACATAGACTTTCGTTAGTGTTTAATCAGTGATTTCCATCAGTGACTGTGAACCAAAACCAGGCATGGGTCAAAAACTTAGAGCAAATCTTTTGCTTATACCTTATCTTTGTGTAGCCTCCACTCCTGGTTTTGGCTCACAATCACTGATGTAAATGACTGACCAAACACTGACTGTGGGAAAGCAGCCTTAGGCCTCTTGCACACAAACGTGCATCCGTTCCGTGCATCCGTTCCGTGCATCCGTTCCGTGCATCCGTCTCAGACCGTGCATTTGGGTCTGAGACGGATCGAGACCTATTCAACTTGAATGGGTCCGTGATCCGTTCGCACCGCAAAAAAATAGAACAAGTTCTATTTTTTGCAGTGCGGAGGCACAGACAGAAACACCACGAAGCACTCCGTAGTGCTTCTGTGGTGTTCTGATCCGTGCTTCCGTTCCGCATCTCCGTGATTGCCGACCCATTCAAGTGAATGGGTCCGCGTCCGTGATGCGAAATGTGCACACGGGCCGGTGCTGTGTATTGTGGACCCTCTGGATGCAGAGATCAGATATTGACTAGTGTTTATTGAGCAGCAAAGTGCTTGGGTGCTCGAGTAGAACACCTTGGGATGCTCGGGTGCTCTACCGAACACCCGAGCACAATGTAAGTCAATGGGAGAACCTGAGCATTAAACCAGACACCCCCTGCTCTGAGGGAAGGGTGTCTGGTTCACATGAAAAGGTCAGAAATTGATGGAAACACCACTGAAATGGTTCGTAAACAGCATGGGGAGGATGTCTGGATGCATCTTGGACTCCCACGTCACTGCTGGGAACTATGTTGTCAGAGTAGTACGCCACTTTTACAGACTGACAATAATGAGCACAAAACCCTTGAGGGTCTGCTGCTGAGCTGACCATGGAAAAAATTATGGACGAGGGCTTGCTGCTGAGCTGACGATCGAAAAAATTATGTTTGAGGGTCTGCTGATGAGCTGACTCTTTAAAACATTAGGGGCGAGTGCCTGCTCCTGATCTGACCATGGAAAAAATTATGGTTGAGGGCCTGCTGCTGAGCTGACCATCGAAAAAATTATGGTTGAGGGCCTGCTGCTGAGCTGATCAACTAAAAAATTATGGTTGAGGGCCTGCTGCTGAGCTGACCCTCTAAAACATTAGGAGCAATGGCAGCCTAATAAGCATGTTGATATGATGGAGAAGGAGGACGAGGACTAGAAAAGGAAGATTGAACCATAAACCCTTGTTTGTGGTGGAAGGGGTGCATGGGAATACAGTGTATTCAATACACCATAATAGCCACATTTAAAGTGCCTTTATGTTCAGCCGCTTTCCTCTGGTGGAATACAGAAGTCAGGGGCAATCCAGGCCTTGTTCATTTTGATAAGAGTCCACCTGTAAGCATTTTCAGTTGACTTCACTTATCAGTTATTATGCCCCCAGCAGCACTAAATTCCCGCTCTGACAAAAAACGCTGGCGGCAGGGCGGGCCAGAATCTCCAAGGCGTAGAGTGCCAGTTTGTGCCATGTGTCCAGCTTGGACACCCAATAGTTGTAAGGCACAGAGGGATTATTGAAGACGCTGACACGGTCTGCTACGTACTCCTTCACCATCTTCCAAAACTTTTCTCTCCTTGTGACACTAAGCCGCGCATCAGGGTGAGGGTGCTGGTGGGGTGTCATGAAACTGTACCAGGCCTTGGAGAGTGTTGCTTTGACTCTGTTGGTACTGCTGTGTGTTTCCCTTGTCTCCCCTTCTCGGTTTCCCAAGGAGGTACATACTCTGCTGCCAGCGTTGTCAGCTGGAAATTTTTGGAGCAATTTTTCCACAAGAACCTTCTGGTATTGCACCATGTTGCTAGTCCTATCCACCACAGGAATGAGAGATGAGAAGTTCTCTTTGTAGCAGGGGGTTGAGAAGGGTGAACAACCAGTATTCGGTGTTGGCCAAAATGCATATAAAGCGGGTCGCGGGAAAGGCAGCATAACATAAAGTCAGCCATGTGTGCCAGAGTCCCAACAGACAAGACTTTGCTGTCCTCATCAGAAGGATGACTCTCAATTTCCTCATCCTCTTCCTCCTATTCATCCCATCCACGCTGAACAGATGGAATATACCTGCTGTGGGTACTACCCTCTGTAGCAGAGGCAACCGTCTCCTGCTCCTCCTCCTCCTCATCATCCAATTCGCGTTGAGAAGACGAACGGAGGGTGGTCTAGCTATCACCCTGTGTACTGTCTTCCCCCATTTCCACCATTTTCACATGCAAAGCGTCCTCCTTCATTGTGAGCAGCGAGCTTTTCAGTAGACACAGAAGTGGGATGGTTACGCTGATAATAGCGGCATCGCCGCTCACCATCTGTGTTGATTCCTCAAAGTTGCATAAAACCTCACAGAGGTCAGACATCAATGCCCACTTGTCGCTTGTGAAGAGCGGAAGGTGACTGGAAAGGCAATGACCATGTTGCAGCTGGTATTCCACTACTGCCCTCTGCTGCACACAAAGCCTGGCCAACATGTGGAACGTGGAGCATTGCTGCAGCGTTGCCAGACCGGCGGCAGCTGTAGATAACTTTCGGAAATGGGCACCTTCACCAGTAGCTCAAGCAAATTGGGGTAGGTTTTGAGAAACCGCTGAACCACTAAGTTGAACACATGAGCTAGGCATGGTATGTGTGTGAGCTTGCCGAAGCTGCCACCAAGTTACGGCCATTATCAGACACAACCATGCCTGGTTCTAGGTTGAGTGGCGAGAGCCACAGCTCAGTCTGGTCCCTTATAACCTGCCACAGCTCTGCAGCGGTGTGCTGTTTGTCACCTAAACATATTAGTTTCAGCACGCCCTGTTGCCGCTTCCCCACTGCAGTGCTACACTGCTTCCAGTTACTGACTGATGGCTGAATGGTCCTGCAAGATGATAATTCAGAGGTGGAGGAGGAAAAAAGGGGGTTGCAGCCACTATTGTAGGTGGTGGTGGAAATCCTGATGGAAGTAGGGCCCGCAATCCTTGGCGTCGGTAGCACCTGTGCCATCCCAGGGTACGACTCGCTCCCGGCCTCCACAACATTCACCCAGTGTGCCGTCAGGGAAATGTAGCGTCCCTGGCCACAAGCACTTGTTCATGTATCAGTTGTTAAGTGGACCTTCCCAATAACTGCGTTGGTCGGGGCACGGGTGATGTTATGGCACACATGTTGGTGTAAGGCGGGAACGGCACACCAGAAAAAATAGTGGCTGCGGAAAGCCTCAGTATTCACAAGCCTAAATGGCAACATTTCCAGGGCCAGCAATTTGGAAAGGTGTGCACTTAGTGCTATGACCTGTGGGTGGGCACACCAGAAAAAATTGTGGCTGCGGAAAGTCTCAGTGTTCACAAGCCTAAATGGCAACATTTCCAGGGCCAGCAATTTGGAAAGGTGTGCACTTAGTGCTATGACCTGTGGGTGGGTGGCTGGGTATTTGCACTTTCGTTCTAAGGCCTGGGGTATGGACATCTGAACGCTGCGCTGGGACACAGAAGTGGATATGTTAGCTGATGGTGCTTGCGAAGGTCCAGGTGCAGGTCGGGAGGAATCCGGGCTGCGTCTTGGACAGGGGATTGGCCAGCACGTAACACAGGGGAAGAGGAGGCAGTGGTGTGACCCTCAGACACAGATTGTGGTCCCAGGCGTTCGGCCCACCTATTAGAGTGCTGGCGGTGACGAGGTTGCTAGTGTTCACGCCCCTGCTCATTTCGGTACGGCACAGGTTGCAAATGACAATTATTTTTTTGTCCGCACTTTCCTCAAAAAAGCTCCAGACTGCGGAACACCTACCTCTTGGCAAGGGAGATTGCCGCAAGGGGATGCTTCGAGGAACAGTTGCGGGCCTGTTAGGTGTGGCCCACCTTCTCCCTTTTGCCACCCCACTGCCTCTTCCAGCCTGTTGCGGTGCTGTGGATCCCTCCCCCTCTGTACTGCTGTCCTCGCTCGGCTTGCCACCTTCCCAGGTTGAGTCAGTGAATTCATCGTCCACCACCTCCTCTTCCACTTTCTCACTCTGGTCATCCTCCTGACTTGTTGACCTAACAACAACCTCACTTATTGACAACTGTGTTTCATCCTCACCATCAACTTCTTGAGACACTAATTGCCATTTACTTATTGGTAACTGTGTTTCATCATCATCATGCACCTCGTGAAACACTAATTGCCGTTCCCCACCGTCAGGATCAGGGTGAGGATTCTGTTGACTAGACTCTTGGCTACTGAGACTGGACTTTGTGGAAGACAGGGTGGTGCTTAACTGACTGGAAGCATTATCTGCTGCAATCCAACCGACCACCTGGTCACACTGGTCTGACTTCGAGAGTGGTGTCCTGTGCCGCCCTGCAAACTGGGACATGAAGCTAGGTATCGTGGATGAGTGTGTTTCTTGTGCGCTGGCAGCAGGCACAGTTTCACCGCGCCCAGGGCCACGGCCTCTGCGTGCACCATCAGCAGCACGGCCACTTCCCTGTCCCTTACTGCTCGCCTTCTGCATATTAAATGGTATATTTGCTTGCAAGTATGTCACACGTTCAGTAGCGCAGGTTTTGTAAGTGTATGCGCAAATAAATTAAACTGAATGTCATTGCTATTTAGGATGCGCAAATGTTATACAGGAGATGTAGCGCAGGTAATGTCGCTGCTGTCACCAGCGGCTAATAAAAAAATTACAGGGAATGTTGCAGCAAACGTTATACAGGAGGTGTAGCGTAGGTAATGTAGCTGTCAGCAGCGGATGCCGTCTACGGAAAAAGTACACTGGATGTCACAAATATTTTTAGGCTGCGCACATGTTACACAGGAGATGTAGCACAGATAATGTCACTGTCTGCAGCGGCCAAACAATTGCAAGCTATTTAGTGCAGGTTGCGCTAAAATTATATATTGCTGCCAGATAGAACAATAGTCCTTAAAAGGACTTTTGGGTGTCTAACAATTGCACGCAATTTAGCGCAGGTTGGACTAATAACATATATTGCTGCCAGATACAACAATAGTCCTTAAAGGGACTTTTGGGTCTCTAATCGCACGCAATTTAGCGCAGGTTGCGCTAATAATATATATTGCTGCCAGATACAATAGTCCTTAAAAGGACTTTTGGGTCTCTAACACCAACCCTGCCTAACCAAAAAATGTAATTAAATTCCCTACACTATCTGTCGCATTACAGCGAGTGGCAGTACTTACCTGCACATTTATTGGCTGTGTAGCAGCCAACAAACGTGCAGGGGGAAGACTCGAGCATCGCGCTCGAGCACACGCGGTATTGGGCCGAACACCGCAATGTGCCGAGCATCACGATGCTCGGGCCGAACTGGTGTTTGGCCGAGCATGCTCGATCATCACTACTATTGACAATTATTGTATACCTATAACCTATACATTCTAAACAAAAAGACCGGTCTTTGTTGCCCATAGCAGCCAATCAGAGTGCAGCTTTCATTTTTGAAGACCACTTTAGAATTAAAAGCTGCTCTGTAATTGATTGCAATGGACAACAAAGAGTTTTTCTTTTAGATAGTTGCATAAATGTGCTTGCAGAGATATTTTAACATTGTTTTTTAGTCTGGTTTGTGATAGTGCAGAGTGCTGGCCCATGGGGTAGGGTGGGGAGGGCTGGAGAGGGTGGAGGACTGGCAATGATAATGTTTGTAGCCTTCATGATGGCTAATCCCTGCTCCAGCGCTCCCTGCGTTGCCTGTGCAGTGAAAATGGAGAGGGCGCAAACCTTCTTCCCATCAGGGCGCACCCCGGACTTTAAGTTCTCCTGCCTGGTGGTAGCTGGGTGCCCTTGATGTCAGGTGAGCAGCGGGTGCAAGGCAGGAGAACAGGCGGGATTAGATATGGAGACTAATGATCAGGCCTGCTTGGGTATAGTAAAAGTATAAGGGCACATTTTTTTTTTTCAACAGCATTTGCGCAAAACAAATTGCATAAGTGCTGTTTCTCTGCCAGCCTTGTGACTTTTCTGAAAAGGGGTATAGCCAGTGTGGTGAGTGGTTGGGGCTGGTGGCCCCACCACTAGTGTTGAGCAAGCATCCCTATGCTCAGCACATCGCAGTGTTCGGCCAAATACTGTGCATGCTCGAGCACAATTGAACACAATGGGAGATCTGAGCATTAAACCAGGCACCCCCTTCTCTTAAGAAGAGAAGGTGTCTCGTTCATAGAAAAAGGTTATAAATTGATGGAAACACAACCAAAAGGGTTTGGAAACAGCATGGGAAGAATGTCTGGATGCATCTTGGACTCCCATTACCTATGACATACAATAGACAACCACACAAAGGCTATATGCCAAAAGCCGGGTATGTGCAAGCCAACAATCTATCCATGAGACAGATACAGTCAGCATACCATACAATGACTGCCTTGTGCACTATGAGACATTCAAAACCAGCTCTCATCTGCCAGTAAGCCTCAAAGTTGCTTCATAACTGTTGGATGGCTTGGGTGGACCTTCACACCTAGATCATTATCATTAGGGTGACAAAAAGTTTTCTGATTGTCCTAACATAATATTTAATAACCTTTCTATACAGTTTTGTCATGTGAACTCATTTGCATAATTGTGGGCATATGCAAATTAGCTGAATCTGCTTGTTTTTCAGCTAAAACACCATTCGCGTGGAACAGTCGCGATAAAAATTCACGATTAGAATATTCATGATCAACACTACTCCTGAACAGCGCCATTTATTGTATTCATAGTCTTATGAAAAGACTATGAATCCAATAGATGGCGCTGTTCATGACTCCTGAACAGAGCCATCTATTGGTTTCATAGTCTTATGACAAGAGTATGAATCCAATAGATGGCGCTGTTCATGACATGACTCATCTATTGGTTTCATAGTCTTTTTTTAAAATACTTTTTATTTGGTTTTGATATAATTTGCACATTTACATTCAAAGGTACATATTGGATCAAATTACAGGTCATATTTCTTTTTTACAGATATGTGCAGTGAAAACAAAGATAAAATCCTTTCCCTAAACATTTCCCTTCCCCCACTAACCCTCCCCCCTTCTTTATAGGTGATGTGGTTTAAAGTGTTCTTTTTATTATAGGTATTCCTGGAGGTGTACAGTGTCTCATTTTGGAGTTCATGTGGATTTATTGTCGTGTAGTCTCATGGTAGTGCGTCTTTATCTAAGGATTGATGATGCTTTATATGTTATTGGTTTCATAGTCTTATGACAAGACTATGAATCCAATAGATGGCGCTGTTCATGACTAATGAAGAGCGCCATCTATTGGTTTCATAGTCTTATGACAAGACTATGAATCCAATAGATGGCGCTGTTCATGAGTGGTGTAGATTGCGAATATTGTAATCGCAAATTTGGCATGTCTTTCCCATATGCCCATGTTTATGCAAACGAGTTTACATGACAAAACTATATAGAAAGGTTTTTAAATATTATGTTAGGACAATCACCCTAATGATAATGATCTAGGTGCGCAGGTCCACCCAAGCCATCTAACAGATATGAAGCAACTTTGAGGCTTACTGGCTCTCAGTCAGATGAGAGCTGGTTTTGAATGTCTCATAGTGCACAAGGCTGCCATTGTAAGGTGTGCTGACTGTATCTGTCTCATGGATAGAATGTTGGCTTGCACATACCTGGATTTTGGCATATAGCTTTTGTGTGGTTGTCTATTGTATGTTATAGGTAATAAGTGTCCAAGATGCATCCAGGTGTCCTCCCCATGCTGTTTCCAAACCATTTTGGTGGTGTTTCCATCAATTTCTAACCTTTTTCTGTAAACCAGACACCCTCTCTTCTTCAGAGCAGGGGGTGCCTGGTTTGATGCTTGGGTTCTCCCATTGACTTCCATTGTGCTCGGTAGAGCACCTGAGCACTTTGGTGCTCGATCAACACTACCCACCACTACCGATCACCTTCTACACCAGTGTTCTGGCGTAGAAGATGATTTCAGTTCAGGCATCCAAACTGCAAATTTACGATGAAGCATACACCTCATCATAAATAAGGTGCAGCATCCGGCATCGTGTCTGGTTATCATAGACAAGCGTACACCGCTGCTTCATAGTCTTTCTTTTACTGAATAGATAATTGGTGTCATAGCACAAATACAAGCAGTAGGCACAGTTCTCAAATGTTTCACAGAGTAGATTTTCCCAAAGGCTGTGTGTAGGGAGTTATGGTGGTGCCCCCTCAGTCTCTTTCCAAATATATGAGCAATCTTTCCAACTGACCAAGGGCATGCAATTTCTCTTAATGTCTCTCTGCAATTCCCAACTAAGGGGTTGCAGTCCTAGATCAGATGGCCAGTCCATCTCAGTTGTGTGGCAACTGTCCCTTACTTAACTGGATGGTCCTTAACCTTCTGCAAAAGTTCAATGTTTCTTTCCCTTAGAGGCTGGTTCTTAGCAAAGTTGCTTTTCTGGCAGCTTTTCACTTACAGGGATGGTGTCACAAATTTATTTTCTCCTGCTTCAGCTTTTCTGGCTCATACACCAACAGCAGCATATACGTACCTCCAAGTCCAGCTGAGTTATAGATAATTATAGTGGGATCATGAAATCTACAAGTGTGCCAGCAAAATTGACCCTATTAAAACATAACTTTTACTAATATATAATTAATATAATGAAACCACATCCGTAGTTCACCAGTGAAAATCTGTGAAACAAAAAATACAAATAGATATCTATATAGGGTATCCAACCATTGATATAGTCATAAAGGTAGGTGTGCCCGGCGCAGTCCTGGGGAGTATCGGAAAATCTATCCTGTCCCTTTACTCGCCCTGTATAAAGCCTCAGCCCAGGGACGTCCCCTGATGGTGGGGGCTCCCTGTCCTCGAACCTGGACTGGCTGCCCTAAGTACACCCTCCTCTTAATAACCGATATCCAAGTACCCTAAAAAAAGACAGACAGAATCTGTGTCACAGGTACACGGTATCACCTGTATTGACAACAGCCCATGTAGATGAAAAACAATACAAACGGTGCGAAGGTGTATGTCTCACCTATAGCACCATACAGAAGCCTCTATTAGGATGCCAAGATATCAACAGGCTCCCTCGGCTTACTGAAATAAAACCCCAACGTGTTTCCCCTATCCATAGGTTCATCAGGGGGTATACAACCAGTCATGGGTAAACCGTCATAACACAATCAAACAATATATATACACATGATACAATGGAGGATGCTAAGCCAGGTAGTGAAGATGTTGGTGTGCGTATAGGACCAAGGGGACCAACAGATACATCCCACTTAGCACAGATACATCCCACCTGGAGGAATAGGACGGCACCTGAATGCAAGGTATTCTTTGGACAGTCTGTTGGTCCCTATCTGAATGGGCTTCTGCCATATCTGACTTATTGCTGTGCTAAGTGGGATGTATCTGTTGGTCCCCTTGGTCCTATATGCACAACAACAGTAAGCCGAGGGAGCCTGTTGATATCTTGGCACCCCAATAGATGCTTCTGTATGGTGCTATAGGTGAGACATACACCTTCGCACCGTTTGTATTGTTTTTCATCTACATGGGCTGTTGTCAATACAGGTGATACCGTATACCTGTGACACAGATTCTGTCTGTCTTTTTTTAGGGTACTTGGATATCGGTTATTAAGAGGAGGGTGTACTTAGGGCAGCCAGTCCAGGTTCGAGGACAGGGAGTCCCCACCATCAGGGGACGTCCTTGGGCTGAGGCTTTATACAGGGCGAGTAAAGGCACAGGATAGATTTTCCGATACTACCCAGGACTGCCCCGGGCACACCTACCTTTATGACTATATCAATGGTTGGATACCCTATATAGATATCTATTTGTATTTTTTGTTTCACAGATTTTCACTGGTGAACTACGGATGTGGTTTCATTATATTAATTATATATTAGTAAAAGTTATGTTTTAATATGGTCAATTTTGCTGGAACACGCATATACGTACCTCCCTTACTCTTGGCTGACCTGCCAGGAACAAAACTATATAGTAAAGTCACAGTTATTTGTACCAGTGAAAGTGCATAGTTAACATCTCAGTAAACATCCTGAGAACTTTAGAAGTTAACCAAAATATATTATAACAATAACTCTTAAAGGGAACCTGTCACCAGGATTTTGTGTATAGAGCTGAGGACATGGGTTTCTGTACTCTCGTGATGTGCGAGCTAGCACAGGCGCAGTGTCGTAATGAGCCTCAGGGAAGGAACTGCGCATGCGCTAGCTTGCGCATCGCGAGATTACGGCGCTCTAGCTTTCTGATGTTGGAGAGCAAGGAGGAGATTCTGAGGATGCAGGGCGGTGCTGGGCTCCTTCACGCTAGACTCATCTCAGGTTAATTTGCATATGTATCAAATGGTTTTTTTACACAATAAAAGCACACAGAGCTATGGGGACCGGGAATTGCGGATGTGCTAGCGGCCATCTAGCAACCCATGTCCTCCACTCTGTACACAAAATCCCAGTGACAGGTTCCCTTTAAATAGTGAATCATTGCATTAACTCTGTAGCAGTGAACCAGTGGGTCACTGCAATAGTGATTATCTCCTGCATAGTTGTCATAAACATTTATTTTAGTTTTTTTTATTTTATTGTGAAACTATGCCCAGCCACCCCCAATATTTTTCCAGTCTTGGACAACCCCTTTAATCTTTCACTTCAAACACTAGAGATACAAAACAGTTAGGACTATGTTACTATTTTCATATAATATTTTGCTTTAAGAAGAAAATATTGAATGGAAAAGACAGGCATTATACATTAGTTTGATTAATATGGTGCTATTTTTACCCGGTGGTTTTACACCTGTTTTGCACCTGTAAATGTACAGACACAGTAGTGTGTGACATAATACAGACACACATGGCAAATCTACCCAAAATGCACTTGTGAAAGCAGCTTAGAAACAGTGAAGAAAAAGTGCTATATTACATGGAATAATGATTTATTGACATTTCCCAAACTGAACTCCAAATGAGCAATGGCTGCTTATACTTGTAGGAATTTTGTATGCAACTATGCAGGACTGTCCTCCACCTGAGGCATGGGAGACTGGTTAAGACAAAAAGCCATTTTGATCTTGCCAGGGTATTTCAATACATGAAAAGGAAGACTAGCTATAATTCGAGGAACCTGAAAAACCTTACAAAATAGCTTTTTATTATATATATTTATTCTTATGTTTTTGTTACTGCTGTATTTAGTTCCTTCTTATCTTTGGTTCATCTTTAAATGAATCAACATAATGATATTATCTAACACTGCTATTATTTTCTATAGGTTCCATCATGGTGACTACACTGTGGATGTGAGTATCAATGACTACCTGGATATTTACTGCCCCCATTACGAAATTCCACTCCCAGGAGATAAAATGGAGCGCTATATACTGTATATGGTCAATTATGATGGCCATGCCTCCTGTGACCATCGTCAGAAGGGGTTCAAAAGATGGGAGTGCAACCGACCAGATTCTCCTAATGGACCATTGAAGTTTTCAGAGAAATTCCAGCTGTTTACGCCTTTCTCTCTGGGGTTCGAGTTTCGTCCTGGACATGAGTATTATTATATTTGTAAGTATCAGCAGAGCATGGGGACATACCGTATTTTTTGCCCTATAAGACGCACTGGCCCATAAGATGCACCTAGGTTTTAGAGGAGGACAATAAGAAAAATATATTTTTCATTAGACCTCAGATCAGCAATCAGACCCCCAATGTAAATCAGACCTCAGCTCACAGCCCCAACCAGATCCCCAATGTTAATAATATTTTAGATCAGACCCCAATGTGAATGACCCCCAATCTGACCTCAGATCAGAGCCCATTACAAAGAAGACCCCAATCAGACCTCAGATGAGACCCCCATGCCTCATTTCCACCCCCAGCCATATGTGATTAGCCCCCAGTCATATAATCAGCCCCCAGTATTACTCAGGCCCCAGTCATATGTACTCATTCCCCAGCCATATGTACTCATCCCCCAGCCATATGTACTCATCCCCCAGCCATATGTACTCATCCCCCAGCTATATGTACTCAACCCCCAGCCATATGTACTCAGTCCCCAGCCATATGTACTCAGCCCCCAGCCATATGTGAGCAGTAGTGTTGAGCACGAATATTCAAATAGCGAATATTAATCGCGAATATCGCAACTTCGCTAATTCGGGAATATTACGAATATAGTGCTATATATTCGCTATATCGAATATTCGTCATTTTTTTTATCTGAAAACATGATTCCTCCCTGCTTCTTTCTTGTGGGTCAATGAGTCATTGGCCCACAAGCAACTTAAGCAGGAAGGAATCATGTTTTCATATGGAAAATAAAATTACGAATATTCAAAAAAACTAATATATAGCAATATAGGGAATATATTTGTTTTTTAGAATATTTGTATTTTTTTTCCAATCTATACAGTCGTTCGCATATTCCTCCCCGACAAGCGCCCCCGTCACCATGGGAACGCCTGTCGGTTAGAAAATACCATCAGATCTGAGTTTTCCCTGAGATCGTATGCCAAAGTGGAATAACAGTACAGATTGAAAAAAAAAAAAGGCGAATATTCAAAATAACGAATATATTCACTATATGGCTATAACTTTGTTTTTTTGAATATTCGTCATATTCGTGATATTCTAAAACACGAAGTTATAGCAATAAAGCGAATATTTGTGAAATACACATATAGACTGCAATTTAGCTAATATAGTGCTACAGTATTTTATTTTAATAGTGTACATTTTTTCCAAATCTGAACTTCAGAAGAGACAAAAAAATTAGACTATAAAAAAAAATACTATAGCACTATATTAGCTAAATTGCAGTCTATATGTGTATTTTACGAATATTTGCTATATTGCTATAACTTCATTTTTTATAATATTTGTAATATTCTAAAACAAGAATATATAGCAATATAGCGAATATTCGTAAAATACACATACAGACTGGAATTTAGCTAATATAGTGCTATAGTATTTTTTTTTAATAGTGTACATTTTTTCCAAATCTGAACTTCAGAAGAGACAAAAAAATTAGACTATAAAAAAAAAAGATTATAGTACTATATTAGCTAAATTGCAGTCTATATGTGTATTTTACGAATATTTGCTATATTGCTATAACTTTGTTTTTTAGAATATTCGTAATATTCTAAAACAAGAATATATAGAAATATAGCGAATAGTCGTAAAAAAATACACATATTAGCCATAGCCATAGCCAACCAATAGGAAAGTTGCCTTATACAGTTAAAAGAAAATCACAATACGCGAATAATTAAATCGCATATTATTCGCGATAAATAGAATAATGACGAATATTCGATTTCGACAAATATAAGACAAATATTCAATCGAATATTCGCGAAATATCGCAAAATTGAATATGGCACCTCCCGCTCATCACTGCAGCCCCCAGCCATAATTCAGCCTCAGATCAGAACATAAAAAAAAACACTTACCTCTCCTGCTCCTGGACGCCGCTGCTCCTCACTGCCTGCGATCTTCATCCTCCTGCTGTCGGCTGTGCTGTGAACTGGCACGCACAGCGTGAGGTCACAGAGCGCCCTCACGCTGTGCGCAGCCTTCACAGCCGACAGTCGAGGACCAGAAAGCGGCTTCCTTAATGGAAGCGCTCATTAGTATTCGCCCAATAAGACGCAGGGGCATTTTTCCCCCACTTTGGGGGGGGAAAAAGTGCATCTTATGGGGCGAAAAATATGGTAGTAATGGTGGTGCATGGTAAAATATATATTTTTTTTTCTACTAGAATGACCAAAATAAGTACCAAACTGAACTGCTATACCGATGAGGAAATTATTTCAGTTTAATTTACTGTATGCATTCCTTGTACTATAATATGTACAGAATATAACTAGGAAGTGTTAGAAAAGACTGAATTTCACTGATTTTATAAAATATAAAGATATAGCATGTGATCACTTGTATAGCATATAAAAGACATAGAAAATATATATATGAATGTATATGGCTGAAATGAAATATTCCTGGCAAATGATGCAACCCATAGGATTCTATATTTTTCCAAATATACTGCAGATGACCTGTCACGAGGGCGATTACTATATTACTAACAAAAATAGGAAACTCCATGTGCACATGCCCTCCTCCTGTGAGGACAACCACAACTTTTACAGACCTGCAAAGATAGGTCTGCAAAAAATGTATGCACCAGCAAGAACTCATCCCAAGAAAAGATATACATGTCCATCTCCAAGATATTATACACATGACTGTACATCTACCCCAGACATTTTTATTTCTAAGAGGTGACTGTCCACCCAAAAGGCATCAGTATGTTTTAGGCAAAATGTGGACCTCAACCTTTTTGTTTATAGTACTTAAAGGGGGTTTCTAACAATTGTCAAATATGGCACAGAGTAGATGGCTGTGTAAATCTAATTTAAATAAAAAATATCACACCTTTTAAAATTTCTAAAATGCTGCCCTTTTTGCAGGGTTTAATTTTTTGTTTAAGAAAAACTGCCAAATGTTGGGCAATAAGCAATTATAAAACACCCTACAAACGCTGCATTCATTGAACTGGCAATTTAAGACATTTTACGAGTGGATTTTCATGCAATAGCAATTTTCTTTCAAAGTACAGAATGCTTAGGATTTGCCTGTTTGTGTTTTTTTCGGGCATTTTCTCTATGGACTTCTCTATAGAAAAAAGTATGTAAAAATGCAATAAAAATATTGTGTGACTAAAAATACACCATCCCCCCAAAAAAGCTAAAAATTAATGAACTTCATGGCTCTTTTCATGGAGTCTTCACACCCTGTGGACTTTGTTTCAGAATTCTGCGACAGAAAGTCAGATCCATTCACCTGAATGGGAAATTCATGTGCTTGCCATTCAAATGAATGGAACTGCGGATGCTTGAGATTTTCACGCATACCCATTCATTTCTATGGGGCCTGCATTGCGTTAAAAAAAACACAGAATAAAGAACATGCTGCAATTTTCACGCAACGCACAAGTGATGTGTGAAAATCACCACTCATCTGAACAGCCCCATTGATGTGAATGGGTCCAAATTCAGTGCAGGAATTCTTGCCTGTGTGAAAGGGGCCTTAAGCCTCATTCACACGACAGTGTTTCACGGGCGTGTGCTGTACGTGTTCTCCACGGACAGCACACATCCCCATTAATTTTAGGGCTCGTTCACACAAATGTTTTTTGTGTTCCATACACGGGCCGTTTGCATTCCGTATACGGAACCATTAATTTCAATAGGTCTGCAAAACATGTGGACAGCACTCCATGTGCTGTCCGCATCCGTTGCTCCGTTCCGTGACCCAGCAAAAATTATGAGACATGTCCTATTCTTGTCCGTTTTGAGGACAAGAATAGGCATCTCTATAATAGGCCTCCTGTTCCATTCCACAAATTGCGGAAGGCACACAGGCGGCATCCATGTTTTGCATATCTGCAATTTGCAGACCGTAAAACACGGCATGGTCGTGTGAGCAAGCCCTTAATTTGTGTATTCACACATCAGTGTTTTAGCACGGTCCGTGGATTTGTGTTTTTAGCACGGATGCATGCTCTATTTTGTCCGTGTTCACGGATCCATCACGCCCATAGTCTATGGTCTATGGGTTTGTCAAAACCACGATTGCAACACGGACAACAAAAAACTGACACACAGACCCAACACAGATCCTTCACGGACAGCTTCACGAATGCATCACTGACCACCTGCTCACGGATTTGAGCACGGACACGGACATGAATGAGGCTTTAGGACACCTGCACACTGTGGCAGGTGAACGCACATAAGATCTGCACGAATTTCCATGCAGATTTATGTGCGTTTCTACAGCATGTCCACACCAAAATCCAGAATGTCTACTACTGTTTTTTGGTGCAAATTTGATGCACAGATCTCAGCCTTCCATTGAAAAGGGTGAAATCACATCTAAAACCAAACATAATTGACATGCTGCAGATTTTGAAATCCACAATGCTATTTCCACCCAGAAAAAAAATCTACAGTGTACAGTCGTGGCCAAAAGTTTTGAGAATGACACAAATATTAGTTTTCACAAAGTTTGCTGCTAAACTGCTTTTAGATCTTTGTTTCAGTTGTTTCTGTGATGTAGTGAAATATAATTACACGCACTTCATACGTTTCAAAGGCTTTTTATCGACAATTACATGACATTTATGCAAAGAGTCAGTATTTGCAGTGTTGGCCCTTCTTTTCAGGACCTCTGCAATTTGACTGGGCATGCTCTCAATCAACTTCTGGGCCAATTCCTGACTGATAGCAACCCATTCTTTCATAATCACTTCTTGGAGTTTGTCAGAATTAGTGGGTTTTTGTTTGTCCACCCGCCTCTTGAGGATTGACCACAAATTCTCAATGGGATTAAGATCTGGGGAGTTTCCAGGCCATGGACCCAAAATGTCAACGTTTTGGTCCCCGAGCCACTTAGTTATCACTTTTGCCTTATGGCACGGTGCTCCATCGTGCTGGAAAATGCATTGTTCTTCACCAAACTGTTGTTGGATTGTTGGAAGAAGTTGCTGTTGGAGGGTGTTTTGGTACCATTCTTTATTCATGGCTGTGTTTTTGGCCAAAATTGTGAGTGAGCCCACTCCCTTGGATGAGAAGCAACCCCAAACATGAATGGTCTCAGGATGCTTTACTGTTGGCATGACACAGGACTGATGGTAGCGCTCACCTTTTCTTCTCTGGACAAGCCTTTTTCCAGATACCCCAAACAATAGGAAAGAGTCTTCATCGGAGAATATGACTTTGCCCCAGTCCTCAGCAGTCCATTCACCATACTTTCTGCAGAAGATCAATCTGTCCCTGATGTTTTTTTTGGAGAGAAGTGGCTTCTTTTCTGCCCTTCTTGACACCAGGCCATCTTCCAAAAGTCTTCGCCTCACTGTGCGTGCAGATGCGCTCACACCTGCCTGCTGCCATTCCTGAGCAAGCTCTGCACTGGTGGCACTCCGATCCCGCAGCTAAATCCTCTCTAGGAGACGATCCTGGCATTTGCTGGACTTTCTTGGACGCCCTGAAGCCTTCTTAACAAGAATTGAACCTCTTTCCTTGAAGTTCTTGATGATCCTATAAATTGTTGATTGAGGTGCAATCTTAGTAGCCACAATATCCTTGCCTGTGAAGCCCTTTTTATGCAATGCAATGATGGCTGCACGCGTTTCTTTGCAGGTCACCATGGTTAACAATGGAAGAACAATGATTTCAAGTATCACCCTCCTTTTAAA
Organism: Bufo bufo; assembly: GCF_905171765.1. NCBI lineage: Eukaryota > Metazoa > Chordata > Amphibia > Anura > Bufonidae > Bufo > Bufo bufo. The sequence goes on along the minus strand of NC_053390.1, from coordinate 450,334,361 downwards.
ATGTCAAGTCTGCCATTTTAACCCAATCAGCCTGACATAATGATCTCCAGCCTTGTGCTCGTCAACATTCTCACCTGAGTTAACAAGACGATTACTGAAATGATCTCAGCAGGTCCTTTAATGACAGCAATGAAGTGCAGTGGAAAGGTTTTTTTGGGGTTAAGTTAATTTTCATGGCAAAGAAGGACTATGCAATTCATCTGATCACTCTTCATAACATTCTGGAGTATATGCAAATTGCTATTATAAAAACTTAAACAGCAACTTTTCCAATTTCCAATATTTATGTAATTCTCAAAACTTTTGGCCACGACTGTACATGAGACTTGTGCAATCTCATACACTTTGCTGATACTGTAATATGCTGTAGTTTTTTCTGCATGGGAATCAACATGGAAAAAAACGCACATATTCCACAACATGTGCAGGTGGCATTACAAACCAAAAAAAAACCCAAAACAAAAGGTAGAGCAGCAGCACACTTAGGTCATACACACAATTTTTCTGACAGTATTTAATAGATTTTTTGAGCCAAATCCAAATGTGAAGTATAAGGGTGCCTGCACAAAATGCAGATTATATGTGGATTTTCTTATGGAAAAATTGCAGTGTAATACAGTACCTGTAAAATGTATAAGATTAGATAAATCTCGTGCATACTTTGCTTTATTCTTAGGTGCGGAAAATTAGCTGTGCGGATTTTGAAATCTGCAGTATGTCGGTTTTTGTGATTTTCCTGTGCAGGTTTCACCCTTTTCAATGAATGGGTGAGTTTTGAGAAATCCACATTAAAAAAACGCTTTACAACCGCACAAAAAATGCCCCAAAATCGTGATAAATAATGCAGATTTATGTGCATTTTTTGTGTGGATTTCATTCAGCTTTTCTGCACATAAATCTGCATTATGCGCAGGCACTTAAATTTTTTCCTTCATAGTTCTCATTCCCTTTCAACAAACTTCTGGGTTTGGTTCAAAAAACTGCTTTGAAAACTGCCAGAAAAAGCTATAGCCCCATAATGGGTTTAAAAAATAAACACCATAAATCCCCAAAAAGGCACCTAATTATAAAAAAAACCACAAGTAAAAAGACACTTATGTGTTCTGAGTTTCAATACAGTATTTCCTATAGACTTTCAGCTAACATTTGGAGCTGACCTTTTTTGCAAAAAGAATACCAAAAAATGCAAGTACAAATGAAAGCCACTAAAAATGCAAAAAGTGCAGATTTTTCACGATGGGGCAAATTGCATAAACCAAGTTCATAACTTAAAAAAAAAAATGTTTGCATAATGGCTGTGCTTCTTTGAACAATCATAACTGTGAAGGAACAGTTATGTTTGGAGTTCCCTAATGTTTTTTCAGCCATATTATTCTCTGTTTCAGCTGCACCGCTCGATGCATTTCACTCAGAAGCAGGGAGTGTCTCCCTTTTGCCAGCATTGTACTACTGTGACATCCTTAGGCCTCTTTCACACGACCATATGGCTTTTTCAGTGTTTTGCGGTCCATTTTTCACGGATCCGTTGTTCCATTTTCTGTTTCCGTTGTGTTTCCGTTTTGTTTTTCCGTTCCTTTTTTCCATATGGCATATACAGTATACAGTAATTACATAGAAAAAATTGGGCTGGGCATAAAATTTCAATAGATGGTTCCGCAAAAACATAACAGATACTCAAGACATACGGATGCATTTATGTATGTGTTCTGTTTTTTTTGCGGATCCATTGACTTGAATGGAGCCACGGAATGTGATTTGCGCGCAATAATAGAACATGTTCTATCTTTGAACAGAACGGAAAAAACGGAAATATGGAAATGGAATGCATACGGAGTACATTCCGTTTTTTTTTGCGGAACCATTGAAATGAATGGTTCTGTATACGAACCATATGCAAAAAACGGCCCATAAACGGAAAAAAAAAACGGTTGTGTGAAAGAGACCTTACCCTTACTTCCCACCATGTTTGTTTTCAGCTCTGGAGCTCACAGAGCAGATAAGGAGGGATAAACCACACTTACAGAAAGGCAGGATGCTCCTTTGATCCTCAGAAGTCTCATGATCTGAGCTAGCACTCTCTGTTACCAGGGACAGATCTTGCCTGACAACAGGCAGTGGTCTGCAACTTAAGTGGAAGTGAGACCCCTAGTGGCAATGACTTTACAGCTTTTTTCAATTGGATGCAGACATATTGTTTTAAATGAATTGATTTAGAAATTTGCTAGTAACAAAGTTCTCTATTAAATGAAATGAAATTGTGTGAAAGTACAGTGACTCTTTAAGCTCCTGGACCTTAACAAACAATGGACCCATCCCTTGACTGTCATATGCTCTAATTATACGAAATGATTTCACAGTTTGTGGAATCTGCATTTACTATACAATTTGATTATTTATTCAATATACTATCCAATATACTACACGTTCCATTTACATAATATTTTTTTATTAGGTTTGATCATAGTTTTCCTGTTACTTGGCAGTCTTTGGAAACCTTTAGTTTGACAAATGGTAGGGATCAGGGGTCAGCAGCCTTTGGCACTCCTGCTGTTATGAAACTACAACTCCAAGCATGCACATTTGCTTGACTGTTCTTGTAACCTCTATGGAGGTAAATTAAGCATTCTGGAAGTTGTAGTTTCAGAACAGCTGGGCTATAGTGTTCAATAGTGTTCTCTAGTACAGCACAGTAAAGAGAGAGATTTGGTCATCAGTCAAGTTGTTAATATTTTCAGTAGACGTCTTCTTCATAAGGTTCAGCAACTCCACCTGTAATATCACCTGGTTTGTTCTTAAAATTTTATTCTGTATATAACTTTCCAGTTAGCATTTGAGTTATACAGTACATTGGTAGGCACTTCTATTCATAGTAAGTCATCATAGGTCTTATATTTGTGTCAGTGTTCATGATGCCCACCCTAGCTTTTCCTAATAATACATTGTTGGAGTTGATGTTTCCCAAATGACCATAATGGATTGTGTAAAAGTACAAATCAAACCCATTACCCAATATTAACCCTGGCTGCTGTCACACAGTTTTTGGTGTGTGTTTTTCTTGTAAAATAATGCATTCAAAAAGTCTAAATGGTGCAGTGTTATTGAAGCTTTTGTGGGGATTTTTGGCCTAATAGTCTATTTGACCACAGGCAATTTGTAGAGGTCTCTTCACACACAAATTCACCAAAAAGACGCCATAGAAAGCTTTTCATATCCCCTATGAAGAAAGAAATGTCAAACTTACAGACAAAATGCCAAAAATGCCATTAACATGCTGTATTTAAAAAAATAAAATAACGCCAGAGACCCAAAAAGTCACCTAATTAACAAAAATGTATTCCATATTTCCGACTTTAAGCTAGCCTATATAGTTGCCACTTTTGCCACAAAAGTACACAAAAAAGCCATGGAAAACCTATGTGTGAACTGGACCATAGGGTGATTTAGTGGTGTTTTTGGTGCTTTTTGAGGCATTTTGAGGTGGCATTTTGGTCTTTCTGGCTTACTTTCAAAAGTGGAGCATGCTGTTGATCTGGGGTTTTTTTCAGGCATTTTGCCATCTCCCTCTCTATAGGAGGAAAAGACCAGAAAGAAAACTCTGGTGGACAAACACACTTGCAAAATGCAGCATTTTTAAAAAGAAACCATAAAGACAAAAAATGCTCACCTACCGTATATAAAGAGGACCTTTCACCACTCCTGACATGCCTTTTTTAATAGCTTTATCCAATCCCCATGTAACAACAATTCTGGAACTGTATATTGTGCCAATCCTTTATTATTTCTACTAGTAGTTATGAATTAATTGCTATTAGCCTTCAGTAAGGGTACAGAGGGGAGGTAACCAGTTGGGGGGGGGGTGTACAAACAGCCTGTTTAACCCTTTCATGACCTAAAAAAGGTCTGAATGTCCAAGCAATTTTTTCGTGATTTTGTGCATGTGGTGGTTTAGTGAACATCCACTTCTTTCTTCTTCTTTCAGGACCTGCAAAAGGACCTTTGATGACGTAATCGCGCCCACCACATGGTGAGCGTGGTGACGTCAGCGCAGGTCCTGCTGAATGATGATATTCATTCTCTCTTCATTCAGAAGGTCCTTTTGCAGGTTCCTGAAAGAAGAAGAAAGAAGACGATGCACGATCAAGTGGATGAGGTGAGTTAATTTTTTTCTTTTTTAACCTCTCAAGGCACATATTATTAATCATTCTGTATTAAGAATATAATGTTATAAGGGAAAATAATAGAGTGAATAGACTTTAATGGGGTCCGGAGTTGCTCATCCCTATCATCTCCTAGCAACCATGTGGATGCTTGCGGATGTTTGCAATTTTCACGCAGCCCCATTAATTTCTATGGGGCCTGAGTTTCGTGAAAAACGCAGAATATAGAATATGCTGCGATTTTCACGCAACGCACAAGTGATGCTTGAAAATCACCGTTCATCTGCACAGCCCCATTGAAATGAATGGGTCCAGATTCAGTGCGGGTGCAATGCATTCATCTCACTCATTGCACCCGCGTTGAATTCTCGCCCGTGTGAAAGGGGCCTATGGGATTGATTTTAAAGGGAGTGTTGGTCATGCTTTCTATATTACAAAGTATCTATACTAGATCGCATTCAGATGGAGAGTTAATCTAGAGATTTACTATGATTGCCATGTCTGTATTATGGAAGCATTTACACCTTAACATAAGTATATTTGGCTTCTCTCCCAGAGATTGTTTCTTTTGTTTCTCTGAATCAACACTGCAGAAAACGTAAAGTAGATAAACCAATCTTTTTAAACCTTACTATATCATTTTGTAAATCTATGATCTGTGAGTAGTATCAGACTGGGGTCACATGTAGCAGATACACTGTGGATTTTCTGTTCCGTAATTGCAGTTGGAAAAACATGAATATAAGTCCTCACGCACACGGCCGTTCCGTGCATTGGGGACCACAATTTGCGGTCCCCAATGCATGGGCAACATCTGTGCGGTGGCAGGGATGGATCGAGACCCATTCAACTTGAATGGGTCCATGATCCGTCTGCACCGTAAAAAAAATAGAACATGTTCTAATTTTTTGCGATGCGGAGGCACGGACTTAAAAACCACGGATGCACTCCGTAGGGGTTCTGATCCGTGCTTCCATTCTGCACCACACTGCATCTCCCGGATTGTGGACCCATTCAAGTGAATGGGTCCGCATCCATGATGTGGGGTGAACATGGCCGGTGCCCGTGTATTGCGGACCTGCCGCAATACGGCCATAGCCAGGCAACGGCCGTGTGCATGAGGCCTAAGGGCTCGTTCACACAAACGTTTTTTGTGTTCCGTATACGGGCCGTTTTTGCATTCCGTATACGGTCCGTATACAGAACCATTCATTTCAATGGGTCCGCAAAAGATGCGGACAGCACTCCATGTGCTGTCCGCATCCGTTGCTCCATTCGGTGAACCTGCAAAAATTATGAGACATGTCCTATTCTTGCGGACCACAAAAAACGGCACGGTCATGTGCATGAGCCCTAACAGTAAGAATATCTTTTGTGCACTGCATTTTGGGGAATATAACACATGCTGCCTGCATAGTGCACATCATAAATTTGGTGGTACAACAATTTTTAAAAATGCATCATGACTTGGAGAACGTGACTGTCATGGGTCCTCTGGCTTACAGTAGCAGAATATTAGATGCGATTTTACTCATTTTCATTCACACACTGTGCAAGAAAACCATAGCATGTCCATTCATGCTGCCAATTTCTACCTCAGAATCCACCTTTTGCGGGGAAATTCTTTCCGTGTGGATGTACCCTTAGGATCCCGTTTGTAAATGACCTACTGTATACTATACATTTTACATTTTTCAGTGGCCCTTTCTATCATTCCAACTTGGCCTTTTTGTGGTGTTAAAAAGGTTAAGTTTTGAAGTCGCAACTGGCATTTTTCCACTGCCCTTTCAGTTTCTGAAAAGAGAGCATGGCAAGGGAGGGGTCTGGGCAGCGCCATTAGCCATAGCACAGTCATCATTATTTACACCAGGAACTGTCATAAATAATGGTTGAAATCTATGGCAGCACCAAGCTGCTGTAGATTTCAGACTGGCGCATGGATTGCTGGAGGAGGCATGATAAATCAGGGCCAAAATGTTTGCTGCCTCATTACAGTTCTTGGTTTTAGATAGCCTTTTTTTTTTTTACTTTGTTCTAAAAACAAAACAGAAAAGGTGCATTGTAATGCCATATTCACATTTGACATTTTCCTGGTGCTTTTCTAGGGTGTTTTGTCCAAATTGCTGTATAGAAAGCTTTTAGAGGGAGGCAAATATAGTGTATTTTTTTTTTTTAGCACCATTAATATCTATCAGTTATACTACACCCACCTAAAGAATTATTAGGAACACCATACTAATACGGTGTTGGACCCCCTTTTGCCTTCAGAACTGCCTTAATTCTACGTGGCATTGATTCAACAAGGTGCTGATAGCATTCTTTAGAAATCTTGGCCCATATTGATAGGATAGCATCTTGCAGTTGATGGAGATTTGAGGGATGCACATCCAGGGCACGAAGCTCCTGTTCCACCACATCCCAAAGATGCTCTATTAGGTTGAGATCTGGTGACTGTGGGGGCCATTTTAGTACAGTGAACTCATTGTCATGTTCAAGAAACCAATTTGAAATGATTCGAGCTTTGTGACATGGTGCATTATCCTGCTGGAAGTAGCCATCAGAGGATGGATACATGTTCTCATTCTGTTTACGCCAAATTCGGACTCTACCATTTGAATGTCTCAACAGAAATCGAGACTCATCAGACCAGGCAACATTTTTCCAGTCTTCAACAGTCCAATTTTGGTGAGCTCGTGCAAATTGTAGCCTCTTTTTCCTATTTGTAGTGGAGATGAGTGGTACCCGGTGGGGTCTTCTGCTGTTGTAGCCCATCCGCCTCAAGGTTGTGTATGTTGTGGCTTCACAAATGCTTTGCTGCATACCTCGGTTGTAACGAGTGGTTATTTCAGTCAACGTTGCTCTTCTATCAGCTTGAATCAGTCGGCCCATTCTCCTCTGACCTCTAGCATCCACAAGGCATTTTTGCCCACAGGACTTCCGCATACTGGATGTTTTTCCCTTTTCACACCATTCTTTGTAAACCCTAGAAATGGTTGTGCGTGAAAATCCCAGTAACTGAGCAGATTGTGAAATACTCAGACCGGCCCGTCTGGCACCAACAACCATGCCACGCTCAAAATTGCTTAAATCACCTTTCTTTCCCATTCTGACATTCAGTTTGGAGTTCAGGAGATTGTCTTGACCAGGACCACCCCCCTAAATGCATTGAAGCAACTGCCATGTGATTGGTTGACTAGATAATTGCATTAATGAGAAATAGAACAGGTGTTCCTAATAATTCTTTAGGTGAGTGTATATTCCCATATATAGATTGAAATGGCAGCAGATTTCTCCCAAATCTATTGAAAAATTATATTTTGAATGCAAATGAAACCAGAACAAAGTGGAAAAAATGTCACATCAACTGTACTATGAAAATCTATAAATCAATGTATGGCTTCAGTTAAGCTTACCAGATCATAGGTGAGACAATCCTTTTAATTGAATTGTGGATTAAGACCTCAAAAAAGAAATATACCTCTATGTAAGATATGAGTTGGCCTAGGTTTTTTCTTTTTTACACATGCTAAAGGTGCATTTAGGCGTACCAATAACCGTCCAGATTATCGGGAACGACAATCCCTGCGAACGGTCATTCACGATCACTTGTCCTGTCACTTGTGCATGCACCACTGATCATGGCTTATGATTCTGTATGAGGACAAGGGATTGCTATAGTGATCACTCATCCTTATACAGTCACTTATCACTGCATGTAAATACGCGCTCTTCTTTCACTGAATGAGCAGTATAGACTCAATGGGACTGATTTACTAAAAAAGTGTAGACACTGTAGACCTAGACTAGAAAGGCTATAGATTTATCACAGTGGCTGATGGTGGATAAATCTCTGCACATCATTAGACTATCTGCTCTAAAAAAGATTCTTCTATCTGGGACATTTATGGCATATCGATAAGATATCCCATAATGTCTGATAGGTGCGGGTTCCACCTATGGAACCTGCCCTTATCTTAAAGGGTTTCTGTCACCCCACTAAAGTGATTTATTTTTTTTGGGCTAGTTAAATTAGTTATATAGCGATATATTAAAATATAATAGTGTTCCTTACTTTGATCCAGCAGTTTAGTCAAAAAACGAAGTTTTATCATATGCAAATTCGGTCTCTACCAGCAAGTAGGGGGTCTACTTGCTGGTAGCTGCTGCAGAAATCCGCCCCCTCCTCTTGTTGATTGACAGGGCCAGCCGGGATCTCCTCCTCCAGCCAGCCTTGTCGGCATTTCAAAAATCGCGCGCCCGTGTTGAATCTGCGCAGGCGCTCTGAGATGAGGAGGCTCGTCTCCTCAGAGCTCCCTCAGTGCGCCTGCGCCGATGACATCATCGAAATAGAAGACGTCATCGGCGCAGGCGCACTGAGGGAGTTCTGAGGAGACGAGCCTCCTCATCTCAGAGCGCCTGCGCAGATTCAACACGGGCGCGCGATTTTTGAAATGCCGACAGTGCTGGCCGGAGGAGGAGATCCCGGCTGGCCCTGTCAATCAACAAGAGGAGGGGGCGGATTTCTGCAGCAGCTACCAGCAAGTAGACGCCCTACTTGCTGGTAGAGACCGAATTTGCATATGATAAAACTTCGTTTTTTGACTAAACTGCTGGATCAAAGTAAGGAACACTATTATATTTTAATATATCGCTATATAACTAATTTAACTAGCCCAAAAAAAAAAAAATCACTTTAGTGGGGTGACAGAAACCCTTTAAGAACAGGGCCAGGTTGTGAATGGAGAGCACACCATGCAGGGGGGATGTCTTTACTATTCCCTAGTATGGGATTTCTGAAAATAACCGAATGAGCACTCTCGGTTACTTCGGAAATCCCATAGCAGTACATAGAGGGTGGAAAAATATGCACAGCTTGCTCTCTATTCACTTTGGAGCCCTGTTCTTGAAAGAATGGATCCCAGAGGTGGGACTAGTACTTATCGGACATTTATAGAGTATCCTGTTGATATGCTATAAATGTCCCAGATGGGAATATCTCTTTAAGTTTATACCACCTATTACTAGATAGACAGCAAAATGTTGCACTATAGTTCTAGTGCAATTTGGCACATGACATCACATTCTAAGCCATGCCCCTTTCTGCTAAACCACACCTGTTTTTTGTAAAACCTCTTCCACTTGTCCGGCACAGGGGTGAAAATGTGTACATATTTCAACATGTGGCAATGGATTCTCATTTGCATGGGTAATTCAGTAAGTAAGCAATGTGCTGCGATACATAGCTTCCATATTCATTTTTTTTTTTTGTAAAGTGTTTATTTTCCTCTAATTCAGTTTATTTCACAGCTTATGCTTCTAATATATTTTGGTAGATGTAATTTACAAATGCACCTTACCCTAGATTAATGTACTTCTTTTAATGATGTTAAAATGATATGGTGAGCGCAGCGGAGATCCATATTGCTGCTTAGACCAGTTAGGATTCAAGTCAGGCGGAACATCAGAAATTAGGCCTGCTTGGTAGAAATGTATTTAGAAGACATGAAAGGGTTCGAGCAACACCTCGTTTAGTCACTGAATAAACCTCATAGACATATAGTGCATGGCTAAAATTATAGGCCAAGGAAGTCATTTTTGGATGCAGTTCTCGTGTGGCATCCTACTAAATGTTTTCTTCTGGAGCCTATTATAGAACGTATGGTGAAGGGAACATTGGAAAACCGAGAACAATCTTCAAAGAACCACAATAGCAGGATTCATATTTATTTCATGTCAACCACTGATCGATTAAAATGATCTGTTAAATAAAACAGCCTACATATTCAAATTTTGCAGCTGGAAAAGATTATTCTTTTATTCTCGGCAGGATTGGTCTCTAAAGGACACGTAAACCGGTAGCGTCACAGAGCAGTCTTACACACAAGGTCATTTGTTCATGTAGCTAATGCTGAAAATTACGATAATATTCTTAATTCTTTTTTAGATCACTGCTTAGAATCCAGCTGTCTTGCAGGAAAGCTCTGTCTTTTGGCAGTATATGACAGAAAAGTCTATATTTTTCAGAATGATATGTTTGTAAAGGTTTTCTTCCAGAATTTGGCAAAGTAGAAAATCCCTGAGATTATTCTGATAAACAACAGCAAAGTCATGGCAGTAAACATGGATCTGCTGAGTAGCAGTAATTCTTTTCTAAAGATTTTTTTGAAAAGGAGATTCATTTGGACGTGAAGGTATACACAAATTTCATTTTAAATACAAAAATATAACGGGCAAGATTTTACAATAAAAGAAAAAACAGTATAATCATTTAAAAATAGATTTGATTTTAATATGATTTGTGGGGAGATTGTCATTTTAGTAGCTTTCAGTTAAATATTGATGCAAAATAGCTGAATATACAGCCCAACTAGGCACACAATAATACACCAATGCACAAAGTACTACAATATCAAAATATAGAGCTGGTGACAGATAGTACAGGCAGCTAGTGGTATGGTAGATTCAAAAGGAACCAGGCAAGAATGCTTCTATTTCACAATGGTTGCCTGCACCAATACAGTATCAATTGACTGCTAGAAATGCTCCAGTAGTAAGTTACTCAATGCTATTGTCAGGGGTGTACACAGAAATCATGGGTCCCCCCCACACACAAATATGGATATGTATGTACAGTACAGACCAAAAGTTTGGACACACCTTCTCATTTAAAGAGTTTTCTTTATTTTCATGACTATGAAAATTGTAGATTCACACTGAAGGCATCAAAACTATGAATTAACACATGTGGAATTATATACATAACAAACAAGTGTGAAAAAACTGAAAATCTGTCATATTCTAGGTTCTTCAAAGTAGCCACCTTTTGCTTTGATTACTGCTTTGCACACTCTTGGCATTCTCTTGTAGAGCTTCAAGAGGTAGTCCCCTGAAATGGTTTTCACTTCACAGGTGTGTCCTGTCAGGTTTAATAAGTGGGATTTCTTGCCTTATAAATGGAGTTGGGACCATCAGTTGCGTTGAGGAGAAGTCAGGTGGATACACAGCTGATAGTCCTACTGTTAGGATTTGTATTATGGCAAGAAAAAAGCAGCTAAGTAAAGAAAAACGAATGGCCATCATTACTTTAAGAAATGAAGGTCAGTCAGTCAGCCGAAAAATTGGGAAAACTTTGAAAGTAAGGGCTATTTGACCATGAAGGAGAGTGATGGGGTGCTGCGCCAGATGACCTGGCCTCCACAGTCACCGGACCTGAACCCAATCGAGATGGTTTGGGGTGAGCTGGACCGCAGAGTGAAGGCAAAAGGGCCAACAAGTGCTAAGCATCTCTGGGAACTCCTTCAAGACTGTTGGAAGACCATTTCAGGGGACTACCTCTTGAAGCTCATCAAGAGAATGCCAAGAGTGTGCAAAGCAGTAATCAAAGCAAAAGGTGGCTACTTTGAAGAACCTAGAATAGGACATATTTTCAGTTGTTTCACACTTGTTTGTTATGTATATAATTCCACATGTGTTAATTCATAGTTTTGATGCCTTCATAGTCATGAAAATAAAGAAAACTCTTTGAATGAGAAGGTGTGTCCAAACTTTTGGTCTGTACTGTATGTATATGCGTTAATTTCTTAAAGATAATTTGCTTAGTCCTAACAGCAGCACATGTGGGGTTTATCTGCCCCAGTAAAACTTGTAGGACAGACAGAATATTTAATGAAGTCAAGTAATCAAGTAAATTAATGCCCCCATTACCTCACTATAAGAGGCCAAACCCCCCATACAACAGTGTGTTATAACAAGAAACTCTCAAAAAACAAAAGGGAGGGATGTTTGTGTGCTGCTGTTAGGACTAAGGGAAAACAAATTATCGTTAAGAAATTAACGCTTCCCTTACATTCTAACCAGCAGCACATGTGGGGACTTAGCAAGAAGTTAACCTAAAGGGTAGGGACTTAATGCTGAATGGAATTCAAAACAGACCGCCCTAAGGCAGTGTCTTCTGAACCCCTGAGGTTGAGTCTATAATGATTCACAAAGGTAGAATGTGAGCTCCAGGAGGCCGCGGAACAGATCTGTTCCAGAGGAATAAGAGACCTTTCGGACCGACTAGTAGAGACTGCTCGGGTGGAGTGAGCAGTGACAAAGGCAGGAGGAGGTCTATTTTGGGAAGCAATAGATTCTCTGATCGCCTCTCTGACCCATCTACTTAGAGTAGGCTTAGAGGCCTTCTTCCCTCTATTCCTGCCAAAGAACAGGATAAGAAGATTCTCTGACCTTCTGAACTCCCGGGATCTCTCAATGTAGATTCTCAAACATCTGACCATATCCAGAATATGGAGGGAACTTTCTTCTGGAGAGGAAGAAGAGTAACATAACACAGGCAAAGACACAACTTGATTAATGTTGTGCACAGAGGGCACCTTAGGCAAAAAGGTGGATAAGAAATGTAAAAGGACTCTGTCCGGTAAAAATAAAGTGTATGGCTCATACGCCGAGAAAGCCTGAAGCTCTGAAATGCGTTTGGCCGAAGTTACGGCCAACAAAAAGGTTACCTTCATGGATAAAAACTTAAAGTCCACTTCTTCCAGGGGTTCAAAGGGAGGAACACTCAATCCTTTAAGCACCACTGAGAGAACCCACTGCGGTATAGGTCTTAAAGTGCTAGGTTTAAGACGTGCGGCTCTTTTAAGGAACCTCTTAATCAGAGGTTCTTGATGTAAAGATCTGCCAAAGGCAGTGGACAGAGCTGAGATCTGTACCTTGAGTGTAGAAGGGCTGAGGCCCTTATCTATTCCATCCTGCATTAATTGGAGAATAGCAGATACTGGAGGATCTTGAGATGGTATTTGATGAGATGCACAACATAGAAGAAAAATGCGCTTTACCCTGGCGTAGGCCTTGACTGTCGCAGGAGCTCTGGAATGAGACATAGTTCTTAAGACCGCTGCTGATAGCCCTTCAGGCTCTAGAAGGGACTCATCAATCTCCAGGCTGTCAGATTGATTCTGGATGGATCCAGGCAGAGCGGAGTGCCTCGAGACACCAGGTTCTGCATTGGGGGAAGCTTCCTATATTGCGCTCGGCTCATCTGCATGAGCAGGGTAAACCAAGACCTCCTGGGCCAGAATGGAATCATGGCTATTACTGAGGCTTGGTCCTGCCAAATGTTCATCAATACCCTGGGTATCATGGCGATGGGAGGAAAGATGTAGGCCAGAACTCCCATGGAATTGACAGAGCGTCTACTGCCAAGGGATTGTCCTCCCGATACAGGGAACAGAGCGTTTCCACTTTAGCATTGAATCTTGTCGCCATGAGATCTGTGTCTGGGCGACCCCACCGGAGAGTGATCTGATGAAAGATCTCCCGATTCAGAGACATTTCTCCTAGAGCTGGGACTCCATAGAAACCTCCTGGTAGTGGAGGGAGAAATATCTAACTTCTGCCAATTGATAATCCAGCCCAAACGCTGGAGGAAGGACTGAGCTTGCAGAAGATGAAGATGAAGAGTCTCTACCGAGTGGGCTTTTAGGAGCCAATCATCCAGATATGGAATGATCTCCAGGCCTCTCAATCTGAGGGGAGCTACTACAGCTATTACCACCTTAGTAAAGATATAGAGATATAGAGGGCGGTTGTGATGCCGAAGGGAAGCGCGTCAAAAAATGTTTCACCGTCCCCCTGAGACTCACTGCCACTCGTAGATACTTCCTGTGGGCCTGGCACACAGGGATGTGAAGATAGGCATCCTTTAGATCCAGTGTAATCATCAGGTCCCCAGGGCTTAGGATGCTGATTACCGATTTGATGGACTCCATCCGGAACCGCCTTTTCTTTATGAATCGGTTGAGGTAGCGGAGATCTATGATCATGCGCTAACCTCTTGTGGCCTTGGGAACAAGAAACACTGGCGAATAAACGCCGGACCCAATGCCTTCTGGAGGAACTTCCTCCAAGGCCCCTTTCCGCCTGTATTTCAGTATAGACTCCTCCAACACCGCTTGTTTCTCGTGGAGAAGTAATTTTGTCAAAACTAATTTTTCGGGGGGAACAGAAAGAAATTCTATCCTGTACCCTATCCTTATTATATTCAGGAGACAAACTCTGTCCAGGTATTTAGAAAAAAGTTAAACGGCCTCCGACTGGGAGGTCTGAAAGAATAGGAGTCAAATTTATTACTGGATCTGGCGGAAGGGGAGGGCCATCACTTGTCAGCCTTATTGTTTTTGTTCCCACCGGAATGATATGATCCTCTCTTCTGGGACCCAAGGCCTCGCTGAGGCCTGGATTGGCCCTAAAAGGATCTGGACCCTCTACCCGGCCTACCCCTACCCCTAGGGGTTTGAGGGAGGAATTTACCTTTTTTATCGGCAAGACCTTCCATAATGCAGTCCAGTTCAGCCCCAAAAAGCCTTCCTGGCTCGTAAGGGAGGCTGCATAAATTATACTTGGAGGCATTATCTGCCACCCAAGGTTTTAGCCATAATGGCCTCCTACCTGCTGAAGAAAGGACCATAGCCTTAGAGGCTAACTATAACTGCTGTGGGCTGGAGTCACACAGTAGAATGGACTTAAACTGCGCCAGGATGTCATCACGGGGTATGCAACAGTCGATATCCGACTGCACCTGCCGGAGGCGTCCTTGAAGGAACACGGCTTCCTCCATAGAGGATATAGCCACAGATGCAGCAGCAGCAACGGTGGAGTAAGATCTTCTCAAGGTGCATTCTACCCACCTGTCCATCGGGTCCTGTAAATTGGAGCCGTCATCAGCCGGGACAAGGGTCCTCTTAGACAATTTTGCGATTGCCAAATCAACTTTGCCCCACTGATCTAATTGGGATGACACAATCGGGAACATGGACTTGAAGCGCTTTGAGATGACCTGTGCTTTCTCAGGATGCTTCAATTCTAGCTTCATTAATCGAGACAGAGTCTAGTCCACTTTGAAGGCCCTTGGCCCTCCAGAGGTGGACTCTGAAGCTTCCCCAGGATCAACATCCTGGTCGCCTGACCAGATGGATCTAAGTAACCTCTGGGTCTTCCCTACAGGAAAGGAGTACCTTACGGCCACGGTATAGTAGGCTTCCTCCTGCATAGGAGTGGGTCTCAGAGGAGATCAGACATGGGATCTTCTGGACGACAAGGAATCCTTTAGGGTGTTCATTGAGGACTCCACAAAGTCCTTTACCCAGACTACTACGTCCAGTATGGTAAGCTCTGTATCAGGGTGCAGAGGAGGAGGACGGCAAAAAGGACATCTATTAAATTCATAGGAGTCTGCTAGAGGGGTGTCACAATCCCTACACGCCAAATGCTTGCGCTTGGATGACGTCTTTATTTTCATGACTATGAAGGCATCAAAACTATGAATTAACACGTGGAATTATATACATAACAAACAAGTGTGAAACAACTGAAAATGTCATATTCTAGGTTCTTCAAAGTAGCCACCTTTTGCTTTGATTACTGCTTTGCACACTCTTGGCATTCTCTTGATGAGCCTCAAGAGGTAGTCCCCTGAAATGGTCTTCCAACAGTCTTGAAGGAGTTCCCAGAGATGCTTAGCACTTGTTGGTCCTTTTGCCTTCACTCTGCGGTCCAGCTCACCCCAAACCATCTCGATTGTGTTTAGGTCCGGTGACTGTGGAGGCCAGGTCATCTGGTGCAGCACCCCATCACTCTCTTTCATGGTCAAATAGCCCTTACTTTCAACGTTTTTCCAATTTTTCAGCTGCTTTTTTCTTGCCATAATACAAATTCTAACAGTCTATTCAGTAGGACTATCAGCTGTGTATCCTCCTGACTTCTCCTCAACGCAATGGTCCCAACCCCATTTATAAGGCAAGAAATCCCACTTATTAAACCTGACAGGGCACACCTGTGAAGTGAAAACCATTTCAGGGGACTACCTCTTGAAGCTCATCAAGAGAATGCCAAGAGTGTGCAAAGCAGTAATCAAAGCAAAAGGTGGCTACTTTGAAGAACCTAGAATATGACAAATTTTCAGTTGTTTCACACTTGCTTGTTATGTATATAATTCCACATATGTTAATTCATAGTTTTGATGCGTTCAGTGTGAATCTACAATTTTCATAGTCATGAAAATAAAGAAAACTCTTTGAATGAGAAGGTGTGTCCAAACTTTTTGTCTGTACTGTATATATATACACATTCAGGTCCATAAATATTGGGACATCGACACAAATCTAACATTTTTGGCTCTATACACCACCACAATGGATTTGAAATGAAACGAACAAGATGTACTTTAACGGCGGACGGTCAGCTTTAATTTGTGGGTATTTACATCCAAATAAGGTGAACGGTATAGTAATTACAACAGTTTGCATATGTGCCTCCCACTTGTTAAGGGATCAAAAGTCATGGGACAGAATAATAATCATACATCAAACTTTCACTTTTTATCACTTGGTTGCAAATCCTTTGCAGTCAATTACAGCCTGAAGTCTGGAACACATAGACATCACTAGACGCTGGGTTTCATCCCTGGTGATGCTCTGCCAGGCCTCTACTGCAACTGTCTTCAGTTCCTGCTTGTTCTTGGGGCATTTTCCCTTCAGTTTTGTCTACAGCAAGTGAAATGCATTCTCAATCGGATTCAGGTCAGGTGATTGACTTGGCCATTGCATAACATTCCACTTCTTTCCCTTAAAAAACTCTTTGGTTGCTTTTGCAGTATGCTTTGGGTCATTGTCCATCTGCCCTTTGAAGCGCCGTCCAATGAGTTCTGAAGCATTTGGCTGAATATAAGCAGATAATATTGCCCGAAACATTACAGAATTCATCCTGCTGCTTTTGTCAGCAGTCACATCATCAATAAATACAAGAGAACCAGTTCCATTGGCAGCCATACATGCCCACGCCATGACACTACCACCACTATGCTTCACTGATGAGGTGGTATGCTTAGGATCATGAGCAGTTCCTTTCCTTCTCCATACTCTTCTCTTCCCATCACTCTGGTACAAGTTGATCTTGGTCTCATCTGTCCATAGGATGTTGTTCCAGAACTGTGAAGGCTTTTTTAGATGTTGTTTAGCAAAATCTAATCTGGCCTTCCTGTTTTTGAGGCTCACCAATGGTTTACATCTTGTGGTGAACCCTCTGTATTCACTCTGGTGAAGTCTTCTCTTGATTGTTGACTTTGACACACATACACCTACCTCTTGGAGAGTGTTCTTGATCTGGACAACTGTTGTGAAGGGTGTTTTCTTTACCAGGGAAATAATTCTTCGGTCATCCACCACAGTTGTTTTCTGTGTTCTTCTGGGTCTTTTGGTGTTGCTGAGCTCACCGGTGCGTTCCTTCTTTTTAAGAATGTTCCAAACAGTTGATTAGACCACGCCTAATGTTTTTGCTATCTCTCTGATGGGTTTGTTTTGTTTTCTCAGCCTAATGATGGCTTGCTTCACTGATAGTGACAGCTCTTTGGATCTCATCTTGAGAGTTGACAGCAACAGATTCCAAATGCAAATAGCACACTTGAAATGAACTCTGGACCTTTTATCTGCTCATTGTAATTGGGATAACGAGAGAATAACACACACCTGGCCATGGAACAGCTGAGAAGCCAATTGTCCCATTACTTTTGGTCCCTTAACAAGTGGGAGGCACATATGCAAACTGTTGTAATTCCTACACCGTTCACCTGATTTGGAAATAAATACCCTCAAATTAAAGCTGACAGTCTGCATTTAAAGCACATCTTGTTTGTTTAATTTCAAATCCATTGTGGTGGTGTACAGTATAGAGCCAAAAATGTTAGAATTGTGTCGATGTCCCAATATTTATGGACCTGACTGTATATACAGTATATCTGTATACAAAATGTGTTTAGCTATTATAATTTATTTTGCACCATTAATTTATTCTTATTACTAAATAAATTACACTTTTGATACCAGCATACAATGTACTGGTATATTTAGAGCTATATCTGTAGATACCAGTACATAGTGTATGGAAGAATACTATTGAAGTCTTTAGTCAGAGAAAATCGTTCCACTGTGGCTTAGGCCTCCTGCATACGAACATAGGTGTTCCGTTTCCGTATTGCGGACCGCATATGTGGATCCGCAATAAAAGGACAACGTTCCGTTCACTTGATTGGGTCCGCAAATCCGGAAATTCGGAACGGTGTGGAATAAAAGCACGGAACGGAACCCTACGGAAGCACTACGGAGTGCTTCTGTGGGGTTCCGTTCTGCAAAAAGATAGATCTTGCTCTATCTTTTTGCGGAACGGGCGGATCACTGACCCATTCAAGTTAAATGGGTCTGGATCCGTCCCGGAGGCTGCACAAACATTCTCCGTGCATTGGGGACTGCAAATTGCAGTCCCCAATGCACGGAACGGAACACATACGTTTGTGTGCAGGAGGCCTTAACTAGTAAGGTTTCTGCCTCCCATACTGCAGGTCCTAGTTCGAGACCTACCAGAGTTCTACTAGTCCCCCCAACCTGGCAAGCCCCAAGGCAACCGTGTGGTCATCATGTTCATGTTAGGGATGACCTTAGGTTGGATGGAGGCCTATGTGTACTTTTTGTTGCTGCCCCCAACCAAACATTTGGTGTATTAAAGGGGTTGTCTGAGTTATTTTTTTATTCTTTCTATGTTTCTAACTAGGCAAATGTAACAGCTTTCCAATTAACTCACTTTATCTCCAGTGGCTGGTTTCTCAGATTTCACTGAGGGTCACATGTCCTGTGATGTCAGCTTCTCTCCCTGCTCTGATAATGTTTGTGCACAAGCCTGAGAGATCTGTACACCAGAGGTCACTATGCTGGCCACGCCCCCCCCCTACACTGCCGACTGCTGCTTATTGCTCTCTCCCAGGATTATTAACCCCTTCAGCTGCACAGACTCAGGGCTGAAGTGTTTATTGTGTAGCTGCAGGCAGTGAGGAGACAAATGCTGGGTACAGGAGCTGAAAGAGAAGTTCTGCAATGGCAGGTAGGGGGAAGATCCTGGGTGTATTAGCAGTGTCATTGTACAGCTCGGACTTGTAGTTCTATACATACAACATGCTGCTGAGTCTCCCAGCAGGCAGACATGTCACTCAGGGCAGCACTTGTATTCACTCCCTTAGCAGTGTCTTTATATAGCTGGGACTTGTAGTCCTACACATACAACATGCTGCAGAGTCTCCCAGCAGGCAGACATGTCACTCAGGGCAGCACTTGTATCCACTCCCTTAGCAGTGCAGGGGGAGGGGCAGACATGTCACTCAGGGCAGCACTTGTATCCACTCCCTTAGCAGTGCAGGGGGAGGGGCCAACATGTCACTCAGGGCAGCACTTGTATCCACTCCCTTAGAAGTGCAGGGGGAGGGGCAGAGATTGTTTTTATTGCATGTAAACAAAGGGCCAGAAGAGAACCAGGGAAATGAGAAAATAGATATTTTTTTGCCTAAAACTTGCTTAGCTTAGTTATGTATCGCTGACCATCAGATTTACAGTACTATATCTTTTTTTTCCATAACTCGGACAACACCTTTAAGTAATATCTATTCTTAATAATACAATGTATTAGTTACTAACATAATGCTTGTAGCATAATGCTTGAGTAAATACAGACTCGCAGTCCCAAATATTGACAAAATATTAGCAAATTGCATGATTTTCCTATTTTATGACGTAAAGTCCTGATTTTAATAAAGACACGGAGGCGAGTATTGCATAACTCTTTCTTTACTAAATTCCTCAGCAGCAAAGAATTAACATAAGAAATGAAGGACAAAACCCCAAATAACCCCTCCCATAAACCAGTCCATAAATAGGTCTTCCCTCTACATATCTTCCTCTTTCTTTGATGTGACTAGCCGATCCATACACGAAACCGAACCGAAACTCTTCCAACCGAACTCTAACTGGGATCTGTGGAACTAGAACCTGAACACCAGAACTCAACCGGAACAGCGGTCAACCGGAACTAAGAATTTCTTGGAACCATCACGTGGTGAAAACCAGAAGTCAGCCTAAGGAGACAACAGAAATAGAAGAAGGTAATACATAGAATCTGGAATCGTATCCAATCATGTGGCGATAAAAAATCAATATAAAATATAAAATATAAATATAATATACATCAAATATAAAACATAAATATAATACGGTAATATGAACATCAGAACCTAAAATATAAGGGGGGGGGGGAGTAGGGTGGGCAATACTCGCCTCCGTGTCTTTAATAAAATCATGACTTTACATCATAAAATAGGAAAATCATGCAATTTTATAACAAGACACGGAGGCTTCGTATTGCAAGTTTAAAGTGACGACATTACAGTAGAAAAAGCATGAGGAGGTGGTCTGAAGTAAAACTCCCTAAACGTAGAAGCCCTAGACCAATCCGCCAACCGTAGGACATCCTCTAAACGGGCTCCGGCAACAGTCATGGAGGTAGCAGAGGCTCCTCTAATCGAATGAGCCGTGAACATAGACGTATCAACTCCGACCTGAGACAAAATCCACTTAACCCAACGGGATAGGGTGACACTAGTGACCGGAAGAAAAGGTCTGCGGAAAGAAATGAATAGTTGCAGAGAAAGCAGATTACGTAAGGAAGACGTGCGTCCTAAATATTCCTGCAAACATTGCACCGGACAAAGGGAAACGTTATCCGGAAAGGCCGGATAGGAAACCGACCGGATATTAGTTTTGGTGCAGCGAGATATGTTAAAGGAAACCCCGCTAGGAGTAAAAGATAAGGCATCAAAATCCAAGGCTCGCACGTCCGAGACCCTTTTGCAGGAAATTAAGCACAGAAGGGTGACCAGCTTTGCCGAAATTTGGCGAAGGGATAAATCCGAATTGAGGGGCCAAGCCGCGAAAAAACGAAAGACCAGCATAACATCCCAGGAACTAGTGAAACGTGGTCTGGGTGGACGAGATAAGCGAGATCCTTTAAGAAGTCGACACACCAAGGGATGCTGACCCGCAGGGCAGCCCGCAAAACCCTGGTGGCGAGAAGAGATGGCAGAACGGAAGAGGTTAATGGACCTATAGGCTTTACCTTCATCAAAAAGAGACGACAGGAAATCGAGCATGTCCGTCACAGGTGCTGAAATGGGATCCAAACTCCGCCCCACGCACCAACCAGACCAGCGACTCCAGGCTGATTGATAAGCCCGTCGGGTGCCGGGAGCCCATGCGCTCTCCAAAAGGATACGAGTTGTTCTCGATAAGCCCGAGACATTCCACTGTTCCCCGAAACTCTGCACGTGAGGAGAGTGAGAGAGCCGTCTGTCACAAGCGGATGATGTTGATCCAGGGGTCCGCGAAGGAGATCCGGAAATGATGGGAGAAGCCGGGGGTCTTCCACTAGAAGTTCCAGGAGTTGAGGAAACCACGATTGGGCTTGCCAAAAGGGCACAACCAGCACCAAGTCCGCCTGTTGACGACGAACTTGTGACAGCACCCGTGGAATGAGAGCAAACGGAGGAAAAGCGTAAGCTCGATGATCCGACCAATCCTGAAGAAGGGCATCCACAGCTTCCGACAGAGGGTCTGGTCTCCAACTGTAGAAGCGCGGTAGCTGAGCGTTCCACCGAGAAGCAAAAAGATCTATAGATAGGGGTCCCCAAATCGACATGATGGAGGAGAATACCACTGGATCTAATCTCCAGTCGCTGAAATCCGATGAGTGGCGAGAGCTCCAGTCCGCGAAGGTATTGCTGAGTCCTGGAATATATTCCGCGATTACCGTGAAGCCCTTGTCGAGGCAAAAGGTCCAAAACTCCTTCGCTAAATGGGTCAGGATTGAATAATGGGTTCTCCCCATGGCATTGACATAACGTACCGCAGACACATTGTCCATCCTGAGCCTGATGCACGCCGATATCCTGTCGCTGGTGAAGCTGCGTATGGCAAAGGAACCTGCCAATAGTTCCAGAGCGTTTATATGAAGGTGAGTTTCGTTGCCTGACCAGGGACCTCCGGTGGAGACCCCATTGCCGTATGCACCCCAGCCGAGAAGACTGGCATCTGATTCCACAATTAGGTCGGGTTGGGGTCCCACGATGGCCTTGCCATTCCACGCGTCGAGGTTGGATATCCACCACGCAAGTTCGTCCCTCGTTTCGCGATCCAGAGTCACCAGATCCGCATAGGAAGCCCCCGCTTATAAGTGGGCGATCTTGAGCCGTTGTAACGCTCGGTAGTGAAGAGGAGCCGGGAAAATCGCCTGGATGGAGGAGGAGGAGAGGAGACCAATAATGCGAGTTAAGTGACGAAGCGACAACTGAGGAAGTCTCAGAGCGTGACGAAGTTCCTTCCGTATGGACTTGACCTTGGTTCTCGGCAGGAAAAGGGATAGCTGGCTGGAGTTCACGACAAAACCCAGAAACTCTATCGACCTGGAAGGCTGCAGACAGGATTTCTCGGTGTTGATGACAAAACCAAGATCTGTAATGAGGGACATCGCAGAGAGCAGATGAGAAAGGAGCTCTGATGGGGATTGAGCCATGAAGAGGATATCATCCAGATATATACATAGTAACATAGTAACATAGTACATAAGGCCGAAAAAAGACATTTGTCCATCCAGTTCGGCCTGTCATCCTACAAGTTGATCCAGAGGAAGGCAAAAAAACCCTGTGAGGTAGAAGCCAATTTTCCTCACTTTAGGGGAATAAAAAATTCCTTCCCGACTCCAATCAGGCAATCAGAATAACTCCCTGGATCAACGACCCCTCTCTAGTAGCTATAGCCTGTAATATTATTACACTCCAGAAATACATCCAGGCCCCTCTTGAATTCCTTTATTGTACTCACCATCACCACCTCCTCAGGCAGAGAGTTCCATAGTCTCACTGCTCTTACCGTAAAGAACCCTTTTCTATGTTTGTGTACAAACCTTCTTTCCTCCAAACGCAGAGGATGTCCCCTCGTCACAGTCACAGTCCTGGGGATAAATAGATGATGGGATAGATCTCTGTACTGCCCCCTGATATATTTATACATAGTAATTAGATCTCCCCTCAGTCGTCTTTTTTCTAACGTGAATAACCCTAATTTTGATAATCTTTCAGGGTACTGTAGTTGCCCCATTCCAGTTATTACTTTAGTTGCCCTCCTCTGGACCCTCTCCAGCTCTGCTATGTCTGCCTTGTTTACAGGAGCCCAGAACTGTACACAGTACTCCATGTGTGGTCTGACCAGTGATTTGTAAAGTAGTAGGAATATGTTCTCATCACGGGCATCTATGCCCCTTTTGATGCAACCCATTATCTTATTGGCCTTGGCAGCCGCTGCCTGACACTGTTTTTTGCAGCTTAGTTTGCTGTTTATTAAATTCCTAGATCCTTTTCCATGTCAGTGTTACCGAGTGTTTTACCATTTAGTATGTACGGGTGACTTGCATTATTCCTTCCCATGTGCATAACTTTACATTTCTCAGTGTTAAACCTCATCTGCCACTTATCTGCCCAAGCCTCCAATCTATCCAGATCCCTCTGTAGTAGTATACTGTCCTCTTCAGTGTTAATTACTTTACACAGTTTAGTGTCATCTGCGAAAATTGATATTTTACTATGCAAGCCTTCTACAAGATCATTAATAAATATATTGAAGAGAATAGGGCCCAATACTGACCCCTGAGGTACTCCACTAGTGACAGTGACCCAATCTGAGTATGTACCGTTAATAACCACCCTCTGTTTTCTATCATTGAGCCAGTTACTTACCCACTTACAGACGTTTTCTCCGAGTCCGAGCATTCTCATTTTATATACTAACCTTTTATGAGGTACAGTGTCAAATGCTTTGGAGAAGTCCAGATACACGACATCCATTGATTCGCCGCTGTCAAGTCTAGTACTTACCTCCTCATAGAAACTGATTAAATTAGTTTGACATGACCGATCCCTCACGAAGCCATGCTGATATGGCGTTATTTGCTTATTTCCCATAAGATGCTCTAACATAGCATCTCTCAGAAAACCTTCAAACAGTTTACCCACAACAGATGTTAAACTTACCGGCCTATAGTTTCCAGGCTCTGTTTTTGGACCCTTTTTGAATATTGGCACCACATTTGCCATGCGCCAATCCTGTGGGACATTCCCTGTCAGTACAGAGTCCGCAAATATCAGAAATAAGGGTCTGGCTATGACATTACTTAATTCCCTTAGGATACGGGGGTGTATGCCATCCGGTCCTGGCGATTTGTCTATTTTGATTTTTTTAAGTCGCTGTTGTACTTCTTCCTGGGTCAGACAGGACACTTTTAATGGCGAATTTATTTCAGCATTCAGCATTTCATCTGACAGTTTATTTTCCTCAGTGAATACATTGGAGAAAAAAATATTTAACAGCTTTGCTTTCTCCTCGTCGCTCTCTGCGACTCCCCCCTCATTACTCTTTAAAGGGCCGACACCTTCAGATTTATACTTTTTAACATTTATATAATTGAAGAACATTTTAGGGTTAGTTTTACTCTGTTTGGCAATTAATCTCTCGGTCTCTAGTTTGGCCGCTTTTATTTGTTTTTTACATGTTCTGTTTTTTTCCTTATAGTTTTTCAGTGCTTCCGTGCTACCCTCCTGTTTTAGGGTTTTATATGCTTTCTTTTTGTCATTTATTGCTTTCTTTACAGTTCTGTTTATCCACATTGGTTTCTTTTTGTTCCTTAACCTTTTATTCCCATACGGTATGTACCTCTCACAATGAGATTTTAGGATGTTTTTAAAGATATCCCATTTTTTGGCTGTATTTTTATTTTTGAGGACTTTGTCCCAGTTAGTTAGGCCTATGGCCTCTCTTAGTTGGCTAAATTTAGCTTTTTTGAAGTTTGGTATTTTTGTTTCTCCCTGTAGAAACGCTCTTTTGAATGATAATTGGAAGGTTATTACTTTATGGTCACTATTTCCCAGGTGTCCCCCAACCTGCACGTCTGTTGTTCTGTCAGGTCTATTGGTTAATATTAAGTCCAGTATGGCCGTCCCTCTAGTCGGGTCCTGAACCAGTTGGGAGAGATAATGGTCTTTGGTTATTGCCAAGAATCTGTTTCCTTTATGAGATATACAAGTTTCAGTTTCCCAGTCTATATCTGGGTAGTTGAAGTCCCCCATAATAACCACCTCATTATGATTTGCCGCCTTGTCTATCTCGTTTAGTAGTAGATTTTCTGTGGACTCTGGTATATTAGGTGGTTTATAGTAGACTCCTATTAGTAATTTATTGTTGTTTTTAGCTCCATGTATCTCTACCCACAGTGACTCCACATGTTCATGTCCCTCACTTATATCTTCACGGAGTGTGGGCTTTAGACAAGATTTTACATAAAGGCAGACCCCTCCACCTCTCCGAGGCAGACCCCTCCAAGACGAATACCCTGACTGCGAAGCCAAGCCACTACCGGTCTCATTAACTTGGTAAAACACCAAGGGGCTGACGAGAGGCCAAACGGTAGGCACGTGAATTGCCAGAGGAGGTTGTGCCAGCGAAATTGAAGGAGTAGTCTGGACTGGGGGGAGACAGGCACCGTCAGGTAGGCATCCTTCAGATCTAACTTCGCCATCCAGTCCCCTGGAAGAAGAAGGTCCCTGAGTAGATGAATCCCTTCCATTTTGAAATGGCGGTAACATACAAACCTGTTCAGACTCCGTAAATTTATTACTGGACGGAATTGGCCTTCCTTCTTTTCTACTAAAAAGACAGTGCTGATTATTCCGACCGTATGGGGGGGAGCTCTCTCTATCGCTCCTTTGACCATAAGGGAATGGAGTTCTAGGTCCATGAGAGACCGAGCCGATTCTGCCAAGACCAGCGGATGAGGTTCCGGAAGTGACAACTGAGCAACTACCAGATCTATCTGGAACCCTTGAACCGTGGCCAGCACCCATGGATCGGAGGTGACATGGCTCCAAGCGGGTAAAAAATGTCGGAGTCTGCCCCCGATACAATGGCTGGAAGAAAACCATAGATTTTGAGGACTTACCGAGTGGACGTCTTGAACCAACAGAGCCTCTGAATCCTCTGGGATGGTACGATTGACCCCTGGAAGGGAAGAAGGAGGACTGCTGTCTCTGGTCCTGGAACAAAGCACGTTGATGATAGGGGCCTCGAGCGTTTCCACGCGTATGGAAGTGGACACGGCCGGACAGTCGGCCCCTGAAGCTGCCGGCCCTGCTAGAGACACGCCCATGAAAAACCCTGCGCATGGAGTTTTGCGCTTTATCAAGGGCAGTAAACGCTCCCACAAACTTTCCTAAATCTTTGATGAAGCTATCCCCAAAGAGGAGCCCCTGAGCCTCCTTGCCCGTCTCAGTCAGTGCCATATTGGACAATTTGGGCTCAATCTTCATAAGAAGAGCTTTTCTCCGTTCAATGGAGAGAGAGGAATTAACATTCCCAATCAAACAAATGGCGCTCTGCGCCCAGCCACTTAGTTCTTCTGGGTCTATGGCCGTACCCTCAGATCTGGCAGTTTCAGCCATTTCAAATATTTTGGTCAGGGGCCCTAGACTGTCTAGGAGCTTGTCCTGACAAGCTCGGAGGGCGGAATAAAGGCCTTTGCGGGGATTAAAGCCCGATTTTGAAAGGAATTGGATCATTTTGGGATCCACATTTGGTGTTTCGCACACCTTATTTGGTATTAGGGGTCGGGGGCATTCTGCTTTTAACTTATTCCGGGTCTCCTTGGAGAGCGGCTTTCTCACCCTATTCTCCAAATAGTGGGCCACGTGAGGGATGGGTAACCATTCAGCCGACCTGGGATGGTGAAGGCTGTCGGGGTCAAACAGGGGAACACCCTGCGGATCAACAAGGGGGTCAGGACCCGAGGTACCAGTTTCTGGACCTGCGCCAGAAGGGGGGGGGGGGGAGAGGGGAGAAACCAGAAAACTCGTCAGCCACCCGGACCCCCTCAAGGTCCATATCAGAGGAATAATGATCCTCACTCAAAACCTCCTCATTAGACTCAATATCAGAGTCAGAACTAGACTCGGGACGAGCTCGAGCGGACTTCCAGGGGCGCGCTTTTTCCGCCTGGCGCGGGCAGGCTCTCTTACGTGACCTTGGCACGTTGTCTTTTGATGGAACTAAGCCATCTACATCATCAATTCTGGAGGTAACAGGAGCCGGGTAAACAGTGGGGGTGGCGACTGGGTTTTGCGCTCTAAGCGCTTGAGAAACTGATTGAGAGATAATAGTGGACATATTACCCATGGCGTTGGCAATAGCTGAAGAAATGGATTGTTGTAAATCCAGTACATGGGATTCAGCTTGCCTGAGGTTAGAACCAGCAGGGGGCGCAATGGAGCTGGTGGTAGGATTCACAAGAGACAAGGGGGTGTCACTGGGCAGAGACATGATAAGGAGTTAGTCACTCCTGGAGAAGAAAAGAGACAAACAAGACAATAACAGCCGAGACTCAGAGAGCAGGACAGTCGCAGGTGCCGATGCGGACGTGCAGGGAAGGCGAACCGGAAAAAGAATCGAGGGTGGAGGGGGAGGAAGGAAACGCCCCCTACACCCCAGGTGTAATAAGATGGCGGCCGAAAATAACAGCCGGCACTGGGAAGAAGCCAGACGGGGGTAGCAAGATGGCTCCCGAGAATCTCAGGCCCGGCGCGCCCCGCCCCTCAAAAGTGAATGCCGCCGAAATCCCGGATATCGCGAGATTTCGGACGGCAAGAAGCGCGAACGCTGAACGGCAAGAAGCGCGAACGCCGAACAGAAGCAGGAACAATGGCGACGGAAATAAGGCAAGGACAGATGAGGTACAGAGAAAAAAACTATATATAAGCGAATAGACACAAGCGGAATTGAACAGAAGAGATGCGCTCAATCAGTGAAGGAGGACAATTTGACTTAGACAAAAGAAAATGACAAAAAAACGAAAACAGGATACAAATATATACTGTATAATTAAGACCAAAGGTAAAAGACCAAGGGAATTATATCAAAGGCCCTAAGATCTAAAACCTTCTAATATTAATACAATAAAATAATAATATCACAATTCAATAAGAGGCACTTATCTGCTGGGGAGCAGCAAAGAAAGAGGAAGATATGTAGAGGGAAGACCTATTTATGGACTGGTTTATGGGAGGGGTTATTTGGGGGTTTGTCCTTCATTTTTTATGTTAATTATTTGCTGCTGAGGAATTTAGTAAAGAAAGAGTTATGCAATACGAAGCCTCCGTGTCTTGTTATAAAATTGAAATTAATATATCTCTTGTGTTTCTATAATTAATATTTCTATAGGTATAAGGTCTTTTTTTATCTGTTACCACTTTTGGGCAGCCCACACAATGTTTTTTGCCAGAAAGGTGGCAATGTTGATGTCCACAATGCTGGCATAACACATAATAGACATCTTGTTTACTTATGTGCCATAGGGTAACTAACAGGTGTCTGGTGGATGTTACCTATCCGGTGAGGGTGGACTGCTTTTTTTTCTAGTTAACCCTCTCAAAATCCACCCTTCTGGTCTTGAGGAAAGACTGCACTCTTCACTTTGAAAAGCGCCTTGTGGGATGCAAGGGATTCTAGAGCCATCATTCAAGTCCAAAGGGTGGGGTTTGGAAAGGTTAACTGGTGAAACAGCAGAACACTTTAGCACATAAGTAACGCCTAGTGGACACTTGACATTTTACCATTTGGCACGTAAACATCTTTTTCTGGGTTATCCTACAACTTTGAACATCAACATTGGCATATCTACTACTTTCATCATTATCTGAGATTTATCAAACTGGTGTAAAGGAAAATTAGCCTAGTTGCCCGTAGTAACCAATAAGATTCCACCTTTCATTTTTTGCAGCTTCAATGGAAAATGAAAGGTGGAATCTGGTTGGTTGCTATGGGCAACTAAGCCAGTTTTCATTTATACCAGTTTGATAAATCTTTGGTTGGAGGGTTGTCAAAAGTGGTTGGTATTTCTGGTGGCCCGTGATGCATTAAAGGCCAATTTTGGTGGTGTATTAATATTTCATATTATCTTAGTTAAATAGTTAATACGGTTGAAGAAATACATAAGTCCATCAAGTTTAACCACGGGATAGATGGGGTTTTGAATTTCATTTTCATTTAAGAATTCATCTAAGCCCTTTTTAAAACTGTCCACTATACATGCTGTGACCAGGTCCGGGGTAGACTATTTCACAGATTTACAGTTCTTACAGTAAAATCAATAATGGACGAGCACATACAAAACAAAAAAAACTGCAGAATACTTATTCTATGAATTCACTTGCATGACCCTGCTGTCCTCCTCGCTCTTCTCATGTCAATCATGTGATGCTATTATTATGTTATGCTACAGCTTCATGGAGTGTAGTAATTTTTCAATTCACGCACACGGACTGCCATAGGTGTCCTTAATTTATGACGCACAGCTCATCATTAATTATGTGCATTCTTTGGCAGTGCAGGGGGGGATCAAAAACACCAGTCTTTGTAAGGGCTCATGCACACAAACATATTTTCTTTCCGTGTCCTTTCCGGGGTTTTTTGCGGACCGTATACGGAACCATTCATTTCAATGGGTCCGCAAAAAAATGGAAGTTACTCCGTGTGCACTCCGTTTCTGTATGTCCGTATTTCCATTCCGTAAAAAAAATACAACATGTACTATTATTGTCCGCATTACAGACAAGGATAGTACTGTTCTATTTGGGGCCAGCTGTTCTGTTCCGCAAAATACGGAATTCACACGGACATCATCCGTATTTTTTGCGGATCCGTTTTTTTGCGGACCGCAAAATATATACGGTTGTGAACATGATGCCTAAATTACACCCATGCTCCCCTCTCCGTTCTTACTTGCTACAGGCAAGGATTTGCGATTGCTTAGATAACGGCCACATGGTCAAGTTTCCTGATGCAGTTTTGGAAGGGAATAAAAAAAAAAGAGAAGTTGGATCTGTCCTTTATACTTTCTCTCATTTTATGATCTACTCCACATTTCGGCTTCCAAAATGTAGAAGTGTAGAAACCTGTCCACCGTACACCTAGGCCACTTGCAAACATTGCGGAATATTTGCGATTTTTTTATGCGGATTCCCGTGTGGAAAAACCACAGCGTAGTACAGTACCAGCAATGTGTATGACATTAAACAAATCTTATGTACACTTTACTTATTGTTTATTTCAAAATCCGTAGCATGTCAATTATGTTTGCGGTTTTAGCTGTGGATTTCAGCCTTTTCAAAATGCATCAAATGTATGCCAAAAACTTCTATTATATGTTGCATTTTTCTGGTGCGAATTGGGTGCAGAAACGCTCAGAACTCTGCATGGAGACTTTTGCACATTGATCTGCACCCGTGTGCAGCTTGTGATGCAGTTGGAAACAAACTACTGAACCAGACTAAGGGACCATTTAAAGGCTTAGGAAACCTTTGCAGGTGTCTTGTGTTGATTAGCTTATTAGAGTGGTGCATCATAAGATTACAATTAGAGATGAGTGAATTTCTAAAAAATTCAATTCGGCCGATTCACAAATGTTTAATTTTTTTTTATTTCGATACGAATTTATTCGTAGTGAATCGCGTTCAAAAACGGCTATTTCCTGGCTGCAGAGAGCCTTTATAGTGCTGTAGAACACTGTGCCTTGCAGTAACACTCATAGGGAGTCTGCTGTGGTAGTGAAACAATACAGTGGGTCAGTATGACATGCAGATGAGAGGCATCGCTCTTAGAATCACTGCACACTTCACTTATTTGGGCAGTTACGGGGCCAAAACTGACCAAATAACTCAAGTGTGAACTCAGTCTTACAGGTCAATGTTACCGTCAAGAAGAAGCGCACTCCTTTTACACCGTCGGCAGCTTATTCCACATAGATATCTACAGAACCTGTTCTATTAAACACTTATACAAGTAGAGCCCCCCCGACAGAGTGGAGTGGGTGTCAGCAGTAAGTTTGTGTTGACGTCACTGATTATTTTGCCCTTCCTCTGATCCGTCAGAACAATAACCCCAAAAAAACTGATCCCTTCTGTGGAGCATCCGCCTTCACTCGGTCAGAATTTTGTCAGTAATCCATCAGTGTTGCTAAAGCCGAAAAAACAGGAGTGGATCCAAAACAGAGATGACACGTGAATGGAATATTTGCATGTCTTCTGTGTTTTGTACCCACTCCTGCTTTTGGCTACCAAATCATAAGCCAATTCTGATGCAAAATAAGGACCATGTCATGCAGGCCTTACAGCTGTCACATAGACAGGATCCATTTTGTGTCTGATTTTTCCTTCCTTCTGACAGATTAGAAAAAGGGTCAAATAAATGATGTCAGCCAGGCCGAAAGACAAAATAGTGGCCCAGTCATGAAGTGGGGAGGGTGGGAACAGCATGAGAATTCCACAGAGTGGCCCTATGACATAGTGGTGAGGTGAAAGCAGCATGAGGAGACCACAGAGTGGCCCAATGACAGAGTCTGGAGGTGGCAGCAGCATTAGGAGGAGGCCACAGAGTGGCACAATGACAGTGTGGAGGTGGCAGCAGCAACAGAAGGCCACAGAATGGCACAATGACAGAGTGTGGAGGTGGCGGCAGCAGCATCAGGAGGAGGCCACAGAGTGGCACAATGACAGTGTGGAGGTGGCAGCAGCATCTGGAGGCCACAGAGTGGCACAATGACAGAGTGCAGAGGTGGCGGCGGCAGCATCAGGAGGAGGCCACAGGGTGGCACAATGACAGTGTGGAGGTGGCAGCAGCATCAGGAGGCCACGGAGCAACAAAATGACAGAGTGTGGAGGTGGCGGCAGCAGCAGCATCAGGAGTCCACAAAGTGGCACAATGACAGAGCGTGGAGGTGGCGGCAGCAGCATCAGGAGAAGGCCACAGGGTGGCACAATGACAGTATGAAGGTGGCAGCAGGAGCATTAGGAGGCTGCAGAGTGGCAAGGTGACATAGTGTGGAGGTGGCATTAGCATCAGGAGACCACAGAGTGGCAAGGTGACATAGTGCGGAGGTGGCAGCAGCATCAGGAGACCACAGAGTGGCAAGGTGACATAGTATGGAGGTGGCAGCAGCATCAGGAGACCACAGAGTGGCAAGGTGACATAGTATGGAGGTGGCAGCAGCATTTAGAGACCACAGAGTGGCAAGGTGACATAGTGTGGAGGTGGGTGGCAATACCAGTACCAGCTGAAGATGGAGGGTAAAAGAAGGAGCACTTGGCATCAGATGTGCGGCTTCAGGTGGGTGGCAGCATCAGAATAGTAGCTGAGTCAGGTAGCCAGAAGAAACCGGTCTCTTGTCAAAGTTTTAGTTTGGCACCATGGATGATCTAGTCTGATGCATCAGGCATTGGTGGGTGGCAATTCTGGCTGATCCATGCCTGATTCATCTTGACAAAGGTCAGTCTCTCCACATTTTGGGTGGACAGGCGAGTTCTTCTTGGGGTAACTATGGCCCCCGCTGCACTATACACCCGCTCCAATGCCACTCTACTGGCCGGGCAGGGCAACTTTTCCAGGGCAAACTCTGCCAGTTGCGGCCACAAATCCAGTTGGTCTCCACACTAGTCTGGCAGATCTTCAATGTGGGGTGGCAGGGTACTGTCCAAGTGTGCTACCACCTGCTGGTTCAGGTCCTGCTCCAGGTCTACCTGCTGCTGCTGGTGAGTAGTTTTGTCACTAGGCGGGTGAAGAAAGCTGCTCATCAGTGACTCTAGACTCAAGTTGCTGCTGACGGAGCTGGAACTGCTCCTACCCACCCACCCTGTCAAAGCAGCCATGGCAGAGGAACGTGAGTGCAGAGGGCCCCCCGGTCAGACCTGCGAGAGGATGGACGATGGCGCAGATAGGCAGGGGCCAACTGACTACATAGGATGTCTCTATAGTAGTTCTCTCAGCGGGTGTAAAAAATGCCCCCATTTTGGACCGGTAGCAACGGTCCAACAAGGTGGAGAGCCAGAAGTCATTCTTCTGCTGAATGGTGACAATTTGGCTTTCACTACGCAAGCAAGTGAGCATGCTTCGGGCCATTTGTGCAAGTGACTCAGAGGGACTCCCTGCCTCCATCTCCACTGCATACTGCCACAGTGTGTCTGCCTCATCTTCCTCATCGCCCTGTAGCTCCTCTGGCTGCTCCTGCTCCTCCTCTCCTTTCACCTGTGTATAAAAACCACCCATTTCGCGACACATTGCTTGTGCTCCAATTTTCTCCTCCTCATGTGGCCTGTGTGATCTAGGCGCCATGTCTCCAGTCCCCTGACCAGCCAGATTTACCAGCATCTGTTCCAGGAGATGAAGCAGTGGAATGACGTTGTTCATCCCGTAGTCCTGGCGACTGACAAATAATGTGGCTTCCTCAAAGGGCCTGAGTAAACAGCAGGTGTCACGCATGAGCTGCCACTGGCTGACATCGAAGTTACACAGGGGAATACTCCTGTCCGCTTGGATCATCAAGAAATCGTTTATGGCCTTTCTCTGTTCTTATAGTCAGTCCAACATATGGAGGGTGGAATTCCAATGGGTTGAAACGTCGCATATCAGCCTATGGTGGGGATGCCGTTCTGCTGCTGCAGCTCAAGGAGGGTGTGCTTTGCGGTGTACGAGTGGCTGAAGTGCATGCAAAGTTTCCTGACCATTTGTAGGATATCTTGCAGATGGGTGGAAGACTTCAGCCACCGCTTGACAACCAGATTGAACATGTGTGCCATGCAAGGCGCATGGCTCAGTCCTTCTTTACGCAGCGCAGACACCATGTTCTTACTGTTGTCAGTAACCATGGTTCTGATTTTGAGTTGTCGCAGAGAAAACCAGGATTAGATTTCTTGATGAAGGACACAGAGCAGTTCCTCCCCTGTGTGACTCAGTTCGATCAGGCAAACGAGGTGCAGAACAGCGCGACACCGCCGTGCCCTGCACATGTGGTATGCTGGAGGGGCACTGTGAATTGTCCCTGCAGTGGAGGCTGAGGACACGGTGGAGGATGAGAAGGAAGAGGTGGGCATTGTCGCAGGACCAACGGCGTGAGAACGTGGAGGCGGAAGCAGCATCACCTGATGAAGTTGCTGGTGTGGTTGTGCAGGAACCACATTCACCCAGTGGGCCATAAAGGACATGTATTGTCCCTCACCGTAGTTACAGCTCCACATGTCGGTGCTGCTGTGCACTTTGCACCAACAGGCTCAAGGTCTGGCCCACCTTCTGTTCTACATACGTTTGCAGGGCTGGTACTGCCTTTTTGGCAAAGAAATGATGGCTTGGGACTCTCCACCGCGGTTCGCCACAAGCCATCAGTTCTCTAAAAAGATGCAGAGTCCACCACTTGGAAAGGGAGGGACTGCAGCACCAGCAACTTGGCCAGAAGCACATTCAGCTTCTGCACTATTGGATGAGTGCACGCATACTGTTGTCTCTTGGCAATTGCTTCGGTGATTGATTGCTGACGGAATAACTGACGAGGAGTAGAAGGAGGAGCAGGAGCATCAGGACCAGCAGATGATGGAAAGGACAGAGAGCTCCCTTCAGCTTTGGTGGTGGAGACTTGACTGCTTGAAATCGGGTACGTGCCACTGGGTGATGCAGTGGTTGCTGTGGCAGGCTGGACCACCTCATCGGAGCCACGGTTCTCCTAGGCCACTTTATGGTGACGCTGCATATGTTGATGTAGGGCTGTGATGCCAACATTGGCACCATGGCCACTCTTCACCTTCTGCCCACAGATTCTACAAATGGCCATGTTCACCTCCTCCGGCTGCTTCCGTGAACCCCTGCACCACTACTTTTCCTGACAGGTAGGCTCCTGCAAAGCAGGTGTTCTACCCCGGGCACATTTGGCTCCCGACCTCCCATTGCTGCCACGATGCTACATTAGCGTCTTGCTGGTTCCACCGCTGCCTCACGGGCAAGCTGCCTCCCTCTTCTCCCGATGATGATGAAGCCCCTAATTCACCCGGCTCCCAAGTGCGATCAGCTACATCATCATCATCGAGTACTGATGTCTTCCTCAATGGTCTATGTGTCAGGAGCCTGACTGCTTGCAACACCAGCTCCCACACCACTCTCCTCATCACTACTTGCCGGCCTACTGAAGGAAGCGGCGGATGTCTCCTCCACATCTAGGCTGGCCATTAGCTTCCGACTGTCCTCTAGTAGCTCCTCCTCGCTGTATAGTGGAGCTGAGCCCACAGCATATAATACTTCTCTGGCTGAGGGAACAGAAAAGGACAGAGGCAGGTTGAGGACAGGTAAGGGCACATGGCCTGCTCCCACGCCATGCCAACTAAGGGTTGTGTCTGACGAACCCACCGACTCTTGGCTGGGGGTGTCTGATGTCACTTGGGACAAAGTGGATGACCGAGTCAACCATTCAAGAACCGCTGGGTTGCTAGTCAAGACACGACCGCTAGATGACACCGGGTGCTCAGGCCTCTCGCTGCGACTCCTGCTGCCATGCCCCCTTACTGTGCTGCGACCTGTGCCTGCGCCAGAAACTTTTAGGCCTCTGCCACTCCCCTGTGCAGTGCCTGGCACTTCTCTGTCTGACATACTGTTAGATCAAATAAATAAATAAAAAGGAAATTAAAACACCCCAAAAAAGTCTATAATTTTCTCACTTTGCAATGCGACGGCTAATAAGCCCTTTTTGTTCCCCCAATAATACACGCCAAAAAGGGTTTTAGAACATATAACTGCACCACTGAATGGCAAATAGGCTCTTTTTTCCACTTATAGACGCCACAAAAGGCTTTAGAACATATAACTGTACCGCTGAACAGCAAATAATATATTTTTTTTGCCACTAATTCACGCCAAAAGGGCTACAATTTTCTCACTTCACCACACAACGGCAAATACTTTTTTTTGTGCCACTAATACACGCAAAAAAGGGCTTTAGAACATATAACTACACCGCTGAACGGCAAATATATATTTTTTTGCCACTAATACACGCCAAAAAGGGCTGTTGTTTTCTCACTTCACCACACAACGGCAAATACTTTTTTTTGTGAACTAATACACGCCAAAAAGGGCTTTAGAACATATAACTGCACCGCTGAACAGCAAACAATATATATTTTTTGCTACTAATACACGCCAAAAAGGGCTTTAGAACATATAACTGCATCGCTGAACGGCAAATAGGCCCTTATTTTTTTCCACTTATTCATGCCACAAAAGGCTTTAGAACATATAACTACACCGCTGAGCGGCAAATAATGTATATTTTTTTGCCGCTAATACATGCCAAAAAGTGCTTTCAAACATATAACTGTACCGCTGAACAGCAAATAATATATTTTTTTGCTACTAATACACGCCAAAAAGGGCTTTAGAACAAATAACTGCACCGCTGAACGGCGAATAATATATATTTTTTGCTACTAATACACGCCAAAAAGTGCTTTCGAACATATAACTGCACCGCTGAAGGCAAATATGCCCTTATTTTTTCCCACTTATACACGCCACAAAAGGCTTTAGAACATATAACTGCACCACTGAATGGCAAATAATATATATTTTTTGCCACATATACACTCCAAAAAGGGCTGTAATTTTCTCACTTCACCACACAACAGCTAATAATCTCTTTTTTTCCCACTAATACAAGCCAAATAATGCTTTAGAACATATAACTGCACCGCACACGGGCAAATAAGACGTAGAAATATTTCCTTGTAATAATCCCTGTTAATGGCTGTATCAAACAGCACTTGCACCTCAATATGAAAGAACGGTTTGCTGGAATTACAGAGCTGTATAATGACGATTTGGATCCGCAGTCAGTGCAGCAAGCTGTAAAAGGATTGTTCCTATTACCCAGGCTGTAAACTCCCCTACTGAACCCTGTTCTACTTCAGTACTGTGGAATGATTCCTCCTTTTCCTTTCCCTGAACTTCTAGATAGCAAAATAAAAGTTTTAAAGTCTTTTCTACCACTGTCCCTAGCGCCTGCTGACGTCTCTCCCTGCACTAAGTACACTGGAAAATAGCTGAATCCAAGATGGCTGAGGCTATTTATAGGGCTGTGACATTACAGGGCTGTCTGGCTACTGATTGGCTGCATGCATGGCATTTTGGGTGATTCCTCGTTTCCAGAGTTGCTTGCTCCCTGTCCTAACACGTGCAGCAGCCATTGTAGGAAAAAAAAAAATTTCTTACCACAAAGCGTGAGGAAATTTGGATTCCGTGCAAATCTAACCTTTCCTGAAAATTCCACTTCGCCAACTTTGATTTGCTCATCTCTAATTACAATATTTAACTTTTTCACAATATTCAAATTTTTGGAGACACTGACTTTTCATTAGCTACAAGCCATAATCATCAACATTAAAATAAATAAATGCTTGAAATAAATTATTCTGTATGTAATGAATCTATAGAATATTTGATTTTCACTTTTTAAATTGAATTACTGAAATAAATTAAGTTTTTGATGATATTCTAATTTATTGAGATGCACCTGTATAACTCTAAATAGAGATGAGTCAACTACTTGAAATTAGTTTTTAGACCGATTCAAATGAATTGTTTAGTAGATTAAATTTGGGTATAAATAAATTGAACCTGAACCAAAAATGCTCACATTGCGCTGAAAAGTTGTATGCAGCACTCTAAGGCTGGGTTCACACTTGAGCGTTTTACAGCGCGTTCAAACGCGCTGTAAAACGCTCAACACATGAAAACCAATGCTTCCCTATGGCCCTGGTTCTCACTTGAGCGTTTTACAGCGCTGAAAAACGCGCTGTAAAACGCCCTACGCTCAAACAAGTACTTGAGCTTCTTTGGGGCGTTTTGACGCGCGTTTGTGGCCATAGGACATTGCAGTCAATCACACAAACGCGCGTCAAACGCGCGTTTACTATTGCAAAAAACGCTCGTCAAAAACGCGCGTCAAAAACGCGCGTTAAACGCGCATATCAAAGACGCTCAGGTCTGAACCCAGCCTTAGGCCTCCTAGGACTGTATCTGACCCCTTTCAAGCTTTTTATCGCCAAGACAGCATTAGTAATATTAAAGTGACTTATATAGGTATGGGTAAACTCATGGTAACCAGTGGTAACAAACGGCCTGTTTAATAATACACTGCATTGTCAGATTTGTTATGCTTTTAAAATAAAAAAATGGTCCAAAAGGAAGATGCCTGCTGGAGTTTGTACACATACAGTATCAGAAGCAGCAATGGCTTGTTTTTAATAAGCAGTCCAAAAAATGATTCCTTTTTGGGGTTTGGCAACAGGTTTGTTGTTTTGTTAAATAAAATACAAATATCAATATAAATATCTATATTTTGTCCCCACAAATACATGTGCTGGTGACAATGTCCAAGTTCCTGGAAAGTAAAGAAACTGCCTTTTGTTTTAACAACAAATATGAAAAAAATATGAAATCAAATTTTGGGAGCAGCAGCAGTACAGTATGGAACCTGATGGATAAGGCAGGATATGTGTGGCTGTGTGGAGGTATAACCCTGGGTTCAGACCTGAGCGTATTCGATATGCGCTTTTTGCAGGAGTTTGTATCGGGCGTTTTTAATGGGCTGAAACAAGCAAACGCCCATTTAGGCTGAAGTCTTTGGGCGGGAACGCGCGACAATACGCCCCAAAGAAGCTCCTGTACTTCTTGAGGCGTAGGGCATTTTACAGCGCGTTCGTACGCGCTGTAAAACGCTCAGGTGAGAACCATGCCCATAGGGAAACATTGGTTTTTTGCCTGTTGAGCGTTTTACAGCGCGTAGGAACGCGCTGTAAAACGCTCAGGTGTGAACCCAGCCTTAGTGGCAACAGGGGTAGTAGTAGCTGCAGCAGCAGCGGTACAGTGTGCCTCACTGGATGGAAATGTTTGCAGTCCAGTGACAGACTACACTGACCATATCCTGTTCGTAGCTAAAACCTATCAATTAGATATAAGTAAATAGCTATCATATTCCATAAAACGGTCTGATCCTAAACTAACTGTATTATGTATCTAATGATAAGCTTTCTTTGCGCTCTCCCTCTGCCAGATGTCCTATCACATCAATGTACAAGCTCAGAATTCACATGCATTACCTGCTTGGGATCCTATATTGTGTCCATGACACATGTCAATATTGTCCCTCCTGATTAACTTAGGCTGACTGCAAGACATTATGGGCAAGTCCACCGGCAAGGGCACCAATCAAAGCAGGGGTGGACAGGGAACTTAAAGTGGACATGGAAAAATACTTGAAAGTGGCCTTATGGGGGGTCCAAATTGACAGAAAGCGGGGCAACACAAGTAGGCGGCCTCAGCAATACCATAGCGCAAAAAACTATTCCATATATCACAGAGCAGCAGAATATGCTGCCCCAAAAGCTGTTGTGACCATCAATAACTGCCATTTTCTGCCCTCCTCCTCCAATTGTCTCTGATTAAGATATAGAGCAGGAGGCTTAGGAGGTGAGGTGTGGGCCACAACAGATGGATTCAAGAGAGCATGTGCGGTCTCTGACCAGGTAGATGAGTACCTGATTCTCACAATGTTACCACTGAGAGCTTATTATGTACCCAGCCAGCAGATTGGGTGGCCCTTTGGGCATCGGTCTAATGGGAAATTTTCCTGTAAGGTCTATGGCCAATCCATCCCTGACTCAAGGTTCATGTGATCCTTCCTTGTCATCTTCCCTGCCCTGCTATGCTGTCTTCTGATCTGTAACATGGAGGACTCCATTTTGGGCGATTGGTCCAAATTAAATCCCAAAAGTTTCAGATTCACTGGGATCCAAAAACATTTGGGAATTCTAGATAAATATTATTAATTTAGAATTGATTTGATCATCTCTTCTCATATCATGGGCTCACTATATATTTAATCCAGTTTAAACTGTGTTCAATGTAATAGTGCCACCTTAAGTCCTTCTTTTCTTCTTGGGAAAGTAATTTGAAGAATAGATGGGAAAACTTGTCGAAAATCCAATTAGCCAGATGCATTCTGCTACCATTTGTGCTACTGATGTTTTTCAGTAGACAGAATATTGCCAGATCTACTGATGACCATATACATCAGATAACAGGAAAATACTAGTGTTCTCAGCATCCAAATATCTATTTGTTCAACATCCCAACTGAAATTACAAATACTGTAGGAAAATTTTAGAAGGGCATTGTACCATGTATTATTTCTAACCTACTGCAGCATAGGTTTTCTAGGTGGTCTATCAGGGCAGTTGTTTTGATTGAATTTAAAGGGCTATTCTCATCTCAGACATGATGGCATTTTGCTAGGTTAGGTCGGATGGGTCCTATCTCCAGAATGGTGCCCCTGAAGTGAAGGAGAATGCACTCTCCATTTACTGATATGGGAGTTCCAAAAATACCCTAGCGCTGGCTCAGCTATTTCCAGCAGTCCCATAGTGGTGAATGGAGAGGTGGTAGTGCATGAGCAGTGTGCTTTCCATTGACTACTACAGGACTTCCAAGAAAAGATGAGGGCGCTCGCTTGGCTATTTTCATAACTTTCATAGCAATGAATGGAGAGCATGTCACTCATGCGTGGTATGGTTTCATTGACTTCTAGGGAGCCATTCTGGGAATAAGAGTGGATCCTAGGAGTGGGACCTGCTCTTATCGGACATTGATGGGCCAACCCCTTTAAGTACAGGTAGAACCCTATTGTTTAGTCACTGGAAGAGCGTGAGTCATTAAGGGTAATGGGGTCATTTATTAAACTGGTGTAAAGTAGGACTGGCTTTGTTGCCCTTAGCAACCAATGAGATTCCACCTTTCATTTTTTACAGTTCCTTTGGAAAATTAAAGGTGGAATCTGATTGGTTGCTATGGGCAACTATGCCAGTTCTACTTTGCACCAGTTTGATAAATGACCCCACAAGTCTTTGTGACACGAAGAGTTGTCATTATGAACACATCTCTCCATTCACCTTTTGCAAACAAAATCAGTGAGTCAGTGGAAGCATGCTTAATTATTTTCTGTCTTAGAATCTCCATTATCCTTATTGTATGTCCCCAGTTTGTACATCTTGGAGGGGAAAGAGGAAAGTGCGAGTAAGTGGAGTTACTTTTTAAATTAGGATCTTCATTGCTTAGATTAGCTGTATCTGTGGCAGAAGAACGAGGCTAATTATGTGTAACGTTACTTCAATATAGTTCTGAAAAAAAACATGCCACATTACTACAGATGTTGCCCTTTAGTTGGCTGGATTCTTGCATTCAGTAGTCATATAACTCCACGATAATCCATTTACACTATAGGTTGTGATTGTGGTAATATATGTACACCAGATTAATTACAAGTGAAGTTTGACCCTTTCTTTAAACCACCTAAAAAGATTTATTATCCCTCTCTAAACTCAGAACTTTGCTGAAACATGTCTATAGGGGAAGCTTTTATAGAGAGCTAGCCGCACTTGCTTACGCTTTACCATAATTGTCACTAATTACAAAGCAATGACAAGGTGAAATTTGTGTAAATTAGACACTTGAATACTAATTTGTTATTAGCGCAGCAGCTACTTAAGTACTTTGATTGCTGCAGAATCACAAGGGACAAATGAGCTTGCTAATTACACTGGCCTGTATGGAACACACACAGGGAGAAATGTACGAAGCAGTGATAAGTTAGGTCTCTCGCTAAAGGAAAACAGAACTATTTCAAGTTTGAAGGAACCTGTTTACCCATGGGTTTAAGACCACTTTGTGTAGGAAGAAAGCTGCATCTGAATTCTGAATTTCTTCACATCTTCACTATGTTCAGGAGCAGACTGTAAATGTCTGGTTCCCATACAGGTCCATCTGTTCTCCAGACTCCTTCATAAAGCCATTTCCTCTAGGAGGTTTGTGTTACTTTTATCATAAGGGCACTAATTGCATTACAAACACTCTAGTACCTAGCTTGTCCACCTATGGTATGTGAACCAGATTTGTATCTGTGCGTAGAATATGTCTACATAGTAAAGCCAACCAGTACTTCGTATGAAGTTAGACAACTACCAAGCATGCCTCAGATTTATCATCCAGGTTGAGCCACTGTAATAAATCTGGTGCATGTCTAGGAAACCTGGCTAAGGGGGGTAATGTATCAAGTGTGTTGTGGCAGAAAATGTGGGGAATTGTAGCTGTTTTGTTGGTGGAGTAGGCCTTTGTAGCAAATGTATTATGCATATTTCTGCACCATTTTTATGGCTGTTGGTGCAATTCACAGCATAGTGCATTTCCTAAGGGTCAGGCAGATATGTCTTGGGTGGGGCTTCATTTTCGGTCAGATTTAAAGTCATGTCAAAAGGTCCCCAGTGTACTCCAGTCCCCTGGTGACATACAGACTATTGGAACCCTTTATTATATATTAGGTTAGATTTTAGATGGAGAAATCCATAGGTATTCTGTGCGACAAATGTAATAAATGGTATGCAACATTATAAATTTGTCCCCAAAAAAACCAAGACACATGCAACCCATGAAAGACTCTCCAAAAAATGAAAGCAAAATATTGCATGTTACATAAACCCTTAAGTTTACACCATCTATAGTATTACTCAAGGTACTTCATTCATTGTGCTTTAAATCAGTACAGCCCGGTGGGTAGGGCGTACTGGACACACATTGGATATTTGGTAATGTATTTAAATATTGTCTACAATTCTTATTACTTGGAGAATCATATGCAATGTGTTTTTCCTACATTTATATCAATATATAATCTGAGATGTAAATGTATATCAGTGGGATGTAGTTATTGGTCACCTTAGCATCCTATTACATCTCAGGCACTGGGTTTGAGAAAACTCTGATCCCAGCTATTAACCCTATCAGTGCCATGATCAAGCCTGATCACAGCACTGTATCAAGATGGAACACTCCCCCTTGGAGCTGTGACTGACAGACAAAGGTCCCCAGAGATGTCTCTTGTAAAAGCCTGTTAGGGCATACCAGTAAATATTTATATACACAGGCATATAAGTTAAAAATAATGTTTAATGAAAGTCTTTTTATGTGGTTTAAAAACTTTAAAAACAGAAAGCATATTTTTTGTTCTAAAATACATTTTATTTTAGGAAAACGTACACAATAATATAACCTCCACATATTTGGCATCCCAATCACTGTTACAACATATACAAAAAATATGTCATATGTTGGAGGACAAAAAGGGGAAAAACACGTGGCGTAATAGCATTGTTTTATTGTCCCTGCAAAATTGAATAAAAAATAAACATTAACATATATTCCCTAAAATAGTACTTGTAGAAAGCTAGTTTGAGGCTACATGACGATCTCGCTTGCAACACCCATAACACAATCAAAGACCCTTGTGCCGCAGTGAAGCCACTAAATAGAATGGGGTCTCAGTGTGACTTGTAAGTTGCCGTGATGATGACTCCAGATTTGCAAAAAATCCAGCAGTGTTGGATTTTTTTGCCATTTTGGGGATTGCAGTCATAGCAACTTGTGAGTCACACCACAACTTAATTCAGCTCAATGGCTGCACTGCTACACAGCGATCTTTGGTGTCAGATGTCGCAGTTCAGATTGCAGTGTAGCCGCAACCTAAAATTTGTCCTACAAAAGCCTCATGTAGTTGCACTGATGCAAAATTAAATACCAAATCCAGAGATAAATAATTTGGAAGCCTAAAAATATTTTTGTCCTAGAGACATTAAAAGGGTTCTCTATCAATAATGATCTGTAGGATATGTCATCAATATGTGATCAGACACATGGCACCCTT
This sequence comes from Bufo bufo, assembly GCF_905171765.1. NCBI lineage: Eukaryota > Metazoa > Chordata > Amphibia > Anura > Bufonidae > Bufo > Bufo bufo. The sequence continues at coordinate 450,290,619 of NC_053390.1, read as the reverse complement.
GTCCATACGTGGTGTCTGATCGTGCAGATCAACGCCATTCACTTGACCACCTGTTCACGCAAAGTTGTTACTTAGGTTACTTACTAATTATTCTCATATTTTAATCGAGTGTTTACAGAAATTAATGCTGTCATATCTCTGAGGCTGTTCATTTATTCAGCATGCTGATTCTGTGCAGTTTACTTTTAATCTGCTTCTTTTTAGCTGTGTATAATTACATAATGATAAGCAATTAAAATTTTATTTAAAACCTTTAATCTTGTCTTAAACAGTAAGATAACCTTAAAGCCCCTTTGCATGGGCCCACACAGCAGGCATTTACTATGGACCCCACTGCCCCACCCAGTTTACCAATATGCATGAGTCAGTCACTCCCAGACAATGCATAACACAACCCACAACACCCCAGTTCTCTGATGAATTTACATTTTTATTTTAAGTGGAAGAAGTTTTACCTAAATATTGTAATAAAAAACATTGGTCTCCACCAAACCCACTTATTCCACCTTCTATGGCGGAAAAAGTGCAACAGGTGCTTTGCAACTATGGCGCTCATTTTGAGCACTATATTTCTCACTATATAAGTAGATAAATCTCCTTCTCCTCTACTATAAAGATGTTTGCATCCAGCCACCACTAGGGGGAGCTCAGTGCAGAGGAACATATATACTTACCATTGATCTCTTTACACAGAGTTTCTCCTAGTGTTCACTACATGAAAAAACATTGTTTTCTTGTCTAGAGAAGAGGAAGGAGCTCAGCGTTTGGCCCCCCTGGCCCCAGTAGCAGTCTCTTGGTCTGCCTACATTGAAGGTACACCACCATCCCCGATAATTGCCTTCTTGCTACAGGTTGAGGATGAACGCCTATGCAGCAGCCACTGACTCCCCAGGGAGTCATCAGAGCTAGGCAACCATCCCTGCGCTTTGTATCCCCTATGTGAGAAAAGTGCATACAAATATTAGTTACAGGAAATGTTACATGGAGACGAGAGATCTCCAGAGTGATTGCTTATCCCCATACACATTCATTGTTTCTGGACATCACAGCGCTGTGTAGACAGCATGATCTACTGCCCAGATGATAATTTAGGTGACTGCACGAGCAATGCTTTCACCTAGTGAATGAGTGTTTGATCGATCATTGGTTGACCTTTAGACAGGGCAATTAGTTCCTAGGATTGCTCCTTCAAGATAATTGCCTCGATCATTGGCCTGTGTAAAAGAGTCTTTACTATATAAGAATGTTGTGCAAAGTCAGTGTCCACAAAAATCAAGTAGATTTACAGAAAGTTCTGTTAAAAGTGAAAAAAAGCATTGCAATATTATAGTATTGCCACTACTACTAATTTAGTGTACTTTCACACTAGCGTTTTTGCTGGATCCGGCAGGGTTCAGCAAAAATGCTTCCATTACTGATAATACAACCATCTGCATCCATTATGAACGGATCCGTTTGTATTATCTTTAACATAGCCAAGACGGATCCGTAATGAACTCCATTGAAAATCAATGGGGGACAGATCAGTTTTCTATTGTGTCAGATAGTGTCAGAGAAAATGGATCTGTCCCCATTGACTTGCATTGTGGGTCATGACGGATCCATCTTGCTCTGCATCCCATGATGGAAAGAAAACTGCAGCATGCTGCGGTTTGCTCTCCGGTATATGAACACAACCAAACGGAACGGAATGCATTTTGGAGCATTTGGTTCAGTTACATTTTGTCCCCATTGACAATAAATGGGGACACAACGGAAGCATTTTTTTCCCGGTATTGAGACCCCATGACGGATCTCAATAACGGAAAATAGAAACGCTAGTGTGAAAGTAGCCTTAGTTCTGTTTAAAACAACTGTCATTGAGAGTGTAATGATCTGGCCAAGGGACTGATCTGGTCCAGAGTGCCCTGTTGGTTGATCTTTTAATGATGTGCAACCAGGCTTATTGTAGAACTTTAAAACAAATAACAGAAACGTTGAATAACAGTTGCATGTATTGTTATAAAATATAACATTTTGTATAAAAATGTATATATTTTATCTCCTAGCCTCCACCCCTCCCAACTTGGTGGATAAACCTTGTCTCAGGCTGAAAGTTTACGTACGTCCAACAAGTAAGTATCTTGGGGGGAAGGGGGAATTTTTGCTTGAGTGTGTGTTGGTGTACCTTGTGCCAAATATATTAAATGTTGCATGATGTTTGTTAAATTTGGTTTATCTATAAACACTTTTGTCTAAAATGGTATTGCAGTTTTTGTATGCGCCCACATGATTAGAGTGAGATTGTGACTTTTAAAAAAAGTTGCAGTGATAAATCTGGAGTGAACCTAATTAATGGGCAGCTTCTAAAAGTGGTAGGAAAGTGAATATCTATGTTAAATGGCATCTGTAAACAGATTTGCAGCTATGACACTGGCTGACCTGTTTTATGTGTGTTTGGCAGCTAAAGGCATCTGAGTTGTTCCTATGTTCATATATGCCCACATTGCTGATAAAAATTATGCTTTAATACATGCAAATGAGCCTCTAGGGGCGACAGGGGCATTGCCGTTACTCCTAGAGGCTCATCTCTCTGCAGTTGGTGCGCCCTCTGCACTTTAACCATCAGGGTCAGGCAGCGTAAACGTAATCATGTCTGGCCCTGACTTCATCTAATGTCAATAAAAGTGCAGAGGGCGCGGCAGTTGCAGAAAGGGCAGAGCCTCTTGGTGTAATGGCAACACCCCTGTTGCTCCTAGAGGCTCATCAAAACTTCATTTTTCTCAACAATGAGGGCACATATAAACATGGGACCAACACAGGTGCCTTCAGCTGCCGAGCACACATGCAACAGGTCAGTCAGTTTCATAGGTACAAATCTGCGGACAGATGCCCTTTAACATAGCTATATGCAAAATAACCGTGGAGCCCCAGTTATGGGTCTTCAACACAGTGAAAGCCAGATATCCCTTAAAGGACGGAAATTCAAGCAAAGGGGTGTCCCCATTACAGAGATCACCAAATCCACCATATTAAGTGGCCCCTATGTCAAGATCCCGCTCTTTTACAAGCTTTAAGGATGTGACGGGGAAGACCTAAGCCAGTTATCCATCCACAGACAGCTGTTTCGGGGTGTTGCCCCTCATCAGTGTGGAGTAGGATTCTGGCTAACCGGGAGCAATGCCTTGGAGACTACTCAAACAAAACAATAGCTGATCTTAGGGAGACCAGCTACAGAAAACACTGTGGAGCCTCATTTAAGAGTCTCGACACAGCAATCCAAAGTGCAAAGCTCCCTGGGAAACAGTGATATGCAAAATTACCATGGAGCCCCAGTTATGGGTCTTCAACACAGTGAAAGCCAGATATCCCTTAAAGGAAGGAAAACCAAGCAAAGGGGTGTCCCCATTACAGAGATTACCAAATCCACCATATTAAGTGGCCCCTATGTCAAGATCCCGCTCTTTTACAAGCTTTAAGGATGTGACGGGGAAGACCTAAGCCAGTTATCCATCCACAGACAGCTATTTCGGGGTGTTGCCCCTAATCAGTGTGGAGTAGGATTCTGGCTTTAACATAGCTAACCACGCTGACTTCCCTACCCACTTTTCAAAACTGGAGTGAGAGGTGTAAGGGTACTTTCACACTTGCGTTGTTTGATTACGGCAGGCAGTTCCTTTGCCTGTATGCAAACGCATGTCATTTTTTCTGACTGATCAGGCATTTTTCAGACTGATCAGGATCCCGATCAGTCTGAAAAATGCCTGATCAGTCAGAAAAATGCATTGCAATACCGGAACCATTTTTCCGGTGTCATCAGGCAAAACGGATCCGGTATTTATTTTTTTCTCATTTTTAAAGGTCTGAGGAAAAAAATGCCGGATCCGGCATTCAGGCAAGTATTCAGTTTTTTTTCGCCGGAGATAAAACCGTATGATATGCCTGATCAGTTCATTTCTGGTATAGAGCCCCTGTGACGGAACTCTATGCCGGAAAAGAAAAACGCTAATGTGAAAGTAGCCTAAAAATGCAAAAAGTCGCAAAACTTCTAGCAATTACCCAAAAATGAGGCAAAGCCCTAATTCATGGTGTAATAAATTACCACCTTGTGTTTTCCTTCCACTGTACTTGGATCTCATTGCTGTATGTCTGGTGCCAGTTCTTTATGTCTTGCCAAATATGTCAAAGAGTAAAATGTGAAATTAATTTGCCAAACCTTGAGCTTGAAAATACAGGACAAGATGTAATAGACCCCATACAGGCCAGTAGGCAGACTTGATTTTTTCAATCTATAGAACAGAAAATACATGGGTTTCACTTCTGTATGTCTTGAATTGATCTATTGCTTCTCAGCATAATTTATAAACATGTCAATGGGGTACTTTGTATGCTTTTTGATCAAAATGCATAGGCTCACTCACCACGACTAGGTGACCTCTTATGAGTGGGTCCTTACTCTAATTTGGGAAGCGCCACCAGGAACACTGCCTCTGCAACACAACACCTGTAGGCAGCAAGACCAAGCAGCCCAACAGCAGCCCTCATCAACCCACAGCCATAACAGCCATCATGCAGCACTTTCCCATGTGAACAGATCTCAAAAGCTCACCTTTCCATGTGGTCTCAAAAAACAGACTGAGCCCATGCAGGTAAAAACCCTTAGGCCCCTTTCACACGGGCGAGTATTCCACGCGGATGCGATGCGTGAGTTGAACGCATTGCACCCGCACTGAATCCTGACCCATTAATTTCTATGGGGTTGTGCACACGAGCAGTGATTTTCACGCATCACTTGTGCGTTGCCTGAAAATCGCAGCATGTTCCTCTTTGTGCGTTTTTCACGTAACGCAGGCCCCATAGAAATGAATGGGGTTGCGTGAAAATCGCAAGCATCTGCAAGCAAGTGCGGATGCGGTGCGATTTTAACGCACGGTTGCTAGGAGACGATCGGGATGGGGACCCTTATAACATGGTTATAAGGGAAAATAATAGCATTCTGAATACAGAATGCAAAGTAAAATAGGGCTGGAGGGGTTAAAAAAAAATACAAAATAATTAAACTCACCTTAATCCACTTGCTCGCACAGCCCGACTTCTCTTCTGTCTTCTTTTTTGCTGTGTGCAGGAAAAGGACCTGTGGTGACGTCACTCCGGTCATCACATGGTCTGTCACATGATCTTTTACCATGGTGATGGATCATGTGACGGACCATGTGATGACCGGAGTGACGTCACCACATGTCCTTTTCCTGCACACAGCAAAAAAAGAAGACAGAAGAGAAGCCGGGCTGCGCGAGCAAGTAGATTAAGGTGAGTTTAATTTAATTAACCCCTCCAGCCCTATTGTACTATGCATTCTGTATTAAGAATGCTATTATTTTCCCTTATAACCATGTTATAAGGGAAAATAATACAATCTACAGAACACTGATCCCAAGCCCGAACTTCTGGGAAGAAGTTCGGGTTTGGGTACCAAACATGCGCGATTTTTCTCACGCGAGTGCAAAACGCATTACAATGTTTTCACTCGCGCGGAAAAATTGCGCATGTTCCCGCAATGCACCGCACTTTTTCCCGCAACGCCCGTGTGAAAGAGGCCTTATGTGCATTTTTTCCACATTTTTTCCACCATGTTATAAGGGAAAATAATACAATCTACAGAACACCGATCCCAAGCCCGAACTTCTGTGAAGAAGTTCGGGTTTGGGTACCAAACATGCACGATTTTTCTCACGCGAGTGCAAAACGCATTACAATGTTTTGCACTCGCGCGGAAAAATTGCGCATGTTTCCGCAACGCACCCGCACCTTTTCCCGCAACGCCCGTGTGAAAGAGGCCTTATGTGCATTTTTCATGTAGAAAAACTGCAGCATAATGCAGTACCAGCAAAGTGAATGAGATTAGACAAATCTCATGCACACTTTTCTTTCTTTTCATGTGAAAATTGACCTGCCATGCCGATTTTTTTATTCGCTTAATGTGAATTCTTTGTGTGGATTTAAATTTTTTCAATGCAAGGGTGAGATCTGCAGAATATCTGTATGAAATCCACACCAAAAACCGCAAGTAACACATGCGCTTTGTGGTGTATATTTGGTGCAGAAATACACAGAAATCCATTAGAAAAAAACATGCAGATTTTCTGTTTTGAAACTTGCACCCATGTGCTCTCAGGGTACCCTCATACGTGGCAGAATTTTACACAGCAAATTTCACAGGTGTGGATTTTACAAAGTTGCATTTTAGTTGTGGATTATGCTGTGGATTTTCTTGTGTTTTTTTTTTCCCATAACAGAATAGGATGGAAATTTGTGAATTATGTTACAGATTTCTGTGTGGATTACATCTCCATTGAAATGAATGGAGACATGGGTTGATGGAAGAGTTCTGCTACCATAAAAAAAAACAAAATAAAAAAAAAAACATAAGAGAGTGGTGGTGTTGTGCTGCTGTTGTGGGTCTTGCTGCCTGCATGTGCTATGTTGGTTGACATGTGGAGTTATGCCAAATTAAAGTAGGGACCCACTCAAGAGAGGCCATCTTGACTTAGTGAGTGGGCCTTTGCATTTTGATGAAGACATATACTAAGTACTGTGTGTATGATGTGTAGATGTGCGATCCATGTCTTTTTTTTACAGATTGGCACACTTGATTTTGTGTGTCTTCTCCACTTCCACTTATGTGATCAAAACAGGAGCCTGCTGTCATACAATTATCCAATATAAAGAACAGAAGTGGACTTATTCGAGGTCATTTACATAACTTGTATGCAAGTTTTCTGGTGCACATTTTTGGAAAAAGTTTGTGACTTTTGAGTTCCTACGCTAAGCATAAGGGTTCCCAATCCCAACACATATACTATAATTTAAAACACAAAACTGGGGTAATTGTAACTTTTAATGTAGCTAAGCTCCTAGCTGGTGTAAATTTCAATTTCTGGCTGACAGACATCACAGAAGGGACACATTTATTAAGAGATCTTGGCTGCATCTTGCTCAGATGGCCTTATTAGGACTGGCATATAAAATGTGAGTCTTTAGGGAAAAGAACCCCCATTGTGTGATTTATTTAGCCTCCATTTGGCAAAGTCAAATGGGGACATTTATCAAATGTGTTTGGCATTAAATTGTTGCATTGTTGGCACACAATTGCAGTTGTGCAAATTTTGGAATCTTTAGGCCTCCTGCGCCACCCTGCACCACTTGCAAGAGTGGAGTGTGGTGTTGTATAGATCACTTTTATGTCTCATTTATCTTATGTGACTATTTTAAAAGTCAAAGAAATGTAGCATATTTACATGAGCCATCCCCCTGGCATACTTTCACTGTCTAGACACAACCACATTGCACTTGAGCCAAATTTATTATATATATATATATATATATATATATATATTTACATAAATTTGGTATAGGTGTGTATAGCAACTCGAGTCTAAATACTTATCTCAAATACACCCATAATGATAAATTTCCCCCACAGTCTATAGAATGTGATCCCAGCTTTAGTCCTTGGAGTGAGGTAAGGGAGAGAACACTGAATTTCCAAGACGTACCATAGGATATGACAATGGGACTGTTCCAGTATATCCAATTCAGTAGGCTTAGCTATATTGTGCATAAGGCCTATAAGTGGTGTAAGTGCTTTAATAGGTCTGCCTGAGGAGTCATTTACTAAAGAATGGCGTTTCACACTTTTTGGAAAAGTGATGAGGGTGTAGGAAAAACTTAAAGGTTGAGAATTTTGAAAACAATACAATACACAATATGCAAATTTTCTGTACCAAAGAAACTGCCATAGAACATTACTTGAATCCCATGGTGTTTTGTAAATTGGGCTAGTGAAAGGTAAATACAGTATTTCCTTGTATAGTACTCATGGAAGGTATCAACCGTAGATGCACTCCTGTATTTATGAATTCAACACAAACCATGATGATCTCTAACCTTTGTGTTTTTTTTCTTTTTAACCTTTAGATGATTCTCTTTACGAGTCTCCGGAGCCTATCTTCACCAGCAATAATTCGGGCCTAAGTCTCAGGGTCCCTCACTCCAGCCTTGGTTTTCTTCTGTTTTGGACTATCATAGTCTTGTAGCTATTTGATGGTGAAACATCAGCATACAGAAGAGGGAGAAAAAAGGAGCAAAGAAGAGACTGACATCTGGAAATCTGGAACATTTGTATGAGACACAAACGGAAAAGAAGTGAATTTCCCTCATGAGAACAGTGTGAACGATCTTGATTTCTGGTGACATCTAAATGAGGGCAAAGCTTTGCTGATTAAATTGGGGCCCACAAGCGCAGGTTTGCTGGAATTTGGAGCTTTCCAGTAACTTGCTTTTTACATTTTCAGACCAAATGTATAGTCTTTTTATTTTGTATTCTTAGTATGTTTCCTGCTTTTGCACCAGTAGAACAACATAATTGTGGAGATTCTTTTCCAATATGTATGTAATGGGTTTCGGCTCACTCTAGCTATTCTGTCATCTGACATTTCCTTCCATTCACCTGTCATATTCTATCCCAATTTCTCTACAAACAGTATGGATTCATATTGTGAAATAATTTTTGGATGTGTAAGGTTCAAATATGGAGGGACCAAGATTGGTTATCATGCCCCTGTCTCCAAGACCACATAAGGCAGCCAAAAAAAAACAACACAATTGTTTGTCTTCTGTAATAGCTTTCTAGAGCTTCTTTTCACTCGGACAGAAAATCACACCTAAGACCCTTATAATGTCAATTTCCCTTGTAACAATTCAGTCTTCTATCATTCTGTTCTTATGGTAACACCACTGAACAGCTAGCACTAAATAATTAACCTTCCTTTGTAAATCAGTTTATTAAGCTCTTAATCGATGAGATGTGCCATGTGAAGCTTATTGATCCAGACGTCGCCTCCTCACTGTATAAAAACCTGAATATAGTTACAGGGATATTGACATCAGTATTTTAATGGAGGATTCACACAACATTCTGTAATTCTGGGACATAAGTACTTTTTACACACTGACTGTAGTACGTTTCGGGAACATAGTAATTGCCCATTCTAGCGGGAGGGTGTCCTGTATATTATGTTTACTTCATTGCCATCAGATGTGAGTCGGAATGGAGGAACAATAGAGACAATTGCAATGTATACAGCCATTAAACTTGGACCTACATATATAAATATATATATATACATATATAAAAATTTTTTAAGTTAAAAAATTAGATGAAAAATAACATAAGTTTATATGAAACTTCAGAAATGCTGAATAACTCTATTTCTTTTGAAGAAACAGAGAATTTTGTGCCAATATCATACAGATTTCCCAAAATAAAATCTAAAAAAAAAACTTTAATGGTGCTGTAAAAAATAAAATTTGATGGGGCTGCCAGCATAGTTAAAAAGGACACTGAAGAAATCGAAGGGTCTGGATTCACAGTTACATGGTGAGTACCTTTATGGCTGTAATGTACATGTATCCACAACGCCTCCGCTTTTAGGTGGTGGCATGTTAACAACAATTTCTAACTTGCACTTAAGCTTTATGTGCTGGTCTGTCTTTTCCAGTCTTCTCTACTCCATCACCTTTTTAATGCAGCAAAAAATAAAACTTGGTGTTGTTTCTCAAGCTCCTATGCTCCAGTGACAAATAAAAACCTATACTTTGTCTGTTTTATTCTCCATCTGTGATTCTCCCATCTCATCACTCGGTATCTGTCTGCCTGCTATAGGTGCAAGTCTCAGACACTTCATCCATGTGTGTAAATAGAGCCAGCAGGTATACTGTGATTTTCTATGTATTGCTGACAATGAATTTTATGGAAGTTGTATGATTTATAGACTAGGAAGCAAAAACTTGCAATAAAATACATTTTATCCACTCTCGCTTTTTTCGGATGTTGCCTTGGGTCATATTTTTTAAAAGATCTATAAAAATGAAATGGAATATTTAATTTTTTTCTTTACTTACATTACTTCCAAGGATTTCTCTTTCCCACCTAGTGGGCAATCATACCGACTTTTATGATCTTTCAAAAACAGTATTTGGCAAGGGTGAAATCATTTAAACAGCATCAACTGTTTATGCTTTGTACGAACTGTAAGGTGGAGATTTATCATAGACTAGCGGTTAACCCTGGTCTATGATCTCCTCTGCGCTGCCGGAAGAAGCACCTAATTTATGGCGAGGCACAGGTTTCATCATAAGTTAGCCGCATCTTTGGAAGTCCGTGTGCCTCCGAGCGGCCATAGATTTCAGTCTTTATTTATGCCAGAAAACTGGCCCTCTCCATGTCCCTTTTTGAGAAAGTCGTGAAGGCAAAACAGAAATGGCACTTGCGACAAAATTTGTCGCAAGTAGTGCTGATCAAGCACCGTAGTGCTTGGGGGCTCAGGCCAAACACCCGAGTATAATGGAAGTCAATGGGAGAACCCGAGCATTAAACCAGGCAGGCACCCCCTGCTGTGAAGAGGGGAGGGTGCCTGGTTCATAGGAAAATGTCAGAAATTGATGGAAACACCACCGAAATGGTTTGGGAACAGCATAAGGAGGATGTCTGAATGTATCTTGGACTCCCAGTTCACTGCTGGGAACGATGTTTTCTAATTAGTACGCCACAGACTGACAATAATAATAGAGGAAAAATTGTTAGGAAACTCTTTCCTGTATATTTACTTGTAAATAAAGTGCAAGTTCAGCAAAAATTTTTTTAGTTTTTCGGAACTGGGGCCATGATTAAGGGGGACGGCTGGTGGCCACGGTATTGCGCCGCTAGAGGTGAAATTCGTGGACTGGCACAAGACGAACCACAGTGAAAGCATTTGCCAAGAATGTTTTACAATGAAAGTTGGAGGCTTGAAGACGATCCGACAGGCGATACGGTGGCGTTTTTCCCATGACCCGCCGAGCAGCTTCAGGGAAACCAAAGTTTTTGGGTTCCGGGGTGAGTATGGTTGCAAATCTGAAACTTTAAATAATTGATGGAAGGGCACCACCAGGAGTGGAGCCTACGGCCTAATTTGACTCAACACGGCAAACCTCACCCGGCCCGGACACGGAAACGATTGACAGATTGATAGCTCTTTCTCGATTCTGTGGGTGGTGGTGCATGGCCGTTATTAGTTGGTGGAGCGATTTGTCTGGTTAATTCCGACGAGACTCCTCCGTGCTAATTAGTTATGTGACCCCTGGCGGTTAGGATTGTGTTGACCAGACTCTTATGGGAGAGTGCCTGCTGCTTAGCTGACCATGGAAAAAATTATGGTTGAGGGCCTGCAGGTGAACTGACCATCGCAAACATTATGGGCGAGGGCCTGCTGCCCCTTTGTTGACTCTAGTTAACTTCTGCCTGATCGCACGGCCCTCTGACGTCGATGATCCATTTGGATGTCTGCCCTATCAATATTTCGATATTCGTTTATGCACATAACATAGTGACCACGGGTAACGGGGAATCAGTGTTCGATTCCGGAGAGGGAGCCTGAGATACGGCTACCACATCCAAGGAAGGCAAGCGGGGGGCGCGCAAATTACCCCCGCTTCTGCTCTTTGGAATGTGGGCCCCTTTGCCCACCTAGGCTGCAAAAAAGTGCCACACATGTGGTATCGCCGTATTCAGGAGAAGTTGGGGAATGTGTTTTGGGGTGTCATTTTACATATACCCATGCTGGGTGAGATAAATATCTTGGTCAAATGCCAACTTTGTATAAAAAAATGGGAAAAGTTGTCTTTTGCCAAGATATTTCTCTCACCCAGCATGGGTATATGTAAAATGACACCCCAAAACACATTCCCCAACTTCTCCTGAGTACGGCGATACCAGATGTGTGACACTTTTTTGCAGCCTAGATGCGTAAAGGGGCCCACATTCCTTTTATGAGGGCATTTTTAGACATTTGGATCCCAGACTTCTTCTCACGCTTTAGGGCCCCTAGAATGCCAGGGCAGTATAAATACCCCACATGTGACCCCATTTTGGAAAGAAGACACCCCAAGGTATTCAATGAGGGGCATGGCGAGTTCATAGAAATTTTTTTTTTTTTGGCACAAGTTAGCGGAAATTGATTTTATTTATTTTTTTCTCACAAAGTCTCCCTTTCCGCTAACTTGGCACAAAAATTTCAATCTTTCATGGACTCAATATGCCCCTCACGGAATACCTGGGGGTGTCTTCTTTCCGAAATGGGGTCACATGTGGGGTATTTATACTGCCCTGGCATTCTAGGGGCCCTAAAGCGTGAGAAGAAGTCTGGAATATAAATGTCTAAAAAATTTTACGCATTTGGATTCCGTGAGGGGTATGGTGAGTTCATGTGAGATTTTATTTTTTGACACAAGTTAGTGGAATATGAGGCTTTGTAAGAAAGGGGTGATCAATGACAGGGGGGTGATCAATGACAGGGGGGTGATCAATGACAGGGGGGTGATCAGGGAGTCTATATGGGGTGATCACCCCCCTGTCATTGATCACCCCCTATAAGGCTCCATTCAGATGTCCGTATGTGTTTTGCGGATCCGATCCATCTATCAGTGGATCCGTAAAAATCATGCGGACATCTGAATGGAGCTTTACAGGGGTGTGATCAATGACAGGGGGGTAATCAATGACAGGGGGGTGATCAGGGAGTCTATATGGGGTGATCACCCCCCTGTCATTGATCACCCCCCTATAAGGCTCCATTTAGATGTCCGTATGTGTTTTGCGGATCCGATCCATCTATCAGTGGATCCGTAAAAATCATACGGACATCTGAATGCAGCCTGACAGGGGGGGTGATCAATGACAGGGGGGGTAATCAATGACAGGGGGGTGATCAGGGAGTCTATATGGGGTGATCACCACAGTCATTGATCACGCCCCTGTAAGGCTCCATTCAGACGTCCGTATGCGTTTTGCGGATCCGATCTATCTATCAGTGGATCCGTAAAAATCATGCGGACGTCTAAATGGAGCTTTACAGGGGTGTGATCAATGACAGGGGGGCAATCAATGACAGGGGGGTGATCAGGGAGTCTATATGGGGTGATCACCACAGTCATTGATCACGCCCCTGTAAGGCTTTATTCAGACGTCCGTATGCGTTTTGCGGATCCGATCCATCTATCAGTGGATCCGTAAAAATCATGTGGACATCTGAATGGATCTTACAGGGGGGTAATCAATGACAGGGGGGTGATCAGGGAGTCTATATGGGGTGATCACCACAGTCATTGATCACGCCCCTGTAAGGCTTTATTCAGACGTCCGTATGCGTTTTGCGGATCCGATCCATCTATCAGTGGATCCGTAAAAATCATACGGACATCTGAATGGAGCTTTACAGGGGTGTGATCAATGACAGGGGGGTAATCAATGACAGGGGGGTGATCTGGGAGTCTATATGGGGTGATCACCACAGTCATTGATCACGCCCCTGTAAGGCTTTATTCAGACGTCCGTATGCGTTTTGAGGATCCGATCCATCTATCAGTGGATCCGTAAAAATCATGCGGACATCTGAATGGATCTTACAGGAGGTAATCAATGACAGGGGGGTGATCAGGGAGTCTATATGGGGTGATCACCACAGTCATTGATCACTCCCCTGTAAGGCTCCATTCAGATGTCCGTATGCGTTTTGCGGATCCGATCCATCTATCAGTGGATCCGTAAAAATCATGCGGACATCTGAATGGAGCTTTACAGGGGGTGATCAATGACAGGGGGGTGATCAATGACAGGGGGGTGATCAGGGAGTCTATATGGGGTGATCACCACAGTCATTGATCACGCCCCTGTAAGGCTTTATTCAGACGTCCGTATGCGTTTTGCGGATCCGATCCATCTATCAGTGGATCCGTAAAAATCATGCGGACATCTGAATGGAGCTTTACAGGGGGGTGATCAATGACAGGGGGGTAATCAATGACAGGGGGTGATCAGGGAGTCTATATGGGGTGATCAGGGGTGATCAAGGGTGAATAAGGGGTTAATAAGTGACAGGGGGGGGGGGTGTAGTGTAGTGGTGCTTGGTGCAACATATTACTGAGCTGCCTGTGTCCTCTGGTGGTCGATCCAAACAAAGGGGACCACCAGAGGACCAGGTAGCAGGTTTATTAGACGCTGTTATCAAAACAGCGTCTAATATACCTGTTAGGGGTTAAAAAAAATCACATCTCCAGCCTGCCAGCGAACGATCGCCGCTGGCAGGCTGGAGATCCACTCTCTTACCTTCCGTTCCTGTGAGCGCGCGCGCCTGTGTGCGCGCGTTCACAGGAAATCTCGGCCATCGCGAGATGACGCATATATGCGTGACTCTGCGCAGGGCTGCCACCTCGGGAACGCGAATCTGCGTTAGGCGGTCCAGAGGTGGTTAAAGTTTCTGATCAGAAACTGCAGAAAGCGCAGCAAATCGCAGGTCTGAATTGACCTGCCGTTTGCGGCGATCGCCGATACGGGGGGGGGGGGGGGGGGGTGACAGGTTGTGACAGGATGCCTGCTGAATGATTTCAGCGGGCATCCCGTTCCGATTAACCCCCGCGGCGCTGCAATCGCATTTTAAAGCCATGACGTACCGGCACGTCATGGGTCCTTAAGGACTCGGGAAACATGCCGTACCGGTACGTCATGCTAAGGGGTTAAAAGGACTTTTGGGTGTCTGAAAAGTTTTTTGTATAAAAATCTTCTGATTAAACTCCCTACACTGTCTGTCCCTTGCTATGCACAGCTCTCCCTAACACTGAGCAATTTAGCGCAGGTTGCGCTACAAACATATATTGCTACTGTCACACACAATAGTCCTTACAAGGACTTTTGGGTCTCTGAAACGTTTTTGTACAGAAATAATATTCAATTACACTCCCTACGCTGTCTGTCCCTTGCTATGCTCAGCTCTCCCTGACTTCGAATGAGCCGAACGCGCGTCATCGGGTGCTATATAGCACCCGATGACGCGTTTCGGCCAGCCAGTCACTGTAATGGCTTTTCGACCACGTCCTCTGAGATTTTCCACAGTGCGGAGCATCTTGTATTTTTTGCTCAAATGTAAATAAAAGCTGAGAAATGTTTTTTTTTCCCCACAATAATGCCCGTTGTACATCATCTTATTATCTTTTGGGAGACACCTATGTCATTTTCCATCAAAAAATTACTTGCTGGTTGAATAAAAGTGACTTTAAGTAAAAATTTGGGGTATGAATAATTATGGGCAGCACTGTATATCCAAACTTAGACACTATCAGTTTCAACTCATACAGCTTGTGAAAGTTTTGCATTTTGTATGTTTAATATTATTGCAAACTCATACCTACAATGGCAAAACGCAGAGCATCACAATGCAAACTGGAACCAACTAAACATGTAAGGATAATATGTAAGAAAATCCCAAATTCTTTCTGGTACATCTAAGAGGGAAAAAAAAAAAAAACATTGAAAATGCCTCCCATCTTGTTTTAAAATGGTTCAAGTCCAAAGTCACACCATTCTTAAAGAGGACCTTTCATCTGGCATAACATTGTGAACTAAGTGTCATAATCTGTACAGCGGCGCAGAGCTCACAGCCTGGGAGGTTTTTTTCTCCCAGGCTGTGAGCTCTGCGCTGCGATTAGCCATCGCTACAGCCTAGGAGAAGGAGACGCCCAGGAGAACAAGGGCAGTCTCCTCCTACTATAACCAAGTGACCGAACATACCGGAGGACATAGCAGGAGGACGGAGTGGCGCCCAGGTATAATAGTAAGTGCAGTGAGATCCCTGGGTGCCGCTGTACAGATCATGACACTTAGTTCACAATGTTTTGCCAGATGAAAGGTCCTCTTTAAATCTATTGTGACTCTTGCCTCTGTAGCTTCATATAGAGAAAAGTAATCTACATGCTTTAAATATGCACTGAATTAAAGGAATTCTCTTGACAAAATGCAGTGAGAGGTCACCCAAGGTAGGTCACTGATCCAGGGATTTATTCTGATTGTATATTTAGAGTTGGGAAGTATTATTTTGAGGAAAAATTGATTCTGGCTCATGGGGGTTTTGTTGCCTTCCTCTGGATGCAGGATAACAGGCTGAACTGAATGGACATATGTTTTTTTGACCTTACAAGCTATGTTACTATTCCTTACGTAAAGTAACCTTGCACTAGATGTAACTCAGTGTATCAATTTCAACAGGAATACTCTTTTAGATAGGTGTAAAGGTGAATAATATAATACATAAAATACCTGATAATAGACTTTCATAATATAATGGCAAGCTATACACTACAAGATAAGGTCCTATCAATGTGTATAGTGTAAAAAATACTTATGGTGGGATATAAATATAGTATAAATACCAGTAATTAACTAGTAATTCCTTCACTCTGTGAAATCTACCTTACAGAAATCCACAAAAGACCTAGTGATCTCCACATACATATACATTTACTAGGTCTTTGTCTAAAAAAAAAAAGGGTTTAGGTTAATGGCATTTGTCTATATTGCCAAAACCAGAACTTTATAGTATAAATTCTTAGCAATCAAAGTAAGCCAGGAGAAAATGGTAGCTTTGCATTAAACAAGCTCAGGGCCAATGTCAAGCACTTGGCAGTAACAGAGATCCACAGGAGAACATTTAGATATTTTTCCTCTGCAATTTATCTGTTGATATTCTGAAGATAAAAACACACCCGAGAAAGCAGTTCTCCATGGAGCATATTATATGATTGCTGGTTACAAAAATATATAAATAAGTATAAACATTCACTGCCCTCATGAAAGAAGCAGAAATATTGTGGCTGCTTGTGTATCTGTTTAGAAATATATACACAGATGTGAAGGTCAAAGCATATTTGCAAGCGTTTCAAAATGTTACCCGGTAAAACTTGCTCTGAGCCTAAGGGCTCATGCACATGAACGTATTTTCTTTCCGTGTACATTCCGTTTTTTTTGCGGACCGTATGCGGAACCATTCATTTTAATGGGTCCGCAAAAAAACCGGAAGTTACTCAGTGTGCATTCCGTTTCCGTATGTCGGTATTTCCGTTCCGCTAAAAAACATAACATGTCCTATTATTGTCCACATTACGGACAAGGATAGTACTGTTCTATTAGGGGCTAGCTGTTCCGTTCCGCAAAATACGGAACGCACACGGACGTCATCCGTATTTTTTGCGGATCCGTTTTTTGCGGAACGAAAAATACATACGGTAGTGTGCATGAGCCCTAAGGGTGAGTTAGAAATGGTTGACCTTTGTATACTACAACTCTTATTATAGCCTGCATATTGAGCTAGGTTCAGGTGACTACAATGAAACATATTATTAATCAGAATTTTGGCATTCAAGTACTAAATGATTAGATATATACTCCCAGTTTATCAGGATGGGCATCCATCCAACCTATCTAGCTTCTCCCTCAGCTGTCCCGGCAATCAGAACCCACTTGCCATTCCTTGCCAGGTCTCCCAGGTCTGTCCCTAGGGTGCATGTGCACTCTCCGGCTCTTATAGACTCAGAACACAAGTCTTTACCCTAGTCTTCACCAGCCAGTGGATGGCCACCTCAGGGTATTTAAGGTACCTTCTCCTAGAGGAGGGTGCCTAAGCAATAGATTGTCCTGTTTGCCGGTTCCCTGCAAAAGTTTCCTTTTCTGTTTGTCTGCCTGTGTACTTACTTCTGCTAGTTTACTGATCTTGACCCTCTGCTGCCTTACCTGAAATCAGATATGTTTCATGGATTAACTGATCAGTAGTGTTCTGTAAACCCACAACCACACCGATCAGCAATTTGTTGTATCTCTATTGGTAGAAATTGGTGCAGGAGCTACACAGCACTGTCAACATTGTAGTGGAGGGAGCTTGCTACTGTAACACTGCTTCTATTGACTTTAATGGTGGAATCTGTTGTGTGTTGTTCATCTGAGGTTGTAGTTATTTTATGACCTTCTAAAAATCATATCCACAGAATTCAAAGAGAGTGTCCTTTGTCTTTCTCATGACTATATGTGAGCCTGTGGAGTGAATGGGCATACAAAGTTTCAGCAAGGTGTGCTGGTGGCTCTCGCGCTGGCTGAGAGGCCAGCACAATAGGATATGATTGTAGTAATGAACCCCAGAAACAGCTGTGGTGGGAAGAGACACATTTAAACAGTTTAGTTGTAAGGTGGTGTAGTAGGGGGAATTCCAAATTTAAATGACATTGTGTGTTGGTGGAGATAGGCAGATGGTGTAGATGGTGTAGGGATTATTTACCGCTTGAGGACCAGAACAACTTATACAATACAATGATCTTGAAGGTGTGGCCTACCAGAAAATTGGCAAGAAAAGAGTCTACTGATCTCTAAGTTAAAGCTTAAAACACAAAGCTGCATGCTGCCTCAGTGATTAACTCTGTTCCCTTGCAGTACAAGGGGCAAAAACGGCATGGAGTTAGTGTGCTCTCACATGTCTGCATGGGTTTCATCCAGGTACTCCAGGTCACTCTCACTCTAAAATAGCTGATAGGTTCATCTGAATTAGAGTGTGAGCCCTAATGTAGATAAAGACTAATGTGAGTGATGACAGCACTAAGGAAATGTTGGCATGATATAAATGAAAAACTGAATGGTTGAATATGAACAATCTATCTATCTGCAGTAACCCAGAGGATCTCTACAAAGGGTTAATTTAATGCAAAAGAGTTAACCTTATGTTAAGAGTAATGTTAAAGTCCTTTTTCTCTGCACTATATATATACAATCCTCAATAGTTATGTATGAGCAACAAATATTTAACTGTCTAGTCATGCGAGCTAGGGGCAACACGTGCAGGTGTGAGCTCTTGAGAAGTAGACCTCGAGAGAATCTTTCCCAGGGAATTATCATTCCTGAGGTTTAAACTCAACTATGAGACTAAACTGGAAGGAAAGAGAATGGAACATATTTCTGTTGGTTGAGAACCACTTCAAAGGCGGTGTCTGGAAAGACAGTAATGTACAGCACGTTTATGCCAATCAGACTTTACTGCTTGTGGAAAGGGTATATTGCTTTGGCACCCACCACATTGTAAAAAGCACTGGCCATCTGATCTAATACCTGCACCTCTCAGCCTGGCAACTGCAGAAATAGTTAATAAGAATGGAATTGTATGCCTGGGTTATTTTGGAAGATTGGAAAGTGAACTTAGAGTGAGACTCAGGGAGGATTACTACCATCATCGCTGCTGCCTATACACAGTTAAAATACCTGTGATATACCTCAGAACTGGGCCTGTTGCTACTATATGTATTAGTATTCCCATCTTCTGTTCAGCAAAGAAAGACTTTATTTATTGCAACCAAACGGACCTGATTATTGACTCCAAAATTCATCCGCTGGCCCCTACTACTGCCCTTCTAATGCACCTAATGCATCTACCTAACATCAAGGTCACCCCAGCCACCATCAAACAGGAGCCCCATCTTATCTACTGTATCTAGCCATCTATCATATACACTCACCTAAAAAAATATTAGAAACACCTGTTCTATTTCTCATTAATGCAATTATCTAGTCAACCAATCACATGGCAGTTTCTTCAATGCATTTAGGGGTGTGGTCCTGGTCAAGACAATCTCCTGAACTCCAAACTGAATGTCAGTATGGGAAAGAAAGATGATTTAAGCAATTTTGAGCGTGGCATGGTTGTTGGTGCCAGACGGGCCGGTCTGAGTATTTCACAATCTGCTCAGTTACTGGGATTTTCACGCACAACCATTTCTAGGGTTTACAAAGAATGGTGTCAAAAGGGAAAAACATCCAGTATGCGGCAGTCCTATGGGCAAAAATGCCTTGTGGATGCTAGAGGTCAGAGGAGAATGGGCTGACTGATTCAAGCTGATAGAAGAGCAACGTTGACTGAAATAACCACTCGTTACAACCGAGGTATGCAGCAAAGCATTTGTGAAGCCACAACACGCACAACCTTGAGGCGGATGGGCTACAACAGCAGAAGACCCCACTGGGTACCACTCATCTCCACTACAAATAGGAAAAAGAGGCTACAATTTGCACGAGCTCACCAAAATTGGACTGTTGAAGACTGGAAAAATATTGCCTGGTCTGATGAGTCTCGATTTCTGTTGAGACATTCAAATGGTAGAGTCCGAATTTTGCGTAAACAGAATGAGAACATGTATCCATCCTCTGATGGCCAGAAGGATAATGCACCATGTCACAAAGCTCGAATCATTTCAAATTGGTTTCTTGAACATGACAATGAGTTTACTGTACTAAAATGGCCCCCACAGTCACCAGATCTCAACCCAATAGAGCATTTTTGGGATGTGGTGGAACGGGAGCTTCGTGCCCTGGATGTGCATCCCTCAAATCTGGTGTTCCTAATAATTCTTTAGGTGAGTGTATATATCCTATTCTGCCTATCTATCTATCTATCTATCTATCTATCTATCTATCTATCTATCTACGGAAGTTTTATTTACCTTTCTAAGAACCATTTGATAGTCTAACAGGTATTAATATAGCAACTATTAGATCCCATTCACACCAGATTACAGGAGCTTTACAGTATATTTGTGTGTTTGTAGGCCTGTTGGATATCACATATGCTTTTGCCAACATGAATGTTAGGTGACTGGGGATAATTTGCAGCAATTACTCACAATGTAAAAAATGTGTTTCTCATTATGCGTGTTTGTCCTCTACATTCTGCCCTCTGACTTACATTTGCCAGGTGCCGTGTCTAAGTACAGCCTGTCATTGTTTGCTTCAAGCGTTTAATAAGCATCTTTCCCAAATGACTTGTTTATTCTCCCTTGTATTACTAAATATATAGAATGTGTGTCCTGGAAGCTTAATGTCAGTTTAATCATGTTGTAACATTACTCATCTGAACAGTTATAGACATCTATATGGATTTCTGGTCAAATATTTTTTACTACCTCAAAGGTTTGGAAAAATCCTACCTCCTGTAGAAATTAGCCTATGTCATTTGATCAAATTGTGACTTCGAATATATGAGAAATGCACAGAAAATTAGGAGGATACCCAGGAAATTAACTATTTGAAATGACCCTACTAGTGTTGATCGAGCGCCAAAGTGCTTGTGTGCTCGGGCCAAACACATCAGTATGCTTGTGTGCTCTACCGAGCACCTGAGCACAATGGAAGTCAATGGGAGAACCCCAGGCACCCCCTGCTCGGAAGAGAAGAGGGTGTCTGGCTCACAAAAAAAAGTAAAAAATTTATGGAAACCCCACAAAATAGTTTGGAAACAGCATTGGGAGGATGTCTGGATGTATCTTGGACTCCCATTACCTATGACATACAATAGACAACCACACAAAGGCTATATGCCAAAAGCCAGGTATGTGCAAGCCAACAATCTATCCATGAGACAGATAACAGTCAGCATACCTTACAATGGCAGCCTTGTGTACTATGAGACATTCCAAACCAGCTCTCATCTGACTGAGAGCCAGTAAGCCTCAAACTTACTTCATAGCTGTTGGATGGCTTGGGTGGACCTGCGCACCTAGATCAATATCATTAGGGTGACAAAAAGTTTTCTGATTGTCCTAACATAATAGTCAATAACCTTTCTATACAGTTTTGTCATATAAACTCATTTGCATAAACATGGGCATATGGGAAAGACATGAGATAAAAATTTGTGATTAGAATATTCACGATCTACACTACTCATGAACAGTGCCATCTATTGGTTTCATAGTCTTATGACAAGACTATTAGACTATGAGTCTTATGACAAGACTATTAGTCTTGTCATAAGACTGTGAAGCCAATAGATGGCACTGTTCATGAGTCATTACAAGCAGGGCAATAGTCCTCAGATACACCCTAGACCCTAGCAAGCTTGTATTACAGCTAATAAAGTGCTAGAAGATGTGTGAATGATATCAGCAATCCGATATACACCTCAGTGTTAGCGCAGGCTATTATAGGCTGAGTTTTACAAGGTGTGTGGACTTTTTTGAGCAGGGTGCCCCACTTACTAGCACTCAAGAAGATAAACCAGCGCCATTGGTTTCATAGTCTTATGACAAGACTAATAGTCTTGTCATAAGACTATGAAACCAATAGATGGCGCTGTTCATGAGTAGTGTAGATCGCGAATATTCTAATCACAAATCACAAATTTTTATTGCAAATTTTCCATGCAAATGGTTTTTCTGCTGAAAAACAAGGCAGATTCTGCTCATTTTCATGTCTTTCCCATATGCCCATGTTTATGCAAATGAGTTTACATGACAAAAAAGATATGTATAGAAAGGTTATTGAATATTATGTTAGGACAATCAGAAAACTTTTTGCCACCCTAATGATATTGATCTAGGTGTGCAGGTGCACCCAAGCCATCCAACAGATATGAAGCAACTTTGAGGCTTACTGGCTCTCAGTCAGATGTGAGCTGGTTTGGAATGTCTCATAGTGCACAAGGCTGCCATTGTAAGGTATGCTGACTGTTATCTGTTTCATGGATAGATTGTTGGCTTGCACATACCTGAATTTTGGCATATAGCCTTTGTGTGGTTGTCTATTTTATGTAATAGGAGTCCAATATGCATCCAGCCATCCTCCTATTACTGTTTCCAAACAATTTTGAAAGGGTTTACATCAATTTCTAACCTGTTTTTGTGAACCAGACACCAGCTCTTCTTCAGAGCAGGGAGTGCCTGGTTTGAGGCTCGGTTCTCCCATTGACTTTTATTGTATTGAATTGTACTTGAGCACACACAGTATTAGGCCG
Organism: Bufo bufo; assembly: GCF_905171765.1. Lineage (NCBI taxonomy): Eukaryota > Metazoa > Chordata > Amphibia > Anura > Bufonidae > Bufo > Bufo bufo. Next base: position 450,267,952 of record NC_053390.1, on the reverse strand, counting down.
AGCATGTTAGCTCAACACTAGACCCTACTCTTGTTATGCTAGTTTTACATCTGTGGCAGAGCTCTCCGGACGGGATGTTCTGCTTGTGGAAAGATAACAGCCTGTCAGAGTTCCCCAGATCCGATATTGCCACCTGCCCAACGGATGCCATTGACAGAGCTCCAGCCGTTACCCAGCAAATATATCTGAAATCAGACGGACAAAAAAAGCTGCACTCAACAATTTTTGTCTGGCCGATTCCTGGCATTCTCTGCCAGAACAGCCAGCCCCAGATGTAAAAGTAGATTACTCTATGGGTTTAATTTCTAGCATTAAAGAGGTTTCATCTGTACCCAGGATAAGTAAGATCCCTGGGACCCCTAGCAATAACAGGCTGTTTCTGTTAGCCACATAGACTTTGAATTGATGCATGCCTGAGTGCCACTCAGTTGAAACTCTTCACTGAGGTCATGCATTGAAGAGGAACAGAGGTCTTGGGACCCTAATTCTAGGTGATCTTACATTTATTGCCTATCCTGTCTATACATCATAAAGGCTCTTTGTGAGAAAACACCTTCAAGATAAGGTAGGTCTTCTTAAAAAGAAAATCTGGATGAGATTATGTCTTTATTTAATAACAACTCATTAATATAATTATGTCATTTCTGGACACAAAACATTTTATAACAAAGTATCCTTTTGTAATACATATTGCTATTTTGTAGCACAGCTATTATTTAGTGCTATAGAATGTAATTTAGTGACATGGAACACACAGCATAAAGGTATATAACCACTACACTCAAACATTTGAAATACAACGCTTCTCATGAGGATTTTTACAGAGTAAAACATCAGTTCGGTTAAGTATTAAAAAAACTATGTATTTTATTGATATAAATGCATGTCCTTGTAGTTTAAGAGCACTGTTACTACCCCTAAAGAAAGATTATAGAGTTTCTTAATTAGGGTGAAACCTGCCTTAAAGGCAAATTATCTCTGAACCAGCTGTCTGGAGACTGAAATTCATAAGCTTTAGTAAGTAACAGGGTTGCTAAAATAAACTGAATACAATATCAATAATAACCGTTATTATCATTGAAGCAAACCGATTTGATAATTTAACCCAAATGTTTAAAAAGTTTAGGTTTGAAACTTTTAAAGAAGATAAAGCTTTCCGGGCAATTGGGGCAATTTAGGTTGAATTTAATAGGAGCTGAAACAAATTGGATGACTAATTTGGCTGATTTGGACCAGAATTGAATTTTAATAAATATGCTCATGTCTAAATTGAAGTCACTACTAGAATGATTCACCCTTGACTACAGAGTTGTTTGGTCCCAATCCCAAATACTAATAAAAGAAATGCAGAGTGTTTAAAAAAGGGATGATGTCCTCTTTTTGGTCACTTCTGAAGAGTGGAGTGGGCAGGCAGAGGCTGGTGAGTGACATCACCAACCTCTGTTCTCCCACTCCACAGCAATAACCATGCTGATGTCTAAAATGAAGCATCAGCAAAGTCAAGTATAGAAGCTCAGACTTGCCCTGAAACGGCTAGCTTTGAATGAACATTCAGTCCCGATATTACATGTAAAGCAACATTGTGCTTGGAGTTAGAAAGGAACAAATCAATTCTAGACGATTCTAATTTAATCAAGGATTTACCAAACATTTGGCTTTAAAATAAAGTCAAAGTTTTGGAGCTTCAATTTGGGAAAATTGTACAAAATGATGTCCACCATTTTACACAGGCTCAGAGCAGGTGAATCTGCCGGGGAGCAGGTGAATCTGCCGGTAGGCTCCTAGTCCCCCCCCTGCACAAATGTCACATTGCACAGTACACTGACTACACTACATACAGACATGAAGTGTACAGCATCTCAACCAGTCTACAGTACAGACCAAAAGTTTGGACACACCTTCTCATTCAAAGAGTTTTCTTTATTTTCATGACTATGAAAATTGTAGATTCACACTGAAGGCATCAAAATTATGAATTAACACATGTGGAATTATATACATAACAAACAAGTGTGAAACAGCTGAAAATATGTCATATTCTAGGTTCTTCAAAGTAGCCACCTTTTGCTTTGATTACTGCTTTGCACACTCTTGGCATTCTCTTGATGAGCTTCAAGAGGTAGTCCCCTGAAATGGTTTTCACTTCACAGGTGTGCCCTGTCAGGTTTAATAAGTGGGATTTCTTGCCTTATAAATGGGGTTGGGACCATCAGTTGCGTTGAGGAGAAGTCAGGTGGATACACAGCTGATAGTCCTACTGAATAGACTGTTAGAATTTGTATTATGGCAAGAAAAAAGCAGCTAAGTAAAGAAAAACGAGTGGCCATCATTACTTTAAGAAATGAAGGTCAGTCAGTCAGCCGAAAAATTGGGAAAACTTTGAAAGTAAGGGCTATTTGACCATGAAGGAGAGTGATGGGGTGCTGTGCCAGATGACCTGGCCTCCACAGTCACCGGACCTGAACCCAATCGAGATGGTTTGGGGTGAGCTGGACCGCAGAGTGAAGGCAAAAGGGCCAACAAGTGCTAAGCATCTCTGGGAACTCCTTCAAGACTGTTGGAAGACCATTTCAGGGGACTACCTCTTGAAGCTTATCAAGAGAATGCCAAGAGTGTGCAAAGCAGTAATCAAAGCAAAAGATGGCTACTTTGAAGAACCTAGAATATGACATATTTTCAGTTGTTTTACACTTGTTTGTTATGTATATAATTCCACATGTGTTAATTCATAGTTTTGATGCCTTCATAGTCATGAAAAAAAAAGAAAACTCTTTGAATGAGAAGGTGTGTCCAAACTTTTGGTCTGTACTGTATGTTATAAAAAAAAAAAAATGGGTACCCCCTTACAGGTGTACTCTGGATGTTACAAGTTATCCCCTATCCATAGGATAGGGGATAACTATTAAATTGGTGGGAGTCCTATTACTGAGACCCTCACTGATCAGAAGAATGGCGACCCTGTACCCTTCATATCCCCCTAAATGAACAGAGCTCCATGTCAAGATGTCAAGAATGTGCTCTTGCCACTCCATTCATCTCTTCGGGAGTTCCTGAAACAGCCAAGTACAGCACTTGGCTATTTCCAGAACTTCCATAGAGACGGACGGAGTGTCCGTTTGCAAGCCTGATCTGCAGCTCTGTTCATTTTAAGGGCTTCAAGGGGCACGGAATCCCAGTTCTCATGATTAGGGATGAGTGAACCCGAACTGTATAGTACGTAAAAGTTCGGGTTCGGTGTTCGACGCTTTCTTGGCGCTTTTTGAAAGGCTGCAAAGAAGCCAATCAACAAGCGTCATACTACTTGCCCCAAGAGGCCATCACAGCTATGCCTACTATTGGCATGGCTGTGATTGGCCAGTGCAGCATGTGACCCAGCCTCTATTTAAGCTGGAGTCACGTAGCGCCGCACGTCACTCTGCTCTGATCAGTTTAGGGAGAGGATGCAGCTGCTGTTAGGGCGAGATTAGGCAGGGATTTACTCAGCTGTGAATTATTCAACTTCTGCTAGTTAATTGCTCACTGTTTTTAGGCTGCCCAGAGCGTTTTTCTGTCACTTTTTTATGGGGTGATCCGCGCCCATTTTGTGTCTTGTGGTGCGCCAGCACAAGCTGCCACCAGGTCCATTTAACCATCAATAGTGTGTTGTTTTTTTTGCTATATCCTACATCAGGGGCTTGGCTGTGCTTGCTATTTTATTGAGGGGTGAAATACAATTTCCAAAAGAGCAATACCCTAAATCTGGTGTTTCAGCTGTGGCTAGCCAATTGTAATACTGTCTGCTGTCTGGCAAAGGATATATTTTTTTCTGGGGTGAAATATAATTGCCAAAATAGCAATACCCTAAATCTGGTGTTCCAGCTGTGGCTGGACAAGTTTTATAGTGTCCATCAAAGCATAGTTTTTGTTCTGGGTTGAAATTCCCAAAATAGCAATACCCTAAATCAGTGGTTTCTGCTGTTGCAGGCCAAGTGTAAATCTGTCCGTAAAAGGGTATATTACACTCAGCGTGCATCTCCAATTGTATTTTTGTTCCGTAAAAGGGTATATTACACAAACTGTTAAATTACAATTGCTGAAAGCATAAGCCTTTAAATTTGCACGCACTATTGTGCATCTCACATAGTGTATTTCTGTCCGTAAAAGAGTATATTACATTGAAGGTGCAAATTCAAGTGCTGATAGGGTCATCCTCCATAACTTCACACGCTACCATGCATCTCCAAGTCTAATTCTGTCCGTAAACGTATACCTGTCATCCACCGCCTAAATACTAGGCCTACAATTTATATTTCTCTAAATCTGTTGTTACTGCTGTGCCTGTATTAGTGTAATACGGTACTTAAATAGATAGCCAGATAGTGTTAGGTGCCTGTAAAAAAAGGCCTGAATTTGAATTCAATACATTGGGACAAATAATTTTTTTCTTATTGTGGTGAACGGTAACAATGAGGAAAACATCTAGTAAGGGACGCGGACGCGGACATGGTCGTGGTGGTGTTAGTGGACCCTCTGGTGCTGGGAGATGACGTGGCTGTTCTGCCACAGCCACACGTCCTCGTGAACCAACTACCTCAGGTCCCAGTAGCCAGCAGAATTTACAGCGATATTTGGTGGGGCCCAATGCTGTTCTAAGGATGGTAAGGCCTGAGCAGGTACAGGCATTAGTCAATTGGGTGTCCGACAGTGGATCCAGCACGTTCACATTATCTCCCACCCAACTGAGTTGTCGCCCCTGAGGAAGCCAGAGAGCGAAACCCGGGTCGGGCAGGAGTTTGAATTGATTTTACTGTGACATGCCTGTTATCTACTATTGTCTGTGAGTAGAATAAAACCTTTTTTACCAACAAATAAGAGGGTACTTCACTATATGCCGGTCATTTAATCCTACAGAGGAGGCGATCAGAGGAGGATCGAACCCCTTGAGAGAGGAGGACGGAGGCTAGTACCCTAATTCTTTCACCTGTGCAGCGTTCGGCTGAATCTAAAGCAGCGCGGTTTCAACCCTTTTTTATTGCATGACTCTCGAGTGTGAATTACCCACCACACTATATTGGAACCAGCAGCGCAAGTAATTGTCCGTGGTCTGGGACACAGGACTGACTTTTCTATTTTCTTTATATCATAAAGTGCGGGCCGTCTGTGCGCGCTTCCGGTGTTCACATCCTCCCGCTGCTCGCCTGTCTGCGCTACAGCGTAACTTCGGCCTTCCCGCTCACCGACTCATATGCGACGTGCCCACCAGGTGGAACTCCACCTTGCACATGCTGGACAGACTGTGCAAGCAGCAGCAGGCCATAGTGGAGTTTCAGCTGCAGCACGCACGGGTCAGTCGCACTGCGGAGCAGCACCACTTCACCACCAATGACTGGGCCTCCATGCGAGACCTGTGTGCCCTGTTGTGCTGTTTCAAGTACTCCACCAACATTGCCAGTGGCGATGACGCCATTATCAGCGTTACAATACCACTTCTATGTCTCCTTGAGGACGAGGAGGACGAGGATGAGGAGGAGGTGGATGAGGATGAAGCATGTTCACAGCGGGGTAGCACCCAACGCAGCTCGGGCCCATCACTGGTGCGTGGCTGGGGGGAAACGGAGGACGATGGCGATACGCCTCCCACAGAGGACAGCTTGTCCTTACCTCTGGGCAGCCTGGCACACATAAGCGACTACATGCTGCAGTGCCTGCGCAACGACAGCAAAGTTGCCCACATTTTAACGTGTGCTGACTACTGGGTGACCACCCTGCTGGATCCCCGGTACAAAGACAATGTGCCCACCTTACTTCCTGCACTGGAGCGTGATAGGAAGAAGCGCACGTTGGTAGACGCGCTACTGAGAGCATTCCCAAATGTCACAGGGGAACAAGTGGAAGCCCAAACCGAAGGCAGAGGAGGAGCAAGAGGTCGCCAACGCAGCTGTGTCACGGCCAGCTCCTCTGAGGGCAGGGTTAGCATGGCAGAGATGTGGAAAAGTTTTGTCACCACGCCACAGCTAACTGCACCACCACCTGATACGGAACGTGTTAGCAGGAGGCACCATTTCACTAACATGATGGAACAGTACGTGTGCACACCCCTCCACGTACTGACTGATGGTTCGGCCCGGGTTTTGTCTGAACGTGTATTCAGCACGGCAGGGGGCGTCATTACAGACAAACGCAGCCGCCTGTCTACAGCCAATGTGGACAAGCTGACGTTCATAAAAATGAACCAGGCATGGATCCCACAGGACCTGTCCATCCCTTGTGCAGATTAGACATTTATAACTGCCTCCCCTTAACCATATATTCTTGTACTCCAGGGCACATCTTCATTCAATCCTCTTTTTTTAATTTTACCATTATATTGCGGGGCAACCCAAAGTTGAATGAACCTCTCCTCTGTCTGGGTGCCGGGGCCTAAAAATATCTGACAGTGGCCTGTTCCAGTGGTGGGTGACATGAAGCCTGATTCTCTGCTAATACATGAAGCCTGATTCTCTGCTATGGGACCGCTCTCCTCTGTCTGGGTGCCGGGGCCTAAATATCTGACAGTGGCCTGTTCCAGTGGTGGGTGACATGAAGCCTGATTCTCTGCTATGACATGAAGCCTGATTCTCTGCTATGGGACCTCTCTCCTCTGTATGGGTGCCGGGGCCTAAATATCTGACAGTGGCCTGTTCCAGTGGTGGGTGATATGAAGCCTGATTCTCTGCTATGGGACCTCTCTCCTCTGTCTGGGTGCCGGGGCCTAAAAATATCTGACAGTGGCCTGTTCCTGTAGTGGGTGACATGAAGCCTGATTCTCTGCTATGGGACCTCTCTCCTCTGTCTGGGTGCCAGAGCCTAAATATCTGACAGTGGCCTGTTCCAGTGGTGGGTGACATGAAGCCTGATTCTCTGCTATGGGACCTCTCTCCAATTGATATTGGTTAATTTTTTTTTTATTATTATTATTTTTTATTCATTTCCCTATCCACATTTGTTTGCAGGGGATTTACCTACATTTTGCTGCCTTTTGCAGCCCTCTAGCCCTTTCCTGGGCTATTTTACAGCCTTTTTAGTGCCGAAAGTTCGGGTCCCCATTGACTTCAATGGGGTTTGGGTTCGGGGCGAAGTTCGGGTTGAGTTCGGATCCCAAAATTCGAACATTTTCGTGAAGTTCGGCCGAACTTCTCGAACCCGAACATCCAGGTGTTCGCTCAACTCTACTCATAATCAGTGGGGTGCCAATGGTAGAACCCCTGCATATCTACAAGATAGGGGATAACTTGCAACTAGTGGAATACTCCTTTACCAAAGTACCCAGTTTATTATCATTAATGCATTGGGTGGCTGAGATGACCTTTAAGTGCAAACACAATGGGGTTCATTTATTAAGACCGGCCTCTTCTAAACCGCCACTTCTAAATGTAAGACAGCTTCCTAGCTGTCTTACATTTAGATCATTTCCTACACCTTAACCAGGCTTAGAAAATGGTAGATGAGACAGGCCTACTGACCCGTCCCCTTTCCTGCCCATGCAATGCCCACTTTTTTAGACTTGGTGTAACCTACACCCAACTTGACTATGACATAGCTGTCTGAATACAGCTGACACACTGGACTTCTCTACTGGTCAGTACACATAACTCACCATGAGGCCTGCAAAGCAGCCCCCTATATAGTATAACTCCAGCCTCAACAGTTCCCATTGTCAGCACCCACGGCTAGAAATAGTGTAGTCCATGTGCATGCTAGCTCCAGGCGGCTGCTGCTGCAGTTATATGTTTTAAAGGCATTTTTGGCGTGGATTTGTGGTCAAAAATTTTTTTGGACATTCAGCGGTGCAGTTATATGTTCTAAAGCCCTTTTTAGCGTGTATTAGTGGCAAAAAAATATATATTATTTGCCGTTCAGTGGTGCAATTATATGTTCTAAAGCCTTTTGTGGAGTGTATAAGTGGAAAACAGTAAGGGCCTATTTGCCATTCAGAGGTGCAGTTTTATATGTTCTAAAGCCCATTTTGGCGTGTATTAGTGGCACAAAAAATATTTGCCGTGGTGTGGTGAAGTGAGAAAATTACAGCTCTTTTTGGCGTGTATTAGTGGCAAAAAAATATATTATTTGCCGTTCAGTGGTGCAGTTGTACGTTTTAAAGCCCATTTTGGCGTGTATTAGTGGCACAAAAAATATTTGCCGTGGTGTGGTGAAGTGAGAAAATTACAGCTCTTTTTGGCGTGTATTAGTGACAAAAAAATATATTATTTGCCGTTCAGTGGTGCAGTTGTATGTTCTAAAGCCCATTTTGACGTGTATTAGTAGCACAAAAAAAAGTATTTGCCGTTGTGTGGTGAAGGGAGAAAACTACATCCCTTTATGGTGTGTATTAGTGGCAAAAAAAAATATATTTGCCGTTCAGTGGTGCAGTTGTATGTTCTAAAGCCCTTTTTGACGTGTATTAGTGGCACAAAAAAAAGTATTTGCCGTTGTGTGGTGAAGTGAGAAAATTATATCCATTTTTGGCGTGTATTAGTGTCAAAAAAAAATATACCGTATTTTTCGCTTTATAAGATGCATTTCCCCCCCCCCCCAAAAGTAAGGGGGAAATGGCCGTGCGTTTTATAAAGCGAATACTAGTGAGCACTTCCATTATGGAAGCGCTCACTAGTATACATTAGGTGCCGGGAGCAGGGAAGAAGCGCAGCAAGCGCTTCCAGCACTCACCCTCCTTAGTCTTCTTTGATGGGGCTGGCGCTGCACTGTCCTGACCCCGTACAGCATCAAGATGTAATGCGCGCACTATGACCTGATGCTACACGCTGTCAGGTGACAGTGCAGCGCGGGCCGGAGACCCGGAGCGGAACCGGGGCAATTCAGGACTTGTTCATTTTTATCGGAGTCAACCTGATGGGGTATAAGTAACTCAATTTTTTCCTGTCAGCAACATGTATTACATTTGGCCAGTGCACTTCCAAAATCTCCCTTCCCCCTTCCCCTCTTTGGAATGTGAGAAACTTCCTGTGCGGTTTCAAGATACCCATACATTCCTTAGTTTGTAAGTTTGAACACTCTCTTACCTTATAGGGTCATCTTGGCTCAAATGCATGCTGGCCTATGTGTTTATACCTGATTGGTCAAATGCTGTTACTATGAGTCATCTATTATGCTAATGCAGAGCTCATGTGTGTTCGTACTATAGGTCGAAACTAATGCTAACATATGATTGGATGTCAAGGAAGCTCAACCCCCTCTATTATAACTGTTTGCCAACTGTGGAATAAACCAGAATGGATTAGAACTAGACACGTGTTCAGTGTTATCCTATTCATTCTCCCGGTACCGGATAAGACTTAATTCAAGCTGATCACCGAAATCGTGTGTCAGGGACACATTAGGCAAAAAGAGTCTATATTGCCTTACAGCTTTGGGGGCTCGGTCCGTGATCGAGAGGGTCACCTTTGGGTCTGTTGCAAGAGACATCAATTTTTGTCTTCTTCGGACCTGGAGGCACTGACCAAAATCTCGACCCAAGTAAGTTGAACCATCAATTTGTTGATTTCGGTAGATTGCTGTGTCCGGGACATACGCAAAAGCTCAGGGAGCTAAAGTTGATCATAAGAGGCTCAGGGAGTCCATATCAGTAGATATAGTGCACTATAAAGATTCTGTTCAGGGAACAGAAGGTTACAAGCTTGGATTAACTCTTGTATATATAGTATAAGTATTTTAGAAGTGATAAGATTATCTGTCTGTGTGAGAGTTGACCGGGTGGTAAGTGTACGGTCACATCCCACTGTGAAATCATTCTGTTTCCATCACTGCCAACATGTAAACTTTATGTTGCATGGTCTAGTCCCACAAATTACTTTCTAGTAGGGATGAGCGAACCCGAACTGTATAGTTCGGGTTCGTACTGAATTTTGGGGTGTCCGTGACACGGACCCGAACATTTTCGTAAAAGTCCGGGTTCGGGTTCGGTGTTCGGCGCTTTCTTGGCGCTTTTTGAAAGGCTGCAAAGCAGCCAATCAACAAGCATCATATTACTTGCCCCAAGAGGCCATCACAGCCATGCCTACTATTGGCATGGCTGTGATTGGCAGGTGCAGCATGTGACCCAGCCTCTATATAAGCTTGGGTCACGTAGCGCTGCACGTCACTCTGCTGATACAAGCATAGGGAGAGGTTGCAGCTGCGACGTTAGGGCGAGATTAGGCAGATTAACTCCTCCAAAAGACTTCATTCAGTGATCGATCTACAGCTGTGGATCATTGAAGTGCTGATATTCAATTGCTCACTGTTTTTAGGCTGCCCAGAGCGTTTTTATATCACTTTTTTCTGGGGTGATCGGCGGCCATTTTGTGGCTTGTGGTGCGCCAGCACAAGCTACCACCAAGTACATTTAACCATCAAAAGTGTGGTTATTTTTTGCTATATCCTACATCAGGGTCAAGTGGTTATTTTTTGCTATATCCTACATCAGGGTCAAGTGGTTATTTTTTGCCATATCCCACATCATAGTGTGGTTATTTTTTGGCCATATACTACATCAGGGGCAAGCTGAGCTTGTGTCACCCAAGTGCATTTAACCATCAATAGTGTGGTTATTTTTTGCTATATCCTACATCAGGGTCAAGCTTTCATCAAGTGCATTTAACCATCAATAGTGTGGTTATTTTTTGGCCATATACTACATCAGGGGCAAGCTGAGCCTGTGTCACCCAAGTGCATTTAACCATCAATAGTGTGGTTATTTTTTGCTATATCCTACATCAGGGTCAAGCTTTCATCAAGTGCATTTAACCATCAATAGTGTGGTTATTTTTTGGACATATACTACATCAGGGGCAAGTTGAGCCTGTCACCCAGCGCCTAAAAAATAGGCCTCACATTTATATTCAACCAAATCTGTACTGTTTTAGCTGGTCAAGTTATTGTTTGTGACCGTCAAAGCACAGTTTTTGTTCTGGGTTGAAAAACAATTCCCAAATTTGCAATTCTCAAAATTAGTGATTTCTGCTGTATCAGGCCTACTTTAAATCTATCCCTAAAAGGGTATATTAGATTCAAGGTGCTGATAGGGTCATTCTGAAAAACTTAACACACACGCTACAGTGCAGATCCAAGTCTAATTCTGTGATTAAACGTATACCTGTCACCCAGCGACTAAAAAATAGGCCTCACATTTATATTCAACCAAATCTGTACTGTTTTAGCTGGTCAAGTTATTGTTTGTGACCGTCAAAGCATAGTTTTTGTTCTGGGTTGAAAAATAATTCCCAAATTTGCAATTCTCAAAATTAGTGGTTTCTGCTGTATCAGGCCTACTTTAAATCTATCCCTAAAAGGGTATATTAGATTCAAGGTGCTGATAAAGTCATTCTGAAAAACGTAACACACACGCTACAGTGCAGATCCAAGTCTAATTCTGTGATTAAACGTATACCTGTCACCCAGAGCCTAAAAAATAGGCCTCACATTTATATTCAGCTAAATCTGTTATTACTGGTGTGCCTGTATTAGTGTAATACGGTACCTAAATAGATAGCCAGATAGTGTTAGGTGTCTGTAAAAAAAGGCCTGAATTTTAATTCAATACATTGGTCCGAATAATATTTTTCTTATTGTGGTGAACGGTAACAATGAGGAAAACATCTAGTAAGGGACGCGGACGCGGACGTGGACATGGTCATGGTGGTGTTAGTGGACCCTCTGGTGGTGGGAGAGGACGTGGCCGTTCTGCCACAGCCACACGTCCTAGTGTACCAACTACCTCAGGTCCCAGTAGCCAGCAGAATTTACAGCGATATTTGGTGGGGCCCAATGCCGTTCTAAGGATGGTAAGGCCTGAGCAGGTACAGGCATTAGTCAATTGGGTGGCCGACAGTGGATCCAGCACGTTCCCATTATCTCCCACCCAGTCTTCTGCAGAAAGCGCACAGATGGCGCATGAAAACCAAGCCCATCGGTCTGTCACATCACCCCCATGCATATCAGGGAAACTGTCTGAGCCTCAAGTTATGCAGCAGTCTCTTATGCTGTTTGAAGACTCTGCTGGCAGGGTTTCCCAAGGGCATCCACCTAGCCCTTCCCCAGGGGTGGAAGAGATAGAATGCCCTAACGCACAACCACTTATTTTTCCTGATGATGAGGACATGGGAATACCACCTCAGCACGTCTCTGATGATGACGAAACACAGGTGCCAACTGCTGCGTCTTTCTGCAGTGTGCAGACTGAACAGGAGGTCAGGGATCAAGACTGGGTGGAAGACGATGCAGGGGACGATGAGGTCCTAGACCCCACATGGAATGAAGGTCGTGCCACTGACTTTTAGAGTTCGGAGGAAGAGGCAGTGGTGAGACCGAGCCAACAGCGTAGCAAAAGAGGGAGCAGTGGGCAAAATCAGAACACCCGCCGCCAAGAGACTCCGCCTGCTACTGACCGCCGCCATCTGGGACCGAGCACCCCAAAGGCAGCTTCAAAGAGTTCCCTGGCATGGCACTTCTTCAAACAATGTGCTGACGACAAGACCCGAGTGGTTTGCACGCTGTGCCATCAGAGCCTGAAGCGAGGCATTAACGTTCTGAACCTTAGCACAACCTGCATGACCAGGCACCTGCATGCAAAGCATGAACTGCAGTGGAGTAAACACCTTAAAAACAAGGAAGTCACTCAGGCTCCCCCTGCTACCTCTTCTGCTGCTGCCGCCTCGGCCTCTTCTTCTGCTGCCGCCGCCTCGGCCTCTTCTGCTGCTGCTGCCGCCGCCTCCTCGGCCTCTTCCTCTGCCTCTGGAGGAACGTTGGCACCTGCCGCCCAGCAAACATGGGATGTAGCACCAACACCACCACCTGGGTCACCAAGCATCTCAACCATGTCACACGGCAGCGTTCAGCTCTCCATCTCACAAACATTTGAGAGAAAGCGTAAATTCCCACCTAGCCACCCTCGATCCCTGGCCCTGAATGCCAGCATTTCTAAACTACTGGCCTATGAAATGCTGTCATTTAGGCTGGTTGACACATACAGCTTCAAACAGCTCATGTCACTTGCTGTCCCACAGTATGTTGTTCCCAGCCGCCACTACTTCTCCAAGAGAGCCGTGCCTTCCCTGCACAAACAAGTGTCCGATAAAATCAAGTGTGCACTGCGCAACGCCATCTGTGGCAAGGTCCACCTAACCACAGATACGTGGACCAGTAAGCACGGCCAGGGACGCTATATCTCCCTAACTGCACACTGGGTAAATGTAGTGGCGGCTGGGCCCCAGGCGGAGAGCTGTTTGGCGCACGTCCTTCCGCCGCCAAGGATCGCAGGGCAACATTCTTTGCCTCCTGTCTCCTCCTCCTCCTACTCAGCTTCCTCCTCCTCTTCTTCCACCTGCTCATCCAGTCAGCCACACACGTCAGCAGGCCATTCTGAAACTCATATGTTTGGGGGACAGGCCCCACACTGCACAGGAGTTGTGGCGGGGTATAGAACAACAGACCGACGAGTGGTTGCTGCCGGTGAGCCTCAAGCCCGGCCTGGTGGTGTGCGATAATGGGCGAAATCTCGTTGCAGCTCTGGGACTAGCCGGTTTGACGCACATCCCTTGCCTGGCGCATGTGCTTAATTTGGTGGTGCAGAAGTTCATTCGCAACTACCCCGACATGTCAGAGCTGCTGCATAAAGTGCGGGCCGTCTGTTCGCGCTTCCGGTGTTCACACCCTGCCGCTGCTCGCCTGTCTGCGCTACAGCGTATCTTCGGCCTTCCCGCTCACCGCCTCATATGCGACGTACCCACCAGGTGGAACTCCACCTTGCATATGCTGGACAGACTGTGCGAGCAGCAGCAGGCCATAGTGGAGTTTCAGCTGCAGCACGCACGGGTCAGTCGCACTGTGGATCAGACCCACTTCACCACCAATGACTGGGCCTCCATGCGAGACCTGTGTGCCCTGTTGCGTTGTTTCGAGTACTCCACCAACATGGCCAGTGGCGATGACGCCGTTATCAGCGTTACAATACCACTTCTATGTCTCCTTGAGAAAACACTTAGGGCGATGATGGAAGAGGAGGTGGCCCAGGAGGAAGAGGAGGAAGAGGGGTCATTTTTAGCACTTTCAGGCCAGTCTCTTCGAAGTGACTCAGAGGGAGGTTTTTTGCAACACCAGAGGCCAGGTACAAATGTGGCCAGACAGGGCCCACTACTGGAGGACGAGGAGGACGAGGATGAGGAGGAGGTGGAGGAGGATGAGGATGAAGCATGTTCACAGCGGGGTGGCACCCAAAGCAGCTCGGGCCCATCACTGGTGCGTGGCTGGGGGGAAACACAGGACGATGACAATACGCCTCCCACAGAGGACAGCTTGTCCTTACCTCTGGGCAGCCTGGCACACATGAGCGACTACATGCTGCAGTGCCTGCTCAACGACAGCAGAGTTGCCCACATTTTAACCTGTGCGGACTACTGGGTTGCCACCCTGCTGGATCCCCGGTACAAAGACAATGTGCCCACCTTACTTCCTACATTGGAGCGTGATAGGAAGATGCGCGAGTACAAGCGCACGTTGGTAGACGCGCTACTGAGAGCATTCCCAAATGTCACAGGGGAACCAGTGGAAGCCCAAGGCGAAGGCAGAGGAGGAGCAAGAGGTCGCCAACGCAGCTGTGTCACGCCCAGCTCCTCTGAGGGCAGGGTTAGCATGGCAGAGATGTGGAAAAGTTTTGTCAACACGCCACAGCTAACTGCACCACCACCTGACACGGAACGTGTTAGCAGGAGGCAACATTTCACTAACATGGTGGAACAGTACCTGTGCACACCCCTCCACGTACTGACTGATGGTTCGGCCCCATTCAACTTCTGGGTCTCCAAATTGTCCACGTGGCCAGAGCTAGCCTTTTATGCCTTGGAGGTGCTGGCCTGCCCGGCGGCCAGCATTTTGTCTGAACGTGTATTCAGCACGGCAGGGGGCGTCATTACAGACAAACGCAGCCGCCTGTCTACAGCCAATGTGGACAAGCTGACGTTCATAAAAATGAACCAGGCATGGATCCCACAGGACCTGTCCATCCCTTGTGCAGATTAGATATTAACTACCTCCCCTTAACAATATATTATTCTACTCCAGGGCACTTCCTCATTCAATACTATTTTTAATTTCATTTTACCATTATATTGCGAGGCAACCCAAAGTTGAATGAACCTCTCCTCTGTCTGGGTGCCAGGGCCTAAATGTGTGACAGTGGCCTGTTCCAGTGGTGGGTGACGTGAAGCCTGATTCTCTGCTATGACATGAAGACTTATTCTGTGCTGACATGAAGCCAGATTCTCTGTTACGCGACCTCTCTCCTCTGCCTGGGTGCCTGGGCCAAAATATGTGACAGTGGCCTGTTCCAGTGGTGGGTGACGTGAAGCCTGATTCTCTGCTATGACATGAAGACAGATTCTGTGCTGACATCAGGCCAGATTCTCTGTTACGGGACCTCTTTCCTCTGCCTGGGTGCCTGGGCCTAAATGTGTGACAGTGGCCTGTTCCAGTGGTGGGTGACGTGAAGCCTGATTCTCTGCTATGACATGAAGACAGATTCTGCGCTGACATAAGGCCAGATTCTCTGTTACGGGACCTCTCTCCTCTGCCTGGGTGCCTGGGCCTAAATGTGTTACAGTGGCCTGTTCCAGTGGTGGGTGACGTGACGCCTGATTCTCTGCTATGACATGAAGACAGATTCTGTGCTGACATCAGGCCAGATTCTCTGTTACGGGACCTCTCTCCTCTGCCTGGGTGCCTGGGCCTAAATATGTGACAGTGGCCTGTTCCAGTGGTGGGTGATGTGAAACCTGATTCTCTGCTATGACATGAAGACTGATTCTGCGCTGACATAAGGCCAGATTCTCTGTTACGGGACCTCTCTCCTCTGTCTGGGTGCCGGGGCCTAAATATGTGACAGTGGCCTGTTCCAGTGGTGGGTGACGTGAAGCCTGATTCTCTGCTATGACATGAAGACAGATTCTGTGCTGACATCAGGCCAGATTCTCTGTTACGGGACCTCTCTCCTCTGTCTGGGTGCCGGGGCCTAAATATGTGACAGTGGCCTGTTCCAGTGGTGGGTGACGTGAAGCCTGATTCTCTGCTATGACATGAAGACAGATTCTGTTCTGACATCAGGCCAGATTCTCTGTTACGGGACCTCTCTCCTCTGCCTGGGTGCCTGGGCCTAAATGTGTGACAGTGGCCTGTTCCAGTGGTGGGTGACGTGAAGCCTGATTCTCTGCTATGACATGAAGACAGATTCTGTGCTGACATCAGGCCAGATTCTCTGTTACGGGACCTCTCTCCTCTGCCTGGGTGCCTGGGCCTAAATGTGTGACAGTGGCCTGTTCCAGTGGTGGGTGACGTGAAGTCTGATTCTCTGCTATGACATGAAGACTGATTCTGCGCTGACATAAGGCCAGATTCTCTGTTACGGGACCGCTCTCCTCTGTCTGGGTGCCGGGGCCTAAATATGTGACAGTGGCCTCTTCCAGTGGTGGGTGACATGAAGCCAGATTCTCTGCTATGGCATGAAGAGACTGATTCTCTGCTGACATGAAGCCAGATTCTTTGCTATGGCATGAAGAGACTGATTCTCTGCTGATGTGAAGCCAGATTCTCTGCTATGGGACCTCTGTCCAATTGATATTGGGTCATTTTTATTTTTTAAATTTTTATTTTAATTCATTTCCCTATCCACATTTGTTTGCAGGGGATTTACCTACATGTTGCTGCCTTTTGCAGCCCTCTAGCTCTTTCCTGGGCTGTTTTACAGCCTTTCTAGTGCCCAAAAGTTCGGGTCCCCATTGACTTCAATGAGGTTCGGGTTCGGGACGAAGTTCGGGTCGGGTTCGGATCCCGAACCCGAACATTTCCGGGAAGTTCGGCCGAACTTCTCGAACCCGAACATCCAGGTGTTCGCTCAACTCTAACCAGGAGATACCTGGGTAGGTACCAGAAGTACACGCGTAGTCAGGCAGGCGGGGTCATTACCAGGCGCAACAGTGCAGTACCGAAGGATGAGGCAGAGGCGTAGTCAGACAGGCAAAAGGTCGGCAACAGGAGAGTCGGCAATCCGGGTCGGCAACAGGAGAGACAAGGCAAGCAGGCAGGGATCAGACGATAAGCAGAGTCCGGGAACGAAGTATAAATCAGGAGCACACGAGAGTATCAGGAACTAGCAAACTCAAGGACCTTGACACTGAGGCATCTGGGAAGAGGGCTGAGCCACTTAAATACCTGCAGGAGAGCCAGGGTTGGTCAGCGAGCTAACCCAGACAGCCCAGGGAGTGATGCACTCTGCCCTTAGAGCAGTGTAACATGAAACCAGCCGACCTCATGCTGTGTTCAGGGCTGAGTGGAAACTGTGGAGCGGAATCCTCAAAAGCAATACCACCTACAGAAACAGAGCCCAGGACCGCAGTGGTGAAATGGAAAGCACGACGACAGGTCACCGCTGAGTGTGGCGCCCAGGACCCCAGCAATAAGCAGGGGAACAGTGGCATACAGCAGCCGCTGTTACAGTTATAATGTGGCTGGGGGATCCCATATACTGTATATGATATAGGAAACCCTTAATAAATGGGGAACCAATAATATTTACTATAGATTTCTGTTGGTTGCACATCAGAACCAAGGCTTTACTCCTCTGATATCTCTTATGTGACTGAATGACAAGAGTAAAACTCCTACCAGACAGCATATGTGACTGAGTAACCAGAGTATAACTACTACCAGACTGCTGGAGCAAAGACGCAATTCACAGAAGTTGAAAAACATTACACTGCAAGTATTTGGCTGGCGGGCAAAACGGACAATAGACCCCATAATTTCTCTTACAAAAAATAAGACAAAATAATGAATTATAGCTGCCTGTAAGTTGTAGCCCAACTGCTCCATAGCTGTATGGTAGGGACTTGTTATCCTCCTTGCAGCAACTCCATTCTAGTCAGACTAAAGATGGTCGGTCAGGAGAAGACAAGAGTGTCTCCCTGATTACTGCTCAATAAACAATAACGATAAACTAAAGGGGGCAGTAACTCTATAAAATGTCACTTTTATTTAAATAATAGGAGATAATAAACGGCCCCTACAGACAAACAACAAGTAAGACAGATACATACATAGACTGGTACACAAGCAAGGACCAGTAAGTTAAGATGTGGGTAAAGTGTGAGTGGTGGACTGGACCAGTAATGGAAGACCGGGCACGGCTATGTCAGATCAGCTAGCCCTAGTAACTCCCTGCTTGGCCTGGTCCGCCCTATAACATATATCCTCGGGACGGGGTCCAAAAAGCCCCGCAAGAGGTGGCCCAGACAGGAGCTCTTTTCCTATGTAAATGACCCTAATGAGGTCCTAGCACATAAGGAAAAGATGGTCCGTCCAGAGGAACGAAAAACACACACAATTACCAAAAAACGTAACCCCACCACAAAATATATCCACTGAAAGGAATAAAGCGGGAGGAATACTCATGTGTATTCCTCCCGCTTTATTCCTTTCAGTGGATATATTTTGTGGTGGGGTTACGTTTTTTGGTAATTGTGTGTGTTTTTCGTTCCTCTGGACAGACCATCTTTTCCTTATATGCTAAGACCTCATTAGGGTCATTTACATAGGAAAAGAGCTCCTGTCTGGGCCACCCCTTGCGGGGCTTTTTGGACCTCGTCCCGAGGATATATGTTATAGGGCGGACCAGGCCAAGCAGGGAGTTACTAGGGCTAGCTGATCTGATCTGACATAGCCGTGCCCGGTCTTCCATTACTGGTCCAGTCCACCACTCACACTTTACCCACATCTTAACTTACTGGTCCTTGCTTGTGTACCAGTCTATGTATGTATCTGTCTTACTTGTTGTTTGTCTGTAGGGGCCGTTTTTTATCTCCTATTATTTAAATAAAAGTGACATTTTATAGAGTTACTGCCCCCTTTAGTTTATCTCCATTCTAGTCAGTTCAGTAGTCACCAACTAGAATAAAGCTGCAGTATGGAGGACCTCCAAATAACAACTACTGCCCAGAAATGATGAACCTTCCTACAGCAGAAACATTCTGGTCAATTCAATAGCGAGCCAGCTATAACGGATTTGATGTAAGGAGGACCTCCCTATAACAACTACCATCTGCCCAGAAATGATGAACCTCCCTGCAGCAACTCCATTCTAGTCAATTTAGTAGTAAACCAGCTAGAATGGAGTTGCTGTATGGAAGACCTCCCTGTAGCAACTGCTATCTGCCCAGAATTTGAAATGTTAAACCTCCCTGCATCAATTTCATTCTACTCAGTTCATAGCGAGCTGCCTGCAGAGCTTAACCCTGAGACACTGCTCCAACATCAGTGAACCCAATCCCTTAGACTGCAATAGTATTCTTTTGAAGTCTGTGGTAAAAGAGGTCAGATCACCTAAGGGAACAAAATATTACAGTGAAAAAAATAAAAATAATATAAATATATATATACAGGGAGTGCAGAATTATTAGGCAAGTTGTATTTTTGAGGATTAATTTTATTATTGAACAACAACCATGTTCTCAATGAACCCAAAAAACTCATTAATATCAAAGCTGAATATTTTTGGAAGTAGTTTTTAGTTTGTTTTTAGTTTTAGCTATTTTAGGGGGATATCTGTGTGTGCAGGTGACTATTACTGTGCATAATTATTAGGCAACTTAACAAAAAACAAATATATACCCATTTCAATTATTTATTTTTACCAGTGAAACCAATATAACATCTCAACATTCACAAATATACATTTCTGACATTCAAAAACAAAACAAAAACAAATCAGTGACCAATATAGCCACCTTTCTTTGCAAGGACACTCAAAAGCCTGCCATCCATGGATTCTGTCAGTGTTTTGATCTGTTCACCATCAACATTGCGTGCAGCAGCAACCACTGCCTCCCAGACACTGTTCAGAGAGGTGTACTGTTTTCCCTCCTTGTAAATCTCACATTTGATGATGGACCACAGGTTCTCAATGGGGTTCAGATCAGGTGAACAAGGAGGCCATGTCATTAGATTTTCTTCTTTTATACCCTTTCTTGCCAGCCACGCTGTGGAGCACTTGGACGCGTGTGATGGAGCATTGTCCTGCATGAAAATCATGTTTTTCTTGAAGGATGCAGACTTCTTCCTGTACCACTGCTTGAAGAAGGTGTCTTCCAGAAACTGGCAGTAGGACTGGGAGTTGAGCTTGACTCCATCCTCAACCCGAAAAGGCCCCACAAGCTCATCTTTGATGATACCAGCCCAAACCAGTACTCCACCTCCACCTTGCTGGTGTCTGAGTCGGACTGGAGCTCTCTGCCCTTTACCAATCCAGCCACGGGCCCATCCATCTGGCCCATCAAGACTCACTCTCATTTCATCAGTCCATAAAACCTTAGAAAAATCAGTCTTGACGTTTCAGCTTGTGTGTCTTGTTCAGTGGTGGTCGTCTTTCAGCCTTTCTTACCTTGGCCATGTCTTTGAGTATTGCACACCTTGTGCTTTTGGGCACTCCAGTGATGTTGCAGCTCTGAAATATGGCCAAACTGGTGGCAAGTGGCATCTTGGCAGCTGCACGCTTGACTTTTCTCAGTTCATGGGCAGTTATTTTGCACCTTGGTTTTTCCACACGCTTCTTGCGACCCTGTTGACTATTTTGAATGAAACGCTTGATTGTTCGATGATCACGCTTCAGAAGCTTTGCAATTTTAAGAGTGCTGCATCCCTCTGCAAGATATTTCACTATTTTTGACTTTTCTGAGCCTGTCAAGTCCTTCTTTTGACCCATTTTGCCAAAGGAAAGGAATTTGCCTAATAATTATGCACACCTAATATAGGGTGTTGATGTCATTAGACCACACCCCTTCTCATTACAGAGATGCACATCACCTAATATGCTTAATTGGTAGTAGGCTTTCGAGCCTATACAGCTTGGAGTAAGACAACATGCATAAAGAGGATGATGTGGTCAAAATACTAATTTGCCTAATAATTCTGCACGCAGTGTGTGTATATATATATATATATATATATATATATAATTCAAAACAGCCCCTTTCCCAATTTTACATATAAGAAACAATAACATTTTTTAAACATAATGAGTATTGCTGTGTCCAAAAATGTCTGTACTATTAATATATAAAAATAACTTTTCTTGCAAAAGGAAAAAACATTTACATGTGCTATTAAAAAATAGAACTTGTCTCTCATAAATAAGCCCTCATAAGGCTGTGTTAAAAAAAGAAAAGTAAAACGTTCTTGATCTTAGAAGGCAGGTAGGAAAAAACTAAAACGCAAAGACGAAAAAATCATGTTAAGCAGAATAATAAAAAAATAAAAAAAATTAAAATTAAAATGATGGTTCCAGATTATATCTAATATATAAACGTGGACAACATTTTTGGTACCCTCCCATTAAAGAAAGAAAGAACCCACAATGGTTACTGAAATAACTTGAAAGTGACAAAAGTAATAAATAAAAATTTACTGAAAATCAGCTAATGAAAATTAGACATTGCTTTTGAATCGTGGTTTAACAGAATTATTTTAACCCCTTCTACCCCAGGCCAGTTTTCGCCCTCCTGCCCAGGCTGTTTTTTTGCAAATTTGACGTGTCACTTTATGTGGTAATAACTTTGGAACACTTTTACTTATCCAAGCCATTCTGAGTTTTTCTCGTGGCACATTGTACTTCATGACAGTCATAAATTTGAGTCAATATATTTCACCTTTATTTATGAAAAAATCCTAAATTTACCAAAAAAGTTTGAAAAATTCTCAATTTTCTAAATGTCAATTTCTCAGTTTTTAAAACAGAAACTAATTCCTCATAAATTATTTATTACTTAACATTCCCCATATGTCTACTTTATGTTAGCATCATTTTGTAAATGTCATCTTATTTTTTTAGGATGTTAGGACCAGTTCAGTAATGAAGTCACTTTGTGGGGCTTACATAGTAGAAACCACCCATAAATGACCCCATGACAATAATATAATTTTTAAAACAAAAAAATAATCATATTTTAGTGTCGCCATAGTCTGAGAATCATAGTTTTTTTTTATTTTTTGTCCATTTGTCTTAGGTAGGGTGTCATTTTTAGCGGGAAGAGGTGATGGTTTGCTTGATACCATTTTGGGGGGCTTACGCCTTTTTGATCATCGCTTGGTGTTGCACTTTTTGTGATGTAAAGGGACAAAAATGGCTTCTTTGGCACAGTTTTTTTTAATTTTTTTTATGGTGTTTATCTGATGGGGTATATTATGGGATATACAGCGGATATAAAAAGTCTACACACCCCTGTTATAATGTCAGGTTTCTGTGATAAATCATTTCAGATAAATCATTTCAGAACTTTTACCACCTTTAATGTGACCTATAAACTGTACAACTCAAATGAAAAACAAACTGAAATCTTTTAGGTAGAGGGAAGAAAAAATATAAAAATAAAATATTATGGTTGCATAAGTGTGCACACCCTTAAACTAATAATTAGTTGAAGCACCTTTTGATTGTATTACAGCACTCAGTCTTTTTGGGTATGAGTCTATTAGCATGGCACATTTTGACTTGGCAAGATTTGCCCACTCTTCTTTGCAAAAACACTCCAAATCTGTCAGATTGCAAGGGCATCTCCTGTGCACAGCCCTCTTCAGATCACCCCACAGATTTTCAATCGGATTCAGGTCTGGGCTCTGGCTGAGCCATTCCAAAACTTTAATCTTCTTCTGGTGAAGCCATTCCTTTGTTGATTTGGATGTATGCTTTGGGTCGTTGTCATGCTGAGAGATGAAATTCCTCTTCATGTTCAGCTTTCTAGCAGAAGCCTGAAGGTTTTGTGCCAATATTGACTGGTATTTGGAACTGTTCATAATTCCCTCTAGCTTAGGCTACTTTCACACTTGTGTTCGGAGCGGATCCGTCTGGTGTCTGCACAGACGGATCCGCTCCTATAATGCAAACGCTTGCATCCGTTCAGAACGGATCCATCTGCATAACTGTTTTTTTCAGATCTGATTTTTCACTTCGTGAAAACTCAGATCCGACAGTATATTCTAACACAGAGGTGTTCCCATGGTGATGGGGACTCTTCAAGTTAGAATATACTAAAAGAACTGTGTACATGACTGCCCCATGCTGCCTGGCAGCACCCGATATCTTACAAGGGGCTGTGATCCGCACAATTAACCCCTCAGGTGCCGCACCTGAGGGGTTAATTGTGCATATCATAGCCCCCTGTAAGAGATCAGGTGCTGCAAGGCAGCAGGGGCCAGACCACCCTCCCTCCCCAGTTTTAAATTCATTGGGGGCCAGTGCGGCCCCCCTTCCCTCCCTCCCCAGTATTAAATTCATTGGTGGCCAGTGCGGCCCCCCCTCCCTCCCTTCCCAGTATTAAATTCATTGGTGGCCAGTGCGGCCCCCCCTCCCTCCCTCCCCAGTATTAAATTCATTGGTGGCCAGTGCAGCCTCCCCTCTCCCCCCCCCCTAATTAAAATCACCCCCCCATCATTGGTGGCAGCGGAGAGTTCCGATCGGAGTCCCAGTTTAATCGCTGGGGCTCCGATTGGTTACCATGGCAGCCAAGACGCTACAGACCCCCTCCTACCTCCCTCCCCTGTATTTAACTCATTGGTGGCTAGTGCGGCCCCCTCCCTCCCCTGTATTTAACTCATTGGTGGCCAGTGTGGCCGGCCCCCCCTCCCTCCCCTGTATTTAACTCATTGGTGGCCAGTGCAGCCCCCCCCTCCCTCCCCTGTGTTTAACTCATTTGTGGCCAGTGCGGACGGCCCCCCCTCCCTCTCTCCCCTGTATTTAACTCATTGGTGGCCAGTGCAGCCCCCCTCCCTCCCCTGTATTTAACTCATCGGTGGCCAGTGCGGCCGCGGCCCCCCTTCCTCCCTCCCCTGTATTTAACTCATTAGTGGCTAGTGCTGCCGGCCTCCCCTCCCTCCCCTTAATTAAAATGACCGACCCCCCATCATTGGTGGCAGCGGAGAGTTCCGATCGGAGTCCCAGTTTAATCGCTGGGGCTCCGATCGGTTACCATGGCAGCCAAGATGCTACTGCAGTCCTGGCTGCCATGTGTACTTAGCAATTTTAGAAGCATTATACTTACCTGCGATATCTGTGACCGGCCGGGCGCTCCTCCTACTGGTAAGTGAAAGGACTGTGCGGCGCATTGCTTATAGCACAGACCTTTCACTTACCAGTAGGAAGAGCGCCCGGCCGGTCACAGACATCGCAGGTAAGTATAATGCTTCTAAAATTTCTAAGTAACCATGGCAGCCAGGACTGCAGTAGCGTCTTGGCTGCCATGGTAGCCGATCGGAGCCCCAGCGATTAAACCGTGGACTCCGATTGGAACTCTCCGCTGCCACCAATGATTGGGGGGTCGGTCATTTTAATTAGGGGGGAGGGAGGGGAGGCCACACAGGCCACCAATGAGTTAAATACAGGGGAGGGAGGGATGGGAGGCCGGCCGCACTGGCCACCAATGAGTTAAATACAGGGGAGAGAGGGAGGGAGGGAGGGAGGAGGTTGCTGCACTGACCACCAATGAGTTAAATACAGGGGAGGGAGGGAGGGGGAACGCACTGGCCACCAATGAGTTAAATACAGGGGAGGGAGGGGGGCCGCACTGGCCACCAATGAGTTAAATACAGGGGAGGGAGGGAGGGGGGGTCTGCCCCCTGCTGCCTGGCAGCACCCGATCTCTTACAGGGGGCCATGATACGCACAATTAACACCTCAGGTGCGGCACCTGAGGGGTTAATTGTGCGGATCACAGCCTCCTGTAAGAGATCGGGTGCTGCCAGGCAGCAGGGGGCAGTCATGTACAGAGTTATTTTAGTATATTCTAACTTGAAGCGTCCCCAAGACCATGGGAACGCCTCTGTGTTAGAATATACTGTCGGATCTGACTTTCACGATCTAACTCATATCCGATGGTATATTCTAACATAGAGGCGTTCCCATGGTGATGGGGACGCTTCAAGTTAAAATATACCATCGGATTGGAGAAAACTCAGATCTGATGGTATAATAATAGGGACTCCTGACTTTACATTGAAAGTCAATGGGGGACGGATCCGTTTGCAATTGCACCATATTGTGTCAACGTCAAACGGATCCGTCCCCATTGATTTGCATTGTAAGTCTGGACGGATCCGTTTGGCTCCGCACGGCCAGGCGGACACCAAAACGCTGCAAGCTGCGTTCAGGGGTGTCCGCCTGCTGAGCGTAACGGAGGCCAAGCGGTGCCAAACTGATGCATTCTGAGCGGATCCGCATCCACTCAGAATGCATTGGGGCTGTACGGATCAGTTCGGGGCCGCTTGTGAGAGCCTTCAAACGGAACTCACAAGCGGAACCCCGAACGCAAGTGTGAAAGTAGCCTTAACTAAGGCCTCAGTTCCAGCTGAAGAAAAACAGCATCAAAGCATGATGCTGCCACCACCATGCTTCACTGTGGGTATGGTGTTCTTTTGGTGATGTGCAGTATTGTTTTTGCCCCAAACATATCTTTCGGAATTATGGCCAAAAAGTTCAACCTTGGTTTCATCAGACTATAACACCTTTTCCCACATGCTTTTGAGAGACTTCAGATGTGTTTTTGCAAAATGTAGCCTAGCTTGGATGTTTTTCTTCATAAAAAAAGGCTTTCGTCTTGCCACTCTACCCCATAGCCCAGACATATGAAGAATACAGGAGATTGTTGTCACATGTACCACACAGCCAGTACTTGCCAGATATTCCTGCAGCTCCTTTAATGTTGCTGTAGGCCTCTTGGTAGCCTCCCAGACCAGTTTTCTTCTCGTCTTTTCATCAATTTTGGAGGGAAGTCTAGTTCTTGGTAATGTCACTGTTGTGCCATATTTTCTCCACTTGATGATGACTGTTTTCACTGCGTTCCATGGTATATCTAATGCCTTGGAAATTCTTTTGTACTCTTTTCTTCTCCTGACTGATACCTTTTAACAATAAGATCCCTCTGATGCTTTGGAAGCTCTCTGTGGACCATAGCTTTTGCTGTGGGATGCGACTAAGAATATTTTCAGGAAAGACCAACTAGAGCAGCTGAACTTTATTTGGGGTTAATCAGAGGCACTTTAAATGATGTCAGGTGTATGCTGACTCCTATTTAACATGCTTTTGAATGTGATTGCTTAATTCTGAACACAGCTACATCCCTAGTTATAAGAGAACTCAGTTTGTTTTTCAATTGAGTGGTACAGTTTATAGGTCACATTAAAAACAAAGTTCTGAAATTATTTATCTTTGTCTCATTTGTTTACATCACAGAAACCTGACATTTTAACAGGGGTGTGTAGACTTTTTATTTCCACTGTATATATTCATAGAGCCGGTTATTACGGATACGGTGATACCTAATATGTGTTGTTGTTTTTTTCTTATTTATTATAAAATCAGGGGAAAGGGGCGTTTGTTTTTTTTTACTTGGAACTTTATTTTTTATTATTGAAAACACTTTAGACTTTTTTTTAAACTTTATTTCTGTCCCACTTTTGGGGGTCTGATCCCCTCTGCAATGCATTACAATACATCTGTATTGTAATGCATTCCCTGTTAGTGTATTACACTGAGTAATACACTAACAGGTTGCCTAGGAAACCCAGCCTGGGGCTTGATCTCCTCGGCTTCCATAGAGGGCAGGTCCAAATGCATTGCAAGGCATTGGGCAGCCTCTGCAAGGCATCGGGCTGCCTTTTAACCCATCAGGTCCCCGTCACCGCAGAGTGGGTACCCGATGGGATCCCTCACTGACTGCAAACCCCCTTCTATGCCACGGTCAGAGCTGACCGCGGCATAGAAGGGGTTAATGCGCCAGCATCAGCTTTTACAGCGTGCCTGTGGGTACAGCAGGGGCCCAGCTATGAGTGACTGCCGGGCCCCTGCAGTGATCGGGTGTGCACTGCTCCGGTGCCCGATCACCATGACATAATAGTACGTCAAATTGCGGCAAGTCACCTGCCGCCATGATGTACTATTACGAAGGGGGTTAAAGAACAATCTAATGAAACTGGCCTGGACAAAAATGATAGTACCTCTAGAAAAGTTTTAAACTAATTTGACCATATGGACATGTTAAACTAAGTTGTGTTCTATAATTAGCATCACAATTGTCTTCAAACTAACGATGAGCAAAACAGTTCCAACTGATCCGTGTTCGTTCCGAACTTAGTTATTTTTCAGACTACAGATGAACACAAATCTTTTCAGGTTTGTTTCGGACTAATCCACTAAAATGGCGCATAGTGCCATTTTAGTGCACATGTCAGTGGGAAAAAAGGCACTAGGGAGGAAGAAGGATTCCCACATGATCCTGAGAGAAAGTGTGTGTGTGGGGGGGGACACACACGACTTGCCCTGATTGGCTCACAGACAGACAGACAGACAGCCTGTATAAGCCAATCTCACATATTAAAAAAAAAATTAAGTTATAAAAGCCGTATAAATCAGTGATTGAGAATAAAATATTAGGGCTAAATCCATTTATTATTTCCACACACACACACCAATATTATTATTTTTTTGGGGGGGAGGTGTTATTGAATGTAATTAATCCAGCATATAGGTGATCAGTACACTCACAGAGCAACAATTTACCTTTGAGAGTTAACGTGAAATTGACCATCAGGCGTGCCTCAATCGTCAGTTTCCATTTATTCTATTTCCACACGATTGGAATTACATTTTTTGGGGGACTTGTTCAGTTTGAAGCAGCCAGCATATAGGTGATCACTACACCAATGGTTTTAATGGTACACACTCAGATTGGGTCACTATCACTAGTGGGGTACCACAGGGGTCAATATTGGGCGCTATTCTCTTCAATGTATTCATAATGAACTTGTAGAAGGCTTGCACAGTAAAATATCAATCTTTGCAGATGACACTAAACTGTGTAAATTAATTAACACAAAAGAGGATAGTATACTGCTACAGATGGATCTGGATAGATTGGAGGCCTGGGCAGAAAAGAGGGAGATAAGGTTTAACACTGACAAATGTAAGATTATGCACATGGGAAGGAATAATGCAAGTCACCTGTACATACTAAATGGTAAAACACTTAGTAACACCGACATGGAAAAGGACTTTTTAGTGAACAGCTAACTAAGTTGTAGAAACCAGTGTGAGGCAGCTGCTGCCAAGGCCAATAAGATCATGGGTTGCATCAAAAGGGGCATAGATGCCCTTGATGAAAACATAGTCTTGCCACTTTATAAATCTCTAGTCAGACCGCACATGGAATACTGTGTACAGTTCTGGGCTCCTGTGAACAAGGCAGACGTAGCAGAGTTGGAGAGGGTTTAGAGAAGGGCAAATAAAGTAATAACTGGAATGGTGGACTACAGTACCCAGAAAGATAATCAAAAGTAGGGTTATTCACTTTAGAAAAAAGACGACTAAGGGGAGATCTACTAACTATGTATAAATATCTCAGGGGTCAGTACAGAGATCTCTCCCATCATCAATTTATTCCCAGGACTGTGACAAGGGGACATCCACTGCTTCTAGAGGAAAGAAGGTTTGTACACAAACATAGAAGAGGATTCTTTAACCCCTTAAGGACACAGCCTTTTTACACCTTAGGACCAGGCCATTTTTTGAAAATCTGACCAGAGTCCCTTTAAGTGCTGATAACTTTAAAACGGTTTGACTTATCCAGGCCGTTCTGAGATTGTTTTTTCGTCACATATTGTACTTCATGACACTGGTAAAATGGAGTAAAAAAAAAAATTTTTTTTGCACCAAAAAATACCTAATTTAACAAAAATTTGAAAAAAAATTAGCAAATTTCAAAGTTTCAGTTTCTCTACTTCTGTAATACATAGTAATACCCCCAAAAATTGTGATGACTTTACATTCCCCATATGTCTACTTCATGTTTGAATTGTTTTGGGAATGATATTTTATTTTTTGGGGATGTTATAAGGCTTAGAAGTTTAGAAGCAAATCTTGAAATTTTTCCGAAATTTACAAAAACTCAATTTCTAGGGACCAGTTCAGGTCTCAAGTCACTTTGCGAGGCTTACATTATAGAAACCACCCAAAAATGACCCCATCTAAGAAACTACACCCCTCAAGGTATTCAAAACTGATTTTGCATACGTTGTTAACCCTTTAGGTGTTGCACAAGAGTTATTGGCAAATAGGGAGGAAATTTGAGAATTTCATTTTTTTGTCTAATTTTTCATTTTAACCCATTTTTTCCACTAACAAACCAAGGGTTAACAGCCAAACAAGACTGTATCTTTATTGCCCTGACTCTGCCATTTACAGAAACACCCAATATGTGGCCGTAAACTACTGTACGGCCACACAGCGGGGCGTAGAGTGAAAGGTGCGCCGTTTGGTTTTTGGAAGGCTGATTTTTATGGACTGGTTTATTTACACCATGTCCCATTTGAAGCCCCCTGATGCACCCCTAGAGGAGAAACTCCCTAAAAGTGACCCCATCTAAGAAACTACACCCCTCAAGGTATTCAAAACTGATTTTACATACGTCGTTAACCCTTTAGGTGTTGCACAAGAGTTATTGGCAAATGGCGATGAAATTTGAGAATTTCATTTTTTTGCCTAATTTTCCATTTTAACCCATTTTTTCCACTAACAAAGCAAGGGTTAACAGCCAAACAAGACTGTATCTTTATTGCCCTGACTCTGCTGTTTACAGAAACACCCCATATGTGGTCGTAAACTACTGTACGGGCACACAGCGGGGCGTAGAGTGAAAGGTGCGCCGTTTGGTTTTTGGAGGGCTGATTTTGCTGGACTGTTTTTTTGGCACCATGTCCCATTTGAAGCCCCCCTGATGCACCCCTAGATTATAAACTCCATAAAAGTGACCCCATCTAAGAAACTACACCCCTCAAGGTATTCAAAACTGATTTTACAAACTTTGTTAACCCTTTAGGTGTTGCACAAGATTTAATGGAAAATAGAGATACAATTTCAAAATTTCACTTTTTTGGCAGATTTTCCATTTTAATATTTTTTTTCCAGTTACAAAGCAAGGGTTAACAGCCAAACAAAACTCATTATTTATGGCCCTAATTCTGTAGTTTACAGAAACACCCCATATGTGGTCGTAAACAGCTGTACGGGCACATGGCAGGGCGCAGAAGGAAAGGAACACCATATGGTTTTTGGAAGGCATATTTTGCTGGACTGGTTTTTTTGACACCATGTCCCATTTGAAGCCCCCCTGATGCACCCCTAGAGTAGAAACTCCAAAAAAGTGACCCCATTTTAGAAACTACGGGATAGGGTGGCAGTTTTGTTGGTACTAGTTTAGGGTACATATGATTTTTGGTTGCTCTATATTACACTTTTTGTGCGGCAAGGTAACAAGAAATAGCTTTTTTGGCACCGTTTTTTTTTTGTTATTTACAACATTCATCTGACAGGTTAGATCATGTGGTAATTTTATAGAGCAGGTTGTCACGGACGCGGAGATACCTAATATGTATACAATTTTTTTTATTTATGTAAGTTTTACACAATGATTTCATTTTTAAAACCAAAAAAATGTTTTAGTGTCTCCATAGTCTAAGAGCCATAGTTTTTTCAGTTTTTGGGCGATTATCTTAAGTAGGGTCTCATTTTTTGCGGGATGAGATGACGGTTTGATTGGCATCTATTTTGGGGTGCATATGACTTTTTGATTGCTTGCTATTACACTTTTTGTGACGTAAGATGACAAAAAATGGCTTTTTTTACACCGTTTTTATTTTTATTTTTTTACAGTGGTCATCTGAGGGGTTAGATCATGTGATATTTTTATAGAGCCGGGCGATACGGACGCGGCGATACCTAATATGTATACTTTTTTTTTATTTATGTAAGTTTTACACAATGATTTCATTTTTGAAACAAAAAAAATCATGTTTTAGTGTTTCCATAGTCTAAGAGCCATAGTTTTTTCAGTTTTTGGGCGATTATCTTGGGTAGGGTATGATTTTTGCGGGATGAGATGACGGTTTGATTGTTACAATTTTGGCGTACATGCGACTTTTTTGATCACTTTTATTACCTTTTTTGGGAAGTAAGGTGGGCAAAATTTCAATTTCATCATAGTTTTTTATTTTTTATTTTTATGGTGTTCACCGTTCGGGTAAAGTAACATGACCGTTTTATAGATCAGGTCGTTACGGACGCGGCGATACCAAACATGTGTAGGGAATTTTATTTTTTTCATTTTTTATCAGTGATAAATGTGTTTTTTGATTTTTACTTTTTTTTCACTTTTATTCACTTTTTTTTGACCCAGACCCACTTGGTTCTTGAAGATCCAGTGGGTCTGATGTCTGAATAATACAGTACAGTACAATATATATTGTTCTGTACTGTATTTTACTTACACTGAACAGATCTATGCCATTCAGCACAGATCTGTTCAGCACCATGGACAGCAGGACGCCTGAGAGGCGTCCTGTTGCCATGGGAACCTTCCCCGTCTGCTCA
Source organism: Bufo bufo (assembly GCF_905171765.1). NCBI lineage: Eukaryota > Metazoa > Chordata > Amphibia > Anura > Bufonidae > Bufo > Bufo bufo. The sequence continues at coordinate 450,236,487 of NC_053390.1, read as the reverse complement.
GTACTGCTCAGAACTTCGCAGACGGGGAAGGGTAAGGAGGGGATCCCTCGGGGGGCTCTCTGGGGGCTCTCTCCCTCCCCATCGGGGGGCTGCAAAGGCACAGCAGCCCCCCGATAGGAGAGGGAGGGAGCTCCCTGCGCTGTTAACCTTTTCCATACAGCGGTCCGTACGGACCGCTGTATGGAAAGGGTTAAACGGCTGACATCGCATCGCAGATGTCAGCCGTTTATACCAGGGTGCCAGCAATGTGCTGGCACCCTGGTATCCCCACTAGACACCAACGATTATACAAGGGGAGGCGGGCGGGGGATCGCGATCCCGCCTGCCGCACCGCCCGCCTCCCGCACCGCCCACACCGCCCGCAACCCTCCCCCTGCACCTCCCGCCACCATAAAAATCATTCGGGGGTGCAGGGGGGGGTAAATAAAACTCTTTTTTTGGCATATAAAGTTTCTGATCCCTGCGGTCAGGGACTGCGGGGACCAGAAACTTCAGAAATCGCAGCAAACCGCAGGTCTGAATTGACCTGCGGTTTGCCGCGATCGCCGACATGGGGGGGTCACGGGACCCCCCCGCGCATTTAGCCTAGGTGCCTGCTCAATGATTTGAGCAGGCACCGGGTTCCGATCACTGCCAGCCGCACGGCAGTGATCGAAAATACACAGGGCGTACATGTACGCCCTGTGTTCTTAAGTACCAGGGCACAAGGGCGTACCTGTACGCCCTATGTCCTTAAGAGGTTAAGGTAAGAGCAGTGGGCCTATGGAACTCTCTGCCTGAGGAGGAGGCGATGGTGAATTCACTAAAAGAGTTCAATAGGGGCCTGAATGTATTTCTGGAGTGTAATAATATTACAGGTTATAGTTACTAGAGATGGGTTGTTGATCCAGAAAGTTATTCCGATTGCCTGATTGGCGTCTGGGAAGGATTTTTTCCCCTAAAGTGAGGAAAATTGGCTTCTACTAGTGTTAAGCGAGCATTCAAACTCCCAAGCTTGTACATTAGGGGCAAGAATGTCAACCACTGCACTCTACAGCAACATGTTAACCTGCACACAAATGTAAAATAAGTCTTCTGCTGAATAGGAATACTCACTAAATCAGAAACTACTATGAGATTTTTCTGACACAGTTTAGCATTCAGCTTTATAGCTGAGTGGATAAGGTCCTTGCCTCTAATGTACAATGTTGGGAGTTCAAATCCCGGCAGAAACTTTTCAGAAATTAGATTTAAATACACTTGGGTGTCCCCAAGCACTGACTCCATACATGGATGTAGCTATAGATGGAGTCAGAGCAGGGAATCCTAAGCCGAACTAGAGTCCCAACACCCTCCCTTCTTCAGAGCAGGAGGTGCCTGGGGTTCTCCCATTGATTTCCATTGTGCTCGGGTGCTAGGTAGAACACCCGAGCATCAGGCCTCAATTGTCCATTTCAGTCTACTCTATTTCCACACGGTTGGAATCTGATTTTATGGGGACTTTTTCAATTGAATTAAACCATCATATAGCTGATTTTTTTTTGGGTGGTGGGGGGTTGTTTAAATTATTAAAACCACATTTACATGATTACTACACCAGTACACAGGGTGACGCACAAAATTTATTTCTGTCTCCACACGTTTCCAATCATATTTATTTTTTTGGTGCGATTGTTGAAAGTATTTAATCCAGCATATATGTGATTACTACACCAATACACAGGGAAGCGCACAATATTATCTGAGAGGCCCAAATATGTCAGGGCTACAGAAGGGTTCCAAATGAAAGACCCAGAGCCAGACTGTGGGTAATAGCAGCACCAACTATCAGCCCAGAAGCAGCCGCCCTTGTCCCTGCTGGCTTCGGAAAGACGCAACATTATCATTGAGGAGAAAGAGGATGAGATTGTGGATTCTATGGCTCACTCTCTCAGTCGCAGCAGAGTGATGTTTAGGTGACTTTGGAGTCTGACACCATGCCGTAGAGCCATGGGTCACAGTGTTCCTCCTGCTCCTCCTCTTTGCAGCCCCAGAGAAGGCTTTCAGTGGAGTCTTCTTAGTCTTCACAGCCCCTTACCAGTGGGATGCCTTCCTTTTTCCTAAGAAGTGGCAAGAAAACCCCACCACGCCATATGGCAGATAATCAAGACAGTCTCCCTGTTGATGACTTGTGTGAGAGCAGTCAGCGTTTGTACTGTTCTGAGGAGAAGATGGAGTAAAAACTAGCACCGTTCTTATAAGCTGTGATGATCCTTTATTCTTGAGTACAGCAAGCTCATACAAATATTCACGGTACCCCGACTGTAAATGGTTTCAGGCAAACTATATGTTCTTAATCATTCCCGTAATGATTAAGGATATGTAGTTTGTCCACAACGCGTTTACAGTTGGGGTGCCGTTATTATTTGTATGCAGTGGCGTCTCTAGCTTTCAAATTTTGGGGGGGCACACTGGGGGCCAGGACAAAAGTAGGGGGGGCAGCTATAACAACGATACATTTACACAAGTATGCTTAGAAATGCTGCGATACTTTACCCAATACCTAAAACCGCAACAGGGAAGAAAAGTCCTGCTGTCTGTGGTTTAAAAAAAAAAAAAACAATCACTCAGATTTCAACATGTCCTAGTTGCCTGTGGATGACACTTTTATAGGGAAGGGGATCTGTGGATGACACTGCTATGGGGGGGGATCTGTGGATGACACTTTTATAGGGAGGGGATCTGTGGATGACACTGCTATGGGGGGGATCTGTGGATGACACATACCGTATATAGCATCTTATGCTATATGTGTCATCCACAGATCCACCCCATAGCAGTGTCATCCCCATTTCCCCCTCCATAACAGTGTCATCCACAGATCCCCCTCCCTATAACAGTGTCATCCACAGATCCCCCTCTATAACGTGCCAGTAATAAGTGCCCCCAATAACGTGCCAGTAATAAGTGCCCCCAATAAAGTGCCAGTAATAAGTGCCCTCAATAAGAGCCCAGCACCCCATCACGTTCCAGTAACAAGAGCCCCCCATCATGTGCCAGTAACAAGAGCCCCCCATCATGTGCCAGTAACAAGAGCCCCCTATCATGTGCCAGTAACAAGAGCCCCCCATCATGTGCCAGTAATAAGCCCCCCATCATGTGCCAGTAATAAGCCCCCCATCATGTGCCTGTAATATGCCCCCCCATCATGTGCCTGTAATAAGCCCCCCCATCATGTGCCAGTATTAAGCCCCCCATCATGTGCCAGTAATAAGCCCCCATCATGTGCCAGTAATAAGCCCCCCATCATGTGCCAGTAATAAGCCCCCCTAATGTGCCTGTAAAACTATTGTAAAAAAAACACAAAAAACACTTATATTTACCTCTATGTCAGCGATGTGATTCAGGCCTCTTCCGGCCTGTGTCCCGCGCTGTATGGCTATCAGGGGAAGGGACACTCCTCTCCCTCCCCCGCCGCAGCACAGGCAGATGTCTATGGAGATGAGCGCAATGGAAGCGCTCATCTCCCTGTTGTGCCCGGCTTCAGCCGCTCAGTTGGGGGGGCACAGTGTGATGTAGGGGGGGCCGTGGCCCCCTCTGGCCCCCCTCCCTGGCGACGCCACTGTTTGTATGTACTTACTATACTTAAGAATAAAGGATCGTCACAGCTTTTAAGAATGGTGCTGGTTTTTACTTTATGGATTACAAAAGGTCAGGAATCGGACTAAAATTGTGCATGTCTGGTACAAAAAAGGTACAGGTGAGCTGGAGCTTACTTTTGCATACGAGGAGATGGAGTAGACGACTGCAAACACCAGGGATAGCCGTGTTGGTGGTAGTAGTGGCATCCATAGCCACAGTATTAACTTTGGGACAGCGACAGTGGCCATCATGGCAGTGCAGGGGAGGGAGGCCAAAGAATCCACCATGATATCCCACAGTCTGATAGAAGCAGCAGGGAAGGTGAGGACTCCGATGACTATTTTGTGCGGGAAAGGACCTGGGAGCCGGATCGGGGTGCGGAGGAGAAGGTAACATCAGAGGAGGAGGGTGATGGTGGCAACAATAAAGAGCAGAGGCCAGGTACCTCCTAAATAACAGTTCAGGCCATGTCTGCTTTGGGATCTGGTGATGCTACTGACGCTGTGGATGGGTTAGGCTCAAAACATGCCAGAGCTAAGCCGAGCTCAGCTGTCTCTACCTCTGCTGCGCAAGTATCTCCAGTCTGGCATTTTTTCTCCACTCTATCGGTCCCCCGTGTAGCAGCCAGGACGCATTCAAGGGCAGCACAGTGTTTTACACATCGTCATCATCCCTTTCCGCTTCTCCCACTCAGACTCCTCCTCCGCTCCATTGTCAGCCATTGATAATGGAATGCGTGGCCAGGAAACAACTTTACACTCCCAGCAATCCGATGGTGCGCAAACTTAATTCCCACCTGGCCAAGTTGCTGGCTGTGCAATTGCTGCCGTACTATTTTGTTGAGTCTGCTGTCTTTAGGGAGCTAATGGCTAGTGATGTTCAGCAGGGGCTATATTCGAATTAGCGATATTTAACGAATATTTGCGAATTCGAGATTATTTTCTTGATTGCGAAAAATCGCCAAAGTAATATTCTCGTAATGTGCGCGAAATACAGGCGTAGGTCACTTTTGCAAAATTTTCGAAGCTGCTAGAAGTTTCCTGAGACTGGAGAAAATGGTTGGCACAACCAACAAAAATGGCTTTATATGCAGTTAGCGTGTTCCAATATATTTGCGATTGCGCTAATCGGCACTAATGATGCGAATATTTAGCAAACTTCACATTTTAGCAGGTCTGTATATTTGTATGGACAGCAGAAGAAGAGCAGTGACGCATCTTGCACTCCACTCTACAGCTGTTGGGGACACACAAAGGGAATCTGCCATGGAGGAGGAGGATGAGGAGCTGCCACTGCAAGAGGAGGAGGAGTCGGAGGTGGAGGAGCAGGAGGACGATAATGACAATGGTACCTGCCAGGACACCCAATAGTCTCAGTCGGGGGTGGAGCAAGAAAGAACTGGCTCATCAGGCATGCTAGCCAGAATGGCGACCTGTATGCTCACTTGCTTACACAGTGACAGGCGTATCGTTGACATCAAGCAGTCTGATTATTGACGGTGTAGCCATGCTTTTAGACCACCACTATCAAGGCATAATGGGTGAACGTTTTCCTCTGGCAGAAAGGGAGGACAAATTACGTATTACCTCAACATAATGGAGCAGTTCTTCCACGTGGCTTGCCAGGCTGGGGGGGAGTTTCACATTGCTTCTGCTGAGGTCAATGAACAGATTTGGCCTTGCTGGCGCTGTTCAATCTTGCCACTGTTGCTGCCTGCCTTCCTCCATCAAGCCACTGCCGCCATCATGCCAGTGCTGCGACCCTCTAACATTCATGTTCTGTACAGCTGTTGCTGCTGCCCCTATCATGTCACCACCACCACTATGCCACTGCTGTGCCTGCCTACCATCATGTGTTGTACAGCTGCTGCCTCCATCATGGCACCACCACCCTCATGCCACTGCTGCGGCCTGCCAACCATCATCTTACATAAGGCTGCTGCTGCCTCCATCATACTGATACCTGCCTGCCAACCTGTACCAAATGTTGCCTCAGCTGCTGCTGCTCCTCACTGATAATCGCCTACTGCCACCACTGTTATTGCAATTCATCTGCCACTACTATTACAACTACCCGTAGACAGCCGTTCTACTGCCTTATATGTTCCATGCTAGCTGCTTCTGCTGCCGCTACTATAATGGTTGCATGCCACTATATCTGTACCCATTCCACATCCACACTGCAGTGCTGCTGCTCCCAATTAAAAGGGAGATTTTTTTAGGCTCATTTGCAACAAGCCACTTTTTCTTCTGACAATTAACAATTGTGCGTGTTGTATGGGCAGGCATTCTGAGCCTTGATAACCCCAGATAACTTGGCATAATTTTTGGACGTTTGGTCCCCACCAAGCCACTTTTTATTTTTCCCATAACATCATGTGTGTTTAAACATCCGATAACAGACAATTTTTGAAAGCTTTGGAATATGATAAACCATAACACATGGCACTGTGTGTTTTGACATAACACATGTCATGGCACATGATGCTGTATCTTAAAGCTTCTATGTACGCCACTGCTTACAGTACTTCTGAGGCTCTACCAAATCGGGATGTACGAAAGTGACTGTCGACTTCTAGCCTGGATATGCCCCTATTGTCTGAGATGGGAAAACCCCTCAAACTTGTAACAGCAGTATAATGAAACTTTTAGGGTATTTTCACATTGGGCAGAAATGCATCTGAATTTTACGGGTGGAAAATCTACAGCATATTATGGTAGCTGCAAAGTAGATGAGAGTTTACCAAATATCATCCACAGACTGCAGAAAATAATTCAAACTGAATCCACACGAAATCGACATGCAGCACAGATTTTAAATCCTCAGCCTGCCAACTTATGTTGCAGATAGTCACTGCGGATTTCTCTGTTTGCAATTCACAGGGTGAAATTCACGGCAGCTTCTGGCTTGTTTCATGGTGAGTATACTCATACCTTGCTGCACCTCACCACTCAAGCTTTCCATATGTCTTTGCCTCTGCCTTCAGGCCACATGTGGATCTCTAAGGGTACTTTCACACTAGCGTTTTTCTTTTCCGGTATTGAGTTCCAGCACAGGGGCTCAATACCGGAAAAAAAATGATCAGTTTTATCCCAATGCATTCTGAATAGAGAGCAATCTGTTCAGGATGCATCAGGATGTCTTCAGTTCAGTCACGGTACGGTTTTTGGATGGAGAAAATACCGCAGCGTGCACAGGGTACTATCCCAGGGCCCTTCCAAGGTGTTATAACACACGTCCCAGATTAGGAATGCCAGAGTGGTGTAATGGCCTATAATTTCTCTATAGTGTTGCGGTAGTTGTGTCACAGTGTCTCCTACCTGGGTACGGCCGGACTCCTGGCTCCTGGCTCACTTGCAATAAATTTGAGTGTAGTGATAGTAGGAGTAATAGAGGAACTTGGCAGAATAATTGATGTCCAGACCTTTAGATAAAGTTCAAACCTTTTTTTTACTTGAGGTAACTTTCATCCCAGCAGTATACAGCTTTGGTCTCTTGGTCCCAGCAGGTTTTGGCAATAATTGGCAGGAATGAGTACTTCTGCTTTCACACGGGCGAGTATTCCGCGCGGATGCGATGCGTGAGGTGAACGCATTGCACCCGCACTGAATACCGACCCATTCATTTCTATGGGGCTGTTCACATGAGCGGTGATTTTCACGCATCACTTGTGCATTGCTTGAAAATCGCAGCATGCTCTATATTCTGCGTTTTTCATGCAACGCAGGCCCCATAGAAGTGAATGGGGTTGCGTGAAAATCGCAAGCATCCGCAAGCAAGTGCGGATGCGGTGCGATTTTTACGCACGGTTGCTAGGAGACGATCGGGATGGAGACCCGATCATTATTATTTTCCCTTATAACATGGTTATAAGGGAAAATAATAGCATTCTGAATACAGAATGCATAGTAAAACAGCGCTGGAGGGGTTAAAAAAATAATAATAATAATTTAACTCACCTTAGTCCACTTGATCGCGTAGCCCGGCATCTCCTTCTGTCTCCTTTGTTGAACAGGACCTGTGGTGAGCATTAATTACAGGAACAGGACCTTCGATGACGTCACTGCGGTCATCACATGGTACGTCACATGATCCTTTACAATAGTGATGGATCATGTGATGACCGGAGTGACGTCATCAAAGGTCCTGTTCCTGTAGCTCACCACAGGTCCTGTTCAACAAAGGAGACGCCGGGTTACGCGATCAAGTGGACTAAGGTGAGTTAAATTTTTTATTTTTATTTTTTAACCCCTCCAGCGCTGTTTTACCATGCATTCTGTATTCAGAATGCTATTATTTTCCCTTATAACCATGTTATAAGGGAAAATAATACAATCTACAGAACACCGATCCCAAGCCCGAACTTCTGTGAAGAAGTTCGGGTTTGGGTACCAAACATGCACGATTTTTCTCACGCGAGTTCAAAACGCATTACAATGTTTTGCACTTGCGTGGAAAAATCGCGGGTGTTCCCGCAATGCACCAGACTAGCTGAGGAGGAATTGGCTTCTCCTAGGACTCTGGACTTATCTCACAGATGGATTCTCAGTGAATGCTTTCTTCCTGTAACTCAGGAGTTTGTTTGTAGTTTCTGCTTTTTTATCCAGCAGAGCTGAAGGTGCTCAGACTGGGAATATGACCAAGTCTCAGCTAAGACTAGGTCCTTGCTGTCTTCCCTAAGAAGGGGTTCTCCTGGACACTATCACACAGCCTCCCCCAACAGGGGTGGCTGGTACACTGACCCTTAACTTCCTTCTCCACCCATGCTGCAGGATGTGGGACCAGTGCACCTCTCCACAGAGGGGGAGCTAAGCTGGAATAGACCATTCCAGCTCAGATACACTAAACTGTAGCTTGTACCTGCAAATGGGTTGCTGCCACCTACTGGTAACCAGGAAAATTACATGAACAATTGCATTTAACATAGATTTATATTCACATTTGTGGAAGGCATAATGTAAATTACATCTGATGACAGTATAAAGGCCCCTAGGAAATAGTAGCGGGGTGAAGGAGTGTAGGAACACAACTCTGGGGATTTTCATTCTGCGCCTGCGTCGGGATATAGGAGGAGCTGGTGGCACAGCTTCCTGTTTGTCTCTTCGCTCCAGCCTGCGAGGGAGAAGGAAGCACGCCATTGAAGATGAGTATAACTTTTTGGGGTTTGTGCAACAATACAAACATTAAATATAAGCAGCTCCTATGTACTTATACATAGGAGCTGTATGTTATAAGTACATAGATGATGCTAGGAGTAGTAGTACCTAGGTACTACTACTCCTAGCATCACCTATGTACTTATACTACCTGCAGTCCCTATGTACTTTTGCATAGGGACTGCAGGTTGTATAAGTACATAGTGGATGTTAGGAGTAGTACTCCTTGGAACTGCTACTCCTAGCATCCACTATGTACTTATACTACCTGCAGTCCCTGTGCAAAAGTACATAGGGACTGCAGGTGGTATAAGTACATAGTGGATGCTAGGAGTAGCAGTACCTAGGTGCAACACCGCCCCACATCTCTTCCCTCGCCCCAGCCCTATCCCCCGCCCTATCCCCATCCCACACCTACCCCATCCCACACCTATCCCCATCCCACACCTATTGCCAATCCCAGCCTCCCCACCCCCTTCCCAGCCTCCCCTTCCCTTTTCCCAGCCTCCCCATCCCTCTTCCCAGCCTCCCCATCCCTCTTCCCAGCCTCCCCATCCCTCTTCCCAGCCTCCACCTCCCCTTCCCATACCCCATCCCAGTCCCAAACCCCCGAGCTATTTTCTCACCACTTTTCTCCATCTCCTCCTCATTACTATCCTCCAACCTCTTTCACCACTCCCTCTACTCTAGCTCGGGAAACCCCATCTCCTGCCCAATCCTCAACGTAAAATACTCCCTCTGTTGCACCTTCCCCAACACGTACTTATTTGTCCACAGTGGCAGAAGAACAACTAGACAGAGGGGCCCCAAACCATTCACTGCCCTCCACCCCACCCTTCTACTTCACCTAGGCCTTTTTATATGCAATTGTAACTTAAGTTTTAAAAATGTAAAAAAAAAAATATATATTTATTTTTCAATTTTTTTTATTTATTCTTAATAAATGTTATTTGTCTGAAAATGTTTGTGTTTTTTTTTAAAAGGGTTTTTTAAAAAAGTGGATCCAAAATGTCTTCTTTTGGAACACTTGAAATTTCCTGGCACTGGCGGTAGTTGTCGCTCCGCCAGTGTGGGGAGATTATGTTGACAAGGAGTAGTGTGTAGATGTCACGATCAGTGTGGGGGAAAAACTCCACATTGAACACAGGAGGGAAGGGAAACAGTAACTGGGACTGGAAACTAGGGAAGAAACAGATCACCTCTTAAACAATATGAATATCAATATGAATAGACCTTGAAGGTAGGAATATTCATATGCTGGATACCTAGGCCCTTATATCCCTATAAGGCCCTGGAATGAGGCTAGGACCAGATCAACCCATTCCTCTCCAGATGGACGAATGGAAGTCTCTGTCTCAGGCCCAGATACAAACAGGGAATATAACAAACACAAAACAATAAGAAAAGACAAGACTTATCTCAAAGTAGAAAACTGGCAACTCCAGAAGCACCACAGAGTACAACCGATCAGCTAGTTAGAAGGCAGGAAGAAAATCTATAAACCGTACCTCCAAGAGTGAGAAGCAGCTACTTATGGGAAAGGTAATTTTCTAACAAGCAACACCTAAAGCAAGGGGTGTGGCATTCACCAAAACACAGACACAATAAGATCCACAGTGAACTTGTCAATTTAACCCACGAGTTGCCAGTCTCTCCGATCTCCTGGTACCTGACACGGGAACGTCCGTGACACAATCTCCTAGCGCTGGCGGAGCGACACAAGAAGTTGTCGTTCCGCCAGCATGGGGAGATTATGTTGACAAGGAGTAGTGTGTAGATTAGAGGCCGGATATAATCTCCTAGCACTGGCGGAGCGACACAAGAAGTTGTCGCTCCGCCAGCATGGGGAGATTATGTTGACAAGGAGTAGTGTGTAGATTAGAGGCCTGACATAATCTCCACAAGTATTTGTCGCAACTCCAGTGTGGGCAAATCAATATATGCAACAAAACCCAAAGTATTGTTTTAAAAAATGTTTAAGAAACAAACTAATTTTACAAAACAGGTTTTTAAAAATCAATACACCCTACTGTACCCACCCACATAACCACGCAACAAAACTGCATCAAGAATAAATTCAAATTAGATCAATTTTTCCATACTCGCTGTGTTCAGGAATCTGCTCGACATGTAGTGGTTCTTTTATGAAGAGGTAGTTGTGCAACACGACAGCTGACTTTACTACTTCATCGACAGTTTTTATTTTCAGTTGAATTGGTTTGGTGAAAATTCGCCATTTGGCCACCAAAATGCCGAATGTGCACTCAACCATTCTTCGAGTCCTGGTCAGGCGGTAGTTAAATATGCGTTTGCTCTGATTTAATCCGCGGCTGGAATACGGTTTAATTAGATTGCCACACATCTGAAAGGCCTCATCAGCAACAAACACAAAGGGCATGGGGGGAGCATTGGTACCTGGTAGTGGTTGAGGTGGTGGAAAATCAAATTGTCTATTGTATAGCCTTCGCCCCATGTAAGAATTTTTAAAGACCATGGAATCATTGGTTCATCCATAAGCCCCAACATCGATTGCCACAAAACAGTACTAGGCATCAGCAATGGCCATTAATATGATTAACTGCAAAAAATATTTCTCAAACTCTGAACCAGTGCCTTGGGGCTTGATAATACAGATATGTTTACCATCTACTGCCCCAATGCAGTTTGGAAACTGGCACACCTCGTACAATTTTTCAGAAATTTCCATCCACTGTTGCCTACTTGGATGTGGGATAAATTCCGCATGCAACTGCTCCCACAAAACACGGCATGTATCCTTAACAATCAAGGAAACTGTGGCTATTCCAAGACAAAATTTGTATTGGAGGGACGTAAAACTTTCTCCTGTTGCCAGAAATCTATCAGAAGAAAAAAAAAATAAGTGTAAATAAAAATGAGCAAATATGTAAAATTTATTCAAAAAAAAACCAATACAAGTTATATAATTTGGATGGCCTTGTTTGGGACCTTACACTGGACATACCACCGTTAAATGCTCAAATGCTTTTGTTTGTTCTGTGGTCATTTTCACAGGGCAAAGGACATTGTTTGGAAATCCCGTGATGGAACGAGCTCTCCCCAGAGAACGATAGGTGTATGCTTCTGAACAGCATTGCTCACAGTGAAGTCAACGTCTTTAATGGTCGAGATATGGGTTAAATCCTGACCATAGTAGCGGTTGAAGTCACAGTAAACAATACTAATGCAGAGCCTCCATAGCCCTTGGCCTGCGCAATCAAGAGCTGCACTAGGTAGAGTACTGTATCAAATAAAGAAAGTTTTCCTAACATGGGGTAGGGAAATATGTCTGGTGTCAGCTTTGAACCATAAAAAGCAACGTTAAAAAATTATACAAAACTAAAATAGCAAAATATAAAAGTTCTAAAAATTAATTACCTTATGTTAAGCATTAGGCACTCTGCAGGTGTAACACTTGGACGGAAAGTGGTGTCCTGTCTTTCGATGTCCTGTGACTCCCTTTGTAACAGATCGTCAAAACTTTTGATGCTCATTCGTAAGTAGTTATGAAACTTGTCAGGATAGTTCTGCAGTTCGGGAAATAGAACTTCAAATGCTCCCCTTCTCATTCTGGCAGAAGTAATCGGATGCACCCAATAGTGACGCCGCCGTCTGGCTCTAAGATGTCTTGTCCAGTGGGAAACAAAGGATTAGAGCCTGAAATCCAAAGTGAACGTGGTCCGGCATCATCTTTGCTATCTTCTGATGCAGCCTCTGAGGGGTATGTGACCTTCGGTGTTTTTTGACCTTTTGATATTTGAAAATTTAAATGCCGGATCCGTTATTCCGTCTGAAAACTGTTGATAACGGATAAGACGGATCCATTATTTCAACGGATCCGGGAAAAATGATCTCCATTTACATACGGTTTGGCAGATACGGTTGGTATTTCCGAGAACGGACTAACGGATCCGTGGGGGGAAAAACTAACAACTCTAGTGTGAAAGTACCCTTAGTGGCTTACCTTCTGACCTACTTGCCTCAAAAAACAGTTCTAAAGCACACAATTATCCTGCAGCCTTTCTCCTGTCCTTTTTTAACTTCTTCTGCCCCAACACTTGTCAGGATTTCAGCATCTGTCTCTGCATGGAACTGAGCTGATATCCTCTGCCTTCAAACTTGTAGCAGGGAAACCATTGTTTCTGGTGCTCAGTGACACTGACAATAGTCACACCAATGGCCATTAATATGATTAACTGCAAAAAATATTTCTCAAACTCTGAACCAGTGCCTTGGGGCTTTTTTTTTTTTTTTCATTAGCTGCAAGATTTTCATTAGCTGCAAGTACTACCTTCAAGTACTACATTAAGTACAGTTAAGAGATATTGCAGGAGACTGAAGAGATTGAAGAGATACTGCAAGAGATTGGCTTGGAGTTTGCAACTGGCTCATCTGTGTTTTTTGCTGACCATTGCTTGAGAAGAGTTAAGAGATATTGCAGGAGACTGAAGAGATTGAAGAGATACTGCAAGAGATTGGCTTGGAGTGTGCAACTGGCTCATCTGTGTTTTTTGCTGACCATTGCTTGAGAAGAGGTAAGGAATTTGGTCAGGTGTTTGCTATTGTGCGTTTGCTAATGAGCCTAGCTCACTAAGGTGTTACATTTGTTGCTGGGGGAGGAGCTTGTGAAGGAGTGTGTGTATATATAGAGACAGACTCATTAGCTGGCCTAATTCATTAGCTGCAAGTACTACTTTCAAGTACTACATTAAGTACAGTTAAGAGATATTGCAGGAGATAGTCAGGAGGTAGGCTGGAAGGTGGAAACAATACAAAAAAAAAGGTAAGATTTGTTCAATTAAAATTGACAATTTTTTTTTTTTTTTTCCTCTTTAAAATGGCAGACTTGGTTCAGTGCAGGAATTGTTGTGCATTTATTTCATGTTCCACTCTTTGGAGATTCGGATGCTGTCAGATCTGTAGACAGTTCTCCTTACTGCAGCAGGAAATTGCATTTTTGAAATCAGAGATATTTAAATTATCTGTTAAACAAACTCCAGCTAGGACTGCTGCAATGCCACTGCCACAGAGGACCCCCAGAAATGGCAGATGGGTTACTGTAGGTTCTGGAAGACTTAGAGTGGAGGATAGAAGACATGTCCCACAGTCGGTGGTTCTCCATAATTCATTTGCAGCACTCTCAGAATGTAAGGACAACATGGATATGGACTCAAGCACAGAGGGTGAGAAACCATTGACTCCTATGTCTAATGTATGCAAGACTGCAGCCAAGGACAAAAAAGATAAAGTGAAGTCTCAAAGGAAGCAGCTGTTGCTGGGTGATTCAATCATAAGAAGTGTGGAGCTTAAAGAAAATGGTTTTGTGAGATGTCTCCCTGGGGCTACTGCTAGAAGAGATAGAAGACGTATTATTAATATTGTTAAGCAAGCAAAGCAGGAAGGGGACGTGGATGTTCTTGTCCATCTAGGGACAAATGACCTGGCTTGCAATGAAGTGTCAGAGGTGAAAAAATCTTTTATCACACTTGGTAATGACGTACAGGATTTTGCATCCACCATTTCATTTTCTGAAGTTCTGCCTGTGCATAATGTTCAGAATGATAGGCAGAGGCGCATAAAGGAGTTTAACATATGGCTTGGTAAATGGTGTCAAGAGCAAGGATTTGGCTTTGTTTATCATGATAGCTCTACTTGGAATAGAAAGGAACTGTACAAAAAAGATGGTTTGCATCTTTCTCTCAAAGGAACAAATGTACTTAGTGAACAACTCCAAGAATTTGCGAAAGAGTATTTAAACTAGGAAGGGGGGCAGAAGAGTGAAAATAAAAGAGTCCAATTGCCCCCCGAAACAATGCCAGAACAGGTCAGAAGCACAGAGGTTAAGAAATGATAAGCTCAGAGTCCTGTCTACAAATGCTCGCAGTTTAGGTAAAAAAATCTATGAACTTGCGTCAATAATGGCATCTGAGAATGTAGATTTAGTGGCTGTTACGGAGACATGGTTTAATGAAAGAAATGACTGGGACATAACCATACCAGGGTACTCTTTATACAGAAGAGACAGAGAAGGCAAGAAAGGAGGAGGAGTGGCCCTGTATGTAAAAGATAGCATTAAATCTAACCTAATACAAGTTGGTGAGGCCAACATAGAGTCAGTTTGGGTTACGTTGCAGTTTGCTAACCATGCAGTAACTCGTGTAGGTGTGATATATAGACCACCTGGTCAAGTTAAAGAACTAGATGATCTACTAGTTGAAGAAATAGCTAAAATGACAATGAAAGGAGAAGTTATCATTATGGGAGATTTCAATCTTCCAGATATAAACTGGATAACCAAAATAGCAAGTTCTACCAGGAGTACAGATATTCTAAATTCCCTACTGGGGTTATCTCTACAACAAGTGGTTGAGGAGCCAACCCGGAGGGAGGCC
Source organism: Bufo bufo (assembly GCF_905171765.1). Taxonomy (NCBI): domain Eukaryota; kingdom Metazoa; phylum Chordata; class Amphibia; order Anura; family Bufonidae; genus Bufo; species Bufo bufo. The sequence goes on along the minus strand of NC_053390.1, from coordinate 450,221,321 downwards.
ATTTTGGATTTGGTATTCACAAATGGGGATTCGGTATATGATGTCATTGTAGGCGAAACCTTGGGATCTAGTGATCACCAGTCAGTGTGGTTTAATATAAGAACTGTGAAAGAGTCCCACCACACAAAAACAAAAGTTTTAGATTTTAGAAAAACAGACTTTTCAAAAATGAAATTAGTCATAAATGAGTCCCATTTCTCCTGGACTCCATGTAATCCGTTCCAGTCTGATAAGGACTCATTTATGACTAATTTCATTTTTGAAAAGTCTGTTTTTACGTATTACATGGAGTCCAGGAGAAATAGGACTACTTAAAAGGTGCATTATTGAAGGCAACAGAAAATTGCATTAGACTTGTCAGTAAAAGCAAAAAAAGGAAGAGACCACTGTGGTACTCAGCAGAAGTGGCCCAAATCATTAAAAATAAAAAGCTAGCATTTTGTAATTATAAAAAAACCCAGAGCAATGAAGATAAGGAAATCTACAAGATTAGGCAGAAAGAGGCCAAGCAAGTTATAAGAACTTCTAAAGCGCAGGCAGAAGAAAAACTAGCTCAGTCTATGAAAAAAGGGGATAAGACATTCTTCAGATATATAAATGAAAAAAGGAAATTAAAACAAGGAATAACTAAATTAAAAACAAAGGACGGAAGGTATGTAGAAGAGAATAAAGGGCTAGCCGACTGCCTTAATGAATACTTCTGTTCAGTTTTTACAAAAGAAAAAGGAGAAGGACCTCCACTAGAAAGGATGACTAATAAATCGTTTGATGCATGTGTATTTACAGAGGAAGATGTTCTAAGTTTGCTGTCTAAAGTGAAGACAAATAAGTCACAGGGGCCTGATGAGATACACCCAAAATTATTAAAAGAGCTTAGTGGTGAGCTGGCAAAACCGTTAACAGATTTATTTAACCAATCATTAGTAACAGGAGTCGTCCCGGAAGATTGGAAATTGGCAAATGTCGTGCCCATTCACAAGAAAGGTAGTAGGGAGGAATCGAGCAACTATAGACCAGTGAGTCTGACATCAATAGTAGGCAAATAATGGAAACCCTATTAAAGGATAGGATTGTGGAACATCTAAAATCCCATGGATTGCAAGATGAAAAACAACATGGGTTTACTTCAGGGAGATCATGTCAAACAAATCTTATAGATTTTTTTGACTGGGTGACTAAAATAATAGACTGTGGAGGTGCAGTAGACATCACATATCTAGATTTTAGTAAGGCTTTTAACACTGTCCCACATAGAAGACTTATCAATAAACTGCAGTCATTGAGCATGGACTCCAATATTGTTGAGTGGATTAGGCAGTGGCTGAGTGACAGACAGCAGAGGGTTGTAGTCAATGGAGAACATTCAAAACAAGGTCATGTTACCAGTGGGGTTCCACAGGGATCTGTACTGGGACCAATTTTGTTTAATATCTTCATAAGTGATATTGCAAAAGGCCTCGATGGTAAGGTTTGTCATTTTGCTGATGACACAAAGATATGTAACAGGGTTGATGTTCCTGGAGGGAAACGCCAAATGGAAAAGGATTTAAGAAAACTAGAAGAATGGTCAGAACTCTGGCAACTGAAATTTAATGTGGATGTCACGAGTTGGAGGTCCCAGGAGAGACCACCGCGTCGTCATGCAATAAACGGAAATCAGGTACAGACACATAAGAGTTTATTGCACAAACAAAAACATGAAAGGCAGCACAGAGAAAACATGAGCTCTATGTACCGTCAGCACAGTGGGAGAAAACCCCCACTGCGCCACTGTCTAGTAATACTCCAGAGGGGCATGACTAAGCAACTCCTGGTGTTCACTAGAGCCCTAGATGGTAGGGTTAGACTTTGCCGCAGGAAGTTGCCAGGGTCCACTCTGGAGCGTGAACTAGACAGTGACAGCAGGAGCGAAGGGACAACAGGTACCAGAAGGTACCGACGGCACATAGGCAAACATAACAGACAGGTAAATACAAAACAGGGCAAATAATAACACAAGCAGGAGTTCATGCAAGGGAGCAGGAGTGGCAATGAGCAGAGAAGGACTTGCTCCACCAGTAGTAAACTGCATGGCCTTGTCATGCCACTCTGCTGCAAAGGCTTGCTGAACACAGACATATGAATACAAAACAGGGGAACTAATAATACGAGCAGGAGTTCACGCAAGGGAGCAGGAGTGGCAATGAGCAGAGAAGGACTTGCTCCACCAGTAGTAAACTGCATGGCCTTGTCATGCCACTCTGCTACAAAGGCTTGCTGAACACAGACATCAGAATAAACACAAAGTAACTAAAACATAACAGGCAGAACAGATAACAGACAGACGACGTTAATGAACAAGTAGGGAAACCCACAGAGCACAGGCAGACAGACACGGATCCCATGGGTCAGCAGCATGGGAGAGAGAGTACAAACCAGGAGCAGGACAAGACAACACACACCAGGAGAGCTGACACAGAACTGAGGAAACCTCAGCCTTATATACAGGTTCCATGGGTGCAGCAGAGAGACCACACCCATGGAGCAGACAGAGGATTAACTCCTAATAGGCACACAGGGGAGTTAACCCATAAAGAACCACAAATGACACAGGAACGGAACTTCAGCGAGGAGTGCCGAACAAGCAATGACGGAAGGTCACAGCCAGAGATAGTGGCTGTGACAGTGGATAAGTGCAAGATAATGCACCTGGGGCTTAAAAACCCAAGGGCTGAATATAGAATATTTGACACAGTCCTGACCTCAGTATCTGCGGAAAGGGATTTAGGAGTAATTATTTCGGAAGACAATGTAATAGGGCAGCACGAAATGCCAGCAGAATGCTTGGATGTATAGGGAGAGGTATAAGCAGTAGAAAGAGTGAAGTTCTTATGCCGCTGTACAGAACACTGGTGAGACCTCACTTGGAGTATTGTGCGCAGTACTGGAGGCCATATCTCCAGAAGGATATAGATACTCTAGAGAGAGTTCAGAGAAGAGCTACTAAACTAGTACATGGATTGCAGGATAAAACTTACCAGGAAAGGTTAAAGGACCTTAATATGTATAGCTTGGAAGAAAGAAGAGACAGAGGGGATATGATAGAAACTTTTAAATACATAAAGGGAATCAACTCGGTAAAGGAGGAGAGCATATTTAAAAGAAGAAAAACTACCACAAGAGGACACAGTTTTAAATTAGAGGGGCAAAGGTTTAAAAGTAATATAAGGAAGTATTATTTTACTGAGAGAGTAGTGGATGCATGGAATAGCCTTCCTGCAGAAGTTGTAGCTGCAAATACAGTGAAGGAGTTTAAGCATGCATGGGATAGGCATAAGGCTATCCTTCATATAAGATAGGGCCAGGGACTATTCATAGGATTCAGATATATTGGGCAGACTAGATGGGCCAAATGGTTCTTATCTGCCGACACATTCTATGTTTCTATAAGTTATAATACAGTACAATGTGGCAATAATAAGCGTGCAACAGTTGGGGCACAACAAACAAAGAATTGTCACCAAACAGACACATAAACACACCTTACATGTTACAGAAAAAACTTTTCACCCCTTAGTGCCAGTTTAATTGAGACCAGGCAAGTCTGCTGGTTCATATGCCATTTGAGGCCAGTCATTGGTTGCTGTGGTGCATTTGACGCCATCCATAACCTATATGCAAAGAGACTGGAAGATTGCCAAATGGAGTCAGGGTGCTGGAACAGAGCTCTGGGGAGCAGGTGAGTTTGATTCTTTCATTAGGTACCACACTCTCTGAGAGCTTGGTTAATCATTTAAAATTAGAAATTAAAATTACCAATGCCCATGTAACATTAATATCTGGCACAGCCAAATGCGTTCATTTTGAGGATGTGGAAAAAATGGCTTGGCTGCCAGACAACTTAATAGAGTCTGTCCAGCTATTCACACTCAACAAAAGAGGGTCTACAAGCCACAATAGGCATTAGGTTTCAGCAAATGCTGACAAATGTTTGCATAGATGCAGTACTTCAGAATAGGGTGCTTGCAAATTGGTCTTGTTATGGAGTAGAGGGGCTGTGAAGCAGCTAAATACAGAGAGCACCTTATAGTGAAGCATAGCCTCCCGAACACTTTCTGGCAGAATAAAAGTTCATATTCACACTACTCCTCATAATTAGAGTTGAGCGGACACCTGGATGTTGGGGTTCGGAAGGTTTGGCCAAACATGAAAAAAAAAGTTCGGGTTCGGGACCCGAACTTGACCCCGAACCCGAACCCCGTTGAAGTCAATGGGGACCCAAACTTTTGGCCACTAAAATGGCTCTAAAATAGCCCTAGAAAGAGCTAGAGGGCTACAAAAGGCAGCAAAATGTGCTTAAGAGCATGGCAAATGCTCTGCAAACAAATGTGGATGGGGAAATGAATTATGGTCTTGTTATGGAGTAGAGGGGCTGTGAAGCAGCTAAATACAGAGAGCACCTTATAGTGAAGCATCGCCTCCCGAACACTTTCTGGCAGAATAAAAGTTCATATTCACACTACTCCTCATAATTAGAGTTCAGCGGACACCTGGATGTTCGGGTTCGGCAGGTTTGGCCAAACATGAAAAAAAAAGTTCGGGTTCGGGACCCGAACTTGACCCCGAACCCGAACCCCATTGAAGTCAATGGGGACCCAAACTTTTGGCCACTAAAATGGCTCTAAAATAGCCCTGGAAAGAGCTAGAGGGCTACAAAAGGCAGCAAAATGTGCTTAAGAGCATGGCAAATGCTCTGCAAACAAATGTGGATAGGGAAATGAATTAAAAAAACATAAAAGACCTTAAAAAAATAAAAATTAGGAATGATGTAGGAGGAAGAGGTTGAGGAGGCGCTGAATGGGTGGATGTGGCGGTCGAGGTGGAAGCGGCGGCGAAGGAGGAATAGGTAGCCAACACAGATGTGTGTTATTTAGCATTTTTACATAGGAGTATCCCCCCAAAAATTGGGACATATAAAAAAAATTAATGGAATAAGTGCACTTGAGTACAAGGATGGATGGTTGAGGCTGTTAGAACTGTCTATTCTTCACAAGGTACAGACAAGTCTTGTGGGATCCAGGCCTAAATACACGTTCAGAGAGTACACTGGCTGCAGGGCAGGCCAGCACCTCCAAGGCATACAGGGCAAGCTCTGGCCATGTGGACAATTTGGAGACCCAGAAGTTGAATGGGGCAGAACCATCAGTCAGTACGTGTAGTCGTGTGAACAGGTACTGTTCCATCATGTTGTTCAAATGCTGCCTCCTGCTAACACGCTCCATATCAGCAGTTGGGGCTGGTTGTTGCGGCGAGGTGACAAAGCTTTTCCATATGTCGGCCATGCTAACCCTGCTTTCTGAGGTGCTGGCGCTGACACAGCTGCGTTGGCGACCTCTTCCTCCTCCCCTGCCTTTGCCTTGTGCTTCCACTTGTCCCCGGCGTCAGTCGGGAGCGCGTCTTTCAGCATGCGCCTGTAGTCGTGCATCTTCCGATCACGCTCCAGTGAGGGAATTAAGGACGGCACATTGTCTTTGTAACGGGGATCCAGCAGGGTGGCCACCCAGTAGTCAGCACACGTTAAAATGTGGGCAACCCTGCTGTCGTTGCGCAGGCACTGCAGCATGTAGTCGCTCATGTGTGCCAGGCTGCCCAGAGGTAAGGACAAGCTGTCCTCTGTGGGAGGCGTATCGTCTGCGTCCTCCGTATCCCCCCAGCCACGCACCAGTGATGGGCCCGAGCTGCATTGGATGCCACCCCGCTGTGAACATGCTTCATCCCCATCCTCCTCCTCCTCCTCCTCCTCCAGTAGTGGGCCCTGGCTGGCCAAATTTGTACCTGGCCTCTGCTGTTGCAAAAATCCTCTTTCTGAGCCACTTCTAAAAGACTGGCCTGAAAGTGTTAGAGATGACCCCTCTTCCTCCTCCTCCTCCTCCTGGCCCACATCCTCTTCCATCATCGCCCTAAGTGTTTTCTCAATTAGACATATAAGTGGTATTGTAACGCTGATAACGGCGTCATCGCCACTGGCCATGTTGGTGGAGTACTCGAAACAGCGCAACAGGGCACACAGGTCTCACATGGAGGCCCAGTCATTGGTGGTGAAGTGGTGCTGTTCCGCAGTGCGACTCACCCATGCGTGCTGCAGCTGAAACTCCACTATGGCCTGCTGCTGCTCGCACAGTCTCTCCAGCATGTGCAAGGTGGAGTTCCACCTGGTGGGCACATCGCATATGAGGCGGTGAGCGGGAAGGCTGAAGTTACGCTGTAGAGCAGACAGCCGAGCAGCAGCAGGATGAGAACGCCGAAAGCGCACACAGACGGCCCGCACTTTATGCAGCAGCTCTGACATGTTGGGGTAGTTGTGAATGAATTTCTGCACCACCAAATTCAGCACATACGCCAGGCAAGGGATGTGCGTCAAACCGGCTAGTCCCAGAGCTGCAACGAGATTTCGCCTATTATCGCACACCACCAGGCCGGGTTTGATGTTCACTGGCAGCAACCACTCGTCGGTCTGTTGTTCTATACCCCGCCACAACTCCTGCGCGGTGTGGGGCCTGTCCCCCAAACACATCAGTTTCAGAACGGCCTGCTGATGTTTACCCCTGGCTGTGCTGAAGTTGGTGGTGAAGGTCTGTCGCTGACCGGATGAGGAGGTGGTAGAAGAGGAGGCAACAGGAGGCAAAGAATGATGCCCTGCGATCCTTGGCGGCGGAAGGACGTGCGCCAAACAGCTCTCCGCCTGGGGCCCAGCCGCCACTACATTTACCCAGTGTGCAGTTAGGGAGATATAGCGTCCCTGGCCGTGCTTACTGGTCCACGTATCTGTGGTTAGGTGAACCTTGCCACAGATGGCGTTGCGCAGTGCACACTTGATTTTATCCGATACTTGGTTGTGCAGGGAGGGCACGGCTCTCCTGGAGAAGAAGTGGCGGCTGGGAACGACGTACTGTGGGACAGCAAGCGACATGAGCTGTTTGAAGCTGTCCGTCTCCACCAGCCTGAATGACAGCATTTCAAAGGCCAGTAGTTTAGAAATGCTGGCATTCAGGGCCAGGGATCGAGGGTGGCTAGGTGGGAATTTACGCTTTCTCTCCAAGGTTTGTGAGATGGAGAGCTGAACGCTTCCGTGTGACATGGTGGAGATGCTTGGTGACGGAGGTGGTGTTGTTGGTGGCACATCCTCTGTTTGCTGGGCGGCAGGTGCCAACGTTCCTCCAGAGGCGGAGGAAGAGGCTGAGGCAGCAGCAAAAGAGGGAGCAGGAGGGGCCTGAGCCCTTTCTTGGTTTTGAAGGTGCTTACTCCACTGCAGCCCGTGTCTTGCATGTAGATGCCTGGTCATGCAGGTTGTGCTAAGGTTCAGAACGTTAATGCCTCGCTTCAGGCTCTGATGGAACAGTGTGCAAACCACTCGGGTCTTGTCGTCAGCACATTGTGTGAAGAAGTGTCATGCCAGGGAACTCCTTGAAGCTGCCTTTGGTGTGCTCGGTCCCTGGTGACGGTGGCCAGTAGCAGGCGAACTGTTTTGGTGACGGCTGCTCTGCTTTTGCACCCTGCTCCCTCTTTTGCTACGCTGTTGGCTCGGTCTCACCACTGCCTCTTCCTCCGAACTCTGAAAGTCAGTGGCACGACCTTCATTCCATGTGGGGTCTAGCAACTCATCGTCCCCTGCATCGTCTTCCACCCAGTCTTCCTCCCTGACCTCCTTTTCGGTCTGCACACTGCAGAAAGACGCAGCAGTTGGCACCTGTGTTTCGTCATCATCAGAGACGTGCTGAGGTGGTATTCCCATGTCCTCATCAGAAAACATAAGTGGTTGTGCGTCAGTGCATTCTATGTCTTCCACCCCTGGGGAAGGGCTAGGTGGATGCCCTTGGGAAACCATGCCAGCAGAGTTTTCAAACAGCATAAGAGACTGCTGCATGACTTGAGGCTCAGACAGGTTCCCCGATATGCATGGGGGTGATGTGACAGACTGATGGGCATGGGTTTCAGGCGCCACCTGTGCGCTTTCTGCAGAAGACTGGGTGGGAGATAATGTGAACGTGCCGAACACCGAACCCCAACCCGAACTTTTACGTAAATGTTCGGGTTCGGGTCCGGGTGCCGAAAAAAACGAAAGTTCGGTACGAACCCGAACTTTACAGTTCGGGTTCGCTCAACTCTACTCATAATAAATGCTTCTCTAAAGGTATGTTTGGCTCTTCCTGGACGTCTGTTAGGCCCCTTTCACATGGGCGAGTTTTCCGTGCGGGTGCAATGCGTAAGGTGAACGCATTGCACCCGCACTGAATCCGGACCCATTTACTTCAATGGAGCTGTGCAGATGAGTGTTGATTTTCACGCATTGTTGATTGCGTGAAAAATCGCAGCATGTTCTATATTCTGCATTTTTCACGCAATGCAGGCCCCTTGGAAATGAATGGGGCTGCGTGAAAATCGCAAGCATCCGCAAGCAAGTGCGGATGCAGTGCGATTTTCATGCATGGTTGCTAGGAGATGATAGAGATGAGCAACCCCGGACCCCATTAAAGCATCCTGTATTAAGAATGCTATTATTTTCCATTATAACCATGTTATAAGGGAAAATAATAACATCTACACAACACTGAACCCAAACCAGAACTTCAGTGAAGAAGTTCGGGTCTGGGTACCACATTCATTTTTTTATCACGCGCGTGCAAAACGCAACACAATCGCAGTCAAAACTGACTGAAATTGTGTGCGCACTCACGCGGGTTTCCCCCGGGACGCATCCAGAGCAAATCCGGATTGCCCGTCTGAAAGAGGCCTTAAAGTACTACAGAGAAACTTTTATATTTTTGCAAAGAATATTGTGTTTCTCAGACTCAAGAAACCTGGCCAGGTGCCATACCTCCTTCCTTAACAATGCTTTAAAACCATATTTAATCTATATATTCTATTATTTCCCTATTTGTGTTGACTGGGAATGAAAAAGCGAAGAAGCAGTGATGGCATGCGTTCAAAATGAATGTATTTACAATGCCGACACATATTTGTAATAGGCGCTAAAAATACTGATGTGGATATAATGTAAAGAAAAAAATGGAAGGTGACAGGTTCTCTTTAAGTTATAGTATTTTCTGAGCTTACAGAATAAGCATTGCAGGGTAAGCTTTTGTCAGGTCTTCTTTCTTTTCTTTCTGACAGAGGCCTATGTGATGGAATAAAGCAGAATAGTCAACGTTGAGTCAGTAGCTGTTATTGTCAGATTAAGACTCATCGCGGCATTTTGTCACCATTGTTCATGAAAGTGTATCCTCCTGGGTCCTGTTCTGTAATATGCACTCATTATATGGAAGCTCTTGTGGAAAGATCCACTTGGCAGCACTAAACAAGTATGAGCAGGTTAGAAACACACACATACAGTAAGTCTAAGACTACTCACAGATTTTCAAACAGACTCTTTTTTTTTGTTGCTTTGATTTAAAGCATTCACTCTGCTGCCAATTCTGCCGTGTGGAAGTCACTTGCTGGCAAGCTGGGTGGTTTTCACTGTCAAAACAAATTTATGTTTGTAAAGTTATTTTTAATGTGTGTATGCATTACATCCAACTGGCATAGCTATCTTTTTAAGAACAGATATCCCCGCCAACAAAAGGCCTATAATAAGGCAAGATTACTAGGAAACCATCCCAGACATCTTACATTAATTTCCAGAGAGAAGAGTCCTTACATTATATGCCAAGTTTATTTTACTCTCCATTAGAAAATAGTTTTAGGCCAGGTTCCTGTGTGGTGAATTTGTGCCGGGATCCTCTGCCGCAAGTGTGAAAGTACCCTTACAGGGCTGGATGATAAATCGGATGCAGGGATATACTTTTTCTCTGACTCTATACCAACTATTGGTTGGCTTTAAAAGGCTGATTATTATGACAAAATTGTGGTGCAATTTTGGTGCAAAATAGCGCATCTTAAGCTCTGCACCCTTTCCTGTGAAGCCCCGCCCCTTGCCAGGCATGTTGGAATAAAAGTGTATAAATCCTATATGCGGCATTTTGCACCACCTTTTAGACAGATTTTTGGTGCAGACACATAAGAAAATCTGGATCTGTTTTTAGGGCATATTGCAAATGTTCAAATCTACATCAGGTCCTATACATCACAAAATTCTTGTGTATTTATGCTGGGTTCACACCAGCATTGTTGTTTCAGTTGTTCTGCTCTGGTATAGGATGAGAATGACGTGTTTGTGCACACTATACATTTTAGTGGTTTGATTAAAAGGTTACATTTTAAATAGATAACTATCTCATATAGTGAATTCACCTTTGAGCAGTGGTATATTATTCCGGTGATTAATCTCTCTATTTCACTCCATTAGTGAAATTTGTTTTTCTAAGGCAATCCCGACCCTGATGCTGCAGAGGGGAAGCAGGTTAAGACACCCTATGCACCCCAGAATAGTGGACACTACAACCATGGCTATTAGCCAGAAATCCTATAGCAGATATTTTAGCCAGAGTAATCTAAGAGGCCGATGCAGTATTCATGTGCTTAGCTCATGCTGAAACATCTGGGAGGCTTTTGCATTGTATACAAACTAAGCCTAGATGTACTGCAACTTAATTCCTGCATACAGTAAAGAGAGAGTCTCTTTTATCTGGCCTGGTCTCTGACTCTCTTAACACCACATGTTGGCCATTGCATTTCCAACACATGGCCTGCCTAGCAGCCACATGGACATTAACACCATGGGTATCCCCAAACTACCATTAGGCAGGGACCCACAGCTACAGGGAGGGCCCTGAAGGAACACAGTGTTCTCCTTCACTCCACCGAACCCAGGGAGTGACAACCTGAGAGAGTACACCTTGATACATCATCATCAGGGCCACTACCACTCTCTTCCTCTGCTCTGGCTCCCCAGGGCCTCGCTGCGAGGCCCCTAACTTTGCCTCCAACACTGATGTGAACAAGCCCTATCTGCAGTTTTTTCACCATTTCCAAAGCCAATGTTGAAATTTACAGCAAATTCACAGCAACAACTTTTTCTATTTTCAGATCCAAATACACCGTTACATTTGGATTTGTCTACCCTTGGATTTTATTTTATTGTATTGCTTTATGTTCTATGCTGCAAATTGGACTACATTTTGAACATGACAGGTTCCTTGGAAAACGTTGTTCTCTCTAGGATGACCTCCAATCAACGCACACTTCTGTTACCAATGGGCATTAAGGAAAATGATCACTCTGGGAAGCTAACAGTTCCCCTGGTGACAACAGCTGAAAATGGGCATACTCAGTAAAGGGAGGACTTGCTTAAGAGTTGTCTGAGTTATAGAAAAATGTGAACAAATGCAGGCACTGTAATAACATAGCAAATAGAAAATACACATTGCTCCCTCGCCGCTTCCAGCAGTGCTGTTCCTCTGCCTCAATGGTACATGGTCACATTGCCTACCACTTTAAATCACCCTGTCATCAAGGCCCCCCAAGGCCCCAGAACCCTGACTACCTACAACAAGCAATATTCCAAGTCTCTCCCTGCTGCTCTGTTAAATACCATTCAGTCAGATAGAAAGGCCTAACCAGATGCTGAATTTCAACATCATTTAGGTATTTAAGAAAAAAGAATATCCACTTTGGAAAGTAGCCCTGCGTATGTTTATCTTTCAATCTCTCCATCTCTAAGGCTTCTTTCACATTAGTGTTAGGCTTGTCCGGCAGGCTGTTCTGGCAGGGGAACAGCCTTCAGGATCCATACTAATGCTTGCACACATGTGCTGCAAGAAGTCCGGCCCGGCCCATTTCATGCTGAGGTTTTTGTCAGGCCGCCTCTCAGCATGTTTGCCGTGCTGTGGTCGCATATCGGCATGTTTGCCATGCTGTGGCTGCATCTCCTGCCCATCCCCATTGTAGTTAATGGGGCCGGGCCGGACTTCTGGATCTGGCAGGCTGTTCCCCTGCTGGAACAGCCTGCTGGACAAGCCTAATGCTAATCTGAAAGAAGCCTAACCCTTCAATGTCTAGAAGATATTTCATTTGATCAACTATAGTGGAGTTTGGTTGTGGATCTGTCTGCAATCATTGTTGTAAAATAAATTGTTTAGTAGCTGGACAAATGAAATGGAACAGCCTAGGATGAGATAAACGTGAGTCGTCACCATCATTGTAATGGAAGTGAAACAATTGGGGTCTCAGAGGAGCCATCTGACCACACATAACATAAAACATCTGGTTCACTTCCCCCCATACCTCTCAGATCCTCGGGAATGTCCATCAACCATGATATAAATCAGTCCTGGCCTCCACAGTCTTGGGGCAATGGGTCAGTCTATCAGGTTTGCCAAGATGTGGAGATAAGTTAAACCCATAGATGGCTTTATGGATAATTTGCAGTTGGATATCCTTCCATGCCTCATTTATTACATGGTTACGCACTAACTGCCATGCCTTCTTGATTTAAAAGTGCAATTTAATTGGGTGGACCAACCTAAGAAATGGTAGAGTCCGCAAATTGAGTGTAGCTGGCCAGCTAAGACCTGTCCTAGGTTGCTAACATAGCTTATATGTTTATACAGCTAGACCTGCCAATAACCTTAATACAGTTCCTATGTTTGTGTGTTAAAGACAAAAGCAGAGTTATTTACAGTGACTTAATGTTTGGATGTCATATAACTATTATATATATTGTGTTCACAGAAGCAGAAAAGATAATATGCCTTTAAGATTCATTATATGGATGTGAGGTAAGCTCAATGACACAGCAGAAACAACAGGAAGAATAAAGTTAAACTATTGTTGCTGGGCAGGAGTCTAGACCAATCACAGCCAGCCTCACACACACCAGGAGTCTTGGTCAATGACAGCCAGCCTCACACACAGCCTGTGTGGGAAATTCCATAGCAGGAGCTGCTAGAAATTATTATTCACCAGAGAGAGAAGCTGAACAGACATTCCCTCCACTAAGAGCTGTGTTTTATGGATGCAGAGAGGCCAAAATAGGTATTTAAAACAGTTATATAATGTTCCTACTGTTAATATAGTAATTAAAATTACCAATTAATTAGATTATTTAGAAGATTCCTTATCACTTAGATTTGTAACATATTCATTTATAAATTTAGTGACTTTTAAAATTACCTTTATTAATCGACGTGCGGGTATAGGTATGTATATACCAACAGACAATGCTACAATTCAAAAGAATTATATATAAGTTACTTTTGACTGGGGAGTAGCAACCCCTCAACAAACATTAGTGACACACAGACAGTCTAGATACTTGGTAGTTCGAGGAATGAAGACATGTACTGCGGTAGGGCAGGGCAGACAATTGCTTACCCTAAATGCCCTAACGTCTGCTCAGCCCAGGGTCGCCCCCTGATGGTGGGAGTTCCCTGTCCCCGAACCTAGGGCTAACGAATCCCTAGATTGACCCTATCCAGGGAAAAAGTATTGGATACACAAAAACAGTTAAAAAAGGCCCATGAAGCCGCAAGTGGAAGGTGTTCCAAAAATATGGAATTACCACCTGCCCACTCGGGGCATACACTGGAATTAATCAGGATATGAGGAGAGGAGAGAGGAGATAGATTTATAAGATAGCACACAATCCTCTCACAATAACAATAACACGTATGTTTTCATATGCCCATCCTAATACAAAAACCTCGACGCGTTTCACCTGAAACGAGGCAGGTTCATCAGGAGGTAGATAGGTACTTGAACATAGTCCAGGGATGGTACAAACAAAACCTGAGACTAAAAAATATGATAATATATGTGGGTCTATACTTAGCTATAGATGCTTCAGAGAGACGGGGAAGTAGAAGCTCAATGGCTACCAGGCGGCAAGATAAGCCCCCATCACAGGATACCTAGAATGGTGTAATAAGGTACAAGTGGTAAGTTACATCTCATATAATAAAGTAAAGTGAAGGTGGTCACAGCTTCAAAGTCGCAGAGTCAAAGTTCTTAAAACAGGAAGGACTTACATGATAGTAATACTGGCAATGTTACCCCCCTCTTAGCTAGCCTGCTCAGAGGTCCAGGAGACTTGCTGATTTGAAAAGGCCACTATTTATGGAGCAGGTTTAGAGCGTCCGGACGCCGGTAAATCGACTTCCGGTTTCTGGAACGCACATTGGAACGCATCGGGACTTCCGGCCTAGGTCACTTCCGGTGCCGTGGAACGCATCGTGAACCGCAAAGGGCGCGATGCCGGCACCGGAAGGATACAGATGAGTATCATGCTATTAATGGACGAAGGGAAGAAACAAATGATAATAATACGGGCCCTATAGTGATAAACATCGCCATCAATGCCGGTAATTGATTTCCGGCATTAAGGGCGCACCATGGACCGCATCGGAACTTCCTGGCTTATGTCACTTCCGGCACCGTGGAACGCATCATGAGCCGCATAGGGCTTGATGCCGGTGCCGGAAGGATATATACAGATGTAAGACTTGGGAGAGGATTAAGAAATAAATCATGTGACGACCATGATTATAGTTATCGCCACCAACGCTGCATATAACCAAAAAAACATTTTATTCTTTATTATGGACACCAACCAGTCTAGGCAAAAAGTGGATATAACTCACTGACTTAGTGGGGGGCGCTGCTAACCCTTAGGTAACCACCTCCCCCCAAAAAAAAGGAAAGACATAAAACCACCAATGAATTAGTGATATATATTGATTAGAAGACGTATGTAGCATTACAGACCAAACTGCCGCTCAAATCAAATTGATAAATTGTTCGAAGGTGCCTGGTCATAATAAAAGATATAAGGAGTTGATTATATTACCCCCTTAAACTAGATGTGGTGCTTTCCGCACTGATCAGCATAGTCTCTTAGGGTAACATACCCTTGATACCAACAATGAATTTACTTCGAGTAGTCAGGACTAAAAGAGAGCAGGGAGGATTTCTAGATAAAACACGCGAAATTAAGTCTCTCATTGAGACCGAGGGGGGACTGGGATTGGAAACGATAAATCCATGAGGACTCTTTTTGAAGAATCCTTCTATCCCAGTCCCCCCCCTATCTTATAAATCTATCTCCTCTCTCCTCTCCTCATATCCTGATTAATTCCAGTGTATGCCCCGAGTGGGCAGGTGGTAATTCCATATTTTTGGAACACCTTCCACTTGCGGCTTCATGGGCCTTTTTTAACTGTTTTTGTGTATCCAATACTTTTTCCCTGGATAGGGTCAATCTAGGGATTCGTTAGCCCTAGGTTCGGGGACAGGGAACTCCCACCATCAGGGGGCGACCCTGGGCTGAGCAGACGTTAGGGCATTTAGGGTAAGCAATTGTCTGCCCTGCCCTACCGCAGTACATGTCTTCATTCCTCGAACTACCAAGTATCTAGACTATCTGTGTGTCACTAATGTTTGTTGAGGGGTTGCTACTCCCCAGTCAAAAGTAACTTATATATAATTCTTTTGAATTGTAGCATTGTCTGTTGGTATATACATACCTATACCCGCACGTCGATTAATAAAGGTAATTTCAAAAGTCACTAAATTTATAAATGAATAATATAGTAATTAGAACTGTATACTGAACCAGTTATAAAGTTCACAATCCAAATTCAAATTCCATATTGCAATCCAAATTGCATACAACCATACCAGATCATACTCAACCAATCTGCAAATAGTTACTTCTAACTGCATATTGCAAATTGCGACCAAATTCAGCAAGTGAACTATTAGTTAGACCTCAGATATACCTCTCTGAGAGATCATAAAGTGCTTAAATAACCTAAAGTGAGAGTACAGATACTCAAGAAAAAATATATCCACCATTTTATGGTGAATGACAAGATTGAACAGTTGAACCACCATCTTATGCATACCTCCATTTTGTGATATCTTTTCAACACGTGTTATGTACATGGACTATCTGCTGCGGAGGCGGCATTGTTATATATGAAGAAAAGTTTAAGTTAATAAAGAAGTTATTTCAAGCATTTGGTGTGCTCTTTAAACCTACTGTTTCCATAGAATGGCGCTAGAGGAATTACAGAGTAATAGACAGTCTGGTTAGACTAAAAGTTAGAGATACCAAAATTCTTCTAATGCCACAGCGCAAAAGACACTTTATAGTGTTGCGCCTGCCACATTGAGACCATCTCCCATCTCATCTGGTTATAAATTGAAGTCATGGACACTCTGCCTCACTGTAATTCCAGTGTTTTACCCAAAGTATTAG
Source organism: Bufo bufo (assembly GCF_905171765.1). Taxonomy (NCBI): domain Eukaryota; kingdom Metazoa; phylum Chordata; class Amphibia; order Anura; family Bufonidae; genus Bufo; species Bufo bufo. Next base: position 450,205,147 of record NC_053390.1, on the reverse strand, counting down.
GAACTCTCTCTTTGTTTACCTGCCCCAAACCAATATTAAGACAGATTTAATTTAGTCATATTGTATGACCTGAAAAGGGCTAAGAGAATATTTGTTAATCAAGGCTTCTTGAGAGAGCCACTGTGGTTCAGAGTCATGCAACAGATGATTAACTGAGGACATACCTTTAGATCTCAACTCGCTAAACAGTCTATTAGTTTGTCCCTGAGGGAATTCTGGGTGATCCCACAATGGGAGATGCTTTGAAATCCTATAGGAAAGGATAGAGTAGTTTGGACATATACATCATAAGTGTTTTTAAATATTCCTCCACCGAGCGGGACTTGTCAAGGATTGGTGGGTCCACCACTGCCCTCACTGCACTTTGGTCCCTGCATGTAAACTTCCAGCACAGATGGAGGTCAACTACATAACAGCAGCCAATAATTAGCCTAAGCGGTGACATGTCCCCAAATGGCATGTGCCTGCAGTGATGTGCCACTTGGGGACACATCACCTCTGTGGCCAGTCATTTTCTGCATTGGTGCACGTGACCCCTGTTCATGGCAGCATTTTTAAAGCAGGGGCCTAAAATGCAGTGAAGATGGCAGTGGACCAACCAAGCCATAACCAAGCATTGCGGAGAAGGTAAGTATGCTCCCTGGAGGTATGTATAAAAACACTTGGAAGTTAGACAGCCCCTTTAAATTCTCGTTTACCTAACAGTTTTCCTTAGGTACTGCTGATAGCTACTCCAATTTCCATCTATATAGCTTATTTTCTCCTGCATTGGTGACCGGACTACACTGTACTGCAGTTATTTGGTAACTTACAGTAGACTATTCATTCTCCTGTGTTCTTCAGATTCCAGTGTGACCAGAGAATAGAGTTATTTTTCTGAATTCTAAGGCTACAGTACCTGCGAGTATAAGAAGTTATACCGGGAAGGAACCAAAGATAAAAGTTAATACAATGAATCACCAGCATTGTCCATGATCAACCGGATGTGTCAGGAAAATATTTAACATAGTAGGGAGCCGATTCCATTTATCTTAAACCACCGATGGGAACAGATCCAATGAGAACAGGGGAAACATTAGTAAGCCATTCCATTCCTCAACTTATCATTTCTTTTCTTTCCTTTTGGAATCTCTTCCAGTTGTTAGAAAAATAAAAATAGTTTTCTTTGGAGGTTTGTGTAACATTTGCCTATGTACAGTAAAAATAAAACTCACATAAAATAATAAAATAAATAAATAAATAAATGTGTGCATGTATGTCTGCTAAAGGAATCCGTACCATCGCATTTACAATCACGAAATTTGGCACATAGGTACATCAGGTGTCCGGGAAGGTTTTAGACCAGGTCTCAGCTCTCTAGCACATACCGTTCCTGAGATACTCCCAAAAAATGCAAATATGCACATCACATGACCTAAATTAGCCAATAGAAGCCTACAGGTCTCTCTCTTCAGATCCCAACTTCATATCCCAACTGCCATACACACGGTCACATGTCCATTATCAGCCAATAGAAGCTTGCAGGTCCTTAACATACACACAGTTTTACACCAGGTTTCCTGTCAACCCAGCCATTTTTCTTCACTTCGGCAGGTCTGCTTTAAAGGGGCAGGGAGCTGTGGATGAAACTCTTAAGGGAGCAGAGTGCTGTGGAGGTCACAGTTCAGGCCACCCTCAAAAGACAGACTTAAAACCCCGCCACCAGGTCCTGCTAAGCCACGCCTCCAATCTGGATAGGCCATGCCCCCTCCCATTCCTCAGCCGACAGGGATTCAAAAAATGAAGTTAAAAATCAACTTCTAGGTCCAACTAAGCTACGCACCCGATCCGGTTGGGCCACGCCCCCTCCCATTCCTCAACCGACAGGGATTCAAAAAATGAAGTAAAAAATCAACTTCTAGATCCAGCTAACCCACGCCCCCGATCCGGTTAGGCCACGCACCCTTCCACTCCTTAGCCGACAGAGATTGAAAAATTTTTTAAAAATCAACTTCTGCTGCAGTGGTGGGAGTGAGGGTGACTTTATCCCTGAAGCTCACGCTCAGACAGCACAGTACTGCTGTCTGAGAGTGAGCTGTTCAAAAGGACATCCCTGTGTCCGTCCAGGCCCTGCGCCAGACGGAGGACAGGGAGTCTGAAAGCAGGACTGTCCGGCCTAAAACTGGACCTCTGGCCACCCTAGGGGCAGGCGGCTGTGGAGGTCACAGTTAAGGGGATGGTCCGCTATGAAGGTCAGTGGTAAGGGGCAGATTGCTGTAAAGGACACTGTTAAGGGGGCGGACCCCTGTGGAGGTCACTGTCAAGGGGGGGATGTGCTGTGAAACTCACTGTTACAGTGTCAGGCTGCTGTGAAGGTCAAAGTGAAGGGGGTGGGCTGCTGTGGAGGTCCCATTTTAAGGAGACGGGGCACTGTGGCGGGGGGCAGTGTTATGGGGGGATACTGTCGATATCTTTTAACGACACACACAAACATTGAATTAAATAGATAAAATATACCCGAGCGAAGCCGGGTCCTTCAGCTAGTTAAACATAAAGATAAAACAAACTAGTCTTGATTGAAAAAAGGTACAATGCAATGCAATGAACTTGGGTCTGGTTATAATAGGGTAGACCATCTCTTCTATTAAAAGAGTTAATACGATTAGCTGTAAACAGATTTTAGTCATAAGTTTAAACTGGGCAGCGTTCAATGAAGAGCAGGAGGATCAGCAAGGGGTGGGAGGTTGCTATAGAAACGCTTGCAATCAGAGCCTCTTATTTACCGGCTGTGTATTGTATGCTAACCAGCTGCTGGCACTGGACAGTCATGAATAAAAATAGCATTAAAATAAATAATGCAAATTATTAGCCCGTACTGCTGAGGGCCCTGATGCGAAGCCCCCTGATGCACCATGAGTAGTAATACCAACCTGCTAGCTGTATATAGTATGACAGACTTCTGCTCAACATGAAGTATATGCGGTATGCCAGACCTAACAGGGGAATTATGCGTGAGGGCCGAGGTAAATACAGTTCTGGTTACTCACGGTTATGTCGTCCCTGGGCAGGCTCGCATAAGTGAAAAGGAGAATGGCACAAGGATTCTCTGGGGCACACTCTGGTGTAAGGGACACAGGCAAGATGGTGGTTCGAGGTGCCCTTGATGGTCTGTATTAATGTGCCTGTGGCAAGGTCCCTTGTAGTCGTGATGCCAGTACCTTTTGTATGGAGGTATAACCATTTACTGAAGTGTTAATTGAGGAACTTGAGACTGAGACAAGGATGGTGCAATCCAACTTGGAACTTTTACTGAACGTTGGTCCTGGTAACAGTAACATCCAAAGAATAACAGTCTCTTAGTGCATCCATGTATCAAGTACTGTCTCAAGCATAAGGGGTAAGGAGAATGCAAGTCCTTAGTGGAAGACAGGCTCTTGGTGGTGAATGTGAAAGACTAGGCTTATAAAATATGAAAGTCTTACTCTGGTAAAAACTCTGGCCTTATTCTAACCTTGGTTGAAGGTGCTTGAATCCTTGAACTTCTATTCCAGTGCTGTTCTGACAGTTGGCCTAAACTGTCCTCAGGGTTTAAACTGGTGGTGAGGATGCCTGAAGCTGTCTCCTACATCTGGTGCAAAGGTGCCTAGTAAGCCCTCAAGTAATGGCTGTCTTGCTGATCCTTTGTCTTGAATAAAATGTAGTAATCCCTTGGATACTTGGCTGAATGCAGCTTGGACACTGGTCACTCCGGAGGGGTGATCTATAGTAGTGGATTGCTCACCTCTAGGTAGAATAGTTGCAGGCTTTAACCCTGGACTGTGGAGCCGACAGGGACAGAGCAGAGAGGCTGTGAATAAGCCTCCCTCCAGCTATACAGCTACATTGCTGCTGCTTTCTGATTAAGCTCATGAGTGAACTGGATTGATCTGCCTAACTTGGGCCTGAGCTAAGCTACAGTATTTATACACTGACACTGCCCCATCTTGTGGAGAAACTAGTGTAGTGCACCCTAACTAGGCCTGTGTAAAGGATCTTGCATGTAAAAATCACATGGTGACATGGGAGAATATGACATGAGATGAAGTACTAAATGCAGGCATATTACATGACATTAAAACATAATAAAAACAAGTTTGCGATGCCCACGGTCACGTAGTGGGACACTGCATATATAATATTTACAGAGATTGCCATTCTGAGTTTAGGAGCCTAGTGAACAGTCCTAGTCCGTGGGGGAAGGCTGTCAATCATTCAATGAGACTGCCCACTGGACTCTTAAATAGAGTTGAGCGGACACCTGGATGTTCGGGTTCGATGGGTTCGGCCGAACTTCCGAAAAAAGTTCGAGTTCGGGACCCGAACTTGACCCGAATTTGACCCCGAACCCGAACCCCATTGAAGTCAATGGGGACCCGAACTTTTGAACACTAAAATAGCTGTAAAAATGTCATGGAAAGGGCTAGAGGGCTGCAAATGGCGTCAAAATGTGGTTAAGAGCATGGCAAGTGCTCTGCAAACAAACGTGGATAGGGAAATGACTTTAAATAACATAAAATACGTAAAAATGAAAAATAATAATCTTGATCTAGGAGGACCAGGTCCATATGGAGTAGGAGGTTGAGGAGGCGGTGGATGTGGCGGTGTCGGTGGAAGCGGCGGTGGAGGAGGAGGTAGCCTACACTGGTTTTTGGTTTTAAATTTTATTTAAAAAATTAGGGTACACCCCAAAACATTGGGAAATATAACCTGTGATAACCCCCTCCAGTCATGCTAAACACACGTTCAGACAATACACTGGCTGCAGGGCAGGCCAGCACCTCAAGGGGTAAAGGGCAAGCTCAGGCCATGTGCCCAATTTGGAGACTCAGAAGTTGCAGGGGCTGACCCCTGTCAGTCAGTTCGTGTAGGCGTGTGCACACTTACTGCCCCACCATGTCGCACGTCCCCGTGATGTTCACGATCCAATTTGATATCTGCTCTATCAACTTTCTATGTTCTTTTATGCGCCTACCATGGTGATCACGGGTGGCGGGGAATCAGGGTTCCAGGCCAGAGAGGGAGCGTGAGAAAGAGAGACCACATCCAAGGGAGGATTCATTTTTTCAAATTTAAAATTAAAGTTGAAATATGGGAGAAATTATTAAAGCATAAAAGTGTGCATTAATAATTCATTAGCTGCAAGTACTACCTTCAAGTACTACATTAAGTACAGTAAAGAGATATTGCAGGAGATAGTCAGGAGGTAGGCTGGAAGGTGGAAACAATACAAAAAAAAAAGGTAAGATTTGTTTGATTTGTTTGATTTAAAGTTACAAACTATTTTTTTTTCTCTCCTCTTTAAAATGGCAGACTTGGTTCAGTGCAGGAATTGTTGTGCATTTATTTCATGTTCCACTCTTTGGAGATTCGGATGCTGTCAGATCTGTAGACAGTTCTCCTTACTGCAGCAGGAAATTGCATTTTTGAAATCTGAAATATTTAAATTATCTGTTAAGAAAACTCCAGCTAGGACTGCTGCAATGCCACTGCCACAGAGGACCCCCAGAAATGGCAGATGGGTTACTGTAGATTCTGGAAGTCTTAGAGTGGTGGATAGAAGACATGTCCCACAGTCGGTGGTTCTCCATAATTCATTTGCAGCACTCTCAGAATGTAAGGACAACATGGATATGGACTCAAGCACAGAGGGTGAGAAACCATCGACTCCTATGTCTAATGTATGCAACAAAAAAGATAAAGTGAAGTCTCAAAGGAAGCAGCTGTTGCTGGGTGATTCAATCATAAAAAGTGTGGAGCTTAAAGAAAATGGTTTTTGTGAGATGTCTCCCTGGGGCTACTGCTAGAAGAGATAGAAGACGTATTATTAATATTGTTAAGCAAGCAAAGCAGGAAGGGGACGTGGATGTTCTTGTCCATCTAGGGACAAATGACCTGGCTTGCAATGAAGTGTCAGAGGTGAAAAAATCTTTTATCACACTTGGTAATGACGTACAGGATTTTGCATCCACCATTTCATTTTCTGATGTTCTGCCTGTGCATAATGTTCAGAATGATAGGCAGAGGCGCATAAAGGAGTTCAACATATCGCTTGGTAAATGGTGTCAAGAGCAAGGATTTGGCTTTGTTTCTCATGATAGCTCTACTTGGAATAGAAAGGAACTGTACAAAAAAGATGGTTTGCATCCCTCTCAAAGGAACAAATGTACTTAGTGAACAACTCCAAGAATTTGCGAAAGAGTATTTAAACTAGGAAGGGGGGGCAAAAGAGTGAAAATAAAAGAGTCCAATTGCCCCCCGGAACAATGCCAGAACAGGTCAGAAGCACAGAGGTTAAGAAATGATAAGCTCAGAGTCCTGTCTACAAATGCTCGCAGTTTAGGTAAAAAAATCAATGAACTTGGGTCAATAGTGGCATCTGAGAATGTAGATTTAGTGGCTGTTACGGAGACATGGTTCAATGAAAGAAATGACTGGGACATAACCATACCAGGGTACTCTTTATACAGAAGAGACAGAGAAGGCAAGAAAGGAGGAGGAGTGGCCCTGTATGTGAAAGATAGCATTAAATCTAACCTAATACAAGTTGGTGAGGCCAACATAGAGTCAGTTTGGGTTACGTTGCAGTTTGCTAACCATGCAGTAACTCGTGTAGGTGTGATATATAGACCACCTGGTCAAGTTAAAGAACTAGATGATCTACTAGTTGAAGAAATAGCTAAAATGACAATGAAAGGAGAAGTTATCATTATGGGAGATTTCAATCTTCCAGATATAAACTGGAAAACCAAAATAGCAAGTTCTACCAGGAGTACAGATATTCTAAATTCCCTACTGGGGTTATCTCTACAACAAGTGGTTGAGGAGCCAACCCGGAGGGAGGCCATTTTGGATTTGGTATTCACAAATGGGGATTCGGTATATGATGTCATTGTAGGCGAAACCTTGGGATCTAGTGATCACCAGTCAGTGTGGTTTAATATAAGAACTGTGAAAGAGTCCCACCACACAAAAACTAAAGTTTTAGATTTTAGAAAAACAGACTTTTCAAAAATGAAATTAGTCATAAATGAGTCCTTATCAGACTGGAACGGATTACATGGAGTCCAGGAGAAATGGGACTACTTAAAAGGTGCATTATTGAAGGCAACAGAAAATTGCATTAGACTTGTCAGTAAAAGCAAAAAAAGGAGGAGACCACTGTGGTACTCAGCAGAAGTGGCCCAAATCATTAAAAATAAAAAGCTAACATTTTGTAATTATAAAAAAACCCAGAGCAATGAAGATAAGGAAATCTACAAGATTAGGCAGAGAGAGGCCAAGCAAGTTATAAGAACTTCTAAAGCGCAGGCAGAAGAAAAACTAGCTCAGTCTATGAAAAAAGGGGATAAGACATTCTTCAGATATATAAATGAAAAAAGGAAATTAAAACAAGGAATAACTAAATTAAAAACAAAGGACGGAAGGTATGTAGAAGAGAATAAAGGGCTAGCCGACTGCCTTAATGAATACTTCTGTTCAGTTTTTACAAAAGAAAAAGGAGAAGGACCTCCACTAGAAAGGATGACTAATAAATCGTTTGATGCATGTATCTTTACAGAGGAAGATGTTCTAAGTTTGCTGTCTAAGGTGAAGACAAATAAGTCACAGGGGCCTGATGAGATACACCCAAAATTATTAAAAGAGCTTAGTGGTGAGCTGGCAAAACCGTTAACAGATTTATTTAACCAATCATTAGTAACAGGAGTAGTCCCGGAAGATTGGAAATTGGCAAATGTCGTGCCCATTCACAAGAAAGGTAGTAGGGAGGAATCGAGCAACTATAGACCAGTGAGTCTGACATCAATAGTAGGCAAATTAATGGAAACCCTATTAAAGGATAGGATTGTGGAACATCTAAAATCCCATGGATTGCAAGATGAAAAACAACATGGGTTTACTTCAGGGAGATCATGTCAAACAAATCTTATAGATTTTTTGGACTGGGTGAATAAAATAATAGACGGTTGAGGTGCAGTAGACATCGCATATCTAGATTTTAGTAAGGCTTTTGACACTGTCCCACATAGAAGACTTATCAATAAACTGCAGTCATTGAGCATGGACTCCCATATTGTTGAGTGGATTAGGCAGTGGCTGAGTGACAGACAACAGAGGGTTGTAGTCAATGGAGAACATTCAAAACAAGGTCATGTTACCAGTGGGGTTCCACAGGGATCTGTACTGGGACCAATTTTGTTTAATATCTTCATAAGTGATATTGCAAAAGGCCTCGATGGTAAGGTTTGTCTTTTTGCTGATGACACAAAGATATGTAACAGGGTTGATGTTCCTGGAGGGAAACGCCAAATGGAAAAGGATTTAGGAAAACTAGAAGAATGGTCAGAACTCTGGAAACTGAAATTTAATGTGGATAAGTGCAAGATAATGCACCTGGGGAGTAAAAACCCAAGGGCAGAATATAGAATATTTGACACAGTCCTGATCTCAGTATCTGAGGAAAGGGATTTAGGAGTAATTATTTCAGAAGACTTAAAGGTGGGAAGACAATGTAATAGAGCAGCACGAAATGCCAGCAGAATGCTTGGATGTATAGGGAGAGGTATAAGCAGTAGAAAGAGTGAAGTGCTTATGCCGCTGTACAGAACACTGGTGAGACCTCACTTGGAGTATTGTGCGCAGTACTGGAGGCCATATCTCCAGAAGGATATAGATACTCTAGAGAGAGTTCAGAGAAGAGCTACTAAACTAGTACATGGATTGCAGGATAAAACTTACCAGGAAAGGTTAAAGGACCTTAATATGTATAGCTTGGAAGAAAGAAGAGACAGAGGGGATATGATAGAAACTTTTAAATACATAAAGGGAATCAACTCGGTAAAGGAGGAGAGCATATTTAAAAGAAGAAAAACTACCACAAGAGGACACAGTTTTAAATTAGAGGGGCAAAGGTTTAAAAGTAATATAAGGAAGTATTACTTTACTGAGAGAGTAGTGGATGCATGGAATAGCCTTCCTGCAGAAGTGGTAGCTGCAAATACAGTGAAGGGGTTTAAGCATGCATGGGATAGGCATAAGGCTATCCTTCATATAAGATAGGGCCAGGGACTATTCATAGGATTCAGATATATTGGGCAGACTAGATGGGCCAAATGGTTCTTATCTGCCGACACATTCTATGTTTCTATGTTTCTATGTGTGACAACTTTTCAAAGTTTAAGCATTGATTGTAAGGATGTGGTGCGCATAAATTACTGAATAATTTATAAAATTTTATTCCCTGTCACCTATGCATAGCAGGTGTGTAATTACGTCTAAAATTGTAGAATGTCAACCCAAGAATGTAACAGAAAAATTTGTGAAGTAGGAGGAGGAAGCAACAGGAGGCAAACTGAAGCGCCCTGCAATCCTCGGTGGTGGAAGGACATGCGCCAATCTGCTATCCGCCTCAGGCCGAGCCGCCACTGCATTTCCCAGTGTGCTGTTATGGAGATATAACGGCCCTGACTGTGCTTACTTTTCCACGTATCTGGAGTCAGGTGCATCTTGCCACAGATGGCATTGCCCAGTACACACCTGATTTTGTCCCCTACTTGGTTGTGAAGGGAACGGGTGGCTCGCCTTGAAAAGTAGTGGCAGCTGGGCACGACGTATTGTGGGACAGCCACCGCCATAGCGCCTTTAAAACTATCCGTCTCCACCAGACGGATATGGAGAGCTGAACGCTTCCGTGGGACATTGTGGAGATGCTTGGTGACCCAGGTGTTGGTGTTGCTGGCAGATCCTCTGTTTGCGGGGTGCCAGGTGGCACTGTCACTCCAGAGGTGGATGAAGAGGCCGCGACTGCAGCAGAAGAGGAAGCAGGAGGAGCCAGAGATCTTTCTTGGTTTTTGAGGTGTCTACTCCACTGCACCTCGTGCTTTTCACTTAAATGCCTGGTTATGCAGGTTGTGCTCAGGTTGAGAACGTTTATGCCTCGCTTCAGGCTCTGATTGCACAGTGTGCAAACCACTCGTGTCATGTCGTCAGCACATTGTCTGAAGAACTGCCACACCAGGGAACTCCTTGGAGCTGGCTTTGGTGTGCTTGGTCCCTTGCTGCGGTGGGCAGTAGGAGGCGTACTGTCTAGAGGACGGCTGCTCCGCTTTTGCACCCTGCTCCCTCTTCTGCTGTGCTGGTGGCTCTGTGCGACCACCGCCTCTTCCTCCGAACTACATAGGTCACTCGCATGACCTTGATTCCATGTGGGGTCGAGGACCTCATCGTCCTCCACATCATCTTCCACCTAGTCTTCACCCCTGCCTTCCTTGTCGGTCTGTGCCCCAGCAGTTGGCACCTGTGTTTCGTCATCATCCGAGACGTGCTGCGATGGTCCTCCCATGTACTCATCTTGAAAGATAAGTGGTTGGGCATCGGTGCTCTCAATCTCTTCCACTTCTGGGGCAGGGCTAGGTGGATGGCCCTGGGAAACCCTGCTAACAGAGTCATTAAAAAGCAGAAAAGACTTCTGCATGACTTGGGGCTCAGACTGCTTGGCTGATTTGCAAGGGGGTGAGGTGAAAGACTGATGGACATCGGCTGCAGGTGCCAACTGTGGTCTTTCAGCAGGAGACTGGGTGGGAGACAATGTGAAGGAACTGGATCCACTGTCAGCAACCCAATCTACTATCGCCTGTACTTGTTCAGGCCTCACCATTCGTAGAGCAGCATTTGGCCCGACCAAATAACGCTGCAGGTTTTGTCGCCTACTCGCACCTGAGGAAGGGGTTTCACTTGTGCGTGTCGCTGGCACAGATGGACCAGGTCCTCTCCCTGCAACAGGAGCTCCACCAGCAGCACCAAGTCCTGTGCCACGTCCCTTATTTGACGCTCTCCTCATATTTTTCGAATTTAGGATCTTGCCTTAAATGGGTGTTTAATTAGTAGAATAGAACGACAGTATGTAAAGGGAGTATCTCACACGGTCTGAACCACAGTAGGCCTGAATTCATTATTTCTTTACCCAAAATGGCTGTATTTTAAATGGCTGTATTTCAAATGCCTGATTTAAACCCCTGTATGTAGAGGGGGTATCTCACACGGTCTGAACCACTGTAGGCCTGAAGTAAATATTTCTTTGCCCAAAATGGCTGTATTTTAAATGGCTGTATTGCAAATGCCTGATTCAAACCCCTGTATGTAGAGGGGGTATCTCACACGGTCTGAACCACTGTAGGCCTGAAGTAAATATTTATTTGCCCAAAATGGCTGTATTTCAAATGGCTGTATTTCAAATCCCTTATTCAAACCCCTGTATGTAGAGGGAGTATCTCACAGGGCCTGAACCAGTGTAGGCCTGAAGTAAATATATATTTGCACAAAATGGCTGTATTTCAAATGGCTGTATTTCAAATCCCTGATTCAAACCCCTGTATGTAGAGGGTGTATCTCACAGGGCCTGAACCACTGTAGGCCTGAATTCAATATTGGTGCACCAAATGGCGGTATTTAAAATCTCTGAATGTAACCCAAATGTTTTAAGGGTGTTTGTTTAACAACTGAATTTGACAGCAGTATATAAGGCTTATTGCACACGACAGTATATTTTCACGGTCCGCAAAACGGGGTCCCGTTTTTCCATGATCCGTGACCGTTTTTTCGTCCGTGGGTCTTCCTTGATTTTTGGAGGATCCTCGGACATGAAAAAAAAGTCGTTTTGGTGTCCGCCTGGCCGTGCGGAGCCAAACGGATCCGTCCTGAATTACAATGCAAGTCAATGAATTTGACAGCATTCTAATTCAGGACGGATCCGTTTAGCTCCGCCCGGCCAGGCGGACACCAAAACGACTTTTTTTTCATGTCCGAGGATCCTCCAAAAATCAAGGAAGACCCACGGACGAAAAAACGGTCACGGATCACGGAAAAACGGGACCCCGTTTTGCGGACCGTGAAAATATACTGTCGTGTGCAATAAGCCTTATATACTGCTGTCAAATTCAGTTTTCTCCAATCCGATGGTATATTTTAACTTGAAGCGTCCCCATCACCATGGGAACGCCTCTATGTTAGAATATACTGTGGGATATGAGTTAGATCGTGAAACCTCATTTCCGACAGTATATTCTAACACAGAGGCGTTCCCATGGTGATGGGGACGCTTCTAGTTAGAATATACTACAAACTGTGTACATGACTGCCCCCTGCTGCCTAGCAGTATCCGATCTCTTACAGGGGGCCGTGATCAGCACAATTAACCCCTCAGGTGCCGCACCTGAAGGGGTTAATTGTACTATCATATCCCCCTGTAAGAGATCAGGGCTGCCAGGCAGCAGGGGGCAGACCCCCCCCCCCTCCCCAGTTTGAATATCATTAGTGGCCAGTGCGGCCCCCCCCCTTCCTCCCTCTATTGTAATAATTCGTTGGTGGCACAGTGTGCGCCCCCCCCTTCCTCCCTCTATTGTAATAAATCGTTGGTGGCACAGTGTGCGCCCCCCCCCTTCCTCCCTCTATTGTAATAAATCGTTGGTGGCACAGTGTGCGCCCCCCATTGGCCCCCCCTCCCTCTATAGCATTAACAACATTGGTGGCCAGTGTGCGGCCTCCCATCTCCCCCCCGATCATTGGTGGCAGCGGGTTACTAGCAATAGTACAATAGTAAAAGATTCATACTTACCTGGGAGCTGCGATGTTCGTGTCCGGCCGGGAGCTCCTCCTACTGGTAAGTGACAGTTCATTTAGCAATGCGCCGCACAGACCCTGTCACTTACCAGTAGGTGGAGCTCCCGGACGGACACGAACATCGCAGCAGCCACCAGCAGGTAAGTATGAATCTTCTACTATTGTACTATTGCTAAGTAACCATGGCAACCAGGACTGTAGTAGCGTCCTGGTTGCCATGGTTACCGATCGGAGCCCCAGCGATTAAACTGGGACTCCGATCGGAACTCCGCTGCCACCAATGATGGGGGGGGGGGATGGGAGGCGCACACTGGCCACCAATGTTGTTAATGCTATAGAGGGAGGGGGGGCCGATGGGGGGCGCACACTGTGCCACCAACGAATTATTACAATAGAGGGGGGGGCGCACACTGTGCCACCAACGAATAATTACAATAGAGGGAGGGGGGGGCCGCACTGGCCACCAATGATATTCAAACTGGGGAGGGGGGGAGGGTCTGACCCCTGCTGCCTGGCAGCCCTGATCTCTTACAGTGGAATATGATAGTACAATTAACCCATTCAGGTGCAGCACCTGAAGGGGTTAATTGTGCTGATCACGGCCCCCTGTAAGAGATCGGGTGCTGCCAGGCAGCAGGGGGCAGTCTTGTACACAGTTTGTAGTGTATTCTAACTAGAAGCGTCCCCATCACCATGGGAACGCTTCTGTGTTAGAATATACTGTCGGTTCTGAGTTTTCACGAAGTGAAAACTCAGCTATGAAAAAGCTTTTATGCAGACGGATCTTCGGATCGGGTGCACACAACGGTCGTGTGAAAGAGGCCTAAGCCTGTAATTTCACACGTGCTAATGCTGCAAGGCCTGAAAATAGTGTTTTTTGTCAAAAAAGTGTGTTTTTCAAACCCCAGAAAATGATGGGTGTATTTCTAGCTTAAATTGCACACTGACTAATCAAGATGTTGTAGATTGCCAAAATTGTGTTTTTTTCGTAACAGAAATATGAAAGATGTATATATTACACTTGAATTTAACACTTGCAGATCTGGAAAATACAGTTTGTTTTTTAAAAAAAGTGTGTTTTTCAAACCACAGAAAATGATGGGTGTATTTCTACCTTAAATTGCACACTGACTAATACAGATGTTGTAGATTGCCAAAAAAGTCATTTTTTTTGCTAACAGAATATGAAAGCTGTATATATTAAACTTGAATTTAACACTTGCAGATCTGGAAAATACAGTTTTTTGAAAAAAAATTGTGTGTTTTTAAAACCCCAGAAAATGATGGGTGTATTTCTACCTTAAAGAGGACCTTTCACCGATTCTTACCCTATGAACTAAGTATACAGCCATGTAGAGCGGCGCCCGGGGATCTCACTGCACTTACTATTATCCCCGGGCGCCGCTCCGTTCTCCTGCTATGTCCTCCGGTATCTCGGTTCCCTAAGTTATGGTAGGCGGAGTCTGCCCTAGCGCTGGCCAATCGCATTGCAGAGCTCACAGCCTGGGAGAAAATAACCTCCCAGGCTGTGAGCTCTGCGCTGCGATTGGCCAGCGCTAGGGCAGACTCCGCCTACCATAACTTAGGGACTGGTATCTCCGCCTACTATAACTTAGTGAGCGGAGATACCGGAGGGCATAACGGCAGAACGGAACGGCGCCCGGGGATAATAGTAAGTGCAGAGAGATCCACGGGCGCCGCTCTCCATGTCTGTATAGTTAGTTCATAGGGTAAGAATCGGTGAAAGGTCCTCTTTAAATTGCACACTGACTAATCCAGATGTTGTAGTTTGCCCCAAAAAAATGGTGATTTGCAATGTCCCAAAAGCTCAGATGCAGTGCTGGTGCACTGAGCATGCATAAAATGGCCGCCGCCGCCACCCACCTAACTAACAGAATTATAAAAGTTTTTTTTTTTGGTCAATGGCCTCAGGGCAGGGTAAAACGATTGTGCCCTGCACCCGCACAACTATTTCTAGGTAGATCGCTGAGTTAGATTCTCTCCTATTCTCTCCCTGAAATCACAAGTCCAGCAGCATCCTCTCCCTACACTTGTAACAGCAGAGTGACGTGCAGCGCTACGTGACTCAAGCTTACATAGAGCCTGGGTCACATGCTGCTCTGGCCAATCACAGCTGCTCTGGCCAATCACAGCCATGCCATTAGTAGGCATGGCTGTGATGGCCTCTTGGGGCAAGTAGTATGACGCTTGTTGATTGGCTGCTGTGCAGCCTTTCAAAAAGCGCCAAGAAAGCGCCAAACACCGAACCCGATCCTGAACTTTTATGGAAATGTTCGGGTTCGGGTCCGGGGTCCAAAAATCCTAAAGTTCGGTATGAACCCGAACTTTACAGTTCGGGTTCGCTCAACCCTACTCTTAAATGGCCGTGTTATCTTATACATTGGGGTCATATCGCTAGTATACGCCCTCACACGTCTGACAGGTGCGAGTCCCGCCCTTGGGACTTGCAACTATCTCTAAAACAGAGCCTGCACAAAGAGTTCTGACTTGGCTATTTCTGTCAGCCCCTTAGAAGTGAATGGAGTGGTGGCCACACTAGTGTGGTGAGCTTCCCATTAATTTCTTTGGGGCTTCTGAAAATAGCTGAGGTGGGACCCGCAACTATCAGACATTGGGGGCATATCGCTAAGATATGTATGAGATGGTTCCGCCCCTTTAAGCAGGAACATTTTAATTTTTTCCTCCCTGAGTAATAACCGCTTTACTTTTCCATTTATGTAACCATATGAAGCCTTGTTTTTTTGCAGGACAAGTTGTATTATTTGAAAAACAGTAGAAAGGGGGCGAAACGGAAAAAAAAAATCAACACAACTCTACTATTTGGTTTAGTTCACTGTCCACAAAAAATGAAATCACAACGGCATTCACATGAATATATATATTTTGCGGTCTGCAAAACGCTGAAACAATACAGATGACGTCCGTGTTGCAAACATTTTGCTGACCCATTGTGTCTACTCTTGTCTGCAAAATGGACGAAGATAGGACATGTTCTATATTTTTTGCTGGCTGCGGAACGGACATACGAATGCGGACAGCACATGGTGTGCTGTCCAAATTTTTTGTGGCCCTGCAAAAATGAATGGGTCCGCATCCGATCTGCAAAAAATGCAGATCGGATGTGGAGCAAGAATATGGTCATGTGAATGGGACCTTATTATGGGTGTCAGTACAATTACAGTAATACCAACTCACAACCTTCTACATTAGAGCCAAGAACTTTACCTATTTTTCTATAGAGTTACATGTTAACCTGCACTGAAAATATGAAATACTTCTGCTGTATAGGAATACTTACTACATGACAAACTGCTATGAGTAGACATAGTTTATCATTCAGCTTTATAGCTGAGTGGTTAAAGTCCTTGCCTCTAATGTAGAAGGTTGCGAGTTCAAATCCCGACAGAAACAGAGGATAAATTATTGATTTAAATACACTGGGTGTCCCCAAGCACTGACTCCATATATGGACATAGCTATATATGGAGTCAGAGCAGGGATTGCTAAGCCGCGGACTCACACTGGCAGATTCCCTCACTGTACAGTGATCTTCTGCATAGACCTCAGTGGGACCCGGCACCCTCCCCTCTTTAGAGCAGGGGGTGCCTGGTTTAATGCTCGGTTTTTCCAATTGACTTCCATTGTGCTCGGGTGCTTTGTAGTGTGTTCTACTCAAGCACTTTGGTGTTCGATCAACACTAGTTCTCACAGCTTAGCATAGGTCATGTGATATGATGTTCATTGGTCACATGGCCTAGTTGCAGCATTCACTTAAATGGGGCAGAACTATGAGGCAAATGCAATATATGTTAAATGGCGCTGTGCTTGGTGAGCAGAAAGCACCGGTGTCTTCTCAAACAGTGGTCAGTGTGGATCCCGGGTGTCAGAATCCCACTGATCACATACTGATATCCTGTCCTCTGGATAGGTCATCAGTTAAAATTGTCCAATTTTTTTGGTACCATTGAGAAAATCCATACCCCCTGCGTCCTTTGTTCTAGCTCCCTGTCTCCCTGGTCTCTTCAGTGGTCTTCTGGCTCCCATCCTGTCAACTTCCAGACAGACAGGGACACATGCTCTACTGCTGCTAATGACTGGCCTCAGCAGAGATGTGCAAGACCGTGAACTGGGGAGGGACCCCCAGGATACAGCGAAGTCACAGACGAGGAAATCGACAACACACAGCTTTGTGCAAAACAGAAAACTTTACTAAAACAGTAATATAGACATGACAATGTAAAAGTGCACCAAAGATCTTATACCCTGGGCCCACAGCCATAGACCTATTGCGATGGCGCACACAGCAGAGCCTGCAAGTCAATACTGTGCTGCAGAACTATTCTGTAAAGCCTGACAAGAATGCAAGTCCTAGATAACTATTTGCAGGCATAAACTTAGTCTCTGATGCTTCAGGCTTCACTAGTATAAGGTGATGAGTAAACGGATTTACTGACCTGCATCTGTTCTGTGTCAGAGGATGTCTTTTAACCTAGATGATCATCAGGCCCCCAGTCCTCATGCGGCCTTGCTTGGTAATTAAACTTCTGTTTAAACGCTGTAAACAATCCTCCTGGAACAATCCCTCTTCCAAAAAGCAGGATCTAGGTGTGGGACAATGACCAGTCCCCCTCCACTGCATCCCTGAACACTCCAGGACACTCTAACACCAGGATGGAACCGGATTCTATCTCAGCTCTCACTTCCTGATTCTTCTTTCAGCAACCAGCAGAAAAAGCCATATTTAAATCCAGCAGTAACTTAGCTGTAACAGAGAACCAGCGGCCTCCTGTGGCCTAAAGCTTAAAAACTCCTTTAACCTCTTGAGGACATAGGGCGTACAGGTACGCCCTGATGTCCCGGTACTTAAGGACACAGGGCGTACCTGTACGTCCTATGTATTTCCGATCACCGCCGCCCGGCGGGCGGGGATCGGAACAAGGTGCCTGCTCAAATCATTGAGCAGGCACCTTGGGTAAATGTGCGGGGGGGTCCCGCGTAGAGTTGAGCGAACACCTGGATGTTCGGGTTCGACGAGTTCGGCCGAACTTTCGAAAAATGTTCGGGTTCGGGATCCGAACTCGACCCGAACTTCATCCCGAACCCGAACCCCATAGAAGTCAATGGGGACCCGAACTTTTGGGCACTAAAAAGGCTGTAAAACACACCCGGAAAGGGCTAGAGGGCTGCAAAAGGCAGCAAAATGTAGTTAAATCCCCTGCAAACAAATGTAGATAGGGAAATGATGAGTTAACATAAAATAAATAAAAATTAAACAATATTAATTGGAGTGAGGTCCCATAGCACAGAATCAGGCTTCAAGTCACCCACCAATGGAGAAGGTCACTTACTATTATTTTGACCACAGCACCCAGACAAAGGAGAGAGGTCCCACAGCAGAGAACCAGGCATCATATCACCCACCACAGGAGTAGGCCACCATTTAGTTACTTTGACCCCTACACCCAGACGGAGGAGAGAGGTTACACAGCAGAGAATCAGGCATTTAGATCACCCACCACAGGAGTAGGCCACAATTGAATCAGACCCCGGCAACCATGTCAGATGGCACAAGCATAAGCTTTATATCAATCAGCACAGGAGAAGGCGACTTTGACAGACTTTGACCCCTACACCCGGACGGAGGAGAGAGGTTTCAAAGCAGAGAATCAGGCATTTAGATCACCCACCACAGGAGTAGGCCCCAATTTAATGGGACCCCGGCAACCATGTCAGATGGCACAACCATCAGCTTCATATCAATCAGCACAGGAGAAGGCGACTTTGAAAGACTTTGACCCCTACCCCCAGACGGAGGAGAGAGGTTTCACAGCAGAGAATCAGGCATTTAGATCACCCACCACAGGAGTAGGCCCCCATTGAATCAGACCCTGGCAACCATGTCAGATGGCACAACCATCAGCTTTATATCAATCAGCACAGGAGAAGGCGACTTTGAAAGACTTTGACCCCTGCACCCAGATGGAGGAGAGAGGTTTCACAGCAGAGAATCAGGCATCATATCAACCACCACAGGAGAAGCCACCATTTAGTTACTTTGACCCCTGCACCCAGGAAGAGGAGAGAGGCACCACAGCACATATTCTGGCATCATATCAGCCACCACAGGAGAAGCCACCATTGAGTTACTTTGACCCCCGCACCCAGGAAGAGGAGAGAGGCACCACAGCACATATTCTGGCATCATATCAGCCACCACAGGAGAAGCCACCATTGAGTTACTTTGACCCCCGCACCCAGGAAGAGGAGAGAGGCACCACAGCACATATTCTGGCATCATATCAGCCACCACAGGAGAAGCCACCATTGAGTTACTTTGACCCCCGCACCCAGGAAGAGGAGAGAGGCACCACAGCACATATTCTAGCATCATATCAGCCACCACAGGAGAAGCCACCATTGAGTTACTTTGACCCCCGCACCCAGGAAGAGGAGAGAGGCACCACAGCACATATTCTGGCATCATATCAGCCACCACAGGAGAAGCCACCATTTAGTTACTTTGACCCCTTCACCCAAACAGAGGAGAGAGGTTCCACATCAGAGAATCAGGCATCATATCAACCACCACAGGAGTAGGCCACAATTTAATGGGACCCCGGCAACCATGTCAGATGGCACAACCATCAGCTTCATTTCAATCAGCACAGGAGAAGGCGACTTTGAAAGACTTTGACCCCTACACCCAGACGGAGGAGAGAGGTTTCACAGCAGAGAATCAGGCATTTAGATCACCCACCACAGGAGTAGGCCCCCATTGAATCAGACCCTGGCAACCATGTCAGATGGCACAACCATCAGCTTTATATCAATCAGCACAGGAGAAGCCACCATTGAGTTACTTTGACCCCTGCACCCAGGAAGAGGAGAGAGGCCCCACAGCACATATTCTGGCATCATATCAGCCACCACAGGAGAAGCCACCATTGAGTTACTTTGACCCCCGCACCCAGGAAGAGGAGAGAGGCACCACAGCACATATTCTGGCATCATATCAGCCACCACAGGAGAAGCCACCATTGAGTTACTTTGACCCCTGCACCCAGGAAGAGGAGAGAGGCCCCACAGCACATATTCTGGCATCATACTAACCACCACAGGAGAAGCCACCATTGAGTTACTTTGACCCCTGCACCCAGGAAGAGGAGAGAGGCCCCACAGCACATATTCTGGCATCATATCAGCCACCACAGGAGAAGCCACCATTGAGTTACTTTGACCCCCGCACCCAGGAAGAGGAGAGGGGCACCACAGCACATATTCTGGCATCATATCAGCCACCACAGGAGAAGCCACCATTGAGTTACTTTGACCCCTGCACCCAGGAAGAGGAGAGAGGCCCCACAGCACATATTCTGGCATCATACTAACCACCACAGGAGAAGCCACCATTGAGTTACTTTGACCCCTGCACCCAGGAAGAGGAGAGAGGCCCCACAGCACATATTCTGGCATCATATCAGCCACCACAGGAGAAGCCACCATTGAGTTACTTTGACCCCCGCACCCAGGAAGAGGAGAGAGGCACCACAGCACATATTCTGGCATCATATCAGCCACCACAGGAGAAGCCACCATTGAGTTACTTTGACCCCCGCACCCAGGAAGAGGAGAGAGGCACCACAGCACATATTCAGGCATCATATCACACACCACAGGAGAAGGCCTCTTTCAGTGATTTAGGCCTTTGGACCCAGACAGAGGAGAGAGGCACCACAGCACATATTCTGGCATCATATCAGCCACCACAGGAGAAGCCACCATTGAGTTACTTTGACCCCTGCACCCAGGAAGAGGAGAGAGGCCCCAAATCACATATTCTGGCATCATATCAGCCACCACAGGAGAAGCCACCATTTAGTTACTTTGACCCCTGCACCCAGGAAGAGGAGAGAGGCACCACAGCACATATTCTGGCATCATATCAGCCACCACAGGAGAAGCCACCATTTAGTTACTTTGACCCCTTCACCCAAACAGAGGAGAGAGGTTCCACATCAGAGAATCAGGCATCATATCAACCACCACAGGAGTCGGCCACAATTTAGTTTATTTGACCCCTGCACCCAGGAAGAGGAGAGAGGCCCCACAGCACATATTCTGGCATCATATCACACACCACAGGAGAAGGCCTCTTTCAGTGATTTAGGCCTTTGGACCCAGACAGAGGAGAGAGGTCAGAGATTAGCTTCATATCCCCCAGCACAGCAGAAGACCGCTTTATTTGACTTAGGCCTCAGCACCCAGACAGAAGACAGAGGTAGCATGGCAGAGGTTATGGCTTCATGTCACCCGTTAGTTTAACCGGCCACTTTCATCTGGTTAGGCCCCGGCGCCCAGACAGAGAAGAGTTTCATTCAACTGTGGGTTTCATAAAATTTGTATCAAATAAAGAAGTGGCCCGTAGCACAACAAGACATGTTTTAGGCAGTTAATAAGGACTACTCTGCACAAGGGAGGGACAGGTCCTGTGGGATCCATGCCTGGTTCATCTTTATGAAGGTCAGCTTGTCCACGTTGGCTGTGGACAGGCGGCTGCGCTTGTCAGTAATGACGCCCCCTGCCGTGCTGAATACGCGTTCAGATAAAACGCTGGCCGCCGGGCAGGAAAGCACCTCCAAGGCATAACATGCTAACTCTGGCCACGTGGACAATTTCGAAACCCAGTAGTTGAATGGGGCCGAACCATCCGTCAGGATGTGGAGGGGTGTGCAGACATACTGTTCAACCATGTTAGTGAAATGCTGCCTCCTGCTAACACGTTCCGTATCAGGTGTCGGTGCAGATAGCTGTGGCGTGGAGACAAAACTTTTCCACATTTCTGCCATGCTAACCCTGCCCTCAGATGAGCTGGCCGTGACACAGCTGCGTTGGCGACCTCTTGCCACTCCTCTGCCTTCACCTTCCACCTGTTCCCCTGTGACATGTGGGAATGCTCTCAAGAGCGCCTCTATCAGCGTGCGCTTGTACTCGCGCATCTTACGGTCGCGCTCCAGTTCAGGAATTAAAGTGGGCACATTGTCTTTATACCGGGGATCCAGCAGGGTGGCCACCCAGTAGTCTGCACACGTTAAAACGTGGGCAACTCTGCTGTCGTTGCGCAGGCATTGGAGCATATATTCGCTCATGTGGGCCAGGCTACCCATGGGTAAGGACAAGCTGTCCTCTGTGGGAGGCGTATCGTCATCGTCCACCGTATCCCCCCAGCCACGCACCAGTGATGGGCCTGGGCTGCCACCCCGCTGTGAACTTGCGTCATCCTCGTCCCCCTCCACCTCCTCCTCCTCATCCTCCTCGTCCTCCAGTACAGTGCCTTGGCTGGCGACTTGTGAACCTGTCCTCTGCTGCTTAAACAAACCTCCCTCTGAGCCACTTCGAACAGACTGGCCCGAAAGTGTTAGAAACGAGCCCTCATCCTCCTCCTCCTCCTCCACCTGGGCCACCTCCTCTAACATCATTGCCCTAAGTGTTTTCTCAAGGAGACATAGAAGTGGTATTGTAACGCTGATAACAGTGTCATCGCCACTGGCCATGTTGGTGGAGTACTCGAAACAGCGCAGCAGGGCACACAGGTCTCGCATGGAGGCCCAATCATTGGTGGTGAAGTGGTGCTGTTCGGCAGTACGACTGACGCGAGCGTGCTGCAGCTGAAACTCCACTATGGCCTGCTGCTGCTCGCACAGTCTCTCCAGCATGTGCAAGGTGGAGTTCCACCGGGTGGGCACGTCGCATATGAGGCGGTGAGCGGGAAGGCCGAAGTTCCGCTGTAGCGCAGACAGGCGAGCAGCGGCAGGATGTGAACGGCGGAAGCGCGCACAGACGGCCCGCACTTTATGCAGCAGCTCTGACATGTTGGGGTAGTGGTGAATGAACCTCTGCACCACCAAGTTCAGCACATGCGCCAGGCAAGGGATGTGCGTCAAACCGGCTAGTCCCAGAGCTGCCACGAGATTTCGCCCATTATCGCATACCACCAGGCCTGGCTTGAGGCCCACCGGCAGAAACCACTCATCGGTCTGTTGTTCAATACCCCGCCACAACTCCTTTGCGCTGTGGGGCCTGTCCCCCAAACATATGAGTTTCAGAATGGCCTGCTGACGTTTACCCCGGGCTGTGCTGAAGTTGGTGGTGAAGGTGTGTGGCTGACCGGATGAGCTGGTGGAAGCAGTGGAGGAGGAAGCCGAGTAGGAGGAGGAGGCTACAGGAGGCAGAGAATGATGCCCTGCGATCCTAGGGGGCGGAAGGACGTGCGCCAAGGAACTGTCCGCCGGGGGCCCAGCCGCCACTACATTCATCCAGTGTGCAGTTAGTGAGATATAGCGTCCCTGGCCGTGCTTACTGGTCCACGTATCTGTGGTTAGGTGGACCTTGCCACAAATGGCGTTGCGCAGTGCACACTTGATTTTATCGGACACTTGCATGTGCAGGGAAGGCACGGCTGTCTTGGAGAAGTAGTGGCGGCTGGGAACCACATACTGCGGGACAGCCATGGCCATCAGCTGTTTGAAGCTGTCTGTGTCCACCAGCCGGAATGACAGCATTTCAAAGGCCAGCAGTTTAGAAATGCTGGCGTTCAGGCTAAGGGCTCGAGGGTGACTCGGGGGGAATTTGCGCTTCCTCTCTAAGGTTTGAGATATTGAGAGCTGAACGCTGCTGTGTGATATAGTGGAGACGCTAGTTGACGGTGGCGGTGGTGGTGGTGTCGGTGGCACATCCTCTGTTTGCTGCTCGGCAGGTGGCAACATTCCTCTCGAGGCGGAAGCCGAGGCAGCAGCGGTAGAGGGAGCAGGGGGAGCCTCAGCGAGTGCCTGGTTTTTAAGGTGTGTACCCCACTGCAGTTCATGCTTTGCATGTAGATGCCTGGTCATGCAGGTTGTGCTGAGGTTCAGAACGTTAATGCCTCGCCTCAGGCTCTGATGGCAGAGCGTGCAAGTCACTCGGGTCTTGTCGGTAGGACATTGTTTAAAGAAGTGCCATGCCAGGGAACTCTTTGAAGCTGCCTTTGTGGGGCTGGGTCCCTGTTGGCGATGTCCAGTAGCAGGCGAACTCTGGGGGCGGCGGCTCGTCTGCTTTGGCCCCCTGCTCCCTCTTTGGCTTCGCTGTTGTCTCGGTCTCACCACTACCTCTTCCTCTGAACTGTGAAAGTCATCGCCACGACCTTCAGTCCATGTGGGGTCTAAGACCTCATCGTCCTCTGCATCGTCTTCCACCCAGTCTCCCTCCCTGACCTCCTCCTGTTCAGTCTGCACACTGCAAAAAGACGCGGCAGTGGGCACCTGTGTTTCGTCATCATCAGAGAGTCGGTGACTCTGCTGTGGTGGTATTCCCATGTCCTCTTCATCTGGAGACATAAGTGGTTGTGCGTCAGTGCATGGTATGTCTTCCTCCACTGGGGAAGGGCTAGGTGGACGCCCCTGGGAAACCCTAGAAGCAGAGTCTTCAAACAGAAGAAGAGACTGCTGCATAACTTGTGGCTCAGACCGTTTCCCTGATATGCTTGGGGGTGATGTGACAGACTGATGGGCTTGGTTTTCAGGTGCCACCTGTGCGCTTTCCGCAGAAGACTGGGTGGAAGACCATGTGGTGAACGTGCTGGAAGCACTGTCGGCCACCCAATCGATTAATGCCTGTACCTGCTCAGGCCTTACCATCCTAAGAGCGGCATTGGGCCCCACGAGATATTGCGGTACATTCTGCCGGCTAGTTGAGGGAGTTCGTTCCCTACTGTGTGCGCCTGGGGCCGAACGGCCACGTCCTCTACCAGCAACAGAGGCTCCACGGACACCACCACGACCGCGTCCTCGTCCCTTAATAGTATTTTTCTTCATTGTTGCGATTCAACTCGCACCACAATGAAATATATTATTTTTTATAAGCAAAATCCCCTCACTGGAATACTTTCAGTCTTTTGACTGTATGGATTACAGATGGAATGACTGTTATATGTGAGTACCGCTTTCTTTGACAGATTCTAGTATGGGTACATATATGTTTTCCCAACCCCAGCACATTAGTTTGCTAATTCCAGATGTATGAAACGCAGGCCTAACTGTATCTAGTATATTGAACGCCAGATAAACTAACTTGGCCTTTTTTAAATAAAAAAAATCCCCTCACTGGAATACTTTCAGTCTTTTGACTGTATGGATTACAGATGGAATGACTGTTATATGTGAGTACCGCTTTCTTTGACAGATTCTAGTATGGGTACATATATGTTTTCCCAACCCCAGCACATTAGTTTGCTAATTCCAGATGTATGAAACGCAGGCCTAACTGTATCTAGTATATTGAACGCCAGATAAACTAACTTGGCCTTTTTTAAATAAAAAAAAAATTCCCTCACTGGAATACTTTCAGTCTTTTGACTGTATGGATTACAGATGGAATGACTGTTATATGTGAGTACCGCTTTCTTTGACAGATTCTAGTATGGGTACATATATGTTTTCCCAACCCCAGCACATTAGTTTGCTAATTCCAGATGTATGAAACGCAGGCCTAACTGTATCTAGTATATTGAACGCCAGATAAACTAACTTGGCCTTTTTTAAATAAAAAAAATTCCCTCACTGGAATACTTTCAGTCTTTTGACTGTATGGATTACAGATGGAATGACTGTTATATGTGAGTACCGCTTTCTTTGACAGATTCTAGTATGGGTACATATATGTTTTCCCAACCCCAGCACATTAGTTTGCTAATTCCAGATGTATGAAACGCAGGCCTAACTGTATCTAGTATATTGAACGCCAGATAAACTAACTTGGCCTTTTTTAAATAAATAAAAAATTCCCTCACTGGAATACTTTATGGCTTTTCACTGTATGGATTACAGGTGGACTGGTATTAGTAGGGGTGACACAAGCACACCCAAGTCCCTGATGTAGGATTTCTATGGCACAGACCACTATTACAAGTGATTAATGGACGTTGGGAGAGATTGTGCTGCAGCACTAGTCCCAAGATGGCCGCCGCCTATCAGCCCAGTAACATGTGCCACAAAATGGTCTGCACAACCTTTAAAAAAAATAGCCTTGGACTGTGCTGCTAAATCGCTATTGGTCTGAATCCCAGGTGTAGATGTCTGACTTGTTTGGAGCTTTGGAATGCACACTGTGGCAGCTTCTGCTGCAGCACTACAAGTCGCAAAATGGCGGCCGGCGGTCAGCCCAGGTACATGTGGATGGAAAAATCACTCTGGCCACTCTAAAAATAGCCAATCCCTATCAAAAAAGCAGCTCAGCTGCAGTTGTTCAGATGAATCACAGGTGGAGGAGAGAAAATTGCTTCCAGTTATTCAATTATCCCTGCCTATTCTCGCCCTAGCATCAGCTGCGTCTATCCCTGTTCTATTCACATCGGGAGTGAGCACGTCCCGACGTGCGCACAAGCTTATAAAGAGGCTGAGTCACATGCTGCACTTGGCCAATCACAGCCTTGCCAATAGTAGGCATGGCTGCGATGGCATCTTAGGGCAAGTAGTATGATGCATGTTGATTGGCTGCTTTGCAGCCTTTCAAAATGCGCCAAAATACATGCCGAACGACGAACCCGAACCCGAACTTTTACGAAAAAGTTTGGGTTCGGGTCCGTGTCACGAACACCCCAAAATTCGGTACGGACCCGAACTATGCTCGAACTGTTCGCTCAACACTAGTCCCGCGTCAATTCAGACCTGCGGTTTGCGGCTTTTACCTATTGCGGCGGCGGAGGGCTGTAGGGGGGATCCGATGGCATGGAATGCAGCGCGATGCCTTCCTTAGGCATCTGCGCTGCCTTCCGGTGACGAGCCTGTGAGATCCAGCCCCCTGGATCTCACAGGCCAGAAGCTGTATGAGTAATACACACTGTATTACTCATACAGCCAATGCATTCCAATACAGAAGTATTGGAATGCATTGTAAAGGATTAGACCCCCAAAAGTTGAAGTCCTAAAGTGGGACAAAAAATAAAGTGAAAAAAAAAGTTGAAAAAATAAGGTTTCCCCCCAAAAAAATTTAAAGTTTCAAGTAAAAAATAAACAAAAACTTCATTTTCCCCAAATAAAGTTGAAAAAAATTGGTAAAAAATAGAGGAAAATAAAAAAGTAGACATATTAGGTATCCTCGCGTCCGTATCGACCGGCTCTATAAACATATCACATGACCTAACCCCTCAGATGAGCACCGTAAAAAATAAAAAATAAAAACTGTGGTAAATAAACCATTTTTTGTCACCTTACATCACAAAAAGTGTAATAGCAAGCGATCAAAAAGTCATATGCACCCCTAAATAGTGCCAATCAAACCGTCATCTCATCCCGCAAAAAATGAGACCCTACCTAAGATAATCACCCAAAAACTGAAAAAACTATGGCTCTCAGAATATTGAAGGCACTAAAACATGATTTTTTTTTGTTTCAAAAATTATATTATTGTGTAAAACTTACATAAATAAATTAAAAGTATACATATTAGGTATCGCCGCATCCGTATCGACCGGCTCTATAAAAATATCACATCACTTAACCCCTCAGGGGAACACCGTAAAAGAGAAAAAAGAAAAACTGTGCTAAATAAACCATTTTTTGTCACCTTACATCACAAAAAGTGTAATAGCAAGCGATTAAAAAGTCACATGCACCCCGAAATAGTGCTAATCAAAGCGTCATCTTATCCCGCAAAAAATTAGACCCTACCTAAGATAATCGCCCAAAAACTGTAAAAACTATGGCTCTCAGAATATGGAGACACTAAAACATGATTTTTTTTGTTTCAAAAATGAAATCATTGTGTAAAACTTACATAAATAAAAAAAAAAGTATACATATTAGGTATCGCCGCATCCATGACAACCTGCTCTATAAAAATACCACATAATCTAACCTGTCAGATGAATGTTGTAAATAACAAAAAATAAAAACGGTGCCAAAACAGCTATTTCTTGTTACCTTGCCTCACAAAAAGTGTAATATAGAGCAACCAAAAATCATATGTACCCTAAAATAGTACCAACAAAACTTCCACCCTATCTCGTAGTTTCTAAAATGGGGTCACTTTTTTGGAGTTTCTACTGTAGGGGTGCATCAGGGGGGCTTCAAATGGGACATGGTGTAAAAAAAACAGTCCAGTAAAATCTGCCTTCCAAAAACCGTATGGTATTCCTTTCTTTCTGCGCCCTGCCGTGTGCCCGTACAGCGGTTTACGACCACATATGGGGTGTTTCTGTAAACTACAGAATCAGAGCCATAAATATTGAGTTTTGTTTGGCTGTTAACCCTTGCTTTGTAACTGGAAAAAAATTATTAAAATGGAAAATCTGCCAAAAAAGTAAAATTTTGAATTTGTATCTCTATTTTCCATTAATTCTTGTGGAACACCTAAAGTGTTAACAAAGTTTGTAAAATCAGTTTTGAATACCTTGAGGGGTGTAGTTTCTATAATGGGGTATTTTTGGGTGGTTGGTTTCTATTATGTAAGCCTCACAAAGTGACTTCAGATCTGAACTGGTCCTTGAAAAGTGGGTTTTTGAAAATTTCAGAAAAAATTCAAGATTTGCTTCTAAACTTCTAAGCCTTGTAACATCCCCAAAAAAATAAAATGTCATTCCCAAAATGATCCAAACATGAAGTAGACATATGTGGAATGTAAAGTAATACCTATTTTTGTAGGTATTACTATGTATTATAGAAGTAGAGAAATTGAAACTTGGAAATTTGAAAAATTTTCAAAATTTTTGGCAAATTTGGTATTTTTTAATAAATAAAAATGATTTTTTTTTACTCCATTTTACCAGAGTCATGAAGTACAATATGTGACGAAAAAACTATCTCAGAATGGCCTGGATAAGTCAAAGCGTTTTAAAGTTATCACCACAAAGTGAGACTGGTCAGATTTGCAAAAAATGGCCTGGTCCTTAAGGTGAAAATGAGCCCGGTCCCTAAGGGGTTAAAGAAATTGTCAAGGTTGTCCTTAGCCAGATGAAAACAAATGGAAAAAGTAAACAACCACAATCAGAGTACTGGAATCAGCATCAACTGTAAAGGTGCATTTAGACACAGCAATTATCAGGCAGATTATTAAACGGTTGTTCCCGACAATCTGCCCGTCTGAATGTGTCGCCTATCACCCGATGAACGAGCGAAACACTAGTTCATTGAGTGATACAGTTGCTCGTGCAGGCACCACCGATCATGGCTTCTGGGCAGCAGATCGTGTGGTAGAAACAGCGATCTGCTGCTCAGAAACCATAATTCTGTATGAAGACGAGGGATCGCAATAGCGGTCTTTCGTCCTCATACAATGAAGGAGATTGTTGCATGTAAATGCGTGGTCTCCTTCACCGAACGAGCAGCCGACTGTCGGGAAGGAACACTTCCTTCCTGACAATCGGCCGCTGCATCGCCCTGTGTAAACCCATCTTAAGTCATTTGATTGTGCTACACTGCATTCCTTTATATGGTCTGCATCATGGCTGTTTAAACCAGATACCAGCCACTTTATGGTCACAGTATGGAGGTAATATTTGTCTCTGTATAGTGCCTTTTGTTCTATAATAGTATGGTAATGTTTAGTGATGAGCGGCATGGGCTATATTCGAATTCGCAATATTTCACAACATTTGGGCGAATATTCATCATATATTCGCGAATTCAAACTAATTTTCTTGATTGTGAAGAATCGGCAATGTAATATTCACGTAATGAGCGCAAAATACAGGCGTGGGTCACTTTTGCTACATTTTCGAAGTTACTAGAAGTTTCCTGAGACTAGAGAAAATAGTTGGCACGGCAGAATATTAAAAATTGCTTTATATGCAGTTAGAGTGCTCCAATATATTCGCGATTGCGCTAATCGGCACTAATAATGGGAATATTTTGGCACAATACGTGAAACTTCACATTTTAGCAGATCTGCATGTATTTATAGACAGCAGAACCTATCACACTACCTAACATACTGCACTGCAACAGCTACACTATATCAGGATATAGCCTACACTGATATCTGTATTATATATATAAGCTATCTAACTATCTATCTATCTAATGTTGTGTGGAAAGCACAGAGCACAGCAATGACACTGTTCTCTCTCTCTCTCAGAACTTAAAAAAAAAACTGTAGAAAATGGCTGCTTGGGAGGTTCTTATCTAGTATGTGGTAGGCAACTTTCCTATTGGTTGCTAGGGATGTTGCTAAGCTCAGAAAGACATTGGAGCCCTCTCATTGGCCCACAAGCAAGAAATGAGGTTACTGATGGGAAAAAAAATCTAGAATATTCGAAATTACGAATATATATCACTATATTATAAATATTCGCGAATTCTCAAAGTGCCAATATTCGCGATTAATATTCGCGATTCAAATATTCGCACCAAACACTAGTAATGTTATTGTACTGGTATTTGTAGTAGTCACGGTGTAGCGTTCCCTCGGTTGGGGGCCCACTCAGGCCTCAGATATAATTTCCCCGCTCATCCGTGCTGAACCCCTACATACACCTCTGGCCTGATTGGTTCTGTTTTGAAGGCACTGGGGCCAGCATTTTATCAGGGGAGTCTGTAATGAATACACAAGTGATGGCTGACAATATTACAGGGGCATAAAATATGATGTGAAATATAGTGATGCCAGTACTGAATTTGCTGTTCAAATATGTATGCGTGGCAATGAACCCACATCCTTGAAAAAATGGTATGTCCATCTGGGTTAAACCATATTATTCTCTCATAGACCAAAATGCAGATAGGTTAAAAGCTTTCACACTAGGATATACCATCACTTATCGACCGATGATGTTCTAACTGGCAGGACTACCCTCTATCCTCAGAATACAGGAGTCACAGCCAGGGGCGTACGTAGAAACCATTGGGCCCCATGCAAGAATCTAAATTGGGCTCCCATGCCCCATTCATAGCTCCTCCCACCACTCATTTCTGGCCCCTCCCCTTGCTCCATGAACTGTGTTTGCTGCTGTGTGTTATATAGTTTGTGATCAGGGCCGGAATTAGATTACAAAACCCTCAGCCCACAAAACCCACCATGATATTGCATAAAATTAATGATGTGCAATGCACACTGCGGAGATTAATTTTGTTTTACTTGGTCATACCCCTATATAAACCATCAATACATGAAAGGAAACACAAAAAAGTGGAACACAAAAACACCTAATCACGTGGTCAGAGACATATTTTATCCTCCCCAACAGCAACACATGGCACGATAAAGCTTAAAATACCTCTGAGCAGCGTCTGATACCAGTGCGCATTATCAAATTACCTCCCCAACTTCAGTATATAAATGTGAGACGGGGAAACAGCTATCATTGTTGAACACTGTTTATGTGAATTAAATTAAATGTTCTGGACTGATGTTATGCTGTTTGGCCACAAGATGTCGTCGTTTCCCAGGCACAGCTGACTGACTGGATATACTGTACATATTTCCATATTCATGAGGGGTGGAGTTGCCAGGCAGAAGGAGAAAGAGTCCTAAAAAATAAAACTGAGACTAAACAGGCTAAAATTATCAGTAATTTTATTTAATACATAATTATGACAAAAAACACAAAAGCACATCAAAAGATGTGGTACGAATCACTCCTGAGGAATAGTATAACACAGATGTATATAAATGGAGGCTTGTAATAAAATGCTAAAACGTCCATGGAGGTGGGAGGAACAAATCTGAGGATAAGATTCTCCAGCTTTTCCTGTTTCCAGATGACATTTCCTATGATACTACGTTGGATGTTTTCCGGATGCTTTTAAAGATGGACATATATGCCTTTTTTTTTTTTGTGCACTGTTCATGTATTATAATCATGTATTGTATTTTGAATTGAAACACTTGTTCCCTCCATTTAACATACTGACTATATGAATTTATTTATTTATACACTATTTTCTCATGCATATTTACGTATGTGTTTTAACCACTGCTTCATCACCAATCACTATCGATTTGTCACTCAAATATATAACTATGGTGCTTGTAAGTCCATCTATTGTGACCCCCGCATACATCCATGGCATCTACTATGGTACATTAGTATTTGCACCAGTTCTTTTCTGTAGGACCTGTGGCAGACGTCACCTGACCATGACGCGGTCGATCATGTGACTGGCCATCACGTGACCGACGTGCTCGTCATTCAGTGGGAGGTTTTTGTGTGCGGCGCCTGACTGGCCATCGGGCTTGTCGGTCACCACCTCACACGCTGGTTGGTGACGTCTCCCACAGGAGGTGTGTTCGCACACAGGTCTTTTTCATATTTGATTTATGTCAGGTGAGCTGGGGACTTTAAAAGGTAGCACTTTCTGGGGTGTATGGCCCTCCTGAGAAATCATCTCCCCCTAACTTCATGGGTAGGGTTATGGTATTCTATTGTCAGTAATATGAGGGCATTGTGTTTGCTTTTGCACTTTGCACTTTATCTCTGTTAGGAGGTTTGGGAAGCATACATTGATAGTGATTCACTGTGACTGCCAGTTTATTGTTTGTCGTTTTTTACATTTATATACAATTTAGGTAGTTGCATATACTTTTTGACATTTTCCATTATTTTTGGGTTTAATATATATCTTACCTTTGTGTTGCACTACCTCTTTGTATTGCTACCTTGTGATTTAACACTAACAAGACAACTTATGTTTTTTTTGTTTTTTGTTTTTTTATGGCAGCCCCACCTGATCACTACCTCCAGGGACGTTTTAGCATTTTATTACAAGCCTCCATTTATATACATCTGTGTTATACTATTCCTCAGGAGTGATTCGTACCACATCTTTTGATGTGCTTTTGTGTCTTTTGTCATATTTATGTATTTAATAAAATTACTGATTATTTTAGCCTGTTTAGTCTCAGTTTGCTTTTTTAGGATTACTTCATGATGCTGAGCTGGCATCTTTAGGGTCAGACAATTTTGCCCAACATTTATGTGGATTTTTCTTCTGTATGTTAACCTGTGCATGCTGAAGGAGAAAGAGAAAGTCTCCATATTGGAAGTACACAGAGACTCAGAGAGGAGTGAGTCCAGTCATATTAAAGTGTGGGGTCAACCTTTTGCGACCACAGCTACAGTGAAGTTAAGCTGATCGCTGTTCAGGACCCAGATGCTGCCCAGGGGACAGAGGACTTCTGCTTGTAGTGCTGATGAGAGCTGAGGAACAAACTACTTGTTCTGCGGTACCGCATGTTTGTTTAATCGACTGCTTGTTTGGTTCGGAGTCATCAGTGGAGACAGAGCAGACCGGGTCTGTAAGATCGTGCACGCACCTCATTGCAATATTGGCACCTAGAGACAGTACCAGGCCTGTAGTTAGCTAGTTAGGGCCTCTGTTTTGTGTGTCAGGCCAAAAAGTGTTTCTGCTGTTCACAAAAGGACTCCATAATAAAAAAAGACATTGCACAGTTGAGAACTGATAGATGTCTTACCAGCTCAATCCAGCTCAGCCTGTTGCGCAGGAGTAATATGCATGCATGTGCCATAGGACCAGTTACGGGAGGGGGAGTATTGTAGTTTATTATAAAATTGCAAACTTTCCTGTTGCACCGCAGGCCAGCATGTATCATACACCCACCTAATCATTCGTGTCATTTCGAGGGTAATAACAGGTACGGTGAGGCCGTTTTAGTTGTGCCCGCCAGTAGGCAAACTGTGCGATTCTTTCTGGTAGCCATTGCAGGGCGCTGTGCTCTGCAACACGAGGGTCTCAGCCTGCGGGCTGAGTGTATGTAAATCCATTTTATGTTCCCAGAGGTTGGGGTTTGCGTTCAGTGTCATATTGCAGTAAATTAGCCTGTTTTGCAAAAGCTGGTGTCAGAGTTGCTTTTCTCGTTCGTGACTTCGTTGTATCCTGGGGAGCCCACCCCGGTACATGGCTTACATAAATACAGCATAAAACATCTTCTCATCAGCGTGAAATAAATACCCCCAGCATTATTGTACCCAGCATTATTGTCCCATGATAACTTCTCACCCACTGGCAGCAGAATTGTCCCCATTTAAATGTCTCACCTCTGTTTGGGACTTGCAGGACAGGGGCAGTAAGGCTGGAATTGAAGGGAGTGAAAGTTAGAATCGAGTGTGTAAAAGGAGGTGTGCTGTCACAGGTCATGTTGCCGACAGTCAGATAGTAAGAGGTATAATAGATGCAATATGTACAGATACTTTATATAGAGCAGTATAGTGATATGTGAGGTATGAGGTATAAATTACACCTTTGACCTCAAATATCAGTACACTGCTGTATACACTGCATATCTGTACATACTACATCTATTATACCTCATACCTCACATATCAGTACACTGTTGAATATACTATATATCTGTATCCACTGCATCAATTATACTGTATAATATGTGTACGAGGTACAGTATATGTACAAACCGGATTCCAAAAAAGTTGGGACACTATACAAATCGTGAATAAAAACTGAATGCAATGATGTGGAGGTGCCAACTTCTAATATTTTATTCAGAATAGAACATAAATCACGGAACAAAAGTTTAAACTGAGAAAATGTACCATTTTAAGGGAAAAATATGTTGAATCAGAATTTCATGGTGTCAACAAATCCTCAAAAAGTTGGGACAAGGCCATTTTCACCACTGTGTGGCATCTCCCCTTCTTCTTACAACACTCAACAGACGTCTGGGGACCGAGGAGACCAGTTTCTCAAGTTTAGAAATAGGAATGCTCTCCCATTCTTGTCTAATACAGGCCTCTAACTGTTCAATCATCTTGGGCCTTCTTTGTTGCACCTTCCTCTTTATGATGCGCCAAATGTTCTCTATAGGTGAAAGATCTGGACTGCAGACTGGCCATTTCAGTACCCGGATCCTTCTCCTACGCAGCCATGATGTTGTGATTGATGCAGAATGTGGTCTGGCATTATCTTGTTGAAAAATGCAGGGTCTTCCCTGAAAGAGATGACGTCTGGATGGGAGCATATGTTGTTCTAGAACCTGAATATATTTTTCTGCATTGATGGTGCCTTTCCAGACATGCAAGCTGCCCATGCCACACGCACTCATGCAACCCCATACCATCAGAGATGCAGGCCTCTGAACTGAGTGTTGATAACAACTTGGGTTGTCCTTGTCCTCTTTGGTCCGGATGACATGGCGTCCCAGATTTCCAAAAAGAACTTCGAATCGTGACTCGTCTGACCACAGAACAGTCTTCCATTTTGCCACACTCCATTTTAAATGATCCCTGGCCCAGTGAAAACGCCTGAGCTTGTGGATCTTGCTTAGAAATGGCTTCTTCTTTGCACTGTAGAGTTTCAGCTGGCAACAGCGGATGGCACGGTGGATTGTGTTCACTGACAATGGTTTCTGGAAGTATTCCTGAGCCCATTCTGTGATTTCCTTTACAGTAGCATTCCTGTTTGTGGTTACAGTTTGTGGTGCAGTGTCGTTTAAGGGCCCGGAGATCACGGGCATCCAGTATGGTTTTACGGTCTTGACCCTTACGCACAGAGATTGTTCAAGATTCTCTGAATCTTCGGATGATGTTATGCACAGTTGATGATGATAGATGCAAAGTCTTTGCAATTTTTCGCTGGGTAACACCTTTCTGATATTGCTCCACTATCTTTCTGCGCAACATTGTGGGAATTGGTGATCCTCTACCCATCTTGGCTTCTGAGAGACACTGCCACTCTGAGAAGCTCTTTTTTTACCCAATCATGTTGCCAATTGACCTAATTAGTGTTAATTGGTCTTCCAGCTCTTCGATTTTGCTCAAATTTACTTTTTCCAGCCTCTTATTGCTACTTGTCCCAACTTTTTGGGGATTTGTTGACACCGTGAAAATTGGAATCAACTTATTTTTCCTTTAAAATGATACATTTACTCGGATTAAACGTTTGATCTGTCATCTACGTTCTATTGCAAATAAAATATTGACATTTGCCATCTCCACATCATTGCATTCAGTTTTTATTAAATTTGTTCAGTGTCCCAACTTTTTTGGAATCCGGTTTGTACAAGGTATAACAGATGCAGTGCGTACAGATGAATAGTATACACAGCAGTGTACGGATATGTGATGTACAAGGTATAAATTAAAGCTTGTACCTCACATATCAGTACATTGCTAGTGTGGGGTTTCGCTCTGGTAGATAGGGTAAGCGGGCGCAGTACAGAGGCAACATACAAGTTCTTAACTCAAAACTTCAGTGTTTATTCACACTTGAAGCAATTGCACAAAACAGCACGTAACTCTGCAGTATTGTTGTTAATTCACACACAATGGAAAGTTCATATAACACAAGTCACCTTGCTGGCAGTTCTGCCTCCAGTAGTCCACAGAAGGCTTTAGGGGGCCTGTTTCCCCAACATGTGGCTCTCAGCCCTCCAGCACGGCACAAAGCAGCCTCAGATCCCAAAAACAGAGACATCTCTGCTGAGCCCAGCTGCATATTTAAGGACAGCCAAGTGCTGCCAAAACCCGGACTGTCACTTAAACTCCGGTCCGGTACTTGACCTCACCTGGCTGGTAACCAGCCTAGCCGCACATGCTGGGAGGAAAATACCTGCCTTGCCAGACACAACCCCTCACTGTGTCACATACCCCCCCTTTGTTCAACCCTGAGGGGGTGGACACACGCCAGACAATGCACCCGGGACAGGGCACCCACGTTTCCCTGCAACCCGGCTGCTCTGTGTTCTACCGAGAACTTAAAGTTCTGCAGAGACAAAAACCATCTGGTAACCCAGCCATTCCTGCCTTTGGCCTGGCTCATCCAATTGAGAGGGGAGTGGTTGGTCACCAGGCGCAACTTTCTCCCCAACAAATAGTAGCAGGGAGACTCGAGTGCCCACTTGATAGCCAGGCACACTCTCTCCACTATACTGTATCTGGTTTTAGATGGGGTGAGCTTGCGGCTTAGAAAGACAATGGGATGCTACTCCCCGTTGACTTCCTGTGACAGTACAGCACCAAGGCCTACTTTAGAGGCATCTATTTGTACCACGAACTCCCTCTTGAAGTCGGGCGTCACCAAAACCGGTGACCCACACAGGGCCGACTTCAAAGCGGCAAAAGCCTCTTCCGCCCAATCATCCCAGCGAACCATCATGGATTTTCGGCCCTTCAAGACTAGAAGGGACGGCTAGAGTAGCAAAGTGGGGAACAAACCTCATGTAATAGCCCACCATTCCCAGGAATGACTTTATTTGCCTAGTGGTGTCAGGTCAGGGCCAATTCCGTATCGCCTGCATTTTGTTCACTTGGGGTTTGATGACTCCGCACCCAATGACATACCCCAGGTACTTAGTCTCTTCTAACTATCACACATTTTTTTGGGTTAGCAGTTAGGCCAGCTTTCTGAAGGGAGTCCACTACAGCCTGCACTTTGGGTAGGTGACTTTCCCAGTCGGTACTGTGGATGGCAATATCGTCCAGGTAAGCCGAAGCGTACCGACGATGTGGACGAAGCACAATTTCCATTAGTCGCTGAAAAGTGGCGGGGGTGCCATGCAGACCAAAGGGTAAGATCTTATATTGATACAGCACCTCAGGCGTGATGAAGGCAGTTTTCTCTTTGGCAGCCTCCGTTAAGGGCACCTGCCAATACCCTTTCGTGAGGTCCAAAACAGAAAAATACTGGGCTTGTCCTAACCTCTCTATGAGATCATCCATCCGGGGCATGGGATATGCATTGAATTTGGAAACCTCGTTAAGTTTTCGAAAGTCGTTACAAAACCGCAATGTCCTGTCCGGCTTGGGTATTAAGACTATTGGACTGGCTCATTCACTTTTTGACTCCTCGATGACACCAGCTGCAGCATCAGCTGCACTTCCTCCGCGATGGCTTGTCGCCGAGCCTCGGGTACCCGGTATGGTTTTAATCGGACTTTTGCCTGAGGCTCTGTGACCATGTAATGCTGGATTATGGAAGTGCGTCCAGGGAGGTCCGAGAACACATCCGTGCAGCAACTTACAGAGTTCCCTCATCACCTTGGACATAAAAGGGGTCCCTTGGTCGGTCAGAACCTCTTTAGGTAGTCCTACTTGGGAAAACATCTCCATTAACTCCTTAGCTATGAGTTTGGCCAAGGTATGTCGCAGTGGCACCACCGAGTGGCGTAGTCTAGAATGACTAAGATGTGTTGATGCCCTCTGACGGACTTCGGTACTGGGCCTATGAGGTCCATAGCTATTCGGTCAAACCGTACTTCGATAATCGGGAGAGGTATTAGGGGACTACGGAAATGTGGCTGGGGGCTAGTTTTCTGGCAGGTCGGGCAAGACTTACAAAACTCTTCCACTTCTTTGAATATGCTGGGCCAGTAAAACCGCTGTAGAATACAATCCTGAGTTTTCTGCAGCCCCAGGTGACCCCCGAGAATGTGTTGGTGGGCTAGATCTAACACAAGCTTTGGGGACAATAAGCCTTGGGGACCACCAACTGTTCAATAGGCTCACCCCGTAGTTGGTTTACCCAATACAACATATCCTTATGAACCACAAAACGGGGAAACACTGACTGCCCCAGGTTGTTGTGGTTCACCATCTACTATTAACACATTTTCCCAGGCACAGGATAGGGTTGGGTCCCGACGTTGGGCGGTACCAAAATTATCCACGGAGACATTGAGGTCTGCCAATTCAGGACCCGACGGCAAGTCCTCCACGTCTCCCACCATCAAACTTAGTGGGGTTGTCTCTCCCTCTTCCACTGAAGTGGCGGTCACCCCTACCGCTGCTCCTTCGGTCTCAGGTTCCCAGGGTTCTGGTCTCCCCCCTGAGCCGGGCCACTCTGCTAGGGTTACCCCTGTCTCATGAGTATCAGTCACTCTCATAGCATGCCACAGTGCCGGGAAGCCTCTCCCTATTATAAGTTCGTAGTGTAAATTTGGGGCAACTGCCACTTTGTGAGTCCATCTGCCAGCCCTTGTGTTAGAGACACCAGGGCAGTGGGATAGTCTTTTATGTCTCCATGGATGCACATGACCCCGACTTTCCGGCCAGTATACCTTGCTGACTGTACCAGGGGACACCAGACTCCCTGAGTCCAGCAGAGCCTCCGCTGGAGTGTCTCCTACCTCCACCTGTCACAGGTGGTTTAGAGTTTTTGGGGTACCTGCTGCGCACAGCTTCCTGGTATATAGCGTCTGATGGTAGCCATAGTTAGTATCCATGGGTACAGTCAGCTCTTACATGGCCTGGCTCCTGACACCACCAGCAGACTATCGGAGCCAGGTCCGTAGAGGGTACACCCCAGGTGGGTTTAGTTGGTACAAGTCGCCGGGTCTGGGATGGAGATTTACAGGGGTTGACTGCTCCCCTCCCAAAAGAACCCCCTGTAACAGTCTTAGTAGCATTTCTAGGGCGTTACCATGAGACACCTGGCGGATCCAGTGCTGGAGAGGGGGTGGCAGAGCCCTCCAGAACATATCAGCCAATAGTCTATCCAGCATAGCCGTGAGACTCAGCACATCAGGCTGTAGCCACTTTTGCAAGAGGTGGAGTAAGTCATAATACTGGGTCCTCGCAGGCTCAGCCAGCTTAAATGCCCACTTATGTACCCGCTGGGCCTGGACCAACACATTCACCCGAATCTTGCCAAAATCTCACCCTTTACTTTTTGGTAGTCGGCCGCTTGATCGTCTGGCAAGTCGAAATACACCCGCTGGGAATCGGATGCCAGGAATGGAGCGACGACCTCAGCCCACTGGTCACAGAGTAGCTTTTCCCTGATGGACACTTTTTCATACATTGCCAGGTAGGTTTCGATGTCGTCTTCGGGGGTCATCTTAGGAATCACGGCACAGACTGCTTTCCAGGCAATGAGGACACTCAGGGTTGCTCCTGCTGTCTGCAAAGCCATCACGTGTTGTAGCAGCAACTGGTTAGTCTCCTGCTGCTGCTTATTAGCCTCGCGATGCTGCAGGTTTGTCTCTCACTGCTGCAGATTAGCCTCCATGAGGGCGTTCGCAACAGCCTCCATTTTGTCATGGGGCACTGGTTGTAATACAGCTGGTTTAATGTACGACATTCAACCGTGCCTGAAAAATACAGAAACCAAAAATATCGGCGTTCACGCCAGCCTCACTGCTCTTGCCCGCATCCTCCACCACTTGTGGGGTTTCGCTCTGGTAGATAGGGTAAGAGGGCGCAGTACAGAGGCAAAATTTCTTAACTCAAGTTCTTAACTCAAAACTTCAGTGTTTATTCACACTTGAGGCAATTGTACAAAATAGCACGTAACTTTGCAGTCTTGGTGTTAATTCACACACAATAGAAAGTTAATATAACACAAGTCACCTTGCTGGCAGTTCTGCCTCCAGTAGTCCACAGCAGGCTTTAGTCCTGTTTTCCCAGCATGTGTCTCAGCCCTCCAGCACGGCACCAAAGCAGCCTCAGATCCCAAAAACAGAGACATCTCTGCTGAGCTCAGCTGCCTATTTAAGGACAGCCAGGTTCTGCCAAAACCCGGACCGGCACTTAATCTCCGGTCCGGTATTTGACCTCCCCTGGCTGGAAAATACCTGCCTTCCCAAACACAACCACTCACTGTGTCACACTAAATATACTATATCTATTGTACCTCATACCTTACACTGCTGTATATACTATATTTCAGCACCCACTGCATCTATTATACCATGTACCTCTCACATCAGTACACTGCTTTATATAACATATATCTGTACCCACTGCATCTATAATACTGTATAACATATGCAGTATGTGTGTGATATATATATATACAGTACAGACCAAAAGTTTGGACACACCTTCTCATTCAAAGAGTTTTCTTTATTTTCATGACTATGAAGGCATCAAAACTATGAATTAACACATGTGGAATTATATACATAACAAACAAGTGTGAAACAACTGAAAATATGTCATATTCTAGGTTCTTCAAAGTAGCCACCTTTTGCTTTGATTACTGCTTTGCACACTCTTGGCATTCTCTTGATGAGCTTCAAGAGGTAGTCCCCTGAAATGGTCTTCCAACAGTCTTGAAGGAGTTCCCAGAGATGCTTAGCACTTGTTGGCCCTTTTGCCTTCAGTCTGCGGTCCAGCTCACCCCAAACCATCTAGATTGGGTTCAGGTCCGGTGACTGTGGAGGCCAGGTCATCTGGTGCAGCACCCCATCACTCTCCTTCATGGTCAAATAGCCCTTACTTTCAAAGTTTTCCCAATTTTTCGGCTGACTGACTGACCTTAATTTCTTAAAGTAATGATGGCCACTAGTTTTTCTTTACTTAGCTGCTTTTTTCTTGCCATAAAACAAATTCTAACAGTCTATTTAGTATGACTATCAGCTGTGTATCCACCTGACTTCTCCTCAACGCAACTGATGGTCCCAACCCCATTTATAAGGCAAGAAATCCCACTTATTAAACCTGACAGGGCACACCTTTGAAGTGAAAACCATTTCAGGGGACTACCTCTTGAAGCTCATCAAGAGAATGCCAAGAGTGTGCAAAGCAGTAATCAAAGCAAAAGGTGGCTACTTTGAAGAACCTAGAATATGACATATTTTCAGTTGTTTCACACTTGTTTGTTATGTATATAATTCCACATGTGTTAATTCATAGTTTTGATGCCTTCAGTGTGAATCTACAATTTTCATAGTCATGAAAATAAAGAAAACTCTTTGAATGAGAAGGTGTGTCCAAACTTTTGGTCTGTACTGTATATATATATATATATATATATATTAGAGAGAGAAGGAGAGAGAGAGAGTAGGAGGTACAATAGATGCAGTGTGTACAGATATATGTGGTCAGTTATACATTATGGTCACTGTATGAGGTACCTGAAGTAATGATTGTAACTCTCTGCCATACTATATATGAGTGAGATATGAGTAAAAACAGGGAATGGGGGCAAATGAAGAGAAAAGGGTGGGACCTCTTTTTACCACTCCATTCTAGTATCAATGGTGAGCTTATGGTGTAGTTTTTCTCCATGCTGTTGGGGGTTGAAGGACCTGTGATGTTGTCATCACACGTCCCAGCAGATGTATCTTTCAAGCCTGGGAACTGCACCATTCTCTGTGCAGTTCCTTTACTAGATGTACAGGACCTGCCTTTAGCTTTCCCCACTGATGATAGGGATTCTAGACTGGAGCTGGACAGGAGCCTATATTGAAGGTAATTAGGGGGCGAGGCCTTTGGTTTACTGTGGGCCCCCCATCCCCTCGGGCCCCATGGCAGCTGTGTGGTCTGCCTCCATTGGAGGCATGCCACTGGCCACAGCACTAGTTAAACAATTATGCTCCTTCACTTATTCTAGCTAAAGTGGATTCAAATTTTGGAAATGGTTTCCCTGCTGGCAAATCTTTGTGAGTGGGGTGCCTGTGATGTAGCATGCCATGGAAAATTATTCCTATGTTAACCCCTTACAAGGGTTGTGTGAAGTTTATAAAGTATCCCCTCTTCACAGGATAGGGGATAAATAACTGATTACTGGTGTTTGACCTCTGGGACCCCATTGATCTTGAGAATGGGGGTCCTGTTCCCCCATTCTGATTGAGCTGCAGTTAAACCTTTGCCCTGCTGCTCCATTCATTCTCTATTGGTGTGTGGGAGAAAGCTGAGTGATGTTCTTGGCTATCTGCAACACTCCCAATAGAGAAAGAATGGAGCAGCCTATCTATCAGAACTTAAAAAAGAGCTACCATTCTGGGGATCAGTGGGGTCTCAGTGGTCGAACCCCAAGCAATCAGCCAGTTATCCTCTATCCTGTAGATTGGGGATAAGTGATAGATCAGAATGGTCATGGAAGGTGAGTGTAAGTGATTTTATTATTTGAACAGGGTCCTGACTATTTTCATAAAAAAATGTGGAAAACCCCTTTAAGGAGAATAAAAATACACTATAATAAAAATGTCTACTGGTCAGGCCACTTCAGTGTAGCACTCTCAATCTGCTCTTTTTATGAGTGCACTTAAACTATTTTGCCATCACTCTGCATAATGTACTGTTGTATGTGTATGTGCACCACCCATGTTAATTTAAGTCATTTTACTGTATGTGTGTTTCATTATAATTAGCGGCATAGGAAATATAATTTCTAATTAATTTATTCGTACGCAGCACAACCAGTCTCAGAAGTTTTCCACAAGAGGGTGAACGACTAATTTTGTTTTTTAATGAGGACCATCTGTGTTGGAAAAGCACTGTATGATAATAATATAATAAAACAGGCACTGTTGTGGTGTAGTATTCCCACATTCAAAACAACACAAGATGCTTTCCCAGCACAACAAATCGTTGGCAGTATCAGCCATCTCGACACTGCTGCTTTCACAATTTTTTGTGTTTCCCCACCTACTCCTTACTATTCTGTATCAGTGATATTTTTTGTCTATTTCACTCCTGTTTGTCAGTTACTTGTTATTGTAGTGTTGCTAAGTTACATATCTGTAAATCCATACTTGGCTTGATGTATTACTGCTAAAGCAGTGGTCCAGAATAGCTTCTGGGCTAATTTTGGGTTCAGGAAGGAGAAACAAACCATATGCCTCAGCTATAGACTTATCAGCGTGACCTAAAATCAGAGCCAAGGAAGTGTGCTTGGTAGCAGTGCTCATGATCACCACTATGGGAGAAATTGGCACGGGTGCAGAACACGACTCACACCAGCATGCACTCTGTTGGAGTTGGCTGGAAAAATGGCCAAGATTGGTTCTTTCTCTAGCCCTTTTAAAACAAGCCGCTAAACTGGAATAAGTGGAAGAACATACAAAATTCTAGTTTAGATAAGTAACATGACGGGAAAAGTGGTGTACTCCCAAAAGATTCGCTGGTGACTTTAAAGGGAACCTGTCACCATGAAAATCCAAATTAATTTGCAGGCAGCCTGTTATAGAGCAGGAGGAGCTAAGCAGATTGATATATAGTTTTATGGGGAAAGATACAGCTAAATTTGTCATTTATTCATTTAAATTCCTGCTGATTCTGGGCTTTGAAGTCAAGGAAGCGGTCCTATCAGTGATTAACATACTGTAGTTTACATAGTTTATAAGGCTGACAAAAGACATCCATCCATCCAGTTCAGCCTGTTATCCTGCAAGTTGATCCAGAGGAAGGCAAAAAAAAAACCCTGTGAGGTAGAAGCCAATTTTCCTAACTTTAGGGGGAAAAAAAATTCCTTCCCGACTCCAATCAGGCAATCAGAATAACTCCCTGGGCCAACGATCCATCTCTAGTAGCTAGAGCTTGTAATATTATTACACTCTGTCACAAACCAGCGGGTGTGAACCCACTATGCCACATGTCCTACCTCCCCTAAGGGCGTTGTCTAAGTGAACCCCTCGATTCTTCACAGTACCCCTGATGGTGGGGATAGACTTTCCCGAGGGGAACACGAGGTCGCTACCTCTTGAGGAGGGTAGGCAAACGAGGCAGCTTGTCCAGGCGAACCAGGAGGTACCTGAGAAAGGTACCAGAAGTACAAGCGTAGTCAGGCAGGCGAAGTTGTTACCAGGAGCAATAATGCAGGACAGAAGGATGGGGTAGAGGCATAGTCAGACACAGGTACAGGTCAGGCAGTCCAGGTCGGCAACAGGAGAGTAATGGCATGCAGGTAGGGATCAGATGGTTAGCAGACTCCAGGAGTGAAGTACAAGTCAGTAACATACGTGAGTATCAGGATCTTTAGCAAAACAAAAGGACCTTGACCCGGAGGCATCTGGGAAGGGGGCTGAGCCACTTATATATGCGCATGAGGGATAGGATTAGTCAGCAGGGTCACATGACCTAACCCATAAAATCCAGGAAGTGACGTGCGCCGGCCCTTAAGGAAGTGCTGCAAAAAACCAGCAGCAAGCATGCTGTGGCCAGGGCTGAGATGA
Source organism: Bufo bufo (assembly GCF_905171765.1). Classification (NCBI taxonomy): domain Eukaryota; kingdom Metazoa; phylum Chordata; class Amphibia; order Anura; family Bufonidae; genus Bufo; species Bufo bufo. The sequence goes on along the minus strand of NC_053390.1, from coordinate 450,160,657 downwards.
AACTGTGGAGCGGATCCTCAGAACCACAGCACCTACACAAACAGAGCCCAGAGCTGCAGCGGTGAATGGTAAGCTCTGGCCACATATCACCGCTGAGCATGGCACCCGGGACCACGGTGGTAAGCAGGGGAACAGAGGCACACAGCAGCCGCTGTTACAGTACCCCCCACTTACGCCCCCTCTTCTTGAGTCCACAACGAGACAGAAACTTTTTTTATCAGGTCTGTAGCATAAATGTTCTCCTCCGGCTCCCAAGACCTCTCCTAAGGACCAAAGCCCTTCCAGTCAACCAGATAGTAGGTCTTCTTTCCAAAGCTCCTTGATGTCTAGGATGTCTTTGACCTCAAATGTCAATCTGTATTGTTGTGCATACCCCTTTATTACAGGAGGTTATCGAAGTGTCATGATAGTACATTGCAATGAACATATGTATATTTGTGTATGGAGTGTTTTTCAGGAGACGGCATAGAGATCCACAGCTTCAGTCACTGCAAACGTCGAGGACGACTTATCTTTTAGCAGTGGTGTATGCAGTGTCCCCCATATGTGTGTAAATGGGACACTTTAAACATTTGCTTATTTATGTATTTATCTAATGTATGGTATTTCATATTATCAGTCCAGCATGGTCATACCACCCATTTGCCCCTAGGTGGTGCTGGCACCACACTATATATAGCTTTGGGTGTGTCTAGTTTAGAGCAGAATGTTATGTTAGAGTCAAAGAGAAAGAGGAGAAGCAAGTTCATGGAGGAGAGAAACAAGTCTAAATCAACATATAGCTGTTTTCCTTTCCTCTGGGCCCTGATCAAGCCTGGAGAAGACAACCAAAGCAACCAAGCACCAGACAGTGAGTTTTATGTCTAAATATGAAGTAAGCCTAGTGATGGTTACAGCTGAATCTAGCTTATGGACCTCATCAGCACAAGTGCCTGAGAGCAACTTTCCAAGTCTCGGGACACGAATAGATAATTAGTGCGCAGAATTGTCCTTATTCACTAGAAACCTTCCAGGATATAGTGAAAAAACCTAAACCTTTTTAGGAGAGCATCCTGCAAATAATGTAGCAGAAGACTGATGCCTGCCACAAGGGAGAACACCTTATTGGATAGCTCAAGATAAGTAGAAAACAGCATATTTAGTACCAGAGTGCTATAGTTTGGACTTAGAATAATTACAGAAGTCTTGCCTGTAAAGTGTCAACCCTAAAGAGAAAACTCCTCAACTGACAATTGCCTAAACCTGATAAGTGGAATACAATTGTACTTATTACTGAGTCATCACTTATGCCATATGAATGCACTTTATTGATGGACTGTAACATCTGCCTTGAGACTATTGATTCAAGTAAATGTTCAATTATTTTACAACAACTAACTCTTCATTACTACTACTACACCCAACATTTGCTCCTTACGGTGCTGGCGTCACGAACACAGGGGCCCAGCCACCAAAGCACCTTAAACACCTACACCATCAAGGGCACCTCAACTTACACCTGGCTGGTGTTCCCTGCAATCGAGAGTGTCCCAGAGGATTTAGTGCTGTCTTCCCATCCACTGCACTGCCGGCCCAGGGAGGCTCTGCTAACTGTGAGTAGATTAACTACTACCCCCATTGGCCCACCATGAACCTTACGTGTTTTCCCCTGTGGTCCAGCACGTTGCAGATGCATTTCTCTAGTTTAGCATAAAGTCGATTCTCTCTCAACTGCTGTAAAACTAATCGTACATGCCTCCGGTGAGTGATAAAATCTGGAGAATAGATCAGTATATCGTCCAGGTACACTAACACGCAGACATAGAGCAGGTCCAGGAATATATCGTTTACCAACTCCTGGAATACCGTGGGAGCATTGCACAGACCGAAGGGCATGACAAGATACTCGTAGTGTCCATCACGAGTGTTCAAAGCAGTCTTCCACTAATCGCCCTCTCGAATGAGGATAAGGTTGTATGTGCCGTGCAGGTCGAATTTTGTGAAGACCTTAGATCCCCGGATGCTGTCAAAGAGTTGGGAGATTAGCGGAAGAGGGTATTGATTCTTGACTGTTACCTTATTCAGACCCTGATAGACGATATAGGGCCATAAGGAACAATTTTTCTTCTGCACAAAGAAAAGCCCGGCACCGGCTGGTGAAGTAGACTTTCGAATAAACCCCCTCTCGAGATTCTCCTTGACGTAAATCAGACATTGCTTGGGTCTCAGGAAGTAATAGTGGGTAGACTCGACTAAGAGGAGGAGTGGCACCAGGCAGAAGGTCAATCGGACAATCATATGGACTATGCGGAGGCAGGGTCTCAGCCTCTTTCTTACTGAAGACATCTGCAAAACTGGCATACTGCTGCGGAAGTCCAGGCAGATCTTCAGGTACAGTAGGCTAGGAAGCAGGTCGGACCTCTGATAAGCAGGTAGACTCAGAATAAGAAAGGCGCTCATAGGGTAAATAAGTAAAGGTGAAACAGCGTCCTTCAAATTAAGGTGAATATGTGATGCTCACCTGTTCAGGTTGAACCGATTTGGGTGCAACCGTGATGAAGGTCCGCTGGATGAACTGGGTGTCAGGTTGGAGCTTCTGTGTCTAAAGGAACCTAGGGCGAGGGCCAAGTCGCCACTTGGTTGAGTACTGGAAGTAGTGATGGTGCCCGTCACGATTTTGGTGATCTGGTGAGCTTGTGGACGTGAGGCTCAAATCACAACCAGATTTGGAAGGTACAAGTTTATTGAGAGACAACGCGTTTCGGGGTGCGTATGACCCCTTTATCAAGTCTACAAGAAAAATAAATCATAACAAAAAGGTATGTACATTTTCAGTTTGTACTGAGGGGGGGGGGATTCGATGGTTTAAAAAGCGAGGGTTTGATAAAACTTACAATAATAATAGTAATAAGAATGGAAGAGTCATCCAATAGACAGTAGTATGGAATAAAAAAATGTGTTATATTCAGAAAACAGAATGTAGAGGAGAAGAATAGTGTAATAATATAAAATATATATATATATACAGTACAGACCAAAAGTTTGGACACACCTTCTCATTCAAAGAGTTTTCTTTATTTTCATGACTATGAAAATTGTAGATTCACACTGAAGGCATCAAAACTATGAATTAACACATGTGGAATTATATACATAACAAACAAGTGTGAAACAACTGAAAATATGTCATATTCTAGGTTCTTCAAAGTAGCCACCTTTTGCTTTGATTACTGCTTTGCACACTCTTGGCATTCTCTTGATGAGCTTCAAGAGGTAGTTCTCTGAAATGGTTTTCACTTCACAGGTGTGCCCTGTCAGGTTTAATAAGTGGGATTTCTTGCCTTATAAATGGGGTTGGGACCATCAGTTGCGTTGAGGAGAAGTCAGGTGGATACACAGCTGATAGTCCTACTGAATTGACTGTTAGAATTTGTATTATAGCAAGAAAAAAGCAGCTAAGTAAAGAAAAACGAGTGGCCATCATTACTTTAAGAAATGAAGGTCAGTCAGTCAGCCGAAAAATTGGGAAAACTTTGAAAGTAAGGGCTATTTTACCATGAAGGAGAGTGATGGGATGCTGCGCCAGATGACCTGGCCTCCACAGTCACCGGACCTGAACCCAATCAAGATGGTTTGGAGTGAGCTGGACCGCAGAGTGAGGGCAAAAGGGCCAACAAGTGCTAAGCATCTCTGGGAACTCCTTCAAGACTGTTGGAAGACCATTTCAGGGGACTATCTCTTGAAGCTCATCAAGAGAATGCCAAGAGTGTGCAAAGCAGTAATCAAAGCAAAAGGTGGCTACTTTGAAGAACCTAGAATATGACATATTTTCAGTTGTTTCACACTTGTTTGTTATGTATATAATTCCACATGTGTTAATTCATAGTTTTGATGCCTTCATAGTCATGAAAATAAAGAAAACTCTTTGAATGAGAAGGTGTGTCCAAACTTTTGGTCTGTACTGTATATATATACAGTACAGACCAAAAGTTTCGACACACCTTCTCATTCAAAGAGTTTTCTTTATTTTCATGACTATGAAAACTGTAGATTCCCACTGAAGGCATCAAAATTATGAATTAACACATGTGGAATTATATACATAACAAACAAGTGTGAAACAACTGAAAATATGTCATATTCTAGGTTCTTCAAAGTAGCCACCCTTTTCTTTGATTACTGCTTTACACACTCTTGGCATTCTCTTGATGAGCTTCAGGAGGTATTCCCCTGAAATGGTTTTCACTTCACAGGTGTGCCCTGTCAGGTTTAATAAGTGGGATTTCTTGCCTTATAAATGGGGTTGGGACCATCAGTTGCGTTGAGGAGAAGTCAGGTGGATACACAGCTGATAATCCTACTGAATAGACTGTTAGAATTTGTATTATGGCAAGAAAAAAGCAGCTAAGTAAAAAAAAACGAGTGGCCATCATTACTTTAAGAAATGAAGGTCAGTCTGTCAGCCGAAAAATTGGGAAAACTTTGAAAGTAAGGGCTATTTGACCATGAAGGAGATTGATGGGGCGCTGCGCCAGATGACCTGGCCTCCACAGTCACTGGACCTGAACCCAATCGAGATGGTTTGGGGTGAGCTGGACCGCAGAGTGAAGGCAAAAGGGCCAACAAGTGCTAAGCATCTCTGGGAACTCCTTTTCAGGGGACTACCTCAGGGGACTACCTCTTGAAGCTCATCAAGAGAATGCCAAGAGTGTGCAAAGCAGTAATCAAAGAAAAAGGTGGCTACTTTGAAGAACCTAGAATATGACATATTTTCAGTTGTTTCAAACTTGTTTGTTATGTATATAATTTCACATGTGTTAATTCATAGTTTTGATGCCTTCATAGTCATGAAAATAAAGAAAACTCTTTGAATGAGAAGGTGTGTCCAAACTTTTGGTCTGTACTGTATATATATATAATAGCTTTCTAGATGGATAAAAACATAGAGCAAATACTCTATAGAGAAAGGAGACATCAAAAGGAATAAGCCTCAAAGAAATAAATACGTAGGTGTATAGCTAATACAACAATTTGATAAAGAGTCATATGTCGTCATATAAAATTGTGTGTCTACGACTGAATTCATAAATAAATAGATAAATGGATAAATACTGTAGATAAAAATCGTTCAATTTATATGTATTCTCATATTAAATTTCATGGGTCAGAGAAGGTGTGAGTATCAATTGGTACATGAATAAATAAATGCATACATAATTATATAAAAAGTTTTTTATTTTTTTATTTTAAAAGATTAATAACATTAGTCGATGGAGCCACGGACAGTGGCTGCTTCCTGCGAATGAACTTAAGGGTCCATTCACACGTCCGTAAGTGTTTTGCGGATCCGCAAAACACAGACACTGGCAATGTGCATTCCGCAATTTTCGGATCGCACATCGCCGGCACTATAATAGAAAATGCCTAATCTTGTCCGCAATTGCGGACAAGAATAGGACATGTTCTATTTTTTTGTGGAAACGGAAGCACAGATGCGGAAGTGCGGATCCGCAAAGCACATTCCGGCCCCATTGAAAATTAATGGGTCTGCATCTGTTCCACAAAATTGCGGAATGGATGCGGACCCATTTTGCGGACGTGTTAATGGACCCTAAATGGTAGGTTTGTAATGGATTGTGACGTCATATGTTGGTGTCAGTGCATTGTATCGGTGGTTGGAAAAGATAGCATTGAATGAATGTGGGTCTGAGTACGGACATTGGATGGGGGATGTTACCTGGTGTGCTGCTGGTGCAGCTGGATATATTTGCTGCTCGGTTACTGCTGCCCGGTCGCTGTTATTGGCAATGTAATGCAACGCTGTGTGGCAGAGATAGTTTAGGAGTTGTTGTGAGAGTGAAGGGTAAGTGATAAAGGAGTAATGGTGTAGAGAAATGGTTAATTTTATTATTACCTTTGCCAGAGGTTAGTCAGATATGGCTGGAGCGCTGTGACTTGGCTATTGTACTTGGTCAGGCGAAGCTGTGTGATAAAATACAGTTTGGGGTAAATTAAAGGCAGTGGGTAATTAGTAAGAGAGTTATGGTCTTGTTGTGGAATTATTATCCTAGTTACCTTTTGCGGTGGTGAAGCTGATGTGGCTAGAGTGTTGTGGCCCAGCTTCTGCACGTGGTGCAGTCAAGACGCGCAGAGAGCAGTGAGAGCGCGCGCTGGAGAAGGGGAGGATATCGGAGTGAGGTGGGCGGGGCCAAAGAGCGCAAGTGTGCCGATTCAGCAGCCCGAACGTTGTTGTGGATAGACTGAGGGATGGGGGGGGGGGGGTATATGAAATGGACGGCTGGTAGAGGAGTGAGGAAGGAGGGGACTGGGAAGTTGCATCGACAGTGTGGGGAGGGTTGTGATTGTGTATATGTATGTGTGGAGCAGGCTAAGTCGTGGTGCTGATCTGGGATGGTACTACACATGGGGGAGATGTGGAATGACCCTTGGGGGGGGATGCGGCGTAAACGTTCCTGGTCAGACAATCGAAGGCACTCTATTTGCATGGGCTCTTCAGGTGGGGTGGACACTAGAGGAAGGACTGGCCTCTGGAAGGATGGAGCCAAACGAGGTGGTCTTCTGATGCATGCGATCTCCTTATAACGTCTCCTGAAACACATATCGCATATCTATCCTTGTGGCTAAAGTAATCAGGTCATTCAGAGTAGACGCACGGTCACGACCAGCTAATTCATCCTTAATCCGGTCAGAAAGACTCTCCTAGAACACAGCCAGTTGAGCCTCATTGTTCCATGCAAGTTCGGCAGCCAGGGTACGAAACTGGTTGGCGTACTGACGCACAGACGAGGAATCCTGTCGTAGACACAGCAGGGCTGATGCAGCGGAGGACGTGTGGCCGGGCTCTTCAAAGACCATCGGGAAGGTAGCTAGGTCTCTGGACCTCCATGTTGCCAAATAGGATTTGCTAACGCAAGTGTCTCCTCAGACAGCAGGGACACAATGAAGGCAACCTTGGACCGCTCAGTAGCTTCTGCCCATGCAACTCAAAGTGGATCATGCACTGGTTCAAGAATCCACAACAGGTTTTGGGATCTCCACCATAGCATGATGGCAGTGGGAGTTGCACACCAGCATAACACAAATCCGGATTCACCAGTGTGGGAATTGCAGGAGTAGAAGCGACCGGCGACCCTGCAGTAGCTGGAGAAGAGATGGCATCTATACGAGCAGCGACATTTTGCATGAACTGCATCATGACATCCTGACATTCTCTCTGGCGCCTCACTTCATGTAATAATTCCTGAACGACAGGCTTGGAGTGACCAGCGGGGTCCATGGCCTCAGTGTACTGTCACGAACCAGTGGGTGTGAACCCACTGTGCCACGTATCCTACCTCCCCTAAGGGCGTTGTCTAAGTGAACCTCTCGATTCTTCACAGGGGAACACCAGGTTGCTACGTCTTGAGGAGGGTAGGCACACGAGGCAGCTTGTCCAGGCCGACCAGGAGGTACCTGAGACAGGTACCAGATGTACAAGCGTGGTCAGGCAGGCGGAGTCGTTACCAGGAGCAACAGTGCAGGACCGAAGGATGAGGCAGAGGAGTAGTCAGACACAGGTACTGGTACAGGTCAGGCAGTCCGGATCGGCAACAGGAGAGTCAAGACAAGCAGGCAGGGATCAGATGGTTAGCAGAATCCATGAAAGAAGTACAAGTCAGGAGTGAGTATCAGGATTTTTAGCAAAATACAAGAACTTTGACACTGAGGCATCTGGGAAGGGGGCTGAGCCACTTATATATGCGCATGAGGGCTAGGAATGGTCAGCAAGGTCACATGACCTAACCCATAAAACCCAAGAAGGGACGCACACCGGCCCTTAAGGAAGTGCTGCAAAAAGCCAGCAGCAAGCATGTTGTGGCTAGGGCTGAGATGAAACTGTGGAGCGGATCCTCAGAACCACAGCACCTACACAAACAGAGCCCAGAGCTGCAGCGGTGAATGGTGAGCTCTGGCCACAGATCACCGCTGAGCATGGCGCCCGGGACTGCGGTGGTAAGCAGGGGAACAGCGACGCACAGCAGCCACTGTTACACACTCTAGAAATACATCCAGGCCCCTCTTGAACTCTTTTAGTGAATTCACCATCACCACCTCCTCAGGCAGAGATTTCCATAGTCTCACTGCTCTTACCATAAAGAATCCTCTTCTATGTTTGTGTACAAACCTTCTTTCCTCAAGACGCAGAGTATGTCCCCTCGTCACAGTCCTGGGGATAAATAGTTGATTTGAAAGATCTCTGTACTGACCCCTGGTGTATTTATACATAGTTATTAGATATCCCTTTAGTCGTCATTTTTCTAAAGTGAATAACCATAATTTTGATAATTTTGATATAATTTTGATATTATTTTATTTTTATATTTTTTCTTCCCTCTACCTAAAAGATTTCAGTTTGTATTTCAATTGAGTTGTGCAGTTTATAGGTCACATTAAAGGTGGAAAAAGTTCTGAAATGATTTTTCTTTGTCTCATTTTTTTACATCACAGAAACCTGACATTTTAACAGGGGTGTGTAGACTTTTTATATCCACTGTATGTCTGCCTTGTTGACTGGAGCCCAGAACTTTACATGCAGCCAGCCAGTACCGCAGGGGCGACACGTGAGGTGCACAGTGGACCGATGAGGGGCCAAAATATAACACACAGTGCATCAGTTTACTCACGGTTAGCAGAAAGCCTCCCTGAGCTGGCAGCACAGTGTTGAGGTGGACAGCACAAAATCCTCCGGGGCACGCTCTGTGGTAGGGAAGCATCAGCCAAGATGGTGGTTGAGGTGCCCTTGATGTTAGGGGTGCTTAGGGTGCTTGTTGCGGCTGAGTCCCTTGATGGTTTTTGTCGTGACGCCAGTACCGTTAATGGTGGTACAACCATTAGTAGTAATAATGAGGTTGACAGTGGTAAGATTCAACTCACAACTTTTACTGTTGATGACTTTTTAGGTTTGTCTTGGAGCTGTGGGTAAGGTGTACCTTGTTCCTGTTGATGTGTTCAGTCCTAATCCTTGTCCTTTCCCTACAAGCTGAACATTGGGGACAGGTAAAATCGTCTGTTTCCCAGAGTTATGGTGTGACTGCCAGAAGCTATAAGTCTTCCACCATGCGCAAAGGTGTCTGTAGCCCTCAATAATGGCTGTTATCACCTATGATTCCTTAGGAAGCTTGTTTCTATTCTAGGGAGGCAAACTCTCTCCTACTGGTCATGGATGAAAGTGTATAGTCCGGCCACAGAAGGAAAACGCTCTTCTGCGCCTCACATCTTAGTACTACCTCATAGCGAAGTTGGTTCCACTCACTAATCTGTGTCATGGAGTCTTCACTCTACATTCTCTCCCACTAATCTAATCTGATCTACTCAGATCTGCTCTAGTCTCAACTGACTCACTAGGCCACTCTGATCTGCCTCACTAGGCCTGACCTAGGTATATACACTCACCTAAAGAATTATTAGGAACACCTGTTCTATTTCTCATTAATGCAATTATCTAGTCAACCAATCACATGGCAGTTGCTTCAATGCATTTACGGGTGTGGTCCTGGTCAGGACAATCTCCTGAACTCCAAACTGAATGTCAGAATGGGAAAGAAAGGTGATTTAAGCAATTTTGAGCGTGGCATGGTTGTTGGTGCCAGACGGGCCGGTGTCACGACCGCTACCCCAGCAGCAGTCGTGTCGCACCAGACGGAGGGGAAGGGGGACCCTTATCTACGGATGGGAATAGTATGGCCACCCCTGACTAACCCTAAGCTGGCACCTGTCTGCCCTGATACCCTAGACGGGGTGTGAACCCGTGCGGCGAGCAGGATGCCTAAACCCTCAGTCACCCTAAAAAGGCCTAGAGTGGGGAAAGGCCGATGGGAGCACTAGTCACCATCACTCATGTCTAGGAGAACAGCAGGGGAAGACAGCAACAAACAAACTATATCAGAGATAGACTTATCCAGTCACGAGCAGAGAAGGCGATCCCAATCACGACAGTCCACGCCGGACAAGAGCTCCACAGCAACACCATCAAACGATCTCCTTCAAAGGTCAGAATAGAACTGGAAGTAAGGACTATATCTGGCAATGACTGCAAGTGAAAGTGAAACTAATATAGTAGCTGGGAGTGGCAGACAGGACTCACCTGAGAAGGATGCCTACAAACTCGCAGTCAGGACAAAAAGGTTCACAAGGCAAAACCCAGATGACATACCCTGAACCACGGAGCAAACTCACAATCTATCGCGAGTAGCAAGTCGCTGCGACCTTCTCCTCCCAGACCTGTCTGGATCAGTCACAGTCGTGACAGTACCCCCCTTTCTACGAGGGGCCCCTGGACCCTCAAGACCAGGCCTCTCCGGATGGGAGCTATGAAAAGCCCGAATGAGTCTGTCCGCTTTTATCTCTGATGCTGGAACCCACATTCTCTCTTCGGGAACCATAACCTTTCCAGTGCACCAGGTACTGAAGAGAGCGGCGAACATATCGTGAATCAACAATCTTTTCTACCTGAAACTCAAGACTGCCATCAACAACCACCGGTGGAGGCGGTAGTGGCAATGGTTCTTAAGCAGAGATCTGTGGAAGACATTATGGATCCTTAGAGTCTGAGGTAGCTCCAGACGAAAAAGCCACCGGGTTAATGATCTTAATTACCCTATAAGGACCAATAAATCTCGGACCTAATTTCCACGAGGGAACCTTCAACTTGATATTTCTGGTAGACAACCACACCAAGTCATTCACCCCAAGGTCCGGACCTTCAGAGCGCTTCCTATCAGCCGCACGTTTGTATCTACCACCAATTCTCTTCAAACTTTCTTGCACACTCTGCCACACTGAAGAAAGTGAAGACGCAAATCGTTCCTCCTCGGGAATCCCAGACGGCCCCCCCTCACTAAACGTACAAAACTGAGGATGGAAACCATACGCACCAAAAAATGGTGACTTATCGGTGGATTCTTGACGACAATTATTAATGGCAAACTCGGCTAACGGTAAATAAGATGACCATTCCTCCTGATTTTCGGAAACAAAGCATCTCAAATATGTCTCTAGGGTTGATTGGTACGTTCAGTCTGACCGTTGGACTGTGGATGGAAAGATGAAGAAAATGACAGATGAACCCCTAAACGAGAACAAAAAGCTTTCCAAAATTTAGAAACAAATTGGGTACCACGATCCGAAACAATATCGGAAGGGACCCCGTGAAGCTTCACGATGTGGTCAATAAAAACCTGAGCCAGTGTGTTAGCATTAGGCAATGCGGCAAGAGCAATAAAGTGCACCATTTTACTGAATCTGTCAACAACTACAAGAATAACAGTCTTCCCCGCTGATACTGGTAGATCCGTAATGAAATCCATTGACAGGTGCGTCCAAGGCCTGTTGGGGATGGCCAGAGGTAAAAGACGCCCTGCTGGACGAGTATGATCTACCTTAGAACGAGCACAGGTAGCACATGCAGACACAAAATTCAACACCTCCTGGCGCCATTTAGGCCACCAGAACCGACGAGACACTAACTCAGAGGTTGCCCTACTACCTGGGTGTCCTGCCAGTGTGGAGTTATGGTGTTCTTTTAGTATCTCCAGTCGTAAATTTTCTGGCACAAACAGTTTACCCGAGGGGCAGGAGGCCGGGGCGTCCCCCTGAGCTTCCAACACCCTCCCCTCTAAACCTGAGTGTAATGCAGAGACCACCACCCCCTTTTGCAAAATGGGCTCTGGTACCTCAACATCACCCCCTCCAGGAAAACTTCGAGACAATGCATCCGCCTTAGTATTTTTTGCCCCCGGGCGATAGGTTATTACAAAATTAAACCTAGTAAAAAATAACGACCACCGAGCCTGTCTAGGGGTGAGACGTTTAGCAGACTCCAGATATAATAAGTTTTTGTGATCAGTAATCACCGTGATGGGATGAACCGCCCCCTCCAAAAAATGACGCCACTCCTCAAAAGCCAACTTAATAGCCAAAAGTTCCCTGTTGCCAATATCATAGTTCCTTTCTGCAGTAGACAATTTCTTCGAAAAGAAAGCACACGGACGCCATTCACCAGGGGACGGGCCCTGAGATAGTACCGCTCCCACCCCCACCTCTGATGCGTCAACCTCTACAATAAAAGGAAGCGAGACATCTGGCTGTACGAGAATAGGGGCCGAGGTGAATCTCTCCTTCAGAGATGCAAAGGCAGTTTTGGCTGCATGTGACCATTTGGAAAAATCGGATCCCTTTTGGGTCATGTCCGTCAGTGGTTTGACCACCAAGGAATAGTTTTTTATAAACTTTCTATAAAAATTGGCAAACCCCAGGAAGCGTTGCAATGCCTTCAGGTTCTCAGGCAGATCCCGGTCTATAATCGCCCGGACTTTCTCTGGATCCATGCGGAAACCTGAATCTGACAACACATACCCCAGAAATGGCAGTTCCTTTACGGCGAACACACATTTTTCTAACTTAGCAAACAATTTGTTGGCCCTTAATATCTGCAGCACTTGTCTCACATGGATCTTATGTGTATCCAGATCCGGGGAATAGACCAGGATGTCATCAAGATATATCCCAACAAATCTCCCGATAAGGTGACTAAAAATATCGTTGACAAAATGTTGGAATACTGCAGGCGCATTAGTAAGACCAAATGGCATGACCAGATTTTCATAATGCCCTTCCGGAGTATTAAAAGCCGTCTTCCACTCATTCCCCTCTTTGATGCGAACCAGGTTATAGGCTCCTCTGAGATCCATTTTGGAGAACCATTTAGCACCAGCAACCTGATTAAAGAGGTCGGGAATGAGAGGAAGAGGATAGGGATCTCGGATAGTTATCTGGTTTAATTCATGGAAATCCAGGCAAGGACGTAGGCCCCCATCTTTCTTTTTAACGAAAAAGAACCCTGCAGCCACAGGTGAAGAAGAGGGTCTGATGTGTCCCTTAGCCAAACTCTCCGAAATATAATCTTTCATAGCCTTCCTCTCCGGGCCGGAAAGATTGTATAACCGGGTTTTAGGTAGTTTGGCCCCAGGTAGTAGATTAATCGGGCAATCATATGGACGATGAGGTGGTAACCCCTGACAACCCTTCTCAGAGAACACATCCATAAAATCTGACAGAAAGGCAGGTAAAGATGTTACAGAGAGTGTAGAGCACCTACTACTCAAGCAGTTGTCCTTACAATGTTCACTCCACTCCACAATCTCCCCGGCCTGCCAATCCACCACTGGATTGTGAGTCACCAGCCAGGGAAGCCCCAATACCATAGGAGCCGGAAGACCGTCCAGGACATAACACGAGATATGCTCTTTATGGAGGTCCCCTACCTGCAGATGGATATTATGAATGATCTGAGTTAACTCTTTCTGAGTAAGAGGGGAGGAGTCGATGGCAAAAACAGGAATAGTTCTGCGAATCGGTTCTGGAGTAAAACCCAGAGCCTGAGCAAACCGTGAATCCACCAAGTTGACCCCCGCCCCACTGTCCAAAAAGATGCAAACACATGCGTATGGAGGAAACGAATACACCCAGACTGTTATCCTCCGCACAATCTGGGGACTCTAGTTTTCCGGCGGCTCCTTTGTTTGTGGTCTCTTGGGTTCTGAGGGACAAACCTTTACAAAATGACCCCTCCCCCCACAACAAAAACAAACCTCTGACCTACAGCGGAACTTAGGAGGATTCACCCGTCTAGTGGCGCCCCCTATTTGCATTGGTTTGACTGGATCATAACAAACCGATCCCTGCCCTATAGAGGCCTCCGTAAAATTTAATAGTCTCTCCCTGAGTCGTCTGTCGATTCTTATGGACAGAGACATAGCAGCCTCCAGAGACCCAGGGACCTCGTATACCGCCAGCGCGTCTTTTAATTTTTCAGACAACCCCTGCCAGAACTGACTCCTAAGGGCCGAGTCATTCCATAACGTATCAGTAGCCCACCTACGGAATTCGGAACAATATAGTTCAGCAGACCGGTTCTCTTGCCGAAGTCTACGTAGCTTAGACTCAGCCAGTGAGACCCTGTCCGGGTCATCATATACGAGACCCAGGGCTTCAAAAAACTCCTCCACTGATCGTAAGGCCAGAGAGTCTGATGGTAGGGAGAAAGCCCAAGCCTGCGGATCTCCTTGCAGGCTTGGTCCGGACCTGTGTGTGGGTGATCTGGTGTGGTTGTCCACTAGGAATATAAAGTTGAGAGTGCCATCTTGGAAACTGGGTCCAAGATTTGTTGATCCGTATAAAATTTCTGCGGTGATCAATCCTGTGGCGTTTCGACTGGATCTGCCGCAGACTTGGAGGATCCATGATGTCTTCCGATGCACCCAGTGTGACCTGATGTACGTGGGAAGTACAGCTCGCAGGTTTAAAAACCGAGTACTAGAACATCTCAACTATATCAGTAACCCCAACACTTTAAATATTTCAAACATAGCAAGGCACTTCATACATGTTCATGCCCGCCAGGTATCATTTTTCCAGGCGTATGCCATCGAGCGAGTATTAGCTCCGAAAAGGGGCGGTGATCACCGGAAGAAAATTCTTCTTCGTGAGGCCTACTGGATCTTCAGACTGGGTACTAGGGTTCCAAGGGGTCTCAACCTCAAAAAAGAACTCATATATATTTATCAGTGAATTATCAGGTGCATATAGTAAGGCGTTAAATATTATACATCATTACCAATATACTATGTCCACCATATCTTTATTTGGGTGGGTATATATCTTTCTGATGTTTATTTTACTAATGTTAAAGGTGATAGGACAGTTTTACATGATCCCAATAACAGTATATAACATGTGGGAGTCCCTATTACCGGGACGTGTGCGCATCTCTGTTCATCCATGTTCTTACAACGCTGGTCAGATAGAGTGGTTTCTTTCACTTATCCTGGTGGTGCAGGATGTCTTCTGATAAATGCACCCAGGATTATTGCAATTACTTGTCATGTTTCACTAGATATTCTACTTATTTTGTAATATTTTGTAAGTGGTCTAAAACTCTCAGCCTGATATTGGGATGGTGGTGTCTTTGCATTCCTACTCCTATTCTCTCATTTATTATTATATGTCCAGACAGGTCCGTTTTGTGATTGTTAGTACCAGATAATGGATTAGAATATGCCGAAAGGCAAGAGGCCATTGTATTTGTATTTGCTTTTGTACAAATTTTTGTATCAGGTTTTTATATATATTATATGTCTTTTTATGAATGAACCAATGGAGTATTCACACTGTGCGGTTTCTGCTGAACGAAGACACGGGGCAACCCGGGGTTAACAGGTCAAATGAAGGTTCGCACAGTGTTTTACTAATCACAAATTGATTGATGTAAGCTGAGAAAAAAGGTGTGTCTAGGTGTGCTGCAACGGATGTTGCTTGAAACCAGTCCCTCCCTATTGGAGGAGGGGTGCTTTCAACTCCTTTATATTGAGGGGCCACACTTAGCAATTTGTTACGACTAAGGGTACTCACCCGAAACGCGTCAATCCTGCCGTGTATCTGATGGTTATGTCTGTCTACTGCTTATAACTAATAAAGAAGAGCTGAAAGAGGACTTTATCTGTCTCCGGGATCCTTCCTTAACTTTTCACTGCCTGCCACGGGAACACTTCCCCAGGGCCTCTGGAGCCGGGACCATACAAAAGACCAGATAGGTGAGCTGGAATATTTTTTTTTCCGTCTTTCACAAGTCTTTACTAAAAAAATATGTTAAACCGGTGGTACTATTGCCATTGCCTCCTCCTCCTGTTCTAGTCGAGGGAAACTTGGAGTTCGAGATCTCCAGGATTCTCGACTCGAGAGTTCTGCGGGGTTCCCTCCAGTGCCTGGTGCACTGGAGGGGATACGGTCCTGAGGAGAGGATGTGGGTTCCGGCGTCAGATGTTAACGCCAGCCGACTGGTGAGGGCCTTTCATAGGTCCCATCCGGATAAGGTTGGTCCAGGGTGTCCGGAGGTCCCCCGTAGAAGGGGGGGTACTGTCATGCCCCACTCTGACGATGTGCGGAGGTCAGCCAGGATTGCAGCACGAGTTTAGTTTTTGTTTTGATGCCGTGCTGGATCCGCCTCGCATCAGGTGCACTGGGTGGAGTCATTAGTTTAAATGGTCTCCAGCTAAGTTCTCTGAGAGGATTATACTGTTCATTTTGGTCTGGGAAGTTTGGAGGGAAGGTTGGCTGTCAGTTCCTGCTCTCAGCAGATAAGTGTAATTTCTTGTTTGGTTGTTTATGTCATCTATCCCATCCAGGTTCTGTGCGAGCAGGCTGCTCCTTTCTCCCCACTTCACCATCTCAGGGAGTTCAGGGTTCTGTCAGTACAGGCTGGAGGACACAGCAAACCTACCTTTAAGGTCTGTCTGTGGGCTGAGCAGTGCAGGGAAAGAGGTCAGGGATTAACTAGGAGGTGACCCTTCCCCTGTCTCTCATCCAGAGCCTGGTTGGTGTGTTATATGTTATACTGTGCACGTCTGCCGTGACAGCGAGTGCCTGCAGGTGAGCTGACGCTCTAAAGGATTGTAGGTGAGGGCCTGCTGGTGAGCTGACCCTCTAAACATTACATGCGAGGGCCTGCAGGTGAGCTGACCCTCTAAAAGATTGTAGGTGGGGGCCTGCTGGTGAGCTTACCCTGTAAAACATTATGGTTGAGGGCCTGCGGGTGAGCTGACCCTCAAAGATTGTAGGTTAGGGCCTGTTGGTGAGCTGACCCTGTAAAACATTATGGTTGAGGGCCTGCAGGTGAGCTGACCCTCTAAAAGATTGTAGGTGAGGGCAGGCTGGTGACCTGACCCTGTAAAACATTATATGCGAGGGCCTGCAGGTGAGCTGACCCTCTAAAAGATTGTAGGTGAGGGCCTGCAGGTGAGCTGACCTGCTACAACATTAGGAGCGAGGGCAGACTAATAAGCATGTTGATATGATGGAAGAGGAGGAGGACGAGAAAAAGAAGATTGAACAATATATCCTATTTGGTGGTAAAAGAGGTGCATGGGAATACAGTGTATTCAGTACATTATAAAAAAACACATTTAAAGTGCCTTTATGTTCAGCCGCTTTCCTCTGGTGGAGTAGAGAAGTCAGGGGCAATCCAGGCCTTGTTCATTTTTATAAGAGTCAACCTGTCAGCATTTTCAGTTGACAGTCAGATGCGTTTATCAGTTATTATGCCCTCAGCAGCACTAAATACCCGCTCTGACAAAACGCTGGCAGCAGGGCAGGCCAGCACCTACAAGGCGTAGAGCGCCAGTTCGTGCCACATGTCCAGCTTGGACACCCAGTAGTTGTAGGGCACAGAGGGATCAATAAGGACGCTAACACAATCTGCTACATACTCCTTCACCATCTTACAAAATTTTTCCCTCCTTGTGACACTAGGCCGCGCAACAGCGTGAGGGTGCTGGCGGGGGTGTCATGAAACTGTCCCAGGCCTTGAAGTGTTGTCCTGCTTCTGTTGGAACTGCTGTGTATTCCCCTCCTCGGTTGCCCAAGGAACTACGTACTCTGCCGCCAGCGTTGTCAGCTGGAAAGTCCAAAATGTGTAAAATGCGTGGGTCACGGGAAAGGCAGCCTAACATAAAGTCAGCCATGCGTGCCAGAGTCCCAACAGGCAAGACTTCGCTGTCGTCATCAGGAGGATGACTCAATCTCCTCATCCTTTTCCTCCTCTTCTTCCCATCCACGCTGAACAGACGGAATTAAACTTCCATGGGTACTACCCTCTGTAGCGGAGGCAACTGTCTCCTTCTCCTTCTCATCATCATTCAATTCGTGCTGAGAAGACGAACTGAGGGTGGTCTGGATATCATCCTGTGTAATGTCTTCCCCCACTTCTTCCACATGCAAAGCGTCGGCCTTAATTGTGAGCAGCGAGCGTTTGAGTAGACACAGAAGTGGGATGTGACGCTGATAATAGCGTTATCACCGCTCACCATCTGTGTTGATTCCTCCAAGTTTCTTAACCACTTCCCATCTGGGCCATTTGCCCCCTTCCTGACCAGGCCAAATTTTGCAAAACTGACATATCTCACTTTATGTGGTAATAACTTTGGAACGCCTTTATTTATCCAAGTCATTCAGAGATTGTTTTCTCGTGAAACATTGTACTTCATGATAATCATAAATTTGAGTCAAAATATTTCACCTTTATTTATGAAAAAATCCCAAATTTACCCAAAAATTTGAAAAATTCGCAATTTTCTAAATTTCAATTTCTCTGCTTTTAAAACAGAAAGTGATACCTCATAAAATATTTATTATTTAACATTCCCCATATGTCTACTTTATGTTGGCATCATTTTGGAAATGTCATTTTATTTTTTTAGGACGTTAGAAGGCTTAGAAGTTTAGAAGCAATTCTTCAAATTTATAAAAAAAATTGCCAAAACCCACTTTATAAGGACCAGTTCAGGTCTGAAGTCACTTTGTGGGGCCTACATAGTGGATACCCCCATAAATGACCCCATTGTAGAAACTACACCCCTCAAGGTATTCAAAACCGATTTTACAAACTTTGTTAACCCTTTAGGCGTTCCACAAGAATTAAAGGAAAATGGAGATCAAATTTTCAAATTTCACTTTTTTGGCAGATTTTCCATTTTAATCAATTTTTTTCTTTAACACATCGATGGTTAACAGCCAAACAAAACTCAATATTTATTACCCAGATTCTGCGGTTTACAGAAACACCCCACATGTGGTCATAAACTGCTGTATGGACACACGGCAGGGCGCAGAAGAAAAGGAACTCCACATGGTTTTTAGATGCCATGTCCCATTTGAAGCCCCCTGATGCACCCTTACAGTAGAAACTCCCAAGAAGTGACCCCATTTTGGAAACTAGGGGATAAGGTGCCAGTTTTAATAGTACTATTTTTGGGTACATATGATTTTTTGATCATTCATTATAACACTTTATGGGGCAAGGTGACCAAAAAATTGGTTGTTTTAGCACAGTTTCTATTTATTTATTTTTACAGCGTTCACCTGAGGGGTTCAGTCAAGTGACATTTTTATAGAGCAGATCGTTACGGACGTGGCGATACCTAATATGTATACTTTTTCTCATTTATTAAAGTTTTACACAATAATAGCATTTTTGAAACAAAAAAATTATGTTTTAATGTGTCCATGTTCTGAGAGCTATAGTTTTTTTATTTTTTGAGAGATTTTCTTATGTAGGGGCTCATTTTTTGCGGGATGAGGTGACGTTTTTATTGGTACTATTTTGTGGGACATACACGTTTTTGATCACTTGGTGTTGCACCTTTTGTGATGCAAGGTGACAAAAATTGCATTTTTTGACAGTTTTTTTTTTTTTTTTTTACGGTGTTCACCCGAGGGGTTAGGTCATGTGATATTTTTATAGAGCTGGTTTTTATGGACGCGGCAATACCTAATATGTATACTTTTTTTTATTTTTTCTATTTTTAACTTTTTTTTTTCATTCCTTACTTGGGGACTTTTTTTTTTTTACATGTGAAACTTTTTTTTTATTTTTTATTTTCAACCTATTATTTTTTTATTTTTTATTTTACACTTTTCGTCCCCCATAAGGTCATACAAGACCTCTGGGGGACATTTGCTTCACTTTTTTTTTTTTTTTTCACACTTGATTTCTCCTGTAACTGGGGCTGACATAGTAGCCCCAGTTACAGGACAAATACACCCCTATAGAGGCTGTACAGCAGCAATCCAGCGCTGTACAGCCTCACAGCAGGGCTGATCGAGGTCTCTGAGAGACCTCACACAGCCCCTGCACTCTCCGGTCACGGCGGTCACATGACCGCCGGGCCGGAACAGGAAGCGCACAGCGCTTCCTTCTCTGCAGACACAGCGCTCGGTGAGCGCTGTGTCTGCAGCGATCTAGAAGGCAGGGACACCTGGGCACTGTCCCTGCCTTGTCTTAGGGTTGCCCTGCTGTCACTGACAGCGGGCAACCCGATCAGCAGCTGCACGATTAGCGTGCAGCTGCACTTTCTGAACGGACGTTCTGGAACGTCCGTTCAGAAATAGACGTCCACCCATAGGACGTTTATATCCTATGGGCGGACGTGAAGCGGTTAAAACCTCACAGAGATCAGACATCCATGCCCACTCCTCGCTTGTGAAGAGCGGAAGCTGACTGGAAAGGAGATGACCATTTTGCAACTGGTATTCCACTACTGCCCTCTGCTGCTCACAAACCCTGGCCAACATGTGGAACGTGGAGTTCCAGCGCATGCTCACGTCACACAACAGTCGGTGAGCTGGCAATTGTAAGTGCTGCTGCAGCGTTGACAGACCAGCGGAAGCTGTCGATGACTTGCGGAAATGGGCACACACGCGGTGCACCTTTACCAGTAGCTCAGGAAAATTGGGGTAGGTTTTGAGAAACCGCTGAACCACTAAGTTGAAGACGTGGGCTAGGCATGGGATGTGTGTGAGCTTGCTGAGCTGCAAAGCCGCCACCAAGTTACGGCCATTATCAGACACAAGCATGCCTGGTTCTAGGTTGAGTGGCGAGAGCCACAGCTCAGTCTGGTCTCTTATCCCCTGCCACAACTCTGCGGCGGTGTGCTGTTTGTCACCTAAGCAGATCAGCTTAAGCACAACCTGTTGACACTTCCCTAATGCAGTGCTACATTGCTTCCAGCTACCGACTGATGGCTAACTGGTGCTGCAAGAGGATAATTGTGAGGTGGAAGTGGAGGAGAAGGAGGAGAAGTTTGGGTTGAAGCCACTAATGCAGGTGGAGGCGGAAGCCCTGATGGAAGTAGGGCCCGCAATCCTTGGCGTGGGTAGCAACTGTGCCATCCCAGGGTACGACTCGTTCCCGGCCTCCACAATGTTCACCCAGTGTGCCGTCAGGGAAATGTAGCTTCCCTGGCCGAAAGCATTTGTCCATGTGTCAGTGGTTAAGTGGACCTTCCCAGTAACTCCGTTGGTCAGGGCACGGGTGATGTTACGGGACACATGCTGGTGTAAGGTGGGCATGGCATACCGTGAAAAATAGTGGCGGCTCGGGACTGCGTAGCGAGGGATGGCCGCCAACATCAGGCTGCGGAAGGCCTCAGTGTCCACAAGCCTAAATGGCAACATTTCCAGGGCCAGCAATTTGGAAAGTTGCGCATTTAGTGCTATGGCCTGTGGGTGGATGGCTGGGTATTTGCGCTTGCGTTCAAATGCCTGGGTAAGGACATTTGTATGCTGCGCTGGGACACAGAAGTGGATGTGGTGGCTGATGGTGCTTGCGAAGGTCCAGGTGCAGGGCGGGAGGCTTCCCAGCCTGCGCATTCGACAGGGGATTAACCAGCACGTAACACAGGGGAAGAGGAGGCAGTGGTGTGACCAGCAGACACAGATTGTGGACCCAGGCGTTCGGCCCACCTATTAGGGTGCTTTGATGCGATGTGGCGGATCATGCTGGTGGTGGTGAGGTTACTAGTGTTCACGCCCCTGCTCATTTTTGCATGGCACAGGTTTCAGATTACAATTCTTTTGTCATCCGCACTTTCCTCAAAAAAGCGCCAGACTGCGGAACACCTACCCCTTGGCAAGTGAGATTTCCGCAAGGCTGTGCTCCGGGGAACAGTTTCGGGCCTGTTTGGTGTGGGCCGCCTTCTCCCTTTTACCACCCCACTGCCTCTTCCAGCCTGTTGCGGATTCCTCCCTCTCTGTACTGCTGTCCTTGCTTGGCTTGCCACCTTCCCAGGTTTGGTCAGTGACTTCATCGTCCACCACCTCTTTACTCTGCTCATCCTCCTGACTTGTTGACCTAACAACAACCTCAGTTATTGACAACTGTGTCTCAGTCTCATCATCATCCACCTCGTGAAACACTAATTGCTGTTCCCCACCACCATCATCTTTTGACTGTGGATGCTCAAAAGTTTGGTGGGAATCAGGGCACAAGATCTCAGGTCCCCTTTCAAGCAGGCTCATCGAGAGTCCCAAATGAAGGAATGGCGCTGAAAATAGCTCCTCAGAATATCCGAGTGTGGGATCACTTGTTTGGCAAGACTCTCCATGGTGGGAGGAAGGAGGATCAGGGTGAGGATTGTGCTGACCAGACTCTTGGCTACTGAGACTGGACTTTGTGGAATACAGGGTGGTGCTTAACTGTCACGGCCATGGCTATGACCGTGACTCCTGAACCGCATGCGGTTGTCAGCGGTTCTCTTTGGTGTTCAATCACAGGTGAGGGCTGTGGTATTTGCCTCACCTGTGGTTGCCGCTGGCAACAGTGTGTATGGGCAGCGTAGCAGTCGGAGCTGTGCCATTGCAGCTTGCTACGTTGTGCATGCGGTTTTGTGTGATGTGTGTATGTGTGCACTTGTTGTTAGTTATTGTGTGCACTTTCCCTTTATGTATGTTTGTTTTCCCTTCTGTGTTACTGGAAGGGTTAACTTCCTTCCCAGTGTGTGTGTGATGTCACTGGGTGTGTCCAATCCTTGGGTGTGGCCACTTGGGCCTATAAAGACCCTCTCTCTTGCAGAGCTCAGTAGGTTGCTTCAGCATGCTTGCTGATAGCAGCCTCCTGTGTTTGTCATCCGCCAGTGAGAGCCACCACTGTGGTCATAGTTTGAGTTTACAGTTCATAGTATAGTTTTATGTTTGCCTATGTCTTTATGTGTGTGTTGTAGCAAGTTTGTCTGTTGGGATTTTCATATGTGTTTGTGCAGCATAACGGTTCTGGATCCCTGTCTGTTTAGGGATCCAGTCAGCAGGGCTGTGGCAGGTTGGTGAATGTCTGTTCACCTGCCATTTCCGTATTGCTGTTTCTGTTCCCCATTTCCCAACAGCTTGGCCATTGAGGCTCCTGCTCCTCCGTGTCAAGGAGGAGTAGGTTGCCTTACCCAGCTCCTAGCTCAGGGATCTGCGGAGGGTAAGACAGGGCTCCGAGGTTCCGGCGCATGGGCCCTCCTACCTTAAAGGTCGGCCCATGCAGGTTAGGAGTTAGGGTCAGGGTAGGGACGCTGTAGGAGGTGACCTGCTCCCTGTCCTGTGGCTTCATGGCCGAGTAGCTACTTCAACACCTGGCACCTCACGGCTGAGGGTTTCCCCCATCCTCAGCCGTGACATTAACTGACTGGAAGCATTATCTGCTGCAATCCAAACGACCACCTGGTCGCACTGGTCTGACTTCGAGAGTGTTGTCCTGTGCCACCCTGCAAACTGGGACATGAAGCTAGGTATCGTTGATGATTGTTTTTCTTGTGCTCTGGCAGCAGGGACAGTTTCAACGCGCCCAGGGCCATGGCCTCTGCGTGCACCATCATCATCACGGCCACTTCCCTGTCCCTTACTGCTCGCCTTCTTGAAAGTATGTCACACGTACAGTAGCGTAGGATTTGTAAGTGTATGCCCAAAAAAATAAAAAAAGGTATTTGGGATGTGGAAACATTACACAGGAGATGTACCCCAGGTAATGTAACTGCGGACACCGTCTATGGAAAAAGTACACTGGATGTCACTGATACTTTTTGAATGTGCACACGTTACAGAGGAGATGTCGCGCAGATAATGTCGCTGTCTGCAGCAACCTCACTATTGCACGCTATTTAGCGCAGGATGCGCTAAAAATAGATATTGCTGTGACACACCACAGTCCTTAAAAAGGACTTTTGGGTCTGTAAAGTTTTATCAATTTAGCGCAGGTTGCGCTAAAAATATATATTGCTGCTGCCACACACAACAATAATCCTTAAAAGGACTTTTGGTCTCTTATAAGTTTTTCTAATGAAAAAAAGAAAATTTCACTCCCTACACTATATTTACCTTCTTCAGCACAGCTTTCCCTGACTAACACTGTGCCGAACACGTGTCATCGGGTGCTATATAGCACCCGATGATGCGTTTCGGCCAGCAAATTATTGTAATGTCAGTAACCAACATGGCTACGGCATTACAGTGAAGGGCAGTACTTACCTGCATAGCAGCCAACAAACGTGCAGGGAGGAGACTCTAGCATTGCGCTCGAGCACATGCGGTATTTGGCCGGATACCGCCATGTGCCGAGCATCGAGATGCTCGAGCTGAACTGGTGTTTGGCCGAGCATGCTCTATCAACACTACTATTGATATCATTAAAGAACATTTTAGGGTTAGTTTTACTCTCTTTGGCAATGAATCTCTCTATCTCTAGTTTGGTTGCTTTTATTTGTCTTTTACATGTTTTATTTTTTTCCTCGCTACCCTCCTGTTTTAGTGATTTAAATGCTTTCTTTTTGTCATTTATTGCTTTCTTTAAAACTCTATTTATCCACATAGATTTTTTCTTGTGCCTTAATCTTTTTTCCCCATAAGGTATGTACCTCTCACAATTAGAGTTTAGGAAGCCTTTAAAAATATCCCATTTTGTGGCTGTATTGTTATTTTTGAGGACTTTATCTCAGTTAGTTAGGCCAATGGCCTCTCTTAGTTGGCTAAATGTAGCTTTTTTAAAGTTTGGTATTTTTGTTCCTCCCTGAAGAAACAATCTTTTGAATGACAATTGGAAGGTTATTTCCCAGGTGTCCCTCAACCTGTACATCTGTTGTTCTGTCAGGTCTATTGGTTAGTACTAAGTTCAGTATGGCCGTCCCTCTAGTCCGGTCCTGAACCTGTTGGGAAAGGTAATTGTTTTTGGTTATTGCCAATAACCTGTTTCCTTTATGAGATGTACAGTTTTAAGTTTCCCAGTCTATATCTGGGTAGTTGAAGTCCCCCATAAGAACGACCTCATGATTTGCTGCCTCATCTATCTCGTTTAGAAGTAGATTTTCTGTGGACTCTGGTATATTAATTGGCCTATAATAAACTCCTATTAGTATTTTATAGAGTTGAGCGGACACCTGGATGTTTGGGTTCGACGGGTTCGGCCGAACTTCAGAAAAAAGTTTGAGTTCGGGACCCGAACTTGACCCGAACTTGACCCTGAACCCGAACCCCATTGAAGTCAATGGGGACCCGAACTTTTGAGCACTAAAATGGCTGTAAAAATGTCATGGAAAGGGCTAGAGGGCTGCAAATGGCAGCAAAATGTGGTTAAGAGCATGGCAAGTGCTCTGCAAACAAATGTGGATAGGGAAATGACTTTAAATAACATAAAATACGTAAAAATATAAAATAATAATCTTGATCTAGGAGGACGAGGTCCATATGGAGTAGGAGGTTGAGGAGGAGGTGGATGTGGACGTGGCGGTGGAGGAGCAGGAGGTAGCCTACACTGCTTTTTGGTTTAATTTTTTTTTTAATTAGGGTACACCCCAAAACATTGGGAAATATAACCCTCCAGTCGTGTTAAACACACGTTCAGACAATACACTGGCTGCAGGGAAGGCCAGCACCTCCAAGGGGTAAAAGGCAAGCTCAGGCCATGTGCCCAATTTGGAGACCCAGAAGTTGCAGGGGCTGACCCCTGTCAGTCAGTTCGTGTAACCGTGTGCATACTTACTGCCCCACCATGTCGCACGTCCCCGTGATGTTCACGATCCAATTTGATATCTGCTCTATCAACTTTCGATGTTCTTTTATGCGCCTACCATGGTGATCATGGGTGGCGGGGAATCAGGGTTCCAGGCCGGAGAGGGAGCGTGAGAAAAAGAGACCAAATTTAAGAGAGATAAATTTATTTAGAAAATTTGGGATCGAGCAGAAATGTGGGAAAAGCTATTGAGGCGCAAATGTGGGACAAATTACAGAAGCCCAAATGTGGTCCAAAAGAGTCAAGCGGAAATGTGGGAAAAGCTATTAAGGCGCAAATGTGGGACAAATTACAGAAGCCCAAATGTGGGCCAAAAGAGTCAAGCGGAAATGTGGGAAAAGCTATTGAGGCGCAAATGTTGTACAAATTACAGAAGCCCAAATGTTGGCCAAAAGAGTCAAGCGGAAATGTGGGAAAAGCTATTGAGGCGCAAATGTTGGCCAAAAGAGTATAGCGGAAATGTGGGACAAATTATTGAAGTGCAAATGTGGTACAACTTGTTTAAGTTTATGCATTAAATCGAAGGAGGTGGCGCGCATCAATTAAAGAAGCATTTCAGAAATTTTATTTCCTGTCACCTATGCAGAGCAGGGGTTTATTCACGTCTAAAATTGTATAATGTCAACCCAAGAATGTAACAGAAAAATTACTGAAATGTTTTAACCTGTCTACTTGGTAGAGCAGGGGTCTATGACAGAAAAAAATTGTTTAGTGTCACCCGAAAATGTAAAATAAAAATTATTGAAATTTATTAAGCTGTCAACTAGGTAGAGGAGGGGTATATTACACCCCAAATTTTTTTTTTTACCTGTCTAATAGGTATAGCAGTGGTACATCACACCAAAAAAAATGCTAACCCTGCCTGAGAAGGCAGGGTTAGCATGACTGAAATGTGGAAAAGCTTTGTCAGCACGCCACAACAACCAGCACCACCAGCTGATATGGAACGTCTTAGCAGGATGCAGCATTTCAATAACAATTTTTTTTTATTGTTTAACCTGTCTACTAGGTATAGCAGTGGTACTTCACACCCAAAAATTGGTGAATTTCACCCGAAAATGTAACTGACAAAGTAGTGAAATGATCTAAAATAACCTAGGTACAAATTTTTTTTTAAATTTATTTATGAGGTGGAGTTCCATATGGAGTAGAAGGCGGTGGAAGTAGCGGTGTAGGTGGAAGCGGCGGTGGAGGAGGACGAGGTAGCCAACACAGGTTTTTGGTTTTAATTTTATTTTTTTAAATTAGAGTACACTCTAAAAGAGTGTGAAATATCCAAAATACAAGAATGAACAATTGCGCTGCAGTATAACAATGGCTGCTTAGTGCCGGTATACATGTCTATTCTGCACAAGGTACGGACAAGTCCTGAGAGATCCATGCCTGGTTCATTTTAATGAACGTGAGCTTGTCCACATTGGCTGTGGACAGGCGGCTGCGCTTGTCTGTGATGACGCCCCCTGCCGTGCTAAACACACGTTCAGATAATACACTGGCTGCCGGGCAGGTCAGCACCTCCAAGGCGTAAAGTGCAAGCTCAGGCCATGTGCCCAATTTGGAGACCCAGAAGATGAAGGGGGCAGACCCGTCATTCAGTATGTGTAGGCGTGTGCACACATACTGCTCCACCATGTTAGTGAAATGCTGCATCCTGCTAAGACGTTCCATATCAGCTGGTGGTGCTGGTTGTTGTGGTGTGCTGACAAAGCTTTTCCACATTTCGGCCATGCAAACCCTGCCTTCTCAGGTGCCTCTGTCACTCCAGAGGTGGATGAAGAGGCCAAGACTGCAGCAGAAGAGGAAGCAGGAGGAGCCAGAGACCTTTCTTTGTTTTTGAGGTGTCTAATCCATTGCAGCTCGTGCTTTGCACTTAGATGCCTGGTCATGCAGGTTGTGCTCAGGTTGAGAACGTTTATGCCTCGCTTTAGGCTCTGATTGCACAGCATGCAAACCACTCGTGTCTTGTCGTCAGCACATTGTCTGAAGAACTGCCACGCAAGGGAACTCCTTGGAGCTGGCTTTGGTGTGCTCGGTCCCTTGCTGCGGTGGGCAGTAGCAGGCGTACTGTCTAGTGGACGGCCGCTCCGCTTTTGCACCCTGCTCCCTCTTCTGCTGTGCTGGTGGCTCTGTGCGACCACCGCCTCTTCCTCCGAAATACACAGGTCGCTCGCATTACCTTGATTCCATGTGGGATTGAGGACCTCATCGTCCTTATAACGAAACCCTTAGCACCCTGACCGGGTATCTCCGTTGATAGATGCTCCTAGTGCTTCCAGAGGACTCCAAGCACTCCACTTGACACCGTCAGCACTGCAGACCCCACGAACCGCCGAAGCTTGGTTGAGGTCTCGCTGTCTCCTACCCACCCTGGACCTACGACAAGGCTCCAGGCTCCAGTGGGTGAACCTCTCCTAAATCCAGAGAGCAGGAACCATGAACAAGCTCTTACAAGAGCTTATACTCAGGGGAGTATTGTGATATAGCAATCCCCAAGAGTGTAGTTATCCCATTCCCCAAACATGAGCCAAAACTTCATGAAGGTATAAAAACAGGAACTCTCTTTATTTTAACACACAAGCATTTTATACACATCTTCCAACAAGGTTACCACCCACAGGGTTTTGTAAAAACAGCCAATAACCATGTACAATACACTCAGACACTCCCACACAAAATCCTCCCCTCTGCCCGTGATAGAATTACCTCACACTGGGTTGATGCAATCATCACAGGCAGGCGAATACACAATATCCTCTGTCCTGGAGACAACCGAGAAGTAATTCAATTATCTCTCAGGACAAAGGACATTGCCAATACACACAGAGAGACAATGGAACAGACCTCCCTACTCAACGTATACAATGTCCCACCCTTTTCAATACACATAGACATTTAACATCCCAAAATGGCACGAATTAGACCAGGGTTCAAGTTAGTCCAAGTCCTTTGTGAACAAATGAGGCCTGGCTGATGAGAGGGCCCATAATCCTGGGGCAAGAGGCTAGTAGCCAGGCCCCTCCAAAACCCAGTGGCGAGGTTGGTTTCGCCACACATCTCCCCCTCCCAGGGAAGACTAACCAGATACCTGACCTCACGGTCAGTACCTGAGTTAGTCTGGCAGTCCAACCACAACCCAATACTGGACCTGTTGAATTTTGGGGCCTGGCTCTGTTCTGTATGTCCCCAGCTGCTGAGTGGGCATCTGCGACTCCTTGCTTCTTTGTGGTTCTCTAGCTTGGAGCTGTAGGTACTTGGTGGGCAGAGGCCGACTGCGCTCTGCCCAGATGCCAGCTCTTCCGCTGGGGTAGCCTGTGGGAAGTCCGGCTCTGAAGAAGGGGATAAGGGAGGGCAGAGGCCAGCGGTGCTCTGCCCTGATGCCAGCACTTCAGCTGGGGTGCATGGAGCCAACTCCTGCTGGGTAGTAAATGAACGGTTAGGGCAGAGGCCAGCGGCGCTCTGCTCTGATGCCAGCTCTTCTGCTGGAGAGGGGTCAGTGGGGTTTAAAGCCTTACCCACTACCCTCAGTATTGGGCTGAGAGAGAGCTGTGGAGGGGGGCTATCACTTACCCCCTCCTCTGGATACCCCATCTGCCGCTGGGGAGAGAGACCAACTGTCTCCTCTCCCTATAGAGTATACTGCCGCTGGGCAGTGAGACTGGCTGTCTCCACTACCAGTGATTCTGGTTGTTGCAGAGATGAGGGACCGACAATCTCCTCTCCCTGTACTCCCAGTGGCAGTTGGGGATCTGGGCCGCCTGCCCAGCCACCCTGTTGGGACGGTGGAGTGACTACGGTCCCATCTCCACCTGCCGACTGGGGTTCCTCCCAGTACCAGTCTATGAAGTCCCCTACCTCCACAGTTGGTGAGGAAGTAAGGGATACCTCAGCTGTGACTTGCCAGGGGTAGGGCTGCAGGTCTGGGCCTGGTATCCAACTGTCTTGTATCTTGCGCTTGGCTTGAATGTAGCGAAACAATGGTTGATAATCTTGCTCCAGTTCCCACTCACTTTGGACCAGAAAGGTCAGATCTGCCCTCACCCCACTAGTTGTAGGCCAAGTGTGCAAGTCTCACCTGTAGTCAGTAATGTCCCAAAATCTAGACTCTTCTGTGCTCCCAAAGTCAATGTCTTCAAAAGACTCCCACAATAAACCAGGGCAATTATTTTCCTCCCCTTCGGGCTTGGCGTACTCCTCCATCCATGGAGACTGTCGTACTGTGTCCCACCATAGTACTTGGTAAGCGTCATCCAGCCAGGTTTCCTGCCATACCAGTGTCTCAAGCTCTGATACCCACTCCATCAATGGTTGCTCTCCCAGTAGAGGTAGTCGCAGTGGCAATCGCATTCGCAATCTCTGCTCCTCACTGGGAAGACTCTCACCCCTCCGACGCTGCACGTCCTCCAGGGCCTGGTGCCATACGCCTTTCTGCTCGGCATCCCTGTAATCCGGGTGATCTTCCTCATGGAATGCTGTGCAGGAACCAACGGCATCCATATTGCTGTAGCCAGGGGCGCTGTACGGATACTAGCGTTGCCCTCAATATACTCCACAAACGGTGTCTCCGAGCTGCTTCTCCTCACACTAGGACGCCATCCCACCGCTGCCACCAATGTAACGGAACGCCTAGCACCCCGACTGGGTACCTCCGTTGATAGATGCTCCTAGTGCTTCCAGAGGACTCCAAGCACTCCACTTGACACCGTCAGCACTGCAGACCCCACGACCCGCCGAAGCTTGGTGGAGGTCTCGCTGTCTCCTACCCACCCTGGACCTACGACAAGGCTCCAGGCTCCAGTGGGTGAACATCTCCTAAATCCAGAGAGCAGGAACCATGAACAAGCTCTTACAAGAGCTTATACTCAGGGGAGTATTGTGATATGGCAATCCCCAAGAGTGTAGTTATCCCATTCCCCAAACATGAGCCAAAATTTCATGAAGGTATAAAAACAGGAACTCTCTTTTTTTTAACACACAAGCATTTTATACACATCTTCCAACAAGGTTACCACCCACAGGGTTTTGTAAAAACAGCCAATAACCACGTACAATACACTTAGCCACTCCCACACAAAATCCTCCCCTCTGCCCGTGATAGAATTACCTCACACTGGGTTGATGCAATCATCACAGGCAGGCGAATACACAATATCCTCTGTCCTGGAGACAACCGAGAAGTAATTCAATTATCTTTTAGGACAAAGGACATCGCCAATACACACAGACAGACAATGGAACAGACCTCTCTACTCAACGTATACAATGTTCCACCCTTTTCAATACACATAGACATTTAACATCCCAAAATGGCACGAATTAGACCAGGGTTCAAGTTAGTCTAAGTCCTTTGTGAACAAATGAGGCCTGGCTGATGAGAGGGCCCATAATCCTGGGGCAAGAGGCTAGTAGCCAGGCCCCTCCAAAACCCAGTGGCGAGGTTGGTTTCGCCACAGTCCTCCACATCATCTTCCACCCAGTCTTCACCCCTGTCCTCCTTGTCGGTCTGCACACTGCAGAAAGCCACAGCAGTTGTCACCTGTGTTTTGTCATCATCCGAGACATGCTGCGGTGGTCCTCTCATGTACTCATCCTGAAACATAAGTGGTTAGGCATGGGTGCACTCAATCTCTTCCACTTCTGGGGCAGGGCTAGGTGGATGGCCCTAAGAAAAACTGCTAGCAAAGTCATCAAAACTCAGAAGAGACTGCTCCATGACTTGGGGCTCAGACTGCTTTGCTGATTTGCAAGGGGGTGAGGTGAAGGACTGATGGACATGGGCTGCAGGTGCCAATTCTGATCTTTCAGCAGGAGACTGGGTGGGAGACAATGTGAAGGAACTGGAGACACTGTCAGCCATCCAATCTACTATCGCCTGTACTTGTTCTGGCCTCGCCATTCGTAGAGCCGCATTCGGCCCTACCAAATAACGCTGAAGGTTCTGTCGCCTACTCGCACCTGAGGAAGGTGTTTCACTTGTGCGTGTAGCTGGCACAGATCGACCACGTCCTCTCCCTGCAACAGGAGCTCCACCAGCAGCACCACGATCGGGGCCACGTCCCTTATTAGACGCTCTCCTCATTCTTTGCGTTCACCCACCAAACTAACAGATGGTTTTTGTCAGGCGACAATGTAACCGCCAATAGTCAACAATTAAGTTAACTGAGAGTAAGGCAGTGCCGGTGTCATAAAGAGGAAAAATTGCTTGAGGTCACACAATAGTGTGACAGGCGAATTTTATACAATTAATTCACGGTCACAAAAAATTAAAATTTTTCAACCAACAATGTAACTTCAGTATTGACTGGTTGTATTTGACTATGACAAATGTAGCAAAGGCCCCAGAAGTAGCGTCTTGCAAAAAATTGGTGTTTTTTTAAAACCCAGAATATAACAGCAGTGTTTAAAGTTTGTATTTGACTGTCACAAATGCAACAAAATGCGGCAAATGTATTATCTTGCCCAAAATGGGTGTTTTTTAAAATCAAGAATGTAACAGCAGTATCTAACACTTGTACTGGACTGTCAGAAATGCAGCAAAGGCCGCAAATTTATTATTTTGCCCAAAATGGGTGTTTTTTTAAAGCAAGAATACAACAGCAGTATCTAACACTTGTATTGGAATGTGACAAATACAGCAAAGGCCGCAAATGTATTATCTTGCCCAAAATGGGTGTTTTTTTTAATAACAGAATATAACAGCACTATCTAACGCTTGTATTTCACAGTGACAAATTCAACAAAGGCCCCAGATGTAGGGAATTGTCAAAAATTGGTGTTTTTTTAAACCCAGAATATTATTGCAGTATTTTAAACTTGTATTTCACAGTGACAAATGCAGCAAAAGCCCCAGATGTAGGGTATTGCCAAAAATGGCTGTTTTTTTAAACCCAGAATATTATTGCAGTTTTTCAAGCTTGTATTTCACAGTGACAAATGCAGCAAAGGCACCAGATGTAGGGTATTGCCAAAAATAGCCGTTTTTTTAAACCCAGAATATAATTTCAGTATTTCAAGCTTGTATTTCCCTGTGAAAAATGCAGCAAAGGCCGCAAATTTAGTATCTTGCCCAAAATGGGTGTTTTTTTAATAACAGAATATAACAGCACTATCTAATGCTTGTATTTCACTGTGACAAATGCAGCAAAGGCCCCACATGTAGGGTATTGGCAAAAATGGGTGTTTTTTTAAACCCAGAATATAGTTGCAGTATTTCAAGCTTGTATTTCACAGTGACAAATGCAGAAAAGGCCCCAGATGTAGGGTATTGACAGAAATGGGTGTTTTTTTTAAACCCAGAATATTATTGCAGTATTTCAAGCTTGTATTTAATAGTGACAAATGCAGCAAAGGACCCAGATGTAGGGTATTGCCAGAAATGGGTGTTTTTTTCTGTTCATGTGTGTTTTCATACATGTAATGAGGTCCATATGCGTGTGGTGTTTGCACCAGGGTCCACATATGTGTCACTGACCATTTCTGACGACAAAGTTCCATGCGTCTTCATTTGCCCTATTTTTACATCTCCTGTTGCCAGAATTCTATGGTTTTGGATAGGTATCTGACCCCATTGGTTTTATTTTATTTTATTTTTGAAACACTTGAACTCACCTATGTATATAAATATGTGCATATCTGAGTATGACTGGCTTCGAGATTAAATATTATATCCATTGATTTATTCTCCTAACTGATTTGTTGCTTGTTGAATCTGCTATGTAAATACCCTGGTAGCGCCTCCTGTGATTCTATGGAAGTGACCCACCCTATTTGGCTATCACTGCCTTGTTGTATGGCTGCTTGTGTGAATTTGAGCGAGCCCACCTCTATTTTCCACATCTCCATCCTTCCGTCCCTTCATAGTGCTAGATCTACCTCCTGTTTGCAGAGGGCTGGTCTAAGCTAATGGGCGGCACTGATATACAGTTGGTGCCGATCCCGATCATGTGAATTCGTGTTGTTACACGGATAACTTTTGACCATGTGCGTCACGACCCGCGGGACCGATCATGTGACCATAGGGGTGGACCTAATTCAAACCCACGCTGTCTTAAAAAGAACGCCAGCATGGGCACTCGCTCCCCACTGCCATACACAAGAGAGGAGCGGACCCAGGATTCGATGTACATGGCGAGCTAAGTACTCTTTATTCACTAGCAGTACTGTTCTTTACATACTGGCGCCGGCATATGTGGTATGTCTTATGCTGGAGGAGCGCCTACTATGTGCATTTGTTGATTTCATGGTACTCATTGGTCCCTTGATGACCTGGCCTACTGCCAGTGAAATGCGTCGGGACAGTGTACACGTTATATGTTGGTTTGTTTGTCCCATGGTGTGATTGGTCTTTTCATTCCGACGAAGCTGGGCAGTCACCATATTGCCTACAAGGGACACCAAGGGACAGACAGAGAGGGTTCTTTGAGCTAAGATCAAGGGATGGTTTAGGGGAAGAGACCTAGCATCTGTCTCCCTCTTTAATTGTATCCCTGTGTTTCTTTACTCACCCTCTGAGCAAGCTAGTGAGCATACCTTGTGGCTGCTTTTACTCTCCACCACATCATTTTGGTTGGTGGCAGATGACTATCTATTTAGGTAGCCTTGTTTGATTAACCATTGGGCCTATTATTTTAATATTTGATGAATTAAAGAGATATTTTTAAGGTTTTCCCATTATTGAGTTATATTTTCCTACAATTTGGGTGCCATATTTACATGATTGTTGTGACTGGCAACTTCTCCGGTCAAGTTATTCATGTGTTTTTTTAAACCCAGAATATTATTGCAGTATTTCAAGCTTGTATTTCACAGTGACAAATGCAGCAAAGGCCCCAGATGTAGGGTATTGCCAAAAATGGGTGTTTTTTTTAAACCCAGAATATTATTGCAGTATTTCATGCTTGTATTTCACAGTGACAAATGCACATATGCTGTGCTGGTGCACTAAACTTGCATAAAATGGCCGCCGACGCCCACCTAACTAACAGACGGATACAATTTATTTTTCTGTGTCACTGGGCTCAGGGCAGGGTAAAAAAATGGTGCACTGCACCCACAAAACAAAATCGCTGTAGATCGCTGAGTTAACAAGCACTTCTGAGATAAAGATTCTTTCCTATTCTCTCCCTCACAGCAGAAGCATCCTGTCCCTACACTAATAAGAGCAGAGTGACGTGCAGCTCTACGTGACTCCAGCTTATATAGAGGCTGGGTCACATGCTGCACTGGCCAATTATAGCCTTTCAAAAAGCGCCATTAACTCGCCGAACACCGACTTCGAACCTGAACTTTTACTGAAAAGTTTGGGTTCTGGTCCAAAAATCCTAAAGTTCGGTACGAACCCGAACTTTACAGTTCGGGTTCGCTCAACCCTACTAACGTGTGCAAGATCTGCAGGATTAAAATAAGCCATGGGCATTCAAACACAAACATAGGCACCACGGTTCTATTGCAGCACATACAGTGGCATCACCCGACTCAGTGGGAAAACAGAAGTGGCCACCAGCTAGCGCAACAAGTGTGTCATCCTTCTCCCAGTCTCCTTTGTGACAGCCTTGTCATTGTCATCATCACTTACTGCTTCTGTCACTCAGACTACTCCTCTTCCTCCTACATTGCCCTGTTGTCAGCCATTGATAATGGAATGTTTGGCCAAGAAACAAATCTACGCACTTAGTAATTTGCTGTTGTGCAAGCTTAAAGGGGTTGTCTCATCACAGACAATGGGAGCATATGGCTAGGATATGCCCTCATTGCCTTATAGGTGCATGTGCCACAGCTGGGTCCTGCACCTATATCATGAACTGAGCTGCGAAAGTGGTGAAGAGCGCACTGAGCTTGCACAGCCTCCCTCCGTTCAGTTTCTACCAGGCCGCCGAAAAAAGCCGCTGGCTCGGCTATTTCTGTCAGGCCCATAGAAGTGAATGTGAGCAGTGGCTGGTCATGCACGTTGCACTCCCATTCACTTCACTTCTACGGGGAGTGCACTTAGTGGTGGCCAGACCGGAGTCCTCCAGCCTTTACCTTGCGGGGCTCCGTTCCCAATATATAGATGCGGGTCCCCGCGGTGGGACCCACACTCACAAGACAATGGTGGCATATCCTTGCGATATGCCCCCATTGTCTGTGATAGACAACCCCAACTCCTAACTGGCCAAGTTGCTGGCGATGCAGTCTCTGCTGTACCACTCAGTGGATTTTGCTTCCTCTAGGGAGCTGATGGCATGGGCTCAGCTCTGCTGATAGATACCTAGCCACTATTATATCTCCCAAAAATCTATTCCTGCTTTGTACCCTCAGGTGGCGGAGATCGTGGGCTGCACTTTGCAGTTGTCACTATGCGGAAAGATGGACGCCACATTGGACACCTGGATCAGCTGTTATAGGCAGGGACATTACATGCGTTTCACGACCCACTGGGTCAATGTTTTTGGGGGTGAGGCAGCAGCACAGCAAAAAGACCGGGTCCTATTGAAACCCCCCACGTTTCTGTTGGTCTGGTTCCCACAACAGCTGCCTATCCACCTCCTCCACCACCTTCCTGGACATCCTCTCATCTCCAGCAAAAGTGGGGCGAGCACTCCCACTCCCCTTCCCTCCTATCATATGTGTAAAGTTAAGCGTTGCCATATGGTGTTAGAGTTGACCAGACTAGGCGAGAGTAGCAATACAGCCAATCACTTGCTAAAGTGTATCAAGCAGCAAGCATTTCACTGGCTGTCTCCCCACCAACTCCAACTGGGAAAGGTGGTCAGCAACAATGGCAGGAACATTGTGGCCACGCTGCATTTAGGTGGAAATAACACATGCTCTGTGCATTGTGTGCGTGATAAACCTAGTTTAATACTTTCTGAAAAAGTAGACTGGTTTGTGCAGGGTGGTGGCAATGTCCAGGCGACTGTCCTCTCCATTCAGACATTATTATTAGAGATGAGCTAATCAAATCAAACGAAGTGGAATTCGATCCGAATTTCAGGAAGAATTTATTTCGCAACGAATGGGAATTTCCTCGCGCTTCGTGGTAAAATGGTGGCTACAATGGCGGCTCCACGTGTGAAGACATGGGGCAAGGAACTCTGGGAAGGTGGGCTGACCCATAATGCCATGCATGCAGCCAATCAGCTGCCAGCCAGCCAGCCCTGTGATGTCCCTATAAATACAGTGGCCATCTTAGAGTCAGAAATTTTCAAGCGTTCTGAGTGCAGGGACAGACGTGAGAAGGCGCAAGGGACAGCAATAGGAAAAACCTCATTGTGAAAAAGAAAAAAAAATGAAAAAACGATTTATAAGTGCAGGGAAAGGATAGGGAGGAATCATTTCACAGCATCTTAGTGTACGGAGAGACGTCAGAAGGCGCTAGTTTCAGTGCCAGAAAAGCGATTTACATCCAAAAAATATCTGTGACATCCAATGTACTTTTTTTAATAGACAGTGTCCGCTGCAGACAGGGACATTAGCTGCACCACATCTCCAGTGTAAAGTGTGCGCATCCCAAAAATATCTGTGACATACAGTGTACTTTTTCAATAGACGGTGTCTGCTGCGGACAGTGACATTAGCTGCGCCACATCTCCAGTGTAAAGTGTGCGCATCCAAAAAATATCTGACATCTAGTGTACTTTTTCCATAGATGATGTCCGCTGCGAACAGTGACATTAGCTGCGACACATCTCTTGTGTAGTGAAGGCCTTGCGGTTCGCCCGGCGGTCGGTTCGCAGCGAACTTTGCTTGTTCTCGATTTGCTGAACATGCGAACATATGGCGATATTCGTGCCCCCCATATTTGTTTACATTGTGAAGAACTTTGACCCATGACACATCCATCAGGTGGTACAGGACAGCCAATTGAAAAGTTTCAGCACATGGACGTACCCCCTACCTTATAAATAGACCTGATCTGGCAGCCATTTTACATTCAGTTTTTTGTCAGTGTAGGGAAAGGTTGCTGTGTGGAGCAGGGACAAAAACGCTATCAAATAGGTCCACAAAAGTCAGTTTAAGGACTAGTATTGCAGCCAGCCAGTACCGCAGGGGCAACACGTGAGGTGCACGGTGGGCCCGATAAGGGGCCAAATAACAAGACAGTTCATCAGTTTACTCACGGTAAGCAGAAAGCCTCCCTGGGCTGGCAGCACAGTGTTGAGGTGGACAGCACGAAATCCTCCGGGGCACGTTCTGTGATAGGGAATAGTGTTGAGCGCGAATATTCGAATATCAAATTTTTTTCGCGAATATCGGCACTTCGCTAATTCGCGAATATTTCGAATATAGTGATATAAATTCGATATTTCGAATATTCGTTTTTTTTTTTTTTTTTATTGTTATATTTTTTTCTTTCCCACTTCCCTAAAGTTGTTCTTACCTGTCCTTTGGATTCCTGGCTTCCTGGCTGCTCCAGTCAGTGCCCGTTGCCGCTTCTGCCGACTTCCGTGCTCATACAGCGTCCCCATCACCATGGGAACGTCTCCATATACTAGAATGTACTGTCGGATTTGAGAATTACGTGAAAAATCGCAATTCGATTATTTCAAGTTATAATAATCGAATTTCGATTTTAACTTACCACTGCTATATTTAATTCTAGCCTAATATGGAATATAGCAGTGCTAAGTTAAAATCGAAATTCGATTATTATAACTTTAATTATTATTTTTTTTATTTTTATTGTTATATTTTTTTCTTTCCCACTTCCCTAAAGTTGTTCTTACCTGTCCTTTGGATTCCTGGCTTCCTGGCTGCTCCCGTCAGTGCCCGTTGCCGCTTCTGCCGACTTCCGTGCTCATGGAGCGTCCCCATCACCATGGGAACGTCTCCATATACTAGAATGTACTGTCGGATTTGAGAATTACGTGACAAATCGCAATTCGATTATTTCAAGTTATAATAATCGAATTTCGATTTTAACTTAGCACTGCTATATTTAATTCTAGCCTAATATGGAATATAGCAGTGCTAAGTTAAAATCGAAATTCGATTATTATAACTTGAATTAATCGAATTGCGATTTCAACTTGGACCTGGTTTACTATGGTTGGCTTGGTAGAATTAGCGAATATAACGAATGTATTCGTCATATTCCACAAAACGAAGATAACGAAGTATTCTGCATCTTCGTTTTAGGTACCTATTCATTAACTTCGCTAATTCTAGCAATCATATAGGAAAGTTTACTATAGAGACAGCTAAGTTTAATTCGCTATGCGATTATATGACTGCTTTTAAAAAAAAATAAAAATAGAATAATTATAATACCTGATAATTATTATAATTATTCTATTTATAAAAAAAAAGCAAAGTAATATAATCGCATAGCGAATTAAACTTAGCTGTCTCTATAGTAAACTTTCCTATATGATTGCTAGAATTAGCGAAGTTGATGAATAGGTAGCTAAATGAAGATACAGAATACTTCGTTATCTTCGTTTTGTGGAATATGACGAATACATTCGTTATATTCGTTTTGTGGAATATGACGAATACATTCGTCATATTCGCTAATTCTACCAAGCCAACCATAGTAAACCAGGTCCAAGTTGAAATCGCAATTCGATTAATTCAAGTTATAATAATCGAATTTCGATTTTAACTTAGCACTGCTATATTCCATATTAGGCTAGAATTAAATATAGCAGTGCTAAGTTAAAATCGAAATTCGATTATTATAACTTGAAATAATCGAATTGCGATTTTCACGTAATTCTCAAATCCGACAGTACATTCTAGTATATGGAGACGTTCCCATGGTGATGGGGACGCTCCATGAGCACGGAAGTCGGCAGAAGCGGCAACGGGCACTGACTGGAGCAGCCAGGAAGCCAGGAATCCAAAGGACAGGTAAGAAAACTTTAGGGAAGTGGGAAAGAAAAAAATATAACAATAAAAAAAAAAAAAAAAAAAAATTAAAGTTATAATAATCGAATTTCGATTTTAACTTAGCACTGCTATATTCCATATTAGGCTAGAATTAATGAATATAAGTTAAAATCGAAATTCGATTATTATAACTTGAATTAATCGCATTGCTATTTCAATAGGAGAGTAGCCTTTAAGTTAAAATCGCAATACGCGATTATTTAAATCGCATATTAATCGCGATAACAAGAATAATGACGAATATTCGATTTCGACTAATATAAAACGAATATTCTATCGAATATTCGCGAATTTCGTCGAAATCGAATATGGCACCTGCCGCTCATAACTAATAGGGAAGCATCAGCCAAGATGGAGGTTGAGGTGCCCTTGATGTCAGGGGTGCTTAGGGTGCTTGTTGCGGCTGAGTCCCTTGATGGTATTTGTCGTGACACCAGTACCGTTAATGGTGGTACAACCAATGGTAAGAATGAAGTAGACAGTGGTAGGATACAACTCACAACTTTTACTGATGTTGGTTCCAGTTGCAGTAGGTACATCAAACCGAATACAGTCTTTTGCAGAGTAAAAGGAATCCTGTTGATCCACTGTTAATAGGTTTGGCTGGGTTTAGCTTCGCCTGAAGGTTCTGTATCAGTGTAATTTGGTGAGGTTGCCGGTGGCTATAGTATCCTTCACCTGGATACCCAAAGGTCTTTTATGCCTGGTTTGTGACTTTTATCCTTTGGATTTTTAGTCTTTTCTTTCCTTTGTCTCTTTCTGGACTAGACTTTCATCTGAGCAGAAGTGCTAGATCTGCATTCTCTCAAACTCAGCAGCAGACTACTGATCAACAACCACTGAACTGACCTGTCTAATCTGACTAACTTCTCCCACTAGGCCTGGCCTAGATACATATATGATCTAAGTGCTATCCCCATCAGGGATACAACAGTGTAACGGTCACGTACACACACACACAGGGGGGAGGATAGTGACCACTGCGCTTCACCCTCACCCCTGGCCCTGCCTACTTTCTTCACGAGTCCTGATGACAGGGGACAACTGGACGGCAGTCCCTAACTTAGGATACGTGCGGGAAGGACAGACAAGACAAATAACGGATAGTGAACGGACCGGGTCAAAACCAAGAGGACAACGCAGTACAGAGGGATAAGCAAAAAAAGGTCAGGAAAAGCCGGGGTCGTAAATACCAGGAGAGTCGAGAAGTACCAAAGGAGTCCACAAAGAATAGTCAGGTGGAAGCCGAGGTCAATATACCAGGAAGGATGCACAGTACAGGAGGACCAGGCAAAGGATCGTCAGGGAACAGGATCAGGTAAGTACACAGGTATCCAACAACTGCCAGGAACCTAAATTAACAGGCAACCTGTGGCCAGCAGGCTGCCTGTATTTATAGTGGGGAGTGAGGGTCATGTGACGTGGCCACGTCACATGACCGACAGACCGACCAGTCGAGCACCGAGTGATCAGCTCGGCGCTTAAGGCAGACCTAGGAGCAGGGAGCCTCCCAGCTAGCAAAGCCGCCTTGGGAACTAGGTCAAACACAGATCCTCGCTCCCGAAGCTAAGCAGCAGGTCTGCGGCTAATGGGAGACTGAGTGCGCCTTTGGCACCCCGTTACAGTACCCCCCCTTTTACGAGGGGCCACCGGACCCAAGACTTCAGGCGATGGCCTTTCAGGGTGTTCTAAATGAAATTTTCGAACAAGTCTAGGAGCATGAACCTCCCTGGCAGGTACCCAAGATCTCTCTTCAGGTCAATACCCCTTCCAGTGAATCAGGTACTGCAAGGAATTACGCACCTTCCTGACATCCACTATTTTAGACACCACATACTCGACAGCATCATTAACAAGAACCGGCAGAGGCGAGGCTTTCGATGGTACTACCGGTTCAAAATATTTTTAAGTAGAGATTTATGGAACACATTATGAATGTGGAATGACTCGGGCAGCTCCAACCTAAATGATACCGGGTTAATCACCTCCGTGACCTTATATGGTCCAATAAAATGAGGAGCAAACTTTTTAGAATCTACCTTAAGAGAGAGATTCTTGGAGGACAACCATACCTTATCCCCAACCTGAAAATTCACCCCCATTGAACGTCTCCTATCGGCCTTGAGTTTCTGAGAACTTTGAGCCTTTTCTAAGTTCGATTGAACCCGGGCCCAAACTGTGCACAGTTCAGAGGAGAGCCTATCCGCCTCAGGGTTAGTTAGAGGAGGAGACGGATGACCCAGAATGAAAACGGGGATGGAAACCATGGTTACAAAAGAAAGGTGAAACCCCAGCAGAAGAATTGACACGGTTATTCAAAGCAAATTCAGCCAATGGAAGAAATTTCACCCATAATTGCTGGTCATCAGCAACATACAACCTCAAGAATTGTTCCACAGACTGATTAAAGGGGTATTCTCATCTTAATGATCACTGTTAAATCTGTTAATGATTTAACAGTGATCATTTTTCTAAATATATTTAATTAACAAATTCCCACCCCTTAGAAGTAAATAAACATATACTTACCTGACTGTTGTCTTCTGTCTCCACTGGTTACGGCCACCGCTCTTCTCAGGAATAGCGGTGGCCGCGCGTGCGCAGACGACTTCTTCTCTTCTCTCGGCCGGTCGCGCGCTGTACTGAACGCGCACGCCGAGGCCGCGCATGCGCTATGGTTATTTCTTCCTAGCCAGTATAGTATACTTGCCAGGAAGAAGTCACCAGGGCGCATGCGCGGCCTCAGCGTGCGCGTTCAGTACAGTGCGCGGCCCGGCCGGGAGAAGACTTAAATCAAGATGGAGCCAGCCCCCTGCCGAGTGCCGAAACCAGGAAGTGGACAGCGCGCCGGGAGCAGGTAAGTATCAAATAGCGTG
Source organism: Bufo bufo (assembly GCF_905171765.1). Lineage (NCBI taxonomy): Eukaryota > Metazoa > Chordata > Amphibia > Anura > Bufonidae > Bufo > Bufo bufo. Next base: position 450,118,504 of record NC_053390.1, on the reverse strand, counting down.
TTGATCCCTTTAAGGCATTCAGTCTGCCCATTACTCTCAGGGTGGTAGGCAGAGGAAAAAGACAATGAAATTTGACATTTTTGACAGAAGGCCCTCCATTCCAATTTGGACACAAACTGCACACCCCTGTCAGAAACAATATTTTCCGGGATACCATGCAATCGAACAATTTCTTTCACAAAAATAGACGCCAGGGTTTTGGCATTCGGGAGTTTTGACAGGGGAATGAAATGGACCATCTTGCTAAACCTATCGACCACTACCCAAACTACAGTCTTACCCTCCGCCGGCGGTAGGTCAGTTATAAAGTCGATCGAGATATGGGACCAGGGTCTACTGGGAATGGGTAGGGGTCGTAGGTTACCAGCAGGGCGAGTCCTAGGTGTCTTGGACCTGGCACAAACCTCACAGGCTGACACGTAGGACTTGACATCCCTAGTTAGAGTGGGCCACCAATAAGATCTAGAAGCCAGATCCTTAGTGCCCTCAACACCCGGATGTCCACAAAAGGCAGAATCGTGACACTCACCCAACAGCTGGAGACGAAATTGTACGGGAACAAACAACTTATCTGTTGGGGTGGATACCGGTGCCAGATGTTGTTCAGACCTAATGCAAGCCGAGATATCCTGGGTTAGAGCTGCTATGAAGATTTTTGATGGTAGGATGGATTCAGGTGGTACCTCAGTAGGTTGAAAAGCATGGAAGCTCCGAGATAATGCGTCCGCCTTCACATTTTTATTTCCCGGCCTGAACGTAATGGAAAAATCAAAACGAGTAAAAAACAGAGCCCATCTGGCTTGACGGGGATTCAACCTCTTAGCAGACTCGAGAAACATAAGGTTTTTATGGTCAGTGACAACAGTTACACAATGCCTTGCCCCCTCCAGAAAATGCCTCCACTCCTCAAATGCCCTTTTAATGGCCAGCAGCTCCCTATTCCCTATGTCGTAGTTTCTCTCCGTGGGAGAGAATTTCCTGGAGAAGAAGGCACATGGTCTCAGGTTAGTGAGGCTAGCAGGACCTTGTGAAAGGACTGCTCCTGCGCCGTCCTCGGACGCATCCACCTCCACAATAAAAGGTCTCTCCTGATCAGGCTGGATCAGAATGGGAGTGCTACTGAATGCCTTTTTTAATTTTTCAAATGAAGAAATTGCCTCAGTAGACCAATTCTCCAAATCCGCCCCTTTCTTAGTAAGGTCGGTCAACGGTTTAGCAATTACGGAAAAATTCATAATAAATTTACGATAGTAATTGGCGAAACCTAAGAACCGTTGTAAGGCCTTTAAGGATGAAGGTCTTACCCATTCCTTAATTGCTAGTACCTTACCAGGATCCATCTTGAAGGCGTGAGGAGTCAGAACAGGCCCTAGAAACAGAATCTCCTGTACACCAAAGACACATTTCTCTTGCTTAGCGGATAGCTGATTCTCCCTCAACACCTCTAATACTTGTTTAACATGAGACACATGGGATTCGAAGTCAGGAGAGAATATCAAAATGTCGTCAAGATAGACATTAACAAATTTACCTAAGAACTCCCTAAGAATGTCATTCATGAAGTTTTGGAACACAGCTGGGGCATTGCTGAGTTCAAAAGGCATCACCTGATATTCAAATTGTTCTGCCGGAGTATTGAACGCCGTCTTCCATTCGTCTCCCTCCTTGATTCAGATTAGATTGTATGCCCCTTTTAGGTCAATCTTGGAAAACCAGGTTGCCCCCAGAACCTGGTTAAATAAATCCGGAATTAATGGGAGGGAGCATCTATTCTGGACAGTGATTTTATTTAATCTCCGGTAATCGATACATGGCCTAAGACCACCATCTTTTTTCTTAACGAAGAAAAACCCTGCCCCCATAGGAGAGACAGAAGGTCTAATATGCCCTTTACCAAGGCTCTCCTTAAAATAATCTTCCATGGCCTTGCGTTCGGGCTTAGAAAGATTATAAATTCGCCCCTTAGGAAATTTGGCCCCCTACTAGCTCTATAGTACAATCATAAGGTCTATGGGGGGGTAGAACCTTTGGGGTTGGTGATGAGAATACATCAGAATATTCCCTAACAACAGTGGGTAAAGTATCAGACTTTACTGAGACCCCAGCCTGTACCACGGACAAGCACAAGTCACACTTAAGCCCCATCTCACCAACTCCCCCTTGGACCGATCTATAGTGGGGTTATGTAGTCGGAGCCAAGGCAACCCTAGTACAACCTCAGCCAGTAGGTTCTCTCTCAGTGGCACACACCCACGGTTAGAGAAATCTCTGAGGTACATGAGCTCACCGTACCACCAATAAGAGGAGTAGCATCAATAACCATGACATGGATAGGAGTTGGTAAAGCAAGCATTGGAATACCCAATCTTACAGCGTACTCAGAGTCAATAAAGCTGGCCGCTGAGCCAGAATCAATAAAGGCCTTACCCGGCCATTTATCTACCCCCAGAGAAATCGTAATGGGTACCAAAAGCTTACATTTAGAAAAATCAGGGTGCACCTGGTCTTTAGGTCGCCTTGCCTTAGGAGACTTGACAGAGAGGACCTTCTTAGGACACTGGTTGATCCAATGGTCAGGATCTCCACAGTAAAAGCATTCTCCACGTCTGCGGCGAAGATTCCCTCGGGTCATGCCAACCTGCATGGGTTCCTCGGTGGAGACCTCAGCATTGTCTCTGGGATAGGCCTCTGGCTGGACCACTATCTGGGAAGAGAACTGTTGTTCCTGTCGTCTCTCTCTAACCCGTCGGTCAAGTCGGACAACAAGGGTCATCATCTCCTCTAAGGTCTCTGGAAGTTGATAACTGACCAGAAGATCCTTTAAATTATCAGACAGACCTGACCTGACCTGACTCTTCAGGGCTGGTTCGTTCCATCCTGAGGGGACACACCACCTTCTGAATTGGGTGCAATAATCCTCCGCAGGTAGATTGCCCTGAACCAGTGCCTTTAGAGCCGTCTCGGCTACTAGAGCCCTGTCTGGTTCATCATAGAAGGTACCCAGGGCCTGAAAGAACCCCTCCACAGAAGTTAAACAACTAGCACCAGCAGGTAAAGAGAACGCCCAGTCCTGGGGATCACCCTGTAGTCGGGAAATGATAATGCCCACGCGTTGACTCTCGGGGCCGGAGGACACGGGGCGCAAACGGAAGTAAAGTCTGCAACTCTCCTTAAAAGAGAGAAACTTCTTCCGGTCTCCAGAAAATGGTTCTGGGAGCTTAATCTGGGGCTCAAAATGCGGACTGGAGGCCTGAGGAGTTCAAGAACCTTGCCCTAACTCAAAATAACTGAGTTTTTCCCCTAGCTCCTGCACCATCTGCGTCAGATTAGAGACATGGTCAGTCAGGGTCACCAGAGGATTCATTATACTGTATATTTTTCTTTTTGTACTGAAATAGGCCACTAAATGCTTTCAACACATATAACAGCAGAAGTGAACTGAGAATATATTTTTCTTTCTGTACTGCAATGGGCCACTAAACACTTTTGTCACAAATAACTGCAACAGTGAAGTGCGTATATATTTTTCATTCTGTACTGAAATAGGCCACTAACTGCTTTCACAACAAATAACGGCAACAGTGAAGTGCGTATATATTTTTCTTTTTGTACTGAGATAGGCTACTAAATGCTTTCAACACATATAACTGCAGAAGTAAACTGAGAATATATATATTTTTTTGTAATGAAATAGGCCACTAAATGCTTTCGCCACAAATAACTGCAACAGTGAAGTGTGTATATATTTTTCTTAGGCCACTAAATTCTTTCGCCACAAATAACTGCAACAGTGAATTGCGTATATATTTTTCTTTTTATACTGAGATATGCTACTAAACGCTTTCAACACATATAACTGCAGAAGTGAACTGAAAATATATTTTTATTTCTGTACTGAAATAGACCACTAAACACTTTCACCACAAATAACTGCAGAATTGAACTGAGAATATATTTTTCTTTCTGTACTGAAATAGGCCACAAAACACTTTCACCACAAATAACTGCAGAATTGAACTGAGAATATATTTTTCTTTTTGTAATGAAATAGGCCACTAAACGCTTTCAACACATATAACTGCAGAAGTGAACTGAGAATATATTTTTCTTTCTGTACTGAAATAGGCCACTAAACGCTTTCACCACAAATAACTGCAACAGTGAAGTGCGTATATATTTTTCTTTTTGTACTAAAATAGGCCACTAAAGGCATTTCAACATAGCACTTGCACCCCAAGAACAAATTGCTGGAATGACAGTGCTGTATAATGGCTATTTGGATCCCCAGGTAATCTTCCCCTGCACGTGTAAATCGCTTTTCTAGCACTGTCCCTAGCGCCTCCTGACGTCTCTCCCTGCACTAAAAAGCTGTGAAATGATTCCTCCCTATCATTTCCCTGCACTTAGGGTACTTTCACACTAGCGTTATTCTTTTCCGGCATTAAATTCCGTCCTAGGGGCTCAATACCGGAAAAGAACTGATCAGTTTTATCCTAATGCATTCTGAATGGAGAGCAATCCGTTCAGGATGCATCAGGATGTCTTCAGTTCAGTCTTTATGACTTTTCAGGACGTAGATAATACCGCAGCATGCCGGGATTTTATCTCCGTCCAACATTCCGGAACACTTGCCGGAATGCCGGATTCAGCATTTTTTCCCATTGACATGCATTAATGCCGGATCCGGCCCCGTGTGTTCTGGCAAAATGGATCTGGCATTGTGAAAAAAATAAATGCCGGATCCGTTTTTCCAGATGACACCGGAGAGACGGATTCGGCATTTCAATGCATTTGTCATACGGATCAGGATCCTGAACCGTCTGACAAATGCCATCAGTTTGCATGCGTTTTGACGGATCCGGCAGGCATTTCTGGCGACGGAACTGTCTGCAGGAATCCTCTGCCGTAAGTGTGAAAGTACCCTTATAAACAGTTTTTTTATATATTTTTTTCACAATGAGGTTTTTCCAATTGCTGTCCCTAGCGCCTTCTCACGTCTGTCCCTGCACTCAGAATGCTGGAAAATGTCTGACTCTAAGATGGCTGCTGTATTTATAAGGCTGTAACATCACAGGGCTGGCTGGCTGCTGATTGGCTGCATGCATATCAGTCTGGGTGATCCCGCCTTTCCAAACTTCCTTTCTCCATGTTCTCACACGTGCAGCAGCCATTTTAGGAAAAATGTGATTCATTACCACGAACCGCAAGGAAATTCGCATTCGTTGCGAATCAAATTTTTCCTGAAATTCGTATCAAATTCCACTTCGTCAGCTTCGATTTGCTCATCTCTAGTCATATTGTTCACTGGGCTAGTGTCACAATCTTTAGTTTATACATTGTCAGTACAATTCTTATGTAAGACATTTTTTTTTTTTTAAATACATCCTTTTGCATAATGTGTTACTTACACAGATTCTGCTTCTATCAGTCTAAATAGCAAGCAGTCTTTCCTGGACATGTATTACAGTGTTTGGTTGTTTAAGAGTTACATTGGTAATTTACACCATGCATAAAGTTTAATCACCAGAGAGTAATTAAAAAACAGCTAATTGCGGTGGCAGAAATAAGAAAATTATTCTTTTCTTGATGGACCAGTTATGGGCCTTGTGGGGAATAGCCACTTCCGTACATGTGTGCACTTAATGCATCGTAATAAGAAAGCAGGGAGCAAAAAAAAAATATATAATGTTAAGCTGAAAAAAAATGCATATGCCTATAAGGTCAAGAATGGAAGTGTGAGCTTTTAGCATAATGGCTAACATATAGAAAAATAACACAAAGGGTAATTAATGTATATATTATTATGGGTGACAGATCCAAAATAATGAATTAGATATAAACTTTCCTCTTAGAACTCTCATTTAATATAAAAATAATTCTAAATATAAACAAATAAATAAATAAAAATAGAACACAAATAAGTTGAACATATAAGGCTCTGTTTATACTGGCAATATTTCTGTTCCATCTTTTTGCTGTCAAAAATACTGGAACCTGTAGAGAAAACTTACAGACCCCATTGTAAGGCAATGAGATTAGAGTTAAGCGAATCGATCTTAAATCAAATTCGTCACAAATTTCACAAAAAAATCTTCTTCCAAACAAAACCTATGTTTTGGCAATGCATTTCAGACAAATCTTGGAAAGCATCCCTCGCCATTTTACATGTAAAATTCAGTACACTAGTGATGGAAATAGGGCAAGAAGGATGAAAACAGAGGAGGACATGACCCTGGGCAGGGCCCTGGCTGGCGGGCTTGCAAGCGACGCCCTGCAGTCAGCCTGACAGCCAGTTAGGAGGGATAATATTGGCTGGTCTGTCTGACTTTGTTAGCTCTGAAGCACAGTCTCTTTTGTGAGCTCAGCCACTGATGTGATAGTACATGCAGGCCTTTTTTTGTGGCGGAACGCCCCGGAACGGCGTTCCGCCACCTATTTTCTGCCGACTCGCCCGGCCCCCCTTTAGTTACTGCAGGGCCGTTTCTTGGGGCGGGCGGGCCGGGCAGCCGCCCGGGGCGCTGTCAGAAGGGGGGCGCCGGCAGTGCACAGCAGGAGATGAGCGCTGCGCTTCCATTGTGGAAGCGCTCACTCATCTCCAAAGTCATCTCATCTGTATCGCCGTCCTCAGGACGGCAATACAAATGTCTGTAATGCGGCAGGGCAGGGAGAGGTGTGTCCCTGCGCTGTTCCTCTGATAGGCTGCCAGCACTAGGCCGGCAGCCTATCAGAGGCCGGTGCAGGCGGCGCGATGACGTCATCGCGCCGCCTGAGCCAGCGAGGGACACAGTCCGGAAGAGGCCTGCATTGCATCCTGGAGGGGGTAAGTAAGTATAAGTTTATTATTATTTTTTTATATGTAAAAATGACAATCCTGGCACATAAGGGGGGCTGCTGGGCTGGCACAGACATAAGGGGGGCTGCTGGGCTGGCACAGACATAAGGGGGGCTGCTGGCACATAAGGGGGGATACTGGCTACTGACACATAAAGGGGGCTGCTGGCACATAAGGGGGGCTACTGGCTACTGGCACATAAGGGGGGCTGCTGGCACATAAGGGGGGCTGCTGGCACAGACATAAGGGGGGCTGCTGGCACAGACGTAATGGGGGCTGCTGGCACAGACATAAGGGGGGCTGCTGGGCTGGAACAGACATAAGGGGGGCTGCTGGCACATAAGGGGGGGTACTGGCTACTGGCACATAAGGGGGTCTACTGGCACATAAGGGATAAGGGGGGCTACTGGCACATAAGGGATAAGGGGGGCTACTGGCACATAAGGGGGACTACTGGCACATATTAGGAGGCTACTGGCACTTGATAGGGGGGCTACTGGCACTTGATAGGGGGGATACTGGCACATGATAGGGGGGCTACTGGCACATGATAGGGGGGCTACTGGCACATGATAGGGGGGCACTCAGGCTACTGGCACATGATGGTGGGGGCTCTTATTACTGGCATATGATTAGAGGGCATCTATGGGGGCACATCTTACTGGCACATGATATGGGGGCACATCTTAATGGTACATGATTGTGGGGCATCTATTGGGGCACTTATTACTGGCACATTATTGGGTGGCACTATAGGGACATCTACAGAGGCTAAAAAGAAGGGGTATTTCATATGGGGGCTCTGTATAGGGGCATTTTATACTGGGAAGGAAGGAAGGAAGGAGCCAGGCCATGTGTGGACTAGGGCGGCGGCGGCCGCGGGCACTGGCAGCCTGGCTGTCACGACCATCACTGGCAATTTTACTTGCATCCCTGTTCTCTAAAGCGGCGGTTTTAGGGGGCGGTCCTAGGGGTGGGTAGGGGCGTGGCCAGGGGAGGGGGGGTGAGTTCCACCACCTTTTCTCTGAGAAAAAAAGCCCTGAGTACATGTCTGTCATGTCTCTGACAGACATAGTATTTAGACACACAAACCAGCCATTTCAATGTTTTGCAGAATGTAGTAGGGATTTTAAAGAAGATATATTTAGTTAGGTAGAACTTTTAGGTAGAAAGTCAGGTTTTATCATTAGGGAAAGGACTTTAGTGTACTGTATCTCTGTAGCCAGGGACGGAGCTGTTCATAAATTCATGTGTTGCACTGCATAAGACAGCTTTTAAAGAGACAATATTGGTATTGTTGATTGAGCATACTCGGCCGAACACCAGTTCGGCTCGAGCATCTCGATGCTCGGCACATGGCAGTATTCGGCCGAATACCGCATGTGCTCGAGCACAATGCTCGAGTCTCCGCCCGCACGTTTCTTGGCTGCTACGCAGCCAATAAACGTGCAGGTAAGCACTGCCTTCACTGTAATGCCGTAGCCATGTTGGCTGTTGGCATTACAGTGATTGGCTGGCCGGAACGCGTCTTTGGGTGCAATATAGCACCTGATGATGAATGTTCGGCTCATTCTTAGTCAGGGAGAGCTGTGCTGAGGAAGGGACAGACAGTGTAGGGAGTGATTTAAGAATATTTTTACCACCAAAACTTTTCAGAGACCCAAAAGTCTTTTTAAGGATTATTGTGTGTGGCAGCAGCCATCTATATTTTTAGCGCAACCTGCGCTAAATAGCTAAAACTTTACAGACCCAAAAGTCCTTCTAAGGACTATTGTGTGTGGCAACAATATCTATTTCTAGCGCATCCTGCGCTAAATAGCGTGCAATAGTTAGGCCGCTGCAGACAGCGACATTAACATCTCCAGTGTAAAGTGTGTGCATCCCAAAAAAATCTGTGACATCCAGTGTACATTTTCTGTAGACAGTGTTCGCTGCGGACAGTGCGATTATCTGCGCCACATCTCTAGTGTAAAGTGTGCGCATCCAAAAAATATCTGTGACATCCAGTGTACTTTTTCAATTGACGGTGTCCGCTGCCTACAGTGACATTAGCTGCGCCACATCTCCAGTGTAAAGTGTGCACATCCCAAAATATCTGTGACATACAGTGTACTTTTTCAATAGACGGTGTCCGCTTCTGACAGTGACATAACCAGTGCCACATCTGCAGTGTAACGTGTGCGCTGAAAAAATGTATCTGTGACATACAGTGTACTTTTTTGCGTAGACGCTGCGGACAGTGACATTACCGGTGGTACCTCTCCTGTATAAAGTTTCCTCATCCCAAATACCTGTGACATTCTCTGTAATTTTTCATTAGCCGCTGGTGACAGCATTGACATTATCTGTGGGATATCTCCTGTGTGACGTTTCCACATCCCAAATACCTTTTTAAATTTGTTTGCGCATACACTTCCAAATCCTACACTACTGTACGTGTGACAGACTTTCAATCATATATAACATTTAATATGAAGAAGGCGAGCAGTAAGGGACGGGGCAGTGGCCGTGATGCTGATGGTGCACGTAGAGGCCGTGGCCCTGGGCGTGGTGAAACTGTGCCTGCTGCCAGAGCACAAGAAAAACAATCATCCACGATATCTAGCTTTATGTCCCAGTTTGCAGGGCGGCCAGGACACCACTCTTGAAGTCAGACCAGTGCGACCAGGTGGTCGGTTGGATTTCAGCAGATAATGCTTCCAGTCGGTTAAGCACAACCAAGGCCAATCTCAGTAGCCAAGAGTCTGCTCAACCCAATCCTCACCCTGATCCTCCTTCCTTCCACCACGGAGAGTCTGGGCAAACAAGTGATCCCACACTCGGATATTCCAAGGAGCTCTTTTCAGCACCATTCCTTGATTTGGCCCTCTCGCCAAGCACGCTTGAAGAGGGACAGATCTTGTGCCCTGATTCCCAAACTCTTGAGCATCCACAATCACAAGAAGATGACGGTAGGGAACAGCAATTACTTTCTAATGAGGTGGATGATGATGAGACACCGTTGCCAATAACTCAACGTCATTTACTGTTTCGAGAGGTTGATGAAGAGGAGGAGACACAGTTGTCAATCACTGAGTTAGGAGTTAGGTCAACAAGTCATGAGGATGAGCTGAGTGAGGAAGTGGAAGAGGAGGTGGTGGACGATGAAGTCACTGACCCAACCTGGGAAGGTGCAAAGCCGAACAAGGACAGTACAGAGGGGGAGGGATCTGCTGCACCGCAACAGGCTGGAAGAAGCAGTGGGGTGGCAAAAGGGAGAAGGCTGGCCACACCAAACAGGCCTGCAACTGTTCCACGGAACACCCCCTTACAGAAATCTCCCTTGCCAAGGTGTAGGTGTTCCTCAGTATGGCGCTTTTTCTGAGGAAAGTGCGGACAAAAAAGAATAGTAGTTACTGTGCCGTACCAAAATGAGCTAGGGCGTGAACACTAGCAACCTCACCACCACCAGCATGATCCGCCACATGGCATCCAAGCACCGTAATAAGTGGGACGAATGCCTGGGTCCACAATCTGTGTCTGCGGCTCACACCACTGCCTCCTCTTCCCCTGTGTTACGTGCTGGCCCATCCCCTGTCGAAGGCACAGTCCGGGAAGCCTCCCGCCCTGCACCTGGACCTTCGCAAGCACCATCAGTGACCACATTCACTTGCGTGTCCCAGCGCAGCGTCCAAATGTCCTTACCCCAAGCATTTGAATGCAAGGTCAAATACCCAGCCACCCACTCACAGGCCATAGCACTAAATGCGCAGCTTTCCAAATTACTGGCCCTGGAAATGTTGCCATTTAGGCTTGTGGACACTGAGGCCTTCCTCAGCCTGATGTCGGCGGCTCTCCCATGTTACGTAGTCCCCAGCTGCGACTATTTTTCAAGGTATTCCGTGCCCACCTTACACCAACATGTGTCCCGTAACATCACATGTTCCCTGACCAACGCAGTTACTGGGAAGGTCCACTTAACCACGGACACATGGACAAGTGCATTTAGCCAGGGATGCTACATTTCCCTGACGGCAGACTGGGTGAATTTTGTGGAGGCTGGGAGTGAGTTGTACCCTGGGATGGCACAGGTGCTAACGACGCCAAGGATTGTGGGCCCTAATTCCATCAGTGTTTCTGCCACCACCTACGTTAGTGGCTGCAACCCCCACTTCTCCTCCTCCACTACCACCTCCGAATTATCCGCGTTCAGCAACAGTCAGCCATCAGTCGGTAGCTGGAAGTAGTGTAGCACTGCAGTGGGGAAGCGGCAACAGCCCGTGCTGAAGCTGATATGCTTAGGGGACAAACAGCACACCGCCGCAGAGCTGTGGCAGGGGATAAGAGACCAGACTGTTGTGTGGCTCTCGCCACTCAACCTAGAACCAGGCATGTTTGTGTCTGATAATGGCCGTAACTTGGTGGCAGCTTTGGAGCTCTGGAAGCTCTCACTCATCCCATGCCTAGCCCACGTCTTAAAATTTGAGGTTCAGCGGTTTCTCAAAACCTACCATAATTTGCCTGAGCTACTAGTGAAGGTGCGCCGCGTGTGTGCACATTTCCGAAAGCCATCGACAGCTTCAGCCGGTCTGTCAACGCTGCAGCAGCACTTGAAATTGCCAGCTCACCGGCTGTTGTGCGTCGTGAGCACGTGCTGGAACTCTACGTTCCACATGTTGGCCAGGCTTTCTGAGCAGCAGAGGCAGTAGTGGAATACCAGCTGCAACATGGTCGTCGCCTTTCCAGTCAGCTTCCGCTATTTACAAGCGAGGAGTGGGCATGGATGTCTGACCTCTGTGAGGTTTTAAGAAACTTTGAGGAATCAACACAGATGGTGAGTGGCGATAACGCTTTTATCAGCGTAACCATCCCACTTCTGTGTCTACTCAAACGCTCGCTGCTCACAATTAAGGACAACGCTTTGCATGTGGAAGAGGTGGAAATGGGGGAAGACATTACGCAGGGTGACAGCCAGACCACCCTCAGTTCGTCTTCTCAGCGCGAATTGGACAATGAAGAGGAGGAGGAGCAGGAGACGGTTGCCTCTGCTACAGAGGGTAGTGCCCATGAAAGTTTAATTCCACCTGTTCTGCGTGGGTGGAAAGAAGAGGAGGGAGAGGGTGAGGAAATTGAGAGTGATCCTCCTGATGAGGACAGCAAAGTCTTGCCTGTTGGTACTCTGGCACACATGGCTGACTTCATGTTAGACTGCCTTTCCCGTGCATTTTAGATTACACGGATTATTGGTTGTTCACCCTTCTCGACTCCCACTACAAAGAGAGCTTCTCATCTCTCATTCCTCTGGTGGAGAGGACTAGCAAAACGGTGTAATACCAGAAGATCCTTGTGAAAAAATTGCTCCAAAAATTTCCATCTGACAACGCTGGCATCAGAGTCCGTAGTTCCTTGGGCAACCAAAGAGGGGAGACAAGGGGAACACACAGCAGTTCCAAAAGAGGCAGGGCAACACTCTCCAAAGCCTGGGACAGTTTCATGACACCCTGCCAGCACCCTCACCCTGATGCACGGCCTAGTGTCACAAGGAGAGAAAAATTTTGGAAGATGGTAAAGGAGTACATAGCAGACAGTGTCAGCGTTCTCAATGGTCCCTCAGTTCCTTACAACTACTGGGTTTCCAAACTGGACACGTGGCACGAACTGGCACTCTACGCCTTGTAGGTGCTGGCCTGCCCTGCCGCCAGCGTTTTGTCTGAGCGGGTATTTAGTGCTGGTGGTGGCATTATGACAGATAAGCGTATCCGCCTGTCAACTGAAAATGCTGACAGGGTGACTCTTATAAAAATGAACAAGGCCTGGATTGACCATGACTTCTCGACTCCACCAGAGGAACGCTGATGAATATAAAGGCACTTTAAATGTGTTGTTTATAATGTACTGAATACACTGTATTCCCATGCACCCCTTCCACCACAAACAAGGGTATATGGTTGAATCTTCCTTTTCTCATCCTCCTTCTCCTCTTCCATCATATCAACATGCTTATTCGTTGCATATAATGCCCTCGCATATATGCCCTTCACATATAATGTTTTACAGAGTCAGCTCAGCTGCAGGCCCTCGTAAATAATTTTTTAGAGGGTCAGCTCACCACTCACCACCAGGACCTCACCTACAATGTTTTACAGGTCAGCTCATCAGCAGATCCTTGCATATAGTTTTTTTAGAGGGTCAGCTCACCAGCAGGCCCTCACATATAATGTTTTACAGGGTCAGCTCACCAGCAGGCCCTCACCTACAATGTTTTATAGGGTCAGCTCACCAGCAGGCCCTCGCATATAATGTTTTACAGGGTCAGCTCACCAGCAGGCCCTCACATTTAATTTTTTTAGAGGGTCAGCTCACCAGCAGGCCTTCACCTGCAATCTTTTACAGGGTCAGCTCACCTGAAGACCCTTGCATATCATTTTTTAGATGGTCAGCTCACCTGCAGGCCCTCACCTACAATCTTTTACAGGGTCAGCTCACCAGCAGGCCCTCGCATATAATTTTTTAGAGGGTCAGCTCACCAGCAGGCCTTCATCTACAATATGTTACAGGGTCACCTCACCTGAAGGCCCTTGCATATAATGTTTTAGAGGGTCAGCTCACCTGCAGGCCCTCACCTACAACCTTCTAGAGTGTCAGCTCACCAGCAGGCCCTCGCATATAATTTTTTACAGGGTCAGCTCACCAGCCGGCCCGCACCTCAAATCTTTTACAGCGTCAGCTTACCAGCAGGCCCTCGCATATAATGTTTTACAGGGTCAGCTCACCAGCAGGCCCTTGCATATAATTTTTTACAGGGTCAGCTCACCAGCAGGTCTTCACCTACAATCTTTTACAGGGTCAGCAGGCCCTCGCATATAATGTTTTACAGGGTCAGCTCACCAGCAGGCCCTCAGCTTAAATCCAGACATCCTCCCCATGCTGTTCCCGAACTATTTTGGTGATGTTTCCATAAATTTCTGACCTTTTCCTATGAACCAGGCACCCTCCCTTCTTCAGAGCAGGGGGTGCCTGGCTTAATGGTCGGGTTCTCCCATTGACTTCCATTATACTCGGGTGCCCGGTAGAGCACCCGAGCATTCCGATGTGTTCAGCCAGAGCACCCGAGCACTTTGGTGCTCGATCAACACAAAATATTGGTTATAAGTGAGCATTGCAATAAGCATATTTTTGTGCATCAACAGCAGTGTACAGTATATTTTGGCCGCAACCAGGGGACAAACAATAGTGCCTGTGTTTTTTTTTCTAAAAGTTTTTCTTCAGTTTCTATGTGTACAAAGAACTTTAATAACCATATTTTAGTGCATCAAAAGTGCATATTTTAGTTGCACCAAGTGCCTATTCATAACTTTGGCGGAACCACTGCCAGCTTAGGAGTTTATTAAGACCGGCGTCTAAAACGCTGGTCTTAATAAATGTGCCCCATAGCAAATGTGCAACTTGTTCCAGAGGAGGGGGAAAAAAAAAACCTAAGGTAGAAGACAATTCTCCTCATTTTAGGGGCAAAAAAATTCCCAACTTCAATCAGGCAGTCACAATAACTCTTTAGATCAATGACCCTTTTCCAGAAATCTAGTAATATTATTACACTCCAGAAATATATTCAGGCCCCTCTTGAATTCTTTTAGTAAATTCACCATCACTACCTCCTCAGGCAGAGAGTTCCATAGTCTCACTGCTCTTACTGTAAAGAATCATCTTCTATGTTTGTGTAGAAACCGTCTTTCCAGGTTACTCCATCATTTTCACTGCACTGCCTGGGGAGGACAACCACCTTGAGTACTACAACTCCCATCATACACTACCACTCCTATCCTCTCCACCTCCATACCAGGTACGTTGCATAAGCATACCGGTAATTATTGAACTAGATACCAGCTCATTATATAAGTTGAATTAAATAAAGTGTGGATCTGTGTAAATTAGGTACATTGTTATGTCCAAACTATTCAAATACTCAAAGTGTCTAAAGACTTTTGGTCTAGTAGACTCATGCTTCTTTCTTTGATCACTGTGTATTATAAGTTATATAGTGAAGAGTCATTATTTCTACATCTATTTTTGGCATGGACTGCATTTTGGTTTGGGATCAACTAAAATGATAGTAGTCAGAGCTGGAATTGGTTGACTAACAGTAAATGACAAGGAAAAAGACAAGGATTGTTGATAACAATTAGCATCTTGTTTGCAGTAATTTCTGTGCTCATTGCCAGGAATCAAGGGCATAAATAAATTTCCTCTGTGGGGAAATGCATTACAGTGGGGGATGAACATTGACAGATTTACAATAATAGTACATGCGGCAGTCATTGATAGCTGGACCCCTGCTATATGTGCCAACATCGGTTAAAACACTGATGCCAGGGCATTAACCCTTGCTATGCTGCGGTCAAGCCAACTGCGGCATGTCTGGGGTGTGGAGAAAGGGACTTCCCTCCCATCCCCATCAGGTACCCGTGCTGCGGTGACAAGGACCCGATGGCCTGAGAAGACAGCCGAATGCCTTCCATAGGCATTGTGCTGCGTTCCATAGAAGCCTGTTAGATTCAGCCCACTGTGTAATACACTTACAGCCAATGCATTACAGATACAGATGTATTGTAATGAATTGTACTGGGCATCAAACCCCCAAAAGTTGAAAATAAAAGTTAAAATTAATTAAAAAAGTGTTTTACATAATATAAAAAAATGTTCCAAGTAAAAAAAAAAGCGCCCTTTTTCCATTATTAAGTTATAAAAAAATTGTAAAAAATAGAAAAAAAAAAAAAAGTAGACATATTAGGTATCGCCGTGTCCGAATTGATTGGCTCTATAAAAATATCACATGATCCACCCTGTCAGGTGAACGCCATCAAAACAGCCATTTTTTGTCACCTTCATGCACAAAAAGTGTAATACCAAGCGATCAAAAAGTCTTATGTACCCCAAAATGGTACCAATCAAACAGTCATCTCATCCCACAAAAAATGACACCCTACATAAGACAATTGCTCAAAAATGTAAAAAAAATATATTGCTCTAAAAAAAAATATATTGCTCTAATAGACACATTAGGTATAACTGCGTCCATAACAACTTTCTCTGTTATAATACAGAGTTATAGTTATATAGAAGTATCACGTGATCCATCCCATCAGGTGAATGCTATAAAAAAATAAAAATAAAAACTGTGCCAAAACAGCCAATTTTTATCATATTGCCAAAGTGTAATACCAAGCGATCAAAAAGCCATATGTCTCCCGCAAAAAATGAGACCCTACATAAGACAATCACCAAAATAAAAAACACCAATGGCACCCATAAACTAATCCATCAAAATCTGCTCTCCAAAAGCCATATGGCGCTCCTTCCTTTCTGAGATCTGCCATGTGCCCCCACAGAAGTTTACCACCACATATGAGTAGAGTTGAGCGGACACCTGGATGTTTGGGTTTGACGGGTTGAGGCGAACTGCACAAAAAACTTGAACTTGACCCGAATTTAACCCCATACCAGAACCCCATCGAAGTCAATGGGGACCCGAACTTTTGAGCACTAAAATGGCTCTAAAAAAGTCATGGAAAGGGCTAGAGGGCTGCAAATGGCAGCAAAATGTGGTTAAGAGCATGGCAAGTAATCTGCAAACAAATGTGGATAGGGAAATGACCTAAAATAACGTAAAAATAAAAAATAATAATCTTGATCTAGGAGGAGGAGGTCCATATGGAGTAGGAGGTTGAGGAGGCGGTGGATGTGGCGGTGTAGGTGGAAGCGGTGGTGGAGGAGGAGAAGGTAGCCAACACTAGACAGGTCACTCGCATGACGTTGATTCCATGTGGGGTCTAGTACCTCATCATCCTCCACATCATGTTCCACCCACTCTTTACCCCTGCCCTCCTTGTCGGTCTGCAGACTGCAGAAAGCCGCAGCAGTTGGCACCTGTGTTTTGTCATCATCAGAGACGTGCTGCGGTGGTCTTCCCATGTCCTCATCCTGAAGCATAAGTGGTTGGGCATCAGTGCACTCAATTTCTTCCATTTTTGGTACAGGGCTATGTGGATGGCCCTCGGAAACCCTTCCAGCAGAGTCATCAAAAAGCAAAACAGATTGCTGCATGACTTGGGGCTCAGACTGCTTGCCTGATTTGCAAGGGGGTGAGTTGAAAGACAGATGGCCATGGGCTGTAGGTTCCAATGCTGATCTTTCAGCAGGGGACTGAGTAGAGCAGGGGTATATCACAGCCAAAAATTGGCCAACAATGTAACAAATTAGTGAAATGTATTTCCCTTTCCACTATGTAGAGCAGGGGTATGTCACAGCCAAAAATTTGGGAATTTCACCCAACAATGTAACAGACGAATTAGTGAAATGTATTTCCTTGTCCACTAGGTAGAGCAGGGGTATATCACAGCCAAAAATTGGTGAATGTCACCCAACAATGTAACAGACAAATTAGTGAAATGTATTTCCCTTTCCACTATGTAGAGCAGGGGTAAATCACAGCCAAAAAATTTGGAATTTCACCCGACAATCTAACAGACAAATTAGTGAAATGTATTTCCCTGTCCATTAGGTAGAGCAGGGGTATATCACAGCCAAAAATGTGGGAATTTCACTCGACAATGTAAAAGACAAATTAGTGAAATGTATATCCCTGTCTACTAGGTAGAGCAGGGGTATATCACAGCCAAAAAATTGTGAATTTCACCCGACAATGTAACAGACAAATTAGTGAAATTTATTTCCCTGTCCACAATGTAGAACAGGGGTATATCACAGCCAAAAATTTGGGAATGTCACCCAACAATGTAACAGACAAATGTGTGAAAGGTATTTCCCTGTCCACAATGTAGAGCAGGGGTATATGACAGCCCAAAATTTGGGATATGTCACCCAACAATGTATCAGACAAATTAGTGAAATTACTTAAAATAAAATACGCAAAAATTAAAAATAATAATCTTGATCTATGAGGTGGAGGACCATATGGAGTAGGAGGTTGAGGAGGTGGTGGACGTAGAGGTGTAGGTGGAAGCGGCGGGTGAGGAGGAGGAGGTAGCCAACACAGGTTTTTGGCTTAAATTATAAGGGTACACCCCAAAAGAGTAGGAAATATAAAAAATACAACAATGAGCAATTGCACTGGAGTATAACAATGGCTGGGTAAGGCCGGTATACATGTCTATTCTGCACAAGGTACGGAAAAGTCCTGTGGGATCCATGCCTGGTTCATTTTAATGAACGTGAGCTTGTCAACATTGGCTATGGACAGGCAGCTGCGCTTGTCTGTGATAACGCCCCCTGCCGTGCTAAACACACGTTCAGACAATACACTGGCTGCAGGGCAGGCCAGCACCTCCCAGGCGTAAAGGGCAAGCTCAGGCCATGTGCCAAATTTGGAGACCCAGACGTTGAAGGGGGCAGACCCATCATTCAGTACGTGTAGGCGTGTGCACACATACTGCTCCACCATGTTGCTGAAATGCTGCCTCCTGCTAAGACGTTCCATATCAGCTTGTGGTGCTGGTTGTTGTGATGTGCTGACAAAGCTTTTCCACATTTTGGCCATGCTAACCCTGCCTTCTGAGGTGCTGGCGGTGCCCCAGCTGCGTTGGCGACCTCTTCCTTCTCCTCTGCCTTCGCCTTGTACTTTCACTGTGCCGCCGCTGTCAGGTGGGAATGCCACCAGCAGCGTGTCCACCAGCGTGCGCTTGTACTCGCGCATCTTACAATCACGCTCCAGTGATGGAATTAAGGACTGTACGTTGTCCTTGTAATGGGGATCTAGCAGCGTGGCCATCCAGTAATTAGCACAAGTTAGAATGTGGCCAACTTGGCGGTCGTTGCGGGCAACACTGCAGCATGTAATCGCTCATGTGTGCCAGGCTGCCCAGAGGCAACGACAAGCTGTCCTCTGTGGGAGGTGTATCGTCTGTGTCCTCTGTATCCCCCCAGCCACGCACCAGTGATGGCCATGATCTGGTTTGGGTGCCACCCTGCTCTGAGCATGGTTCCTCCTCCTCCATCTCCTCATCCTCCACCTCGTCATCCTCCAGAACTGTGCCCTGGCGGGACAATTGTGTACCTGGAGTTTGTGGGTGCAGGAACCCACCCTCGGAGCCACTTGTGAATGACTCCTCCTCCTCCTCCTCCTGTGCCACATCATCTTCCATCATCGCCAGAAATGTTTTTTCAAGGAGGCATAGAAGTGGGATAGTAACACTGAGAACGGCGTTATCGGCACTGCCCATGTTGGTGGAGTACTTGAAACAGTGCAACAAGGAAAACAGGTCTCGCATGGAGGCCCAGTCATTGGTGGTGAAGTGGTGCTGTTCCGCAGAGAGACTCACCCGTGCGTGCTGCAGCTGAAACTCCACTATAGCCTGCTGCTGCCTGCACAGTCTGGCCAGCATGCGCAAGGTGGAGTTCCACCTTTTGGGTACGTCGCATATGAGGCGGTGAGCGGGAAGGCCGAAGTTACGCTGCAGGTCTGACAGGCGAGCAGCAGCAGGATGAGAATGCCAAAAGCGCGCACAGACGGCCCGCACATTCTGCAGCAGCTCTGACATATCAGGGTTATTTTTAAGGAACCTCTGCACCACCAAATTCAGAACATGCGCCAGGTAAGGTATGTGCGTCAAACCGGCTAGTCCCAGAGCTGCTACGAGATTTCGCCCATTATCGCACACCACCAGGCCGGGCTTTAGGCTCACTGGCACCAACCACTCATCGGTCTGTTGTTCAAGGCCCGTCCACAGCTCCTGCGCGGTATGGGGTTTGTCCCCCAAACAGATAAGTTTTAAAACTGCCTGCTGTCGTTTTCCCCTGGCTGTGTTGAAGTTGGTGGTAAAGGTGTTACGCTGACCAGATGAGGAGGCGGTAGAGGATGAGGGGTACTTCCTCTTTTGCTCCAGTGTTTGGGAGATAGACAGCTGAACGCTTCCATGGGACATTGTGGAGATGCTTGGTCACCCAGGTGGTGGCATTGCTGGCAGATCCTCTGTTTGGGGGTGGCAGGTGCCACTGTCACTCCAGAGGGGGATGAAGAGGCCGAGACTGCAGCAAAAGAGGAAGCAGAAAGCCAGAGACCTTTCTTTGTTTTTGAGGTGTCTACTCCACTGCAGCTTGTGCTTTGCACTTAGATGCCTGGTCATGCAGGTTGTGCTCAGGTTGAGAACGTTTATGCCTCGCTTCAGGCTCTGATTGCACAGCGCGCAAACCACTCGTGTCTTGTCGTCAGCACATTGTCTGAAGAACTGCCACGTCAGGGAACTCCTTGGAGCTGGCTTTGGTGTGCTCAGTCCCTTGCTGCGGTGGGCAGTAGCAGGCGTACTGTCTAGGGGACGGATGCTCCGCTTTTGCACCTTGCTCCCTCTTCTGCTGTGCTGGTGGCTCTGTGCGACCACCGCCTCTTCCTCCGAACTACACAGGTCACTCACATGACCTTGATTCCATGTGAAGTCGAGGACCTCATCGTGCCCCACATCATCTTCCACCCAGTCTTCACCCCTAGCCTCGTTGTCGGTCTGCACACTGCAGAAAGGCACAGCAGTTGGCACCTATGTTTCGTCATCATCCGAGACGTGCTGCGGTGGTCCTCCCATGTACTCATCCTGAAACATAAGTGGTTGGGCATCGGTGCACTCAATCTCTTCCACTTCTCTGGCAGGGCTATGTGGATGGCCCTGGGAAATCCTGCTAGCAGAGTCATCAAAAAGCAGAAGAGACTGCTCCATTACTTTGGGGTCAGAGTGCTTGGCTGATTTACTGAGGAAGGAGTAAAGCAACACTCCGAAACGCTTGGTGCTCTATTTATTGACTTGCATAGTGGGGTTATAATCATAACCCACATTTACTGGACTTTGCTTTGAAAAAAAGATTAAATCGCACGAATTGCAATTACCCGAAAGACACAACACTTGGAGAGGAACGCCTACAGGATCGAGGAAGAGGCAAGCATCCAATCTTGCTGTACCCGAAAAAAAGGTCCATTTAATGTGCGTGACTCGATTACTAAAGTGCCTGGGTTAACTATTGAATCTGTGTTTGAAAGCTACAACACGTGGGACGCCGAAGATTAAGTTCGATATTTTACAGTAGAATTCTCGACTACTGCTACAGTACCGATCAACAGAAGGCCGCGAATAAGCTTCTATAGACAAAGCTAAGTATTTATTAATTGAACATTGTTTCCTGTGCCGATTTTAATACCATTCGAAAAAATGTGGGACGCCACGAAATGGTTTTAATCGAGACGGCCTAAGACCATACGATTATTTAATAGAAAAAATCGAAAGTTCCTACGATTATTTAATAGAAAAAATCAAAAGTTCCTACAATTCGCAAATTTAGGACTTCCAATCTGCTTATAACGTTTACCTGCACTCTTAGTGGTATTGGACATTTTATTTGAAACCTCCCCTTCTTTTTTATACACATTGACATTGCTCGTTTGATTGCCATTGTATGTTTTACTTGTTTTTATGATATGTTTTATGGTGTGTTGACATTTTGCTTATCTCAATATTTTTGACTGCCTATTTTAGACGTGTTCAATAAATCGATATTGTTTGGACCTCCATGATTCGATGTGACTCCATATGTTGAGTGCCCTTCTACATTTTTCTATTTATATTATCCTACCTCTTGATTTGGGTGCATCAATTGCAGTTGGAGCAATATAGTAATCCTAAAGCAGGGTGAACCGCCCCATTTATCTTTTTGCTTGGCTGATTTGCAAGGGGGTGAGGTGAAAGACTGATGGACATGGGATGCAGGTGCCAACTCTGATCTATCAGCAGGAGACTGGGTGGGAGACAATGTGAAGGAACTGGAGGCACTGTCAGCCACCCAATCTACTATCGCCTGTACTTGTTCTGGCCTCACCATTCGTAGAGCCACATTCGGCCCTACCAAACGCTGAAGGTTCTGTCGCCTACTCGCACCTGAGGAAGGTGTTTCACTTGTGCGTGTAGCTGGCACAGATCGACCACGTCCTCTCCCTGCAACAGGAGCTCCACCAGCAGCACCACGACCGGGGCCATGTCCCTTATTTGACGTTCTCCTCATTCTTTGCGTTCACCCACCAAACTAACAAATGGTTTTGTCGGGCGAAAATGTATTATCTTGCACAAAATAGGTGTTTTTTTTAAACCCAGAATATAACTGCAGTATTTAAAGCTTGTATTTGACTGTCACAAATGCAGCAAAGGCCGCAAATGTATTAGCTTGTCCAAAATGGGTGTTTTTTTAATACCAGAATATAACAGCAGTATCTAACGCTTGTATTGGACTGTCAGAAATGCAGCAAAGGCCCAAAATGTAGGGTCTTGCACAAAATGGGTGTTTTTTTTTAAACCAGAATATAATTGCAGTATTTAAAGCTTGTATTTGACTGTCAAAAATGCAGCAAAGGCCCCAAATGTAGGGTCTTAAAGAAAATGGATGTTTTTTTTAAACCAGAATATAACAGCAGTATTTAATGCTTGTATTTGACTGTTACAAATGCAGCAATGGCCCCAAATGTAGGGTCTTGCACAAAATGGGTGGTTTTTTTTAAAACCAGAATATAACTGCAGTATTTAACGCTTGTATTTGACTGTCACCAATGCAGCAAAGGCCCAAAATCTAGGATCTTGCCCAAAATTGGTGTTTTTTTAAACCAGAAATATAACTGCAGTATTTAAAGCTTGTATTTGACTGTCAGAAATGCAGCAAAGGCCGCAAATGTATTAGCTTGTCCAAAATGGGTGTTTTTTTAATACCAGAATATAACAGCAGTATCTAACGCTTGTATTGGACTGTCAGAAAGGCCCAAAATGTAGGGTCTTGCACAAAATGGGTGTTTTTTTTTAAACCAGAATATAATTGCAGTATTTAACCACCTCAGCCCCCATGGCTTAAACACCCTGAAAGACCAGGCCACTTTTTACACTTCTGACCTACACTACTTTCACCATTTATTGCTCGGTCATGCAACTTACCACCCAAATGAATTTTACCTCCTTTTCTTCTCACTAATAGAGCTTTCATTTGGTGGTATTTCATTGCTGCTGACATTTTTACTTTTTTTGTTATTAATCGAAATTTAACAATTTTTTTGCAACAATTTTTCAGTTGTAAAATTTTGCAAAAAAACCGAGATCCATATATAAATTTTGCTCTAAATTTATTGTTCTACATGTCTTTGATAAAAAAAAAATGTTTGGGTAAAAAAAAAATTGGTTTGGGTAAAAGTTATAGCGTTTACAAACTATGGTACAAAAATGTGAATTTCCGCTTTTTGAAGCAGCTCTGACTTTCTGAGCACCTTTCATGTTTCCTGAGGTTCTACAATGGCCAGACAGTACAAACACCCCACAAATGACCCCATTTCGGAAAGTAGACACCCTAAGGTATTCGCTGATGGGCATATTGAGTTCATAGAACTTTTTATTTTTTGTCACAAGTTAGCGGAAAATGATGATTTTTTTTTTTTTTCTTACAAAGTCTCATATTCCACTAACTTGTGACAAAAAATAAAAACGTCCATGAACTCACTATGCCCATCAGCGAATACCTTGGGATGTCTTCTTTCCAAAATGGGGTCACTTGTGGGGTAGTTATACTGCCCTGGCATTCTAGGGGCCCAAATGTGTGGTAAGGAGTTTGAAATCAAATTCTGTAAAAAATGGCTGGTGAAATCCGAAAGGTGCTCTTTGGAATGTGGGCCCCTTTGCCCACCTAGGCTGCAAAAAAGTGTCACACATGTGGTATCTCCGTACTCAGGAGAAGTTGGGGAATGTGTTTTGGGGTGTCATTTTACATATACCTATGCTGGGTGAGAGAAATATCTTGGCAAAAGACAACTTTGTATAAAAAAATGGTAAAAGTTGTCTTTTGCCAAGATATTTCTCTCACCCAGCATGGGTATATGTAAAATGACACCCCAAAACACATTCCCCAACTTCTCCTGAATACGGAGATACCAGATGTGTGACACTTT
Source organism: Bufo bufo (assembly GCF_905171765.1). Lineage (NCBI taxonomy): Eukaryota > Metazoa > Chordata > Amphibia > Anura > Bufonidae > Bufo > Bufo bufo. The sequence continues at coordinate 450,094,724 of NC_053390.1, read as the reverse complement.
TTTGCAGCCTAGGTGGGCAAAGGGGCCCATATTCCAAAGAGCACCTTTCGGATTTCACTGGTCATTTTTTACAGAATTTGATTTCAAACTCCTTACCACACATTTGGGCCCCTAGAATGCCAGGGCAGTATAACTACCCCACAAGTGACCCCATTTTAGAAAGAAGACACCCCAAGGTATTCGCTGATGGGCATAGTGAGTTCATGGAAGTTTTTATTTTTTGTCACAAGTTAGTGGAATATGAGACTTTGTAAGAAAAAAAAAAAAAAATCATCATTTTCCACTAACTTGTGACAAAAAATAAAAACTTCCATGAACTCACTATGCCCATCAGCGAATACCTTGGGATGTCTTCTTTCCAAAATGGGGTCACTTGTGGGGTAGTTATGCTGCCCTGGCATTCTAGGGGCCCAAATGTGTGGTAAGGAGTTTGAAATCAAATTCTGTAAAAAATGGCCAGTGAAATCCGAAAGGTGCTCTTTGGAATATGGGCCCCTTTGCCCACCTAGGCTGCAAAAAAGTGTCACACATGTGGTATCTCCGTACTCAGGAGAAGTTGGGGAATGTGTTTTGTGGTGTCATTTTACATATACCCATGCTGGGTAAGAGAAATATCTTGGCAAAAGACAACTTTGTATAAAAAAATGGGAAAAGTTGTCTTTTGCCAAGTTATTTCTCTCACCCAGCATGGGTATATGTAAAATGACACCCCAAAACACATTCCCCAACTTCTCCTGAATACGGAGATACCAGATGTGTGACACTTTTTTGCAGCCTAGGTGGGCAAAGGGGCCCACATTCCAAAGAGCACCTTTCGGATTTCACTGGTCATTTTTTACAGAATTTGATTTCAAACTCCTTACCACACATTTGGGCCCCTAGAATGCCAGGGCAGTATAACTACCCCACAAGTGACCCCATTTTGGAAAGAAGACACCCCAAGGTATTCGCTGATGGGCATAGTGAGTTCATGGAAGTTTTTATTTTTTGTCACAAGTTAGTGGAATATGAGACTTTGTAAGAAAAAAATAAATAAATCATCATTTTCCACTAACTTGTGACAAAAAATAAAAAATTCTAGGAACTCGCCATGCCCCTCACGGAATACCTTGGGGTGTCTTCTTTCCAAAATGTGGTCACTTGTGGGGTAGTTATACTGCCCTGGCATTTTTCAGGGGCCCTAATGTGTGGTAAGTAGGTAAATGACCTGTGAAATCCTAAAGGTGCTCTTTGGAATATGGGCCCCTTTGCCCACCTAGGCTGCAAAAAAGTGTCACACATGTGGTATCAACGTATTCAGGAGAAGTTGGTAAATGTGTTTTGGGGTGTCAATTTACATATACCCATGCTGGGTGAGAGAAATATCTTGGCAAAAGACAACTTTTCCCATTTTTTTATACAAAGTTGGCATTTGACCAAGATATTTCTCTCACCCAGCATGGGTATATGTAAAATGACACCCCAAAACACATTGCCCAACTTCTCCTGAGTACGGCGATACCAGATGTGTGACACTTTTTTGCAGCCTAGATGCGCAAAGGTGCCCAAATTCCTTTTAGGAGGGCATTTTTAGACATTTGGATACCAGACTTCTTCTCACGCTTTGGGGCCCCTAGAATGCCAGGGCAGTATAAATACCCCACATGTGACCCCATTTTGGAAAGAAGACACCCCAAGGTATTCAATGAGGGGCATGGCGAGTTCATAGAAATTTTTTTTTTTTTGGCACAAGTTAGCGGAAATTGATATTTTTTTCTCACAAAGTCTCCCTTTCCGCTAACTTGGGACAAAAATTTCAATCTTTCATGGACTCAATATGCCCCTCACGGAATACCTGGGGGTGTCTTCTTTCCGAAATGGGGTCACATGTGGGGTATTTATACTGCCCTGGCATTCTAGGGGCCCTAAAGCATGAGAAGAAGTCTGGAATATAAATGTCTAAAAAATTTTACGCATTTGGATTCCGTGAGGGGTATGGTGAGTTCATGTGAGATTTAATTTTTTGACACAAGTTAGTGGAATATGAGACTTTGTAAGAAAAAAAATATATAATTCCGCTAACTTGGGCCAAAAAAATGTCTGAATGGAGCCTTACAGGGGGGTGATCAATGACAGGGGGGTGATCAGAGAGTCTATATGGGGTGATCACCCCCCTGTCATTGATCACCCCCCTATAAGGCTCCATTCAGATGTCCGTATGTGTTTTGCGGATCCGATCCATGTATCCGTGGATCCGTAAAAATCATACGGACATCTGAATGCAGCCTGACAGGGGGGTGATCAATGACAGGGGGGGGTGATCAATGACAGGGGGGTGATCAGGGAGTCTATATGGGGTGATCACCCCCCCTGGAAGGCTCCAGGGAGACGCCTGTATGTGTTTTGCGGATCCGATCCATCTATCAGTGGATCAATAAAAATCATGTGGACATCTGAATGGAGCTTTACAGGGGGGTGATCAATGACAGGGGGGTAATCAATGACAGGGGGGTGATCAGGGAGTCTATATGGGGTGATCACCACAGTCATTGATCACGCCCCTGTAATGCTCCATTCAGACGTCCGTATGCGTTTTGCGGATCCGATCCCTCTATCAGTGGATCCGTAAAAATCATGCGGACATCTGAATGGAGCTTTACAGGGGGTTGATCAATGACAGGGGTGTAATCAATGACAGGGGGGTGATCAGGGAGTCTATATGGGGTGATCACCACAGTCATTGATCACGCCCCTGTAAGGCTCCATTCAGACGTCCGTATGCGTTTTGCGGATCCGATCCCTCTATCAGTGGATCCGTAAAAATCATGCGGACATCTGAATGGAGCTTTACAGGGGGTTGATCAATGACAGGGGTGTAATCAATGACAGGGGGGTGATCAGGGAGTCTATATGGGGTGATCACCACAGTCATTGATCACGCCCCTGTAAGGCTCCATTCAGACGTCCGTATGCGTTTTGCGGATCCGATCCATCTATCAGTGGATCCGTAAAAATCATGCGGACATCTGAATGGAGCTTTACAGGGGTTGATCAATGACAGGGGGGTAATCAATGACAGGGGGGTGATGAGGGAGTCTATATGGGGTGATCACCACAGTCATTGATCACCCCCCTGTAAGGCTCCATTCAGACGTCCGTATGCGTTTTGCGGATCCGATCCATCTATCAGTGGATCCGTAAAAATCATGTGGACGTCTGAATGGAGCTTTACAGGGGGTTGATCAATGACAGGGGGGTAATCAATGACAGGGGGGTGATCAGGGAGTCTATATGGGGTGATCACCACAGTCATTGATCACGCCCCTGTAAGGCTCCATTCAGACGTCCGTATGCGTTTTGCGGATCCGATCCATCTATCAGTGGATCCGTAAAAATCATGCGGACATCTGAATGGAGCTTTACAGGGGGGTGATCAATGACAGGGGGGTAATCAATGACAGGGGGGTGATCAGGGAGTCTATATGGGGTGATCACCACAGTCATTGATCACGCCCCTGTAATGCTCCATTCAGACGTCCGTATGCGTTTTGCGGATCCGATCCATCTATCAGTGGATCTGTAAAAATCATGCGGACATCTGAATGGAGCTTTACAGGGGGTTGATCAATGACAGGGGGGTAATCAATGACAGGGGGGTGATCAGGGAGTCTATATGGGGTTGTCACCACAGTCATTGATCATGCCCCTGTAAGGCTCCATTCAGACGTCCGGATGCGTTTTGCGGATCCGATCCATCTATCAGTGGATCCGTAAAAATCATGCGGACATCTGAATGGAGCTTTACAGGGGGTTGATCAATGACAGGGGGGTAATCAATGACAGGGGGGTGATCAGGGAGTCTATATGGGGTGATCAGGGGTGATCAGGGGTGATCAAGGGTGAATAAGGGGTTAATAAGTGACAGGGGAGGGGGTGTAGTGTAGTGGTGCTTGGTGCAACATATTACTGAGCTACCTGTGTCCTCTGGTGGTCGATCCAAACAAAGGGGACCACCAGAGGACCAGGTAGCAGGTATATTAGACGCTGTTATCAAAACAGCGTCTAATATACCTGTTAGGGGTTAAAAAAAACACATCTCCAGCCTGCCAGCGAACGATCGCCGCTTTCAGGCTGGAGATCAACTCTCTTACCTTCCGTTCCTGTGAGCGCGCGTGCCTGTGTGCGCGCGTTCACAGGAAATCTTGCGTCTCGCGAGATGACGCGTATATGCGTGACTGTGCGCAGCGCTGCCACCTCCGGAACGTGAATCTGCGTTAGGCGGTCCGGAGGTGGTTAAAGCTTGTATTTGACTGTCAAAAATGCAGCAAAGGCCCCAAATGTAGGGTCTTAAAAAAAATGGATGTTTTTTTTAAAACCAGAATATAACAGCAGTATTTAATGCTTGTATTTGACTGTTACAAATGCAGCAATGGCCCCAAATGTAGGGTCTTGCACAAAATGGGTGTTTTTTTTAAAACCAGAATATAACTGCAGTATTTAACGCTTGTATTTGACTGTCACCAATGCAGCAAAGGCCCAAAATCTAGGATCTTGCCCAAAATTGGTGTTTTTTTAAACCAGAAATATAACTGCAGTATTTAAAGCTTGTATTTGACTGTCAGAAATGCAGCAAAGGCCGCAAATGTATTATCTTGCACAAAATGGGTGTTTTTTTAATATCAGAATATAACTGCAGTATTCAAAGCTTGTATTTGACTGTTACAAATGCAGCAATGGCCCCAAGTGTAGGGTCTTGCACAAAATGGGTGTTTTTTAAAACCAGAATATAACTCCAGTATTTAAAGCCTGTATTTGACTGTCACAAATGCAGCAAAGGCCCCAAAGGTAGGGTCTTGAACAAAATGGGTGTTTTTATAAACTCAGAATATAACTGCAGTATTTAAAGCTTGTATTTGACTGTCACAAATGCAGCAAAGGCCCCAAATGTAGGGTCTTGCACAAAATGGGTGTTTTTTTAAACCCAGAATATAACTGCAGTATTTAAAACTTGTATTTGACTGTCACAAATGCAGCAAAGGCCCCAAATGTAGGGTCTTGCACAAAATGGGTGTTTTTTTAAACACAGAATATAACTGCAGTATTTACATCTTGTATTTGACTGTCACAAATGGACATATGCTGTGCTGGTGCACTGAACTTGCACAAAATGGCCGCCGACGCCCACCTAACTACCGTATTTTTCGCCCTATAAGATGCACTTTTTTCCCCCCAAAAGTGGGAGGAAAATGGCAGTGCGTCTTATGGGGAAAATGCTGCTGTTTACACTGATACACCGCCGACCGCATGCTGCACAGCGCGGCCGGCGGTGTATCAGTGGGGAGGGAGTAGGGGCTGGGGGGCGGCATCTAGTTTTGTAATGGCAGCGGGGCCCGGTGCAGTCACTGTATTCTATTGCACCGGGCCCCAGTCACTGAACTAATCGCATCTACGGTAACTGCAGGCAATCTTTAACTATAGAATATGTTCGATCCAGCAGCCTGTACTTACGACTATAGCAGGAAAGGCAGGAGGCAGGATGCTGGGCGGGCGGGCAGGCACTGGCAGCATAACTTCCTACGTCACGTGCCTGCCCTGCCCACTTTATGAATGAAGCAGGCAAGTGACGTAGTGAGTTACGCTGCCAGTACCTGCCCGCCCAGCCTCCTGCCTCCTGCGGTCGTAATTACAGGCTGCTGGATCAAACATATTCTATAGTTAAACATTGCCTGCAGTTACCGTAGTTACGATTAGTACAGTGAGCGGGGCCTGGTGCAATAGAATACAATGACTGCACTGGGCCCCCGCTGCCATTAAAAAACGAGTGTAGATGCCAGCCCCCAACCCCTGTATTGGGGGTCATTCACAGTGGCTGACACTGTTATGGGGGGATCTGTGGATGACAAATAGCATAAGATTACAGATGCCCCCATAACAGTGCCATCCACAGATGCCCCCATAACAGTGTCAGCCACAGACCCCCATAACAGTGTCAGCCACAGACCCCCATAACAGTGTCAGCCACAGACCCCCATAACAGTGGCATCCACAGACCCCCATAACAGTGGCATCCACAGACCCCCATAACAGTGCCATCCACAGACCCCCATAACAGTGCCATCCACAGACCCCCATAACAGTGCCATCCACAGATCGCCCAAAACAGTGCGTCATCCACAGAATCCCCATAATAGTGTCATTCACAGGCTACCATTAGTTCAAAGCCCACCAAAAGCACACCTTTTGGTTAAAATATATATTTTCTTATTTTCCTCCTCAAAAACCTAGGTGCGTCTTATAAATACGGTAATAGACGGATAAAAGTTATTTTTCTGTGTCACGGGGCTCAGGGCAGGGTAAAAAAATGGTGCACTGCACCCACAAAACAAAATCGCTGTAGATCGCAGGGTTAACAAGTTCTCATAAAAGATAGATTCTTTCCTATTCTCTCCCTCACAGCAGAAGCATCCTATCCCTACACTAGTAAGAGCAGAGTGACGTGCAGCGCTACGTGACTCCAGCTTATATAGAGGCTGGGTCACATGCTGCACTGGCCAATCACAGCCATGCCATTAGTAGGCATGGCTGTGATGGCTTCTAAGGGCACAAGAGTTAAACGCTTGTTGATTGGCTGCTCTGCAGCCTTTCAAAAAGCGCCATTAACTCGCCGAACTCGAACCCGAACTTTGACTGAAAAGTTCGGGTTCGGGTCCGGGGTCCAAAAATCCTAAAGTTCGGTACATTTAAGGAAAGCTGCAAACTTTACTTTCGTTTACCCCCTCATTCTTCAGGTTCTGAACAGCAAAGGGTATGCATTATCATTAGGGTTGAGCGAACCTGAACTGTAAAGTTCGGGTTTGTCCCGAACTTTAGGATTTTTCAGTCAAAATTCGGGTTCGGGTCCGGGGTCCAAAAATCCTAAAGTTCGGTACGAACCCGAACTTTACAGTTCAGGTTCGCTCAACCCTAATGATAATGCCTACCCTTTGCTGTTCAGAACCCGAAGAATGAGGTGGGTAAACGAAAGTAAAGTTTGCAGCTTTCCTTAACCTCTTCAGGACACATGACATACCGGTACGTCATGTGTATTTCCGATCACCGCCGCCCGGTGGGTGGTGATCGGAACAAGATGCCTGCTCAAATAAAGTAAAAAATAAAGTGAAAAATAAAGTTTAAAAAAATTAAGTTTTCCCCCCCAAAAATTAAAAGTTTCAAGTAAAAATAAACAAAAACTTAATTTTCCCCAAATAAAGTAAAAAAAAATGGTAAAAAATAGGGGGAAGAAAAAAGTATACATATTGGGTATCGCCGCGTCCGTATCGACCGGCTCTATAAAAATATCACATGACCTAACCCCTCAGATGAACACCGTAAAAAAAAAAAAAACTGTGCTAAATAAACCATTTTTTGTCACCTTACATCAAGTGTAATAGCAAGCGATCAAAAAGTCATATGCACCCCAAAATAGTTCCAATCAAACCGTCATCTCATCCCGCAAAAAATGAGACCCTACCTAAGATAATCACCCAAAAACTGAAAAAACTTTGGCTCTCAGAATATGGAGACACTAAAACATGATTTTTTTTTGTTTCAAAAATGATATTATTGTGTAAAACTTACATAAATAAAAAAAAGTATACATATTAGGTATCGCCGCGTCCGTATCGACCGGCTCTATAAAAATATCACATGACCTAACCACACAGATGAACACCGTAAAATTTTTTAAATAAAAACTGTGCTAAATAAACCAAGTGTAATAGCAAGCGATCAAAAAGTCACACGCACCCTAAAATAGTGCCAATTAAAACCGTCATCTCATCCCGCAAAAATCATACCCTACCCAAAAACTGAAAAAATTATGGCTCTCAGACTATGGAAACACTAAAACATGATTTTTTTGTTTCAAAAAAGAAATCATTGTGTAAAACTTACATAAATAAAAAAAAGTATACATATTAGGTATCTCCGCATCCGTGACAACCTGGTCTATAAAAATATCACATGATCTAATCTGTCAGATGAATGTTGTAAATAACAAAAAAATAAAAACGGTGCCAAAACAGCTATTTCTTGTTACCTTGCCTCACAAAAAGTGTAATATAGAGCAACCAAAAATCATATGTACCCTAAACTAGTACCAACAATACTGCCACCCTATCCAGTAGTTTCTAAAATTGGGTCACTTTTCTGGAATTTCTACTCTAGGGGTGCATCAGGGGGCTTCAAATGGAACATGGTGTAAAAAAAAACAGTCCAGCAAAATCTTCCTTCCAAAAACCGTATGGCATTCCTATCCTTCTGCGCCCTGCCGTGTGCCCGTACATCAGTTTACGACCAGTTTCTGTAAACTACAGAATCAGGGCCATAAATATTGAGTTTTGTTTGGCTGTTAACCCTTGCTTTGTAAAAGTAAAAAAATATTAAAATGGAAAATCTGCCAAAAAAGTGAAATTTAGAAATTGTATCTCTAGTTTCCATTAATTCTTGTGGAACACCTAAAGAGTTAACGACGTTTGTAAAATCAGTTTTGAATACCTTGAGGGGTGTAGTTTCTTAGATGGGGGTCATTTTTATGGAGTTTCTACTATAGGGGTGCATCAGGGGGGCTTCAAATGGGACATGGTGTAAAAAAAAAACAGTCCAGCAAAACCTGCCTTCCAAAAACCGTATGGCATTCCTTTCCTTCTGAGCCCTGCCGTGTGCATGTACAGTAGTTTACGACCACATATGGGTGTTTCTGTAAACTACAGAATCAGGGCCATAAATATTGAGTTTGGTTTGGCTGTTAAACCTTGCTTTGTAACTGGAAAAAAATTATTAAAATAGAAAATCTGCCAAAAAAGTTAAATTTTGAAATTGTATCTCTATTTTCCATTAATTCTTGTGGAACACCTAAAGGGTTAACAAAGTTTGTAAAATCAGTTTTAAATACCTTGATGGGTGTAGTTTCTAGAATGGGGTCATTTTTGGGTGGTTTTTTTAAAATATCTGAAAGATTTGCTTCTAAACTTCTAAGCCTTGTAACATCCCCAAAAAATAAAATATCATTCCCAAAATGATCCAAACATGAAGTAGACATATGGGGAATGTAAAGTAAAAACTATTTTTGGAGGTATTACTATGTATTAAAGAAGTAGAGAAATTGAAACTTGGAAATTTGCTATTTTTAAATTTTTTTTTGTAAATTTGGCATTTTTTTATAAATAAAAATTATTATTTTTTACTTCATTTTACCAGTGTCAAGAAGTACAATATGTGACGAAAAAATAATCTCAGAATGGCCTGGATAAGTCAAAGCGTTTTAAAGTTATCACCACTTAAGGTGACACTGGCCAGACTTGCAAAAAATGGCCTGGTCCTTAAGGTGAAATAATGCTGTGTCCCAAAGGGGTTAAAAGTTAAAAAATTCCTACGATCCCCTGAAAATTTATCAGGCAGCTTAATATGAGGCTCTAGATTCTGAGAAGAGGAGGTGCAGGTGGGGTCTGGAGCTACAGGTTGGGTCTGAAGCAACTCCTGCTGCTGTAACCTCTCTGCCAGTTCCTGCACCATTTGGGCAAGATTCTGAACTTGATCCGTAAGGATACGCATGGGATCCATGGTTACAGTTATGTCCTGTGATTCTGTCATGGTAGGGAGGGATAAGTGCAGCCCTGATATCCACCCGCAACTCTATCCCTACCTGCTTGCACGGCCCGTCCAAACTGACGGCGTACAACTTGGTGACGGTCCTTTTCTTAGATAAGTGCAGGGGCCTAAAGACAAATACAAATACAGTAGACAAAGCAAGGGTCAAGCCAGAAGGACGTGTAAATGCCAAAAGGAGCTAGCAAGGTCGAGGTCACAAACAAAGCCGAGGTCAGAAGCCAAATGGTCACGTCAAGTAAAAAAGGAGGTAGTGAGGTCGAGGTCACAAACAGAGCCGAGGTCAAAGCACACACGAAATACACAATCCAAGAGAACGCTGGTGATGGTAACAAAAGACCAATCACAGGCAACCTGTGGCCAGCAGGCTGCCTGTTTAAATAGCCCTGGCTAGTGAGTCACATGATGTAGCCAGCGTCACGTGACTCATATTACAAAACCCAACACAGCTGAGCGACAATTCATCATTATCGGCGCTCAGCTCCCCTGCTGCTTGTAGTCTAGGAGAACGCCGGCCGCGCTGAGGAGGCGTGCGTGGCCGGGTCCTCCCCGCCCCCTGGTCTCCATGGAGACGAGGACGCGGCCGCCTCCTTGCACCTGCACACAGACGAGATGCCGGCGGCGCTGCAAGGGGAAAGTGCGTAGGCGGCCCCCCTATTAAAAAAGGGGGACGACCAAATAAAATTGTACTACTTATTCACCCCTGTATGATGGGGAAAAAAATCCTGTCAACAGGACTTTATTTTCCATCATGCATAACGGGAAAAAACTGAGCCGTTACTGGTGCCCATAGAAATGTATTAGGACGGAGCAGCAGGTTCCATTTTGCATTCTGTCCTAATATTCCGCTATAACTCTGTTATAACAGAACGTACAACGAAATTACTAACGTTGATACAAACAGTTAAGTTACCATACTTATTCAACCCAATTGGAGAATCAAGGTGTAATAGATCTGCTTATCTATTAAACGAGATGGACACCCCAATAACAGTTAAATTACCCTACTTATTCACCCCAATTTGAGAATTAAGCATAATAGAATTTCGTATCTAGTAAACAAAGTGGACAACCCAATAACAGTTAAATTACATTATTTATTCACCCCAATTTGAGAATCAAGGCATAATAGAAGCTTATCTATTAAACAAGGGGGACACCCCAATAACAGTCAAATTACACTATTCACCCAAATTTGAGATTAAAGGTGTAATAGATCTGCATATCTATTAAACAAGGGGGAACCCCAATAACAGTTAAATTATACTACTTATTCACCCCAAATTGAGAATCAAGGCATAATAGATCTGCGTATCTATTAAACAAGGGGGTCACCTCAATAACATTTTAATTATTCTACTTATTCACCCCAATTTGAGAATCAAGGCATAATAGAATTGCGTATCTATTAAACAAGGGGGGCACCCCAATAATAGTTAAATTACACAGCATATTTATCCCAGTTTGAGAAGCAAGGAGTAATGGAATTGCTTATGTATTAAACAAGGTGGACACTGTTCAATTAGATCTGGGCAGGGATTGATGCAAACTGAGCTGTCTCCTATGGATCCCTTCAGCTTCTGATTACACAGCTTACGCTCTCCCTGCACTCTCCCTATGCTCTCCCTACAGTGTATAAAAACTCTCCCTATGATCTCCCTACACTATCCCAGCAGTCTCCCTATCCAAGATTCTACAATTAAAGCTTGGTTAAACACTGTCCCTAGCACTTGTCACGTCTGTCCCTATGCTCAGTTCACTGTAAAATGGCTGAGACCGGGCGGGATTAGGATTTTTATAGGGCTGTGACATCACAGGGGCTGGCTAGCTGCTTATTGGCTGGCTGCACTGCATTATGGGTGATTTCTTATTTCCAGGCTTCTTAATTTAACTTTGTAACACATGTTGCCGCGATTTTAGGATTGAATTCCACTTCAGATGCTTTAATTTGCTCAACACTGCAACCAAGTTTATACTGAATGGAATTTAGATCACCATAGAGTTCTATGGGATATACATTTGGTTTTTTAGAACTGCAGTTGGTATTATCTAAGGTAATCAAACATTAAAATGTGCATGCATTAGAGGCCTTCAAGGGGTTTTCTGGATTCAATATAATGATGGGCTATCCTCAGGATAGGTGATCAATATCAGATTGATGGTGGTTCGACTCTTGGCAACCCTCACCAATCAGCTGTTACAATTGACATTGTTTATCTGGATCTGTCTACCTGCACTTTGTCTACTTAGTAGTGATGGTGCAGGGTATTGCTTTTGAATAGGACAAAGCTGTAATATCCTGCACCACCAATACTAAATATGTAAGCAATGATGCAAATCTGATCTGCAGGAATGCTGAGAATTGGACCTCCATTGATCTGATATTAATGGCCTATCCTGAAAATAAGCATACCATGTGCTGTACACACTGATGTACTTTGAATAGAGGCAAATCACACAACTGCTATGGGCCCTGAGGGAGGTGGGGCTTGGTGTTGAACTCCTTCTTTCTCTCCCTTATGTAAAAAAACACTGTGTTTTCATGCAGCCACCACTAGGGAGAGCTCAGTGCAATCAGATGATTAGAATAACTGTATGAATTCCTATGCACTGAGCTCCCCCTAGTGGTGGATGCAAGCAGACAGCTTTGTAATAGATGGAAAGCAGGACATTTATCAATGTATGTATACCAGTTATGGTGTTCAGAATGAGTGGCATATTTATGAAGCACCTGTTCTACTGTCATAGATATTGGATACATTGAGACTTTTTTATTGCGATTTTTTTTTTTCCCACTTAATTGAAAAAAATTTATAGTCATCAGAAATCTAGGGTGTTGCTCTTTACATTCGGCTTTGCATGGGAGTTATTGACATATGCATACTCAGAAACTGGGTTGGAGAGGGGGGCCCAGTGACGGGATGAGGGATAAGCAGAAGCAGGCACCTGGTAATGCACTGTGAATATGGAGGGTTTGATGAGCACTCCTTCTGCGCTATAGGGAAGCACTCACTGGTTGTAGAGAACAGCCTATCACAGCCTATAACTTGTGACAGGCGCCTGCTTCAATCAATCAGGTGCTTCGCCTTAGTGCAGAGAGAGGTGCCTAGCCTGTAAGTGAAGAAGCACATCCTTGTCAGAACGGAGCGCAGCAATAAAAAGTGAGCTGTATACACACTATATCATCTACTAGAAGTTGCTGAATGGGGGAAAATGTTAATATTGCAAGACCTGTGCAAAACTCACGCACTGCAATGCAATGCTCTGCTCTATCTCAAGGTGTCAGGTCTTGTCTATAACGTCTCCTCCCCCTGACAGGCAATACCTATGTTCTTTGTTGAGCTTTATCTGCTTGCCCCTGCAACCTACAGTAGTTCCTTAAGAGCAGGGCAGTGTTCCATGCCTTTCAAGTGTCTTTTTTGTGGAGGGACAGTCCCTCTCTGTCCCTCTTTGATCCTTAAATGTCCCTCTTTTTGACCTGGGGAATGCATAAATGTGCATTAATAAATTTACTAAATTGCTCCTTACTTAAGTGTCTGTCTCTCTTGATTAAAAAAGACCCTCCGAAGGACCTGCGCTGAGCGTGATGACGTCACTGCTCTCTCCCAGCGAGATCTTGTGGTGACGCCCGCATGCCTCTGCGAGAGCAAGTGGGTGAGTTTTTTTTTTCTTTTCTTTCTAAGACAACTCAAGCTGCCATTATAGGAAAAATGATTTGTTACCACGAAGCACGAGGACATTTGGCTGTGTGGCGAATTGACTAGTGCCCCAAAATACCTTGTCCTGGCCCTGGGGGTGGGGCCCTTACTAAGTTTTGCTATGAACTCCTATGAAATCTGTGCACACCCCTAGCTGTACAATAATCTGTGTTGATGAGGCATGACTACCCTGACCATCAATCATTCAGGAATTATTGCCTGCCATCTAGGCTACAAATGCTTTGATTGGAAAGATAATGGATAGAATGAGGTGGTGATGTTATGAAATGGAGGTGTTATAAAACTCCCTGACAATATTAATATTTGCTGGCTAACATAGGATGAATTAGGTCCAGGCCAGAGGAGGACTAGATAGGAGCCAACTTTGTATCTCTCTTTGTAATGACTTCCAGAACACAGGGTTATCTCCTTGCAAGGACATGCCAAGAAAAAAAAACAATTAATCTTTGGACCTGTCTCTTTCCATTACTGTTATTTTCTGCTGGGATGGATGAAAAGAGCAATTAAACTTTGAAGTTGTGATTAAATGCTGCAGGGAAAATGAAGCATCAGAACTTTCTCTCTATTTATTTGTCTTTCTTCTTATGGGAAATAAAAAAAAATGTTTTTCTTCCTTCTTTTTTTCTGGTGTGTAGAGTACAGTTGTATCATGAAATTTTGCCCTGGTAAAAAAAAAAAAGAAGAAAAAAAAAGCAAAAGACAACTGTGACGTTCAAAAGGATGGCAGCCGTTTGCTGTACATTTACACTGAGCTGTTCAATCCAATTAGCCTTCATAGAGTTGTAAAAGCTGTCATATGACAAACACTTACACATGACCTCTGTGCTCATTCAGCTAGCAAAGCATTTTGTAACAACATCGCTGGGAACGTACGACCGTTTAACATGAATTAGGTCTGCTGCTGATGCAGAGAGGATGGGAACTCTTTTATGCAGTCCACCCAAGGGCGTGTCTTAATATTAAGGCATGGAACTGAAGGGATCAGAAAATATTAATTGCAAAAATGAAACATGTTTCGTACTTATTGCATGTGAACAACTACTGTATTTTGCTATTTATTCCTTACCAATATACACTGCGTGCAGAATTATTAGGCAAATGAGTATTTTGACCACATCATCCTCTTTATGCATGTTGTCTTACTCCAAGCTGTATAGGCTCGAAAGCCTACTACCAATTAAGCATATTAGGTGATGTGCATCTCTGTAATGAGAAGGGGTGTGGTCTAATGACATCAACACCCTATATTAGGTGTGCATAATTATTAGGCAACTTCCTTTCCTTTGGCAAAATGGGTCAAAAGAAGGACTTGACAGGCTCAGAAAAGTCAAAAATAGTGAGATATCTTGCAGAGGGATGCAGCACTCTTAAAATTGCAAAGCTTCTGAAGCGTGATCATCGAACAATCAAGCGTTTCATTCAAAATAGTCAACAGGGTCGCAAGAAGCGTGTGGAAAAACCAAGGCGCAAAATAACTGCCCATGAACTGAGAAAAGTCAAGCGTGCAGCTGCCAAGATGCCACTTGCCACCAGTTTGGCCATATTTCAGAGCTGCAACATCACTGGAGTGCCCAAAAGCACAAGGTGTGCAATACTCAGAGACATGGCCAAGGTAAGAAAGGCTGAAAGACGACCACCACTGAACAAGACACACAAGCTGAAACGTCAAGACTGGGCCAAGAAATATCTCAAGACTGATTTTTCTAAGGTTTTATGGACTGATGAAATGAGAGTGAGTCTTGATGGGCCAGATGGATGGGCCCATGGCTGGATTGGTAAAGGGCAGAGAGCTCCAGTCCGACTCAGACGCCAGCAAGGTGGAGGTGGAGTACTGGTTTGGGCTGGTATCATCAAAGATGAGCTTGTGGGGCCTTTTCGGGTTGAGGATGGAGTCAAGCTCAACTCCCAGTCCTACTGCCAGTTTCTGGAAGACACCTTCTTCAAGCAGTGGTACAGAAAGAAGTCTGCATCCTTCAAGAAAAACATGATTTTCATGCAGGACAATGCTCCATCACATGCGTCCAAGTACTACACAGCGTGGCTGGCAAGAAAGGGTATAAAAGAAGAAAATCTAATGACATGGCCTCCTTGTTCACCTGATCTGAACCCCATTGAGAACCTGTGGTCCATCATCAAATGTGAGATTTACAAGGAGGGAAAACAGTACACCTCTCTGAACAGTGTCTGGGAGGCTGTGGTTGCTGCTGCACGCAATGTTGATGGTGAACAGATCAAAACACTGACAGAATCCATGGATGGCAGGCTTTTGAGTGTCCTTGCAAAGAAAGGTGGCTATATTGGTCACTGATTTGTTTTTGAATGTCAGAAATGTATATTTGTGAATGTTGAGATGTTATATTGGTTTCACTGGTAAAAATAAATAATTGAAATGGGTATATATTTGTTTTTTGTTAAGTTGCCTAATAATTATGCACAGTAATAGTCACCTGCACACACAGATATCCCCCTAAAATAGCTAAAACTAAAAACAAACTAAAAACTACTTCCAAAAATATTCAGCTTTGATATTAACGAGTTTTTTGGGTTCATTGAGAACATGGTTGTTGTTCAATAATACAATTAATCCTCAAAAATACAACTTGCCTAATAATTCTGCACTCCCTGTACACATCCAAGAACACAGCGGGTGTAAAGTGTTTTGTGCCGCTGGTCACCACACAGACACCAGATTTCTCTCTAGTTTCTGGACTGAGCTATGACTTGGTTTTCTGAGTCTTGTAGGACAGTTTTCTAGGATAGGTAGTCCATAGGATTCATTTAACACTGGGGCTACTCTGATGGATTTTTTTTGTGATACTGGGGTCGCATCCTCATTCAGTTCATTGGTTGCACTACTACACAGCAATTGTTAGTTGTAAAAGGTTCCATGGCCAAGATTGCCATATAGCCCGTAATGTCTGCATAATTAACATGCAGCAATCCCCTGAGGAGCCAGAGCAGAGGCTGGGAGTGGTAGTCAGGGGTGCAGCACCAATGAGGTGAGCTGATCGCCTCAGGCAGCATAAGGTAGGGGCAAAAGGGGGCAGTCGAAGGGCCTTGGGCTGAAGGGAAGGGGTTAGGTTAAGAAATTGGCATTGGGGAAGGGGGGCACCGTTTCAGTTTTCACCTCAGGCAGCAGAAAAGCTAGGTGCACCCCTGATGGTAGTGGCCTGATACTGATATGTCATGGTGTACTCCCTGAAGTCGTTGCTCCCTAGGGTCAGTGCAGTGAAGGATGGGCAATCTTGGGGCACTCCCTGTAGCTGTGGGCTCTATGCCTGATGGTAGTTTGGCAGTGCCCATTGTAGCTGGCCAGATAAGACCTGTCCTAGGTTGCTAATATAGCTTGTGTGTTTATACAGCTAGACCTGCCAATACCCTTAATACAGTTCCTATGTGTGTGTGTGTTAAAGACAAAAGCTGAGTTATTTACAGTGACTTCATGTTTAGATGTCATATAACTGTTATATATTGTGTTCACAGAAGCAGAAAAGATAATATGCCTTTAAGATTCATTATATGGATGTGAGGTAAGCTCAATGACACAGAAGAAACAACAGAAAGCATAGAGTTAAACTGTTTTTGCTGGGCAGGAGTCTTGACCAATCACAGCCAGCCTCACACACAGCAGGAGTTTTGACCAATCACAGCCAGCCTCACACACAGCTTGTGTGGGAAATTCCCCTAGCAGGAGCTGCTAGAATCATTATTCCAGAGAAGAGGAGCTGAACAGACATTCACTCCACGAGCTGTGTTTTATGGAAGCAGAGAGGCCAAAATAGGTATTTAGAACAGTTTTATAATGTTCCTATTGTTAGTATTGTGATTAGAATTGTATACTGAACTGGTTATATGTATACTTACTTACAGTTCCACCATACAAATTACAACTAGTGATTAGCGAGCATGCTCGGCCAAATACCTGTTCGGCTCAAGCATCGCTATGCTCGGCACATGGCGGTACTCGGCCGAGTACCACATGTGCTCGAGCGCATGCTTGAGTCTCCTCCCCGCACGTTTGGCACCTGCTAAGTATTTCCATAACTGTAATGCCAGTAGCCATGTTTTCTACTGGCATTACAGTGATTGAAATACTTCAATAATTTTCTGGGTTTAACCTCTGGTCGCACACCTAACGCCGAAAGGCGTCATTGCTGCAGCGCTCTCCGGCTACACTAACGCCGATTGGCGTCATCTCGCGTGAGCCGAGATTTCCTGTGAACGCGCGCACACAGGAGCGCGCGTTCACAGGATCGCGTAGTGCACAAGTTCTTCTACAGCCTGCCGGCCGCGATTATTGGCTGGCAGGCTGTAGATTTTTGAATCGACGAATGAAATGGTTATGTCAGACGCTATTTTGAAAATAGCGTCTGATATAACTGCTGCCTGGTCCTCTGGTGGTCCCTTTCGCTTGGATCGACCACCAGAGGACACAGGCAGCTCAGTAAGTAGCACCAAATCACCACACTACACATTACCCTGTCATTTATTAACCCCTTATTTAGCACCTGATCACCCATATTAGACTCCCTGATCACCCTGATCACCCCCTTGTCCACCCCCCTGTCACTGATCACCCCCCCTGTAAGGGTCCCTCATCCCTGCCAGTTAGTTAGCTACTTGCTAGGTAGTTTAGCGCCCAGCCCACCGCAAGAAAGTCACTGATTAGTCGCTGATTAGCGTCATCGCTGTCGCTAATCAGCACTAGTACTATATAGTATCTGTAAGTGATCAATACTGATCGCAATCAGATCTATATAAGTACATTAGGGTCACCTTAGGTTCTACTAAAAACGCAGTGTTCGCCCGATCAGGCCTGATCTTGTGCGCACACTTGCGTTCAGTCCGCCCCACCGCAGTGACAGAATTTTTTTTTTCTGATCACTGCAAAAACACAGTAAAATCGCTGCGCCGCTATAAAGATCACTTTTGAGCTTTTTCGATCTTTATTAGCGATCGCAGCTTTACTTCGCAAGCACTACTTTTTACTAGGTAGGTTTGCTGTTTTTCCCGGGTAGTCTCAGAGGAATACCCCCTAAATTAAGTGAAGCCAAAATGTCAAACAAGGGGTATTCCGCTGAAGAGGCCTACAGGATTCTGGCCGTGATGGATGAAAGCGATGGGGACGCCTCATCCACTGAATCCAGTGGTTCAGAATATGAACCTGTAGACAGCAGTGGCACTCTAACCGCTAGCGAAGATGACGAGGTAGAGGTCCCTGCTACGGCCAGACGTACCCGATCCCATGTAAGAGTTCTGCCTACCCTGCATGATGATCCTCATTTTCAGCAGAGTGGTGCTAGCGCTGATATTGTTTATGGTGCGGCATACACCAACAGCGCAGCACACCCTGGACCTTCTACCAGCACTGCCGTATTCCCTGGTGAAGTGGCGAGCACCAGAAGGGCAGTTCCAGCTGGTACGGTGGCACGTGCAATAACTCCCCTGTCGCAGCCACCGCGTTCACAGGCCCGTAGAACCCTTAGTCTCCCAGAGGTGCTGGCAAATCCTAATTGGCAATCCCCTGCTTCCGCCGCACCCGTATTGCCCCCTTTCACCGCCCAGTCTGGAGTTTGCATGGAGACGGCTCATTTAGGATCAGCCCTTTAGTTTTTTGAGCTGTTCTTCACCGCGGATCTCTATGACCTAGTTGTGGCAGAAACCAACCGCTACGCCACACAGTTTATTACCGCCAATCCGGAAAGCTTCTATGCCCAGCCTTTCCGGTGGAAACCAGTCACAGTTTCAGAGTTTAATTTTTTTTTGGGCCTTCTCCTCAGCATAGGTCTAACTAAAAAAAATGTATTGTGGTCATATTGGTCTAAAGACCCAATACATTACATGCCCATGTTCTCTGCTGCAATGTCTAGGGCACGTTTTGAGGCCATCATGTGCTTTATGCATTTTACGGACAATAGCACCTGTCATCCAAGAGGCCACCCTGCTTATGACCGGCTCCATAAAATTCGGCCCCTCATAGACCATTTGCCATCCAGATTTGCAGATGCGTATACCCCTAATCAAAACATCTGCATAGACGAGTCCCTAGTACATTTTACCGGGCGCCTTGGCATAAAACAGTACATCCCCAGCAAGCGCGCCCGGTATGGGGTCAAACTGTATAAGCTCTGTGAAAGGGCCACAGGCTATACATATCGTTTTAGGGTCTATGAGGGAAAAGACTCAAAACTGGAGCCGGTCGGATGTCCTGACTACCTGGGGAGCAGTGGCAAGATTGTCTGGGACTTGGTGTCACCCTTACTCCACAAGGGGTACCACTTATACGTGGACAATTTTTACTCAAGCGTGGCCCTCTTTCGGCACTTACATCTAGTCGGAATTCAATGCTGTGGCACCGCGCGACCTAGTCGCCGGGGCTTCCCCCAACGGCTCGTTAGTACCCGACTTGCACGGGGGGAGAGGGATGCCTTGTGTGACCAAGAACTGCTCGCGGTGAAGTGGAGGGACAAGAGGGACGTTTACCTTTTGTCCACCATTCACGCAGACACGACTGTCCAAATTGAACGGGCAACTATAACCTTCACATGGGAGGGGTGGACTTCAATGACCAGATGTTGGCTCCCTATTTAGTTTCCCGACGCACCAGACGCTGGTATAAGAAGGTGTCTGTTTATTTAATTCAATTGGCGATGTATAATAGTTTTGTTCTCTACAGTAAGGCTGGGAGAACAGGATCCTTCCTAAAATTCCAGGAAGAGATCATTTCGGAACTCCTGTATCCAGGAGGGTCCGTGCCCCAAGTCCCTGATGTAGTGAGCCGGCTACATGGCAGACACTTCCCGTCTGTCTATCCTGGTACCCCAACTCAACGTTCCCCAAGAAAAAGATGTCGTGTCTGTAGCAGGGGTGGAATAAGGCGTGACACCACCTTTTTTTGTCCTGACTGTCCTGACCAGCCCTCCCTATGCATAGGGGAGTGTTTCCGCAAGTTCCACACTCAGGTACACTATTAGTGTAGGGATTGCGTCACACAGGACAGGCACACAGGGGTCTTAGGGCCCTTTCACACAGAGCTGCCACAAACCTCTCCTTTCACCTGGGACAAAGTGCATAATGTACTTCGCCACATCTCTGGGCGATTTGCGCTTTGCACATTGTCCCATGGGGAAGGAGAGGTTTGTCCTATAAAGGTAAAAAAAAAAAAAAAAATCACCGGTAAGCAAAAAAGTTATTGTTCTGTTTCAAAAGTTTCTAAAAGTTAATGTTCTCTAAAGTTAATGTTAATAAATTTATTGCGTTGCGGCCTGTTTTTTTTTTTTTTTTTTTTTTTTTTTTTTTTTTCCTTCTAAGGTGGACCAAGCGATCAAGCAGCTGCAGCACTGATGTGCATTCTGACAGAAGCATTGCGCTGCTGTCAGATTACACAAAAGTCGGTGTATGCGGCGCTGCAAGACGAGATTTCTCCTCTGCAGTAAAAGATACGTTTGCCGAGGCATATGAGCTGAGGAGGCGGCGGTGTTCATATGCTTTGGCAAACACTTTGTATATATAAAAAAAATAAAAAAATACCGGCAATGATTTATTCATCCACATCGATTGATGTGAATGGAGAAATCTGGTTTGCCAGGGCATACGAGCTAAGTGGGCATGGATGTTGGGCGGAGCTCCTATGTCCTGGCAGACTCCTTTCCCCTCCTTTTTCTTTTTGGCAGAGATTTTTTCATCCACATTGATCTATTTGAATGAAGAAATCTGTGCCGTTCATTTTTTCTTTTAGCCCAGAGGCTGAACGGAAAAAAAAAATCTCATTACCCGTATGCTCAATATAAGGAGAATAGCAGAAACTCCTAATGCTGGCCATACATGTAATGACTGCGGAGACCCTCAAATGCCAGGGCAGTACAAACACCCCACAAATGACCCCATTTTGGAAAGAAGACACCCCAAGGTATTCGCTGAGGGGCATATTGAGTCCAGGAAAGATTGAAATTTTTGTCCCAAGTTAGCGGAAAGGGAGACTTTGTGAGAAAAAACAAAAAAAAAATCAATTTCCGCTAACTTGTGCCAAAAAAATAAAAAATTCTTTGAACTCGCCATGCCCCTCATTGAATACCTTGGGGTGTCTTCTGTCCAAAATGGGGTCACATGTGGGATATTTATACTGCCCTGGCATTTTAGGGGCCCTAAAGCGTGCGAAGAAGTCTGGGATCCAAATGTCTAAAAATGCCCTCCTAAAAGGAATGTGGGCCCCTTTGCCCACCTAGGCTGCAAAAAAGTGTCACACATGTGGTATCGCCGTACTCAGGAGAATTTGGGGAATGTGTTTTGTGACAAAAAATAAAAACATCCATGAACTCACTATGCCCATCATGAAATACCTTGGGGTGTCTTCTTTCCAAAATGGGGTCACTTGTGGGGTAGTTATACTGCCCTGGCATTTTAGGGGCCCAAATGCGTGGTAAGTAGTTTGAAATCACCCCATTGTGTTTTGGGGTGTCATTTTACATATACCCATGCTGGGTGAGATAAATATCTTGGTCAAATGCCAACTTTGTATAAAAAAACTTCTCCTGAGTACGGTGATACCACATGTGTGACACTTTTTTGCATCCAAGGTGGGCAAATGGGCCCACATTCCAAAGAGCACCTTTTGGATTTCACAGGCCATTTTTTACAGATTTTGATTTGAAACTACTTCGCACGCATTTGGGCCCCTAAAATGCCAGGGCAGTGTAACTACCCCACAAGTGACCCCATTTTGGAAAGAAGACACCCCAAGGTATTCCGTGAGGGGCATGGCGAGTTCCTAGAATTTTTTATTTTTTGTCACAAGTTAGCGGAAAATGATGTTTTTTTTTTTTTGTTTTTTTTTCTTACAAAGTCTCATATTCCACTAACTTGTGACAAAAAATAAAAACTTCCATGAACTCACTATGCCCATCATGAAATACCTTGGGGTGTCTTCTTTCCAAAATGGGGTCACTTGTGGGGTAGTTATACTGCCCTGGCATTTTAGGGGCCCAAATGCGTGGTAAGTAGTTTGAAATCACCCCATTGTGTTTTGGGGTGTCATTTTACATATACCCATGCTGGGTGAGAGAAATATCTTGGTCAAATGCCAACTTTGTATAAAAAAAAATGGGAAAAGTTGTCTTTTGCCGAGATATTTCTCTCACCCAGCATGGGTATATGTAAAAAGACATCCCAAAACACATTGCCCAACTTCTCCTGAGTACGGTGATACCACATGTGTGACACTTTTTTGCAGCCTAGGTGGGCAAAGGGGCCCACATTCCAAAGAGCACCTTTAGGATTTCACCGGCCATTTTTTACAGATTTTGATTTCAAACTACTTACCACACATAAGGGCCCCTAGAATGCCAGGTTAGTATAACTACCCCACAAGTGACCCCATTTTGGAAAGAAGACACCCCAAGCTATTTCGTGATGGGCATAGTGAGTTCATGGAAGTTTTTATTTTTTGTCACAAGTTAGTGGAATATGAGACTTTGTAAAGAAAAAAAAAAATCATCATTTTCCGCTAACTTGTGACAAAAAATAAAAAGTTCTATGAGCTCACTATGCCCATCAGCGAATACCTTAGGGTGTCTACTTTCCGAAATGGGGTCATTTGTGGGGGGTTTCTACTGTCTGGGCATTGTAGAACCTCAGGAAACATGACAGGTGCTCAGAAAGTCAGAGCTGCTTCAAAAAGCGGAAATTCACATTTTTGTACCATAGTTTGTAAACGCTATAGCTTTTACCCAAACCATTTTTTTTTTACCCAAACATTTTTTTTTAATCAAAGACATGTAGAACAATAAATTTTGAGAAAAATTTATATATGGATGTCTTTTTTTGCAAAATTTTACAACTGAAAGGGAAAAATGTCATTTTTTTGCAAAAAAATCGTTAAATTTCGATTAATAACAAAAAAAAGTTAAAATGTCAGCAGCAATGAAATACCACCAAATGAAAGCTCTATTAGTGAGAAGAAAAGGAGGTAAAATTCATTTGGGTGGTAAGTTGCATGACCGAGCAATAAACCGCTAAAGTTGTGGAGTGACGATTTGTAAAAAAGGGTCTGGTCACTAGGGGGGTATAAACCTGTGGTCCTTAAGTGGTTAAAAAAGCACCCATTTTTGGCAATACCCTACATCTGGGGCCTTTGCAGCATTTGTCAGTGTGACATACAAGCTAGAAATACTGCAATAATATTCTGGGTTTAAAAAAACACCTTTGCTGCATCTGACAGTGTGAAGTACACGCGTTAGATGCTGTTGCTATATTCTGTTATTAAAAAAAACACCCATTTTAGGCAAAATACTAAATTTGCAGTCTTTGCAGCATCTGTCAGTGTGAAATACACGCGTTAGATACTGGTTTTCTATTCT
Source organism: Bufo bufo (assembly GCF_905171765.1). NCBI lineage: Eukaryota > Metazoa > Chordata > Amphibia > Anura > Bufonidae > Bufo > Bufo bufo. The sequence continues at coordinate 450,071,026 of NC_053390.1, read as the reverse complement.
GTTATTAAAAAAACATAAATTTTGGCAAAATACTAAATTTGCGGCCTTGGCTGCATCTGTCAGTGTGAGATACAAGCTTGAAATACGGCAATAATATTCTGGGTTTAAAAAAAAACACCCATTTTTGGCAATATCCTACATCTGGGGCTGTGCTGCATTTGATAGTGTGACATACAAGCTAGAAATACTGCAATAATATTCTGGGTTTAAAAAAAAACACCCATTTTGGGCAATACCGTACATCTGGGGCCCTATGCTCCATTTGTTAGTGTGACGAACAAGCTAGAAATACTGCAATAATATTCTGGGTTTCAAAAAACACCAATTTTGGGCCAAATACAAAATTTGCGGCCTTGGCTGCATCTCTCCGTTTGAGATACAAGCTTGAAATACTGCAATAATATTCTGGGTTTAAAAAAACACCAATTTTTGGCAATACCCTACATCTGGTGCCTTTGCAGCATTTGTCAGTGTGAAAGACAAGCTTGAAATACTTTAATTTTCTGGGTTTAAAAAAAACACCAATTTTTGGCAATACCCTACATCTGGGCCATATGCTGCATTTGTTAGTGTGACATACAAGCTAGAAATTCTGCAATAATATTCTGGGTTTTAAAAAAACACACATTTTGTTGCTGTTGGAACCATTAAGACATGCACAATTAGTGTTGTTTACAACTTTATCGCTGTATTGCATCAGAGGTCATAGAAATTAGTTTGTAATCCCAATAATTCCTTTCTTGTGGATTTAATGTACAATTTATGGATAATTGGCGCCTCTGTTGTAATGCTGTCATTTGGCAGTGTCATGCTATTTATCATTGTCAACGTTAATGTGCAACACTTTGTAAAATGCATGTACATGTCACGGCCATGGCTATGACCGTGACTCCTCAACCGCATGCGGTTGTCAGCGGTTTAGTTTGATTGTCAATCACAAGTGAGGTCTGTGGTATTTGCCTCACCTGTGGTTGCCGCTGGCAACGGTATGTTGTGGCAGCATAGCACTCTGAGCTGTATTGTGGCAGCTTGCTATGTTGTGCATGCGGTTGCACCTAGCAATCTTTCTGTTAGGTGTGTATGTATGTTTGTCTGTGTACACTCTGTGTTATGTGTGGTGTACATCTTCCCCTCACTGTGGTTGCCCGTGGCAACGTTTGGTCGTTGTGTGTACATGTGGTGGCAGTGTCCCGGCCTTCGTGCTGACTCCCTTTGACATGAGTGCCACCCATGTCGTTGCCTGCGGCAACAGCCACAGTGTGTGTGTTGTTTGGACACTTCTCCTTTTAAGTGTGTGTTTCCCTTCTTTGGTGCTGGAAGGGTTAACTCCCTTCCCAGTGTGCTTGTGTTTTACTGGGTGTGTCCGACTGTGGGGTGTGGCTTCTTGGCCTATATAGCCTCACTGTTTTCCCAGGGCTGCAGGTTGCTTCAGCCATGCTTAGCTGTAGCAGCCTTCTGTGTTTTATACCTGCCAGTGAGAGCCACCCCTGTGGTCACCATAATGTCTCATAACCATAATGTCACATTTAAGTTTATGTCTAGTTATGTGTGATGTCTATTTGATGTTTCCTTGTGATTTTGTGCAGCTATGGATCTGGGTCCCTGTGTGGGGATGCGTTGTGATCTGCACCCAGCCAGCACAGGGATCCAGTCAGCAAGGCTGTGGCAGGTAGGTGGAACTCCTTGTTCACCTGCCATATCCATAGAGCTGTTTATGTTCCCCCTTTTCCAGCAGCTTGGCCATTGAGACTCCTGCTCCTCCGTGCCTAGGAGGAGTGGGTTGTCTTACCCTGCTCCTTAGCCCAGGGACCGGACGGAGGGTAAGTCAAGGCTCCTAGGTTCCTGCGCATGGGTCCTCCTACCTTTAAGGTCGGCCCATGCAGATAGGAGTTAGGGTCAGGTTAGGGATGCTGTAGGAGGTGACCTGCTCCCTAATCCTGTTGTCCTGGCCGAGCAGCCATAACATCATCTGGGATCGCACGGCTGAGGATTTCCCCCATCCTCAGCCGTGACAGTACATTAGCTATGTATGCTTTTTGATGACTGCACAATAAAAAGATTTATACAAAAAAAAATTAAAAAATTGGGGCAAAATACTAAATTTGCGGCCTTGGCTGCATCTGTCAGTGTGAAATACATGCGTTAGATACTGGTGTTCTATTCTGTTATAAAAAAAACACCCATTTTGTGCAAAATACTGAATTTGCAGCCTTTGCTGCATCTGTCAGTGTGAAATACACACGTTAGATACTGGTGTTCTATTCTGTTATTAAAAAAACGCCCATTTTGGGCCAAATACAAAATTTGCGGCCTTGGCTGCATCTGTCAGTGTGAAATACACGCATTAGATACTGGTGTTCTATTCTGTTATTAAAAAAACACCCATTTTGGGCCAAATACTAAATTTGCGGCCTTGGCTGCATCTGTCAGTGTGAGATACAAGCTTGAAATACTGCAATAATATTCTGGGTTTAAAAAAACACCCATTTTTGGCAATACCCTACATCTGGTGCCTTTGCAGCATTTGTCAGTGTGAAAGACAAGCTTGAAATACTTCAATAATTTTCTGGGTTTAAAAAACCACCCATTTTTGGCAATATCCTACATCTAAGGCGTATTCTGCATTTGTTAGTGTGACATACAAGCTAGAAATACTGCAATAATATTCTGGGTTTTAAAAAAAACACCCATTTTGGGCCAAATATTAAATTTGCGGCCTTGGCTGCATCTGTCAGTGTGAGATACAAGCTTGAAATACTTAAATAATTTTCTGGGTTTAAAAAAACCACCCATTTTTGGCAATATCCTACATCTGGGGCATATGCTGCATTTGTTAATGTGACATACAAGCTATAAATACTGCAATAATATTCTGGGTTTAAAAAACACCCATTTTGGGCAATACCGTACATCTAGGGCCTATGCTGCATTTGTTAATGTGACATACAAGCTCGAAATACTGCAATAATATTCTGGGTTTAAAAAAAAACACCCAAATTTTATGCAAAATTCTAAATTTGCAGCCTTGGCTGCATCTGTCAGTGTGAAATACACGCGTTAGATACTGGTGTTCTATTCTGTTATTAAAAAAACACCCATTTTGGGCAAGATCCAAAATTTGCGGAGAATGAGGAGAGCGTCGAATAAGGGACATTGCCCCGATCGCTGTGGTGCTGGTGGAGCTCCTGTTGCAGGGAGAGGATGTGGTCGATCTGTGCCAGCTACACGCTCAAGTGAAACACCTTCCTTAGGTGCGAGTAGGCGACAGAACCTTCAGCGTTATTTGGTCGGGCCTAATGCGGCTCTATGAATGGCGAGGCCAGAACAAGTACAGGCGATAGTAGATTGGGTTGCTGACAGTGCCTCCAGTTCCTTCACATTGTCTCCCACCCAGTCTCCTGCTGAAAGATCAGAGTTAGCACCTGCAGCCGATGTCCATCAGTCTTTCACCTCACCCCCTTGCAAATCAGCCAAGCAGTCTGATCCCCAAGTAGCCCCATGCAGCAGTCTCTTCTGCTTTTTGATGAATCTGTTAGCAGGGTTTCCCAGGGCCATCCACCTAGCCCTGCCCCAGAAGTGGAAGAGATTGAGTGCACCGATGCCCAACCACTTATATTTCAAGATGAGTACATGGGAGGACCATCGCAGCACGTCTCGGATGATGACGAAACACAGGTGCCAACTGCTGGGGCTTTCGAAAGCGTGCAGACCGACAAGGAGGGCAGGGGTGAAGACTGGGTGGAAGATGATGTGGAGGACGATGAGGTCCTCGAACACACATGGAAACAAGGTCATGCGAGTGACCTGTGTAGTTCAGAGGAAAAGGGGGTGGTCGCACAGAGCCACCAGCACAGCAGAAGAGGAAGCAGGGTGCAAAAGCGGAGCGGCTGTTTCATAGACAGTACGCCTGCTACTGCCCAACGCAGCAAGGCACCGAGCACACCAGAGCCAGCTCCAAGGAGTTCCCTGACATGGCAGTTCTTCAGACACGAGTGGTTTGCACGCTGTGCAATCAGAGCCTGAAGCGAGGCATAAACGTTCTGAACCTGAGCACAACCTGCATGACCAGGCATCTAAGTGCAAAGCACGAGCTGCAGTGGAGTAGACACCTCAAAAACAAAGAAAGGTCTCTGGCTCCTCCTGCTTCCTCTTCTGTTGCACCTCTGGAGTGACAGTGCCACCTGCCACCCCGGAAACAGAGAATCTGCCAGCAACACCACCACCTGGGTCACCAAGCATCTCCACAATGTCCCATGGAAGCGTTCAGCTCTCCATCTCCCAAACACTGGAGCGGAAGAGGAAGTACCCCCCCTACCCACCCGCGATCCCTGGCCCTGAATGCCAGCATTTCCAAATTACTAGCCTTTGAAATGCTGTCATTCCGTCTGGTGGAGACAGAGAGTTTTAAAAGCCTTATGGCGGTGGCTGTCCCACAATACGTTTTGCCCAGCCGCCAATACTTTTCCAGGCGAGCCATCCCTTCCCTGCACAACCAAGTGGGGGACAAAATCAGGTGTGCACTGCGCAACGCCATCTGTGGCAAGGTCCACCTAACTACGGATACGTGGACCAGTGAGCCCGGTCAGGGACGTTATATCTCCCTAACAGCACTGTCACGACTGTGACTGATCCAGACAGGTCTGGGAGGAGAAGGTCGCAGCGACTTGCTACTCGCGATAGCTTGTGAGTTTGCTCCGTGGTTCAGGGTATGTCATCTTGGTTTTGCCTTGTGAACCTTTTTGTCCTGACTGGGAGTTTGTAGGCATCCTTCTCAGGTGAGTCCTGTCTGCCACTCCCAGCTACTATATTAGTTTCACTTTCACTTGCAGTCATTGCCAGATATAGTCCTTACTTCCAGTTCTATTCTGACCATTGAAGGAGATCGTTTGATGGTGTTGCTGTGGAGCTCTTGTCCGGCGTGGACTGTCGTGATTGGGATCGCCTTCTCTGCTCGTGACTGGATAAGTCTATCTCTGCTATAGTTTGTTTGTTGCTGTCTTCCCCTGAGTGATGGTGACTAGTGCTCCCATCGGCCTTTCCCCACTCTAGGCTTGATTAGGGCGACTGAGGGTTTAGGCATCCAGCTCGCCGCACGGGTTCACACCCCGTCTAGGGTATCAGGGCAGACAGGTGCCAGCTTAGGGTTAGTCAGGGGTGGCCATACTATTCCCATCCGTAGATAAGGGTCCCCCTTCCCCTCCGTCTGGTGCGACACGACTGCTGCTGGGATAGCAGTCGTGACAAGCACACTGGGTAAATGCAGTGGCGGCTGGGCCTGAGGCGGATAGCAGTTTGGCGCATGTCCTTCCACCACCGAGGATTGCAGGGCGCTTCTCTTTGCCTCCTGTTGCTTCCTCCTCCTCCTCTGCTTCCTCATCCTCTACCGCCTCCTCATCCGGTCAGCGTAACACCTTCACCACCAACTTCAGCACAGCCAGGAGCAGTGATGGCCAGTTCGCCGTGTTCGTCCGCGAAAACATGCGGGCTGCCATCTTAACTCACAAGTCCGGCGATGCACAGGTAAGTCCTTACCTGTGCCTGTGCCGGAAGCCGGTCTGAAACAAATGCAGTCGCCGAACACGGCGAACTGGCCATCACTGGCCAGGAGTGAACGACAGCAGGCAGTTTTAAAACTTATCTGTTTGGGGGACAGACCCCACACCGCGCAGGAGCTGTGGACAGGCCTTGAACAACAGACCAATGAGTGGTTGGTGCCAGTGAGCCTAAAGCCCGGCCTGGTGGTGTGCGATAATGGGCAAAATCTCGTAGCAGCTCTGGGACTAGCCGTTTTGACGCACATACCTTGCCTGGCGCATGTGTTGAATTTGGTGGTGCAGAGGTTTATTAAAAATAACCCTGGTATGTCAGAGCTGCTGCAGAAAGTGCGGGCCGTCTGTGCGCGTTTTTGGCGTTCTCACCCCAGTGCTGATCGCCTGTCAGACCTGCAGCGTAACTTCGGCCTTCCTGCTCACCGCCTCATATGCGACGTGCCCAAAAGGTGGAACTCCACCTTGCACATGCTGGCCAGACTGTGCGAGCAGCAGCAGGCTATAGTTGAGTTTAAGCTGCAGCACGCACAGGTGAGTCTCTCTGCAGAACAGCACCACTTCACCAATGACTGGGCCTCCATGCGAGACCTGTTTTCCTTGTTGCACTGTTTCGAGTACTCCACCAACATGGGCAGTGCCGATAACGCCGTTCTCAGTGTAACTATCTCACTACTATGCCTCCTTGAAAAAACTTTTTGGGCGATGATGGAAGAGGATGTGGCACAAGAGGAGGAGGAGGAAGAGGAATAATTTTATAGGGTTTCAGGCCAGTCATTCACAAGTGGCTCCAAGGGTTGGATCCTGCACCCACAAACGCCAGGTACACAATTGTCCAGCAAGGCACAGTTCTGGAGGATGACGAGGTGGAGGAAGAGATGGAGGAGGAGGAACCGTGTTCACAGCAGGGTGGCACCCAAACCAGCTCATGGCCATCACTGGTGCGTGGCTGGGGGGATACAGAGGACACAGACGATTCACCTCTCACAGAGGACAGCTTTTCGTTGCCTCTGGGCAGCCTAGCACACATGAACGATTACATGCTGCAATGTCTCCGCAACGACCGCCGAGTTGCCCACATTCTAACTTGTGCTGATTACTGGGTGGCCACGCTGCTGGATCCCCATTACAAGGACAATGTACCATCCTTAATTCCGTCACTGGAGCGTGATGGTAAGATGCGCAAGAACAAGCATACGCTGTTAGACGCGCTGCTGGTGGCATTCCCACCTGAGAGCGGGGGCACAGTGGAAGCACAAGGCGAAAGCAGAGGAGGAGGAAGAGGTCGCCAACAAAGCTGGGGCACCACCAGCACCTCAGAAGGCACGGTTGGCATGGCTGAAATGTGGAAAAGCTTTGTCAGTACGCAACAACAAGCAGCACCACCAGCTCATATGGAACATCTTAGCAGGAGGCAGCATTTCAGCAACATGGTGGAGCAGTATGTGTGCACACGTCTACACGTACTGAATGACGGGTCTGGCCCCTTCAACTTCTGAGTCTCCAAATTGGGCATATGGCCTGAGCTTGCCCTTTACGCCTTGGAGGTGCTGGCCTGCCCTGCAGCCAGTGTATTGTCTGAATGTGTGTTTAGCACGGCAGAGGGCGTTATCACAGACAAGCGCAGCCGCCTGTCCACAGCCAATGTGGACAAGCTCACGTTCATTAAAATGAGTCAGGCATGGATCCCACAGGACTTGTTCGTACCTTGTGCAGAATAGACATGTATATCGGCCTTACCCAGCCATTGTTATACTACAGCGCAATTGCTCATTGTTGTATTTAGGATATTTTCCACTCTTTTGGAGTGTACCCTAATAAATAAAAAATAAAAAAATAATTCAACCAAAAACCAGTGTTGGCTACCGCGTCCTCCTCCACCGCCGCTTCCACGTACACCACTACCTCCACCGCCTCCTCAAACTCCTACTCCATATGGACCTCTACCTCATAAATTAAGATTTTTTTTTTTTATTTGTACGTATTTTATTTTATTTTATGTCATTTCACTAATTTGTCTGTTACATTTTCTGGTGAAATTCACCAATTTTTGGCTGTGATATACCACTGCTATACCTAGTAGACAGGTAAAAAAAAAAACACTAATTTGTCTGTTGCATATTCGGGTGAAATTCACCAATATTTGGGTGTGATATAACCCTGCTCTACCTAGTAGACAGGTAAAAAAATATAACTAATTTGTCTGTTACATATTCGGGTGAAATTCACCAATTTTTGGGTGTGATATACCTCTGCTCTACCTAGTAGACAGGTAAAAAAAATCACTAATTTGTCTGTCACATATTCGGGTGAAATTCACCAATTTCTGGGTTTGATATACCCCTGCTCTACCTAGTAGACATGTAAAAACATTTCACTAATTTGTCTGTTACATTTTTGGGTGAAATTCACAAATTTTTGGCTGTGATATACCACTGCTCTACCTCTCTACCTAGTAGACAGGTAAAAAAAATTCACAAATTTGTCTGTTACATATTCGAGTGAAATTCACCAATTTTTGGGTTTGATATACCCCTGCTCTACCTAGTAGACAGGTAAAAACATTTCACTAATTTGTCTGTTACATTTTTGGGTGACATTTGACCATTTTTGCCGTGATTAAACCCCTGCTCTGCATAGGCGACAGGGACATAAATTTAAAAAAATCGTCTGTTACATTGTCAGGTGACATTTTACCAATTTTGCCGTATACAATCCCCTGCTCTGCATAGGTGACAGGGAATTAAATTTCAAAAATTCTTCTTTAATTGTAAGCTTAGGCCTCCTTTACTTGTAAGCTTAGGCTTCAATAATTTGTCCCACTTTTCCGCTCGATCAACATTTAATTTCATCCATTGACCCTGATTCGCCGATAACCGTGATCAACATGGTAGGCGCAGAAAAGAACATCGAAAGTTGATAGAGAAGATATCCAAATGGATCGTGGATGTCACGGAGACGTGCGATCAGGCAGAATTTATCTAGAGTCAACAAAGCGACAGCAGGGCCTCTCCTGTCTAACGTTTCCAAATCCAAAATACCACAGTGCCATTTCCTATAATTTTTTAATAATCATTCCAATAACAGGGCATCTTAAGAGTCCTGTATTGTTATTTACCGTCACTACCTCCCCAAGTCGGGAGTGGGTAATTGCTGCGCGCCCCCTCCTTAATATAGAAGCTTCTGCTTCAATTCTTTGTCCCACATTTCCGCTCGATCACATTGAATTTCATCCATTGACCTCCCTTGGATGTAGTATCCCTTTCTCACGCTCCCTCTCCGGCGTGGAACCCTGATTTGCCGCTAACCGTGATCAACATGGTAGGCGCAGAAAAGAACATCGAAAGTTGATAGAGGCGACATGGTGGGGCAGTATGTGTGCACACGCCTACACGTACTGACTGATGGGTCTGCCCCCTTCAACTTCTGGGTGTGCAAATTGGGCACATGGCCTGAGCTTGCCCTTTACGCCTTAGAGGCGGCAGATTTTCTTTACACTAAGGGCTCTTTCACACGAGCGGATGCTGTGGCGGTAACACAGAGCATTAACATGATTGATAATGCTCTTTGCCTCTCTGTGATCTTTTTACTACAAAATCACAGTGAGATAAAGTTGTCACTGTTATTTTGTAGTAAAAAGTTCACAGAGAGGCAAAGAGCATTATCAATCATGTTAATGCTCCATGTCTCTACTGTCCGGAACGGGGTTTGGCGCTTTTTCACGCAGCGGATTACTCGCACAGGATCCGCTCGTGTTAAAGAGCCGTAAGCCCAATGCATGGCTACACTCACCCAGTCCTAATAAAATCTGGTGCTACCTCATCCAGGGTGTCGCTGGTGGAGCCATGCCAATGTATAGCAGGGTAATCTAGGACATGATATGTGCCCCCTCACAGCGGTTATGCCAGATGTGCCCCCTCACAGTAGTTATGCCCTGATATGTGCCCCCTCACAGCAGTTATACCAGATATGTGCCCCTCACAGTGGTTATGCCAGATATGTGCCCCCTCACAGTGGTTATGCCAGATATGTGCCCCCTCACAGTGGTTATGCCAGATATGTGCCCCTCACTGTAGTTATTGCTAGATATGTGCCTCCTCACAGTAGTTATGCCAGATTATGTTCCCCTCACAGTAGTTATAGCCAGATATGTGCCCCCTCACAGTGGTTATGCCAGATATGTGCCCCCTCACAGTGGTTATGCCAGATATGTGCCCCCTCACAGTGGTTATGCCAGATATGTGCCCCCTCACAGTGGTTATGCCAGATATGTGCCCCTCACAGTGGTTATGCCAGATATGTGCCCTCTTGCAGTCGTTATGGCCAGATATGTGCCTCCCTCACAGTAGTTCTGCCAGATATGTGCCCCCCTCACAGTATGCCAGATATTTGCCCCCGCAGTAAAGATGCCCACTTTTGTGCCCCCTCACTCTAGTTGTTGCCCCCTTTTGCCTCCAGTCTGCAGCTTTATGGAAAAAAAAACCCACATACTTACCCTCTTCCCTGATGACGCGCTCCCACACTCACATCGTGCTGCTGGCTGTGCTGAAGGCTGATTCCTGGGCTTTCAGCGCTGCTCCCACAGCCAGCAGCGCGATGTGCGGTCAGCAGGGGGAGCGCTTGAGCTCATAAGAACAGTGAAGCAGGGAGTGGAGAGGTCGCCCTGCTTCACTCTGAAAACGAACAGCCCGGCAGTGACAAGAACTGCTGGGTGAGTGCGCCCCCTCATGTTTGAAGAGCGCTCTGACGGGGCCCGACATTCTCACTGCACTTCATGCCTGGCCCCGTCAGAGCGCTCCCATTACATGGGAGTGCAGTGGGTCCCCTCCTGTCATGGTCTTACCTTCTTGCTGTTCTCCTTCGTTTGACATGTGCTGGCGGCCATCTTGGTTTCTGGGTTTCTTGTAGCCTCCCACCCTGCGGCTCCTCCTTCCCACTGGGAGGAGCTGGATGCCTAGCTCATATATATAGGAGGTCTGTGGCTTCAGTTCCTTGCTTGGTCCTCCTGTGTTCACATGCTTCTAGTCTGCTGCTGCTTCTGGTTCCTGATCCTGGTTTTGTCCGACTACCCTGCTGGTTCCTGATCCTGGCTTCGTCTGACTACCCTGCTGGTTCCTGATCCTGGCTTCGTCTGACTACCCTTCTGGTTCCTGACCTCTGGCTTCGCTAAGACTCTGCTTCGGTTTCGCCATCCGTTTGGACTTTTGCTTTACTGCTTTATTTTCAATAAAGCCTTCTTATTTTCACTTATCTCTTGTTGTACGTCTGGTTCATGGTTCCGTGACATTAGGACCAAGCCATGAATTCTGACGGTACAGGGCCATCCTCGCTACCCACGCTGGTTGCCAGACTTGATCAGCAGGATCACCTGTTGGGTCGGTTCGCTGTGGCGTTGCAAACCCTGCTTGAACGCACAGGGCTCATTTCGCTCCCGTTGCCGATGGGTCGGTTGTCGCTCCTGGGCCCGCTCCTACTGCCGCTCCGGTTGTTGCGCCAGAGTCTACCCCGACACCTGTTGTTGCACCTGCGGTGTTTCGGGGTATGACCGGTTCTGCCCCTCTTCCACAGCGCTTTGGGGGAGAGCCAACTCAGTGCCGAGGTTTCCTTAACCAGGTGGGCATTTATTTCGAGTTGCTGCCACATGCCTTTCCTACTGAGAGATCAAAGGTGGGCTTCTTGATCTCGCTGCTCTCGGACAAGGCCTTGGCCTGGGCCAGCCCCTTATGGGAGAACAACAATCCGGTGGTTGCCGAGTTTTCCGGTTTTGTTGCTTCTCTTCAGAAGGTATTCGATGTGCCGGCTCGTGCTGCCTCTGCTGCGAAGCTCCTTATGTCCATCAGACAGGGTTCACGATCCGTAGCTGAATACGCCATTGAGTTTCGTACCCTGGCAGCAGAGGTGGGCTGGAATAATGAGGCTCTGGTCGCTGCTTTCTCTCATGGTCTCTCGGATGCCTTGAAGGATGAGGTTGCAGCTAAGGACCTACCAGTGGAGCTCGAGTCTCTTATTTCTTTCCTGATTTTGATTGACACCAGACTCAGGGAGAGACCTTCCTTTAAGGAGAGCCTGCGGAGGTTTTCTAACAGATTGGCGCCTACGTTTGCTGTCCCACCCGTGCCTCCCTCTCCTCCCACGCCTCCTGGGGATGACTTGTCTGGGGGTGAACCCATGCAGCTGGGGTTTGCTCGCCTGTCCGAGGGGGAGAGGGTACTCCGGAGACGCGAGGGCCGATGCATGTACTGTGGTCTCGGTGGGCATTTTCGGCTGGCATGTCCGAACCGTCCGGGAAACGCTCGCACCTGAGATCCTGTCGGGGGCAGATCTTGGGTGGAGTCTCCTCGTCCCCGGTTTCCCGTGTTGACAAACCACTGATCACTGTTGTCCTCTCCTGGGTCGGGGGCTCGGTGACGACCCAGGCGTTGGTGGACTCTGGTACTGGTGGTTTGTTCATTGATAAGGTGTTCGCTGCCGCCAATTCCATTCCTCTGCAGGCTCGAGGTTCCCCACTGGCTCTTGAGGCGATAGACGGCAGACCCCTTCTGCCGCCACACGTGACTCATGAGACCCTTCCAGTGGGGATAGCCATTGGTGCCGTTCACAGAGAGTCGGTCTGCCTCAAGGTTATTTCGTCTCCACACTACTCGGTGGTCTTGGGGTACCCCTGGCTCCGGAAGCATAATCCGACTTTCGATTGGAGATCGGCCGAGATCCTCTCGTGGTCACCGCAGTGTGGGGCTAGTTGCATCCATGGGTCTGTCAAGTTGCTGTGTACTTCCTCGGACTCTCTGTTGCCTCCTGAATACGAGGAGTACCGGGATGTATTCGATAAGGTGCGCGCGGTTGCCCTACCTCCGCACCGCCCATACGATTGTGCCATAGAGTTACAATCTGGTGCCGTTCCTCCTCGTGGCAAGGTCTATCCACTGTCGGTAGCGGAGAATGAGGCCATGGAGGAGTACGTGAGGGAGGCGCTTTCACGCGGACACATTCGCAAATCCTCGTCCCCGGCAGGGGCTGGATTTTTCTTTGTGAAAAAGAAGGGCGGTGAGTTAAGGCCTTGCATCGATTACAGGGGTCTCAATCGCATCACGATCAAGAACGCTTACCCGATACCCTTGATTTCCGAGCTGTTCGATCGCCTTAAAGGGGCCACGGTCTTTACCAAACTCGACCTGAGGGCGGCATATAACCTGGTAAGGATCAAGGCGGGCGATGAGTGGAAGACCGCGTTTAACACCAGGACCGGTCATTATGAATCCTTGGTTATGCCCTTTGGGTTGTGCAATGCGCCCGCAGTCTTTCAGGAATTCATCAACGATGTTTTCCGTGATCTGTTGCAGCAGTGTGTGGTGGTCTATTTGGATGACATCTTGGTATATTCTGAATCCATGGAGGCCCACATTCTGGATGTCAGACGAGTGTTGCAACGGTTACGAGAGAACAAGCTGTTCGGTAAGCTTGAGAAATGCGAATTTCACCGATCCCAGGTAACCTTCTTAGGTTACATCATTTCCGCTGAGGGGTTCTCCATGGATCCTGAGAAGGTTTCGGCTGTCTTACAGTGGCCCCAGCCCAGTGGTCTTCGTTCCCTGCAGCGCTTTTTGGGCTTCGCCAATTATTATCGGAAGTTCATCAGGGACTTTTCCATGCTAGCCAAGCCTCTCACGGATCTGACCAGGAAGGGCAGTAATTCCCAGGTCTGGCCGCTCGAGGCCATCCGAGCTTTTGAGGCTCTAAAGTCCGCCTTTGTGTCGGCTCCGATTCTGTCGCATCCCAACCCTGGGTTGCCCTTTGTCCTCGAGGTGGACGCGTCTGAGACGGGAGTAGGCGCCCTTCTGTCTCAGCGTAGAACACCAGAGGGTCCTCTGCTTCCTTGTGGGTTTTACTCCCGGAAACTGTCTTCCGCGGAGTGCAACTATCAGATTGGTGACAGGGAGTTATTGGCCATCGTGCAGGCCCTTAAAGAATGGAGGCACTTGCTCGAGGGTTCGGTGGTTCCGGTCCTCATCCTGACGGACCACAAGAATCTGACCTACCTTTCTGAGGCCAAGAGATTGACACCACGTCAGGCCAGATGGGCCCTGTTCTTGTCACGTTTTAATTACGTGGTCTCCTACCTACCCGGTTCCAAGAACATCAGGGCGGATGCCTTATCACGGCAGTACTCCGAGCTGTCCAGGGAGGAGTCGATTCCGACTTCGGTCATACCTCCGAATCAGATCTTGGCCGCCATTCGCACCAGCCTGACCTCTCCCCTGGGTGAGCAGATTTTGGCGGCTCAATCTGGTGCTCCCTCTGGGAGACCCAACGGCAGATGTTTTGTGCCTGAGGAGTTGCGCACTCGGTTGTTGCGAACCTACCATAACTCCAAGACCGCGGGGGCATCCTGGAAAGAATCAGCTGTCCTGGGCTGTTTCACGTCTGTTCTGGTGGCCTTCCCTACGTTCCGACATCGCCGCATATGTAGCGGCATGCTCCGTTTGTGCCCAGAGTAAGTCCCCTCGGCACCTTCTGTTGGGTCTTCTGCAACCCATAGCCACCGGGGAGCGCCCATGGTCACACCTGGGGATGGATTTCATTGTGGACCTCCCTGCATCCCAAGGCCATACGGTCATTCTCATGATTGTGGATCGGTTTTCCAAAATGTGCCACTGTGTTCCTCTCAAGAAGTTACCCTCTGCACAAGAGTTGGCCACGATTTTTGCCAGGGAGGTCTTCCGGTTGCACGGTTTGCCCAAGGAGATTGTGTCGGATCGGGGGAGTCAGTTTGTGTCCAGGTTCTGGCGCGCCTTTTGCTCCCAGTTGGGGATTCATCTCTCCTTCTCCTCGGCCTACCACCCTCAGTCCAATGGGGCCGCAGAACGATCCAATCAGGCCTTGGAGCAATTCCTTCGTTGCTATGTCTCCGATCACCAAGACAATTGGGTTGACCTCCTGCCTTGGGCTGAGTTTGCCAGGAACACGGCGGTGAACTCTTCCTCTGGGACGTCTCCCTTCATGGCCAATTATGGGTTCCAACCTGCCGTGTTACCGGAGGTATTCTCTCCCCAGGATATTCCGGCTGTGGAGGATCACCTTTCCGTCCTACGTGCTTCTTGGGTACTCATCCAGAAGTCCCTTGAGGTCTCTGCGCAGCGCCAGAGACTCCAGGCTGATCGCAGACGAGCGCCTGCTCCTTCCTACCAGGTCGGAGACCGTGTATGGTTGTCCACCCGCAACCTCAACCTTCGAGTGCCCACTCCCAAGCTGGCGCCTCGCTTTGTTGGTCCCTTCCGAGTGCTTCGCAGGGTAAACCCGGTAGCCTATGCCCTTGCGCTTCCTCCTGGCATGCGGATCTCCAACGTGTTTCATGTCTCCCTGTTGAAGCCACTGGTGTGTAATCGTTTCACTTCCTCGGTTCCTCGGCCTCGTCCGGTCCAAGTGGGTAATCGTGAGGAGTATGAGGTGAGCAATATCCTGGACTCACGCCTGGTCCGCGGTCGGGTGCAGTTTTTGGTCCATTGGCGTGGTTATGGTCCAGAGGAGCGTTCCTGGGTTCCCTCCGCAGATGTCCATGCTCCTGCCTTGCTCCGAGCCTTCCACGCACGCTTCCCTCAGAAACCGTTCTTTACTCCGCGGAGGAGGGGCCCTTGAGGGGGAGGTACTGTCATGGTCTTACCTTCTTGCTGTTCTCCTTCGTTTGACATGTGCTGGCGGCCATCTTGGTTTCTGGGTTTCTTGTAGCCTCGCACCCTGCGGCTCCTCCTTCCCACTGGGAGGAGCTGGATGCCTAGCTCATATATATAGGAGGTCTGTGGCTTCAGTTCCTTGCTTGGTCCTCCTGTGTTCACATGCTTCTAGTCTGCTGCTGCTTCTGGTTCCTGATCCTGGTTTCGTCCGACTACCCTGCTGGTTCCTGATCCTGGCTTCGTCTGACTACCCTGCTGGTTCCTGATCCTGGCTTCGTCTGACTACCCTTCTGGTTCCTGACCTCTGGCTTCGCTAAGACTCTGCTTCGGTTTCGCCATCCGTTTGGACTTTTGCTTTACTGCTTTATTTTCAATAAAGCCTTCTTATTTTCACTTATCTCTTGTTGTACGTCTGGTTCATGGTTCCGTGACACCTCCCCCCCGCCGCGCCCAGTCACGGTCGCACCCTCATAAGGCAGAGTCAGAGACCAGGCCATATGAAACTTAAATTGGACTGCTCCTTCCTATACACTTGAATAGGAAGGAGCCGTCCCATTGAAGTAAATGGGATGGCTTGTAATTACACCTGCTCGCCTCTGTGATGTCAATGGCGAGCAGGTAAACAATGAAGGGAAGGCAGCTCTCGCATGGAGCAGGGCCTTATCTTCAAACAGCTGATCACTGATCAGGCTTCAGACCCCCACCGATCTAATATTAATTACCTATCCTAAGAATAGGCCATCAATATTAAAAAAAAACTGTTAACAAGAGTCTTTCTTTACTGTACGCGGGATTAAAGTTGTAGTACATTCAGCAATAGTTTGTATACAATGCAAAGTCTTCCCAGAGGTCCCAGCATGAGCTAAGCAGATAAATACAACATTGGCTCTCAGCTTACTCTGGCTAAAGTATCTGCTATAGGAATCTCTGGCTAATAGCTGTGCTCTGGCAACAATGTCTGTAGTGTCCACTATTATGGGGTGCATAGATTGTCTTAACTTGTTATCCCTCTGCAGTAGCAGTGTCATTACCTTGCTGTCTCTCTCACTCGTTTTACAGATGCAAATTCTCCTCCTTAATTTCTTGCTTACTTGCATCTTCTGGAGCTCGTGGAGGTGACTGAGGCTCCAGGGCTTGGAGATTGAGTGTATGGGAGAGGAGAACAGAGAGACTGCTCCTTTTTCTTCCCTCTCTACAGCTACTCTGACTAGAATCTTCTAAATACAAAAGGGTGGAGACAGCACCAGACAGCACTAAGTTCCAGAGAGGGCTAGGCCAGGATTGTTAACTCTGGCCTTGCCTGGCTCATGCTGGAACAACTGAGTGTGCAGTACATAGCATTAACATTACAAAAATTATATAACAAACCAAACTTTGCATATATCCCCAGGTTTGGGGTACTGCATACACCTTGCTAAAAGGCAAGCCGTCCTTGGGTTGTGCTTGACCTTGTCCCTGGTAGTTTGCAGCAAATGTCAAAAGATGCAGATCCTAGCTGACTCTCTCCCCTTTATCTCCCAATACTGTGGAGAGAAAAGCTTAAAGGGGCTCTCCGGGCATTAAGAAAATAAAAATACTTAAATATTACTTTATTATAAATATGTTCCCAAATACCTTTCCTTAGTTATTTAATGGCTCATTTTGTCTAGGGAGCAATCATTACTAGAAACAAAATGGCTGAGCTAAAAAGCTGCCTTATCCTTCTCTCTGCTTGTCAGGGGTAATGATCTTGAATACAGTTTAATATGATCTTCAGCTGAATCTCTGTAAGAATGGAGTTCATGAGGCGACATGAAGTACAGGGAGGAGGTGGGGATGTGAATAATGAGCATCAGTACCTACCACTGTCTGTCCTGTCTGTCCTCTCTCTACTTCATGTCTCCTCCATTCCTACAAAGATTTAGCTGAAGTTCTTATCAGTAATCAGGATCATAATCCCTGACAAGCAAGAGAGGAGGATGAGGAAGCTCTTTACGTCAGTGTGGTGAAGTAACTTGTGTAAGTCCTCCTGTGTGATTAGGAAAAGTTTTGTCTGTACTTATAGGATGGCGGACATTTAGTTTCTCCTAATAATTGTTTCCCAGACAAAATGAGCCATTATAACTAGTGAAAGGTATTTGGGAATATATTTATAACTAGACCATAAGCCCGTTACATTAATGGGCGCTAGAACATTAGCGCATAAACATTAGTAGGAACAGTCTATATTAAATGGCACTGACTGGTGGATGAGACTGCTGGCACTGACTGGTAGCTGAGACTGGTGTCCGAGACTGTTGACTGTGGCTGACACTGGTGGCACTGTGACTGGTCGCACTGACTGATGGCTGAGACGGCTGGCACTGACTGGGGGCACTGACTGGTGGTGCTGAGACTGCTGGCAGCGTCTGGTGGCTGAGACTGCTGGCACTGTGACTGGTGGTTGGTGGTACTGACTGGTGGCTGAGACTGCTGGCACTGTGACTGGTGGCACTGACTGATGGATGAGATGGCTAGCACTGACTGCTCTCTGAGACTGCTGGCACTGTGACTGGTAGCACTGACTGATGGTTGAGATGGCTGGCACTGACTGGTGGTGCAGAGACTGTTGGCAATGACTGGTGGCTGAGACTGCTGGCAGCGGCTGCTGTCTGTGGCTGAGAGTGCTGGGACTGTGCGGCTGTGTGATGCACGAGCAGTAATGGCAGCACTCCGACGTGGAGAGCACACCATAACCTGCGAATGGCGGCAGTGATTGGCCGGTGCGCAGTTGTGGGCGGTGCAGGCGGCGTAAAGATAGCCGTGTGATGATTGGTCGGTGCGCCGTGCACTCTGGTGTGGGCGGCGCAGTTGCATGTGGGGTGGCAGTGATTGGGCGGTGTGCTGGTGTGGGCGGTGTAGGCATCGTGTGGAGTGTCGTGTTTTGACTGGATGCCGTGCCAAGCATCCGCAGTTCAATTATCGGCACATACGCACGGACACGCAGCCCTGAGCACGCACACAGGGCTTTTATTATTGTAGATATATATCCTCTATAATAAAATCCATGTGTGCGTGCGCATCCGTGCGTGTATGCTGATTAGTGAAGTGTGCATGCGAGCTGTGCCCATCTCCGCCGTGCTTCCTCCTACCCCTCCAGCTTCCTCTGCAGCCGACTCACACTCCGGGATCCAGGCCCTGCAACCGCCTCCTGCCACAGCGTATCCTTCACCGCACACCCTCACCACACCTGCGCACTGGGCAGAGAGTGGCCCTGTACCTGCTGCAGCATCGCATCCTGGAGTTCATAGAACTCTTAAAGAGCCTGGGAGGACAAAGCTGAGAGCACTGGGAACCTCTGATTCTGGACCCCGGGTATCTGTCAGCACAGGGGGCACATGTTAGTCCCCACAGCGGCCGCATCCTCCTCGCTCCAATTTCGCCCTAACCCCGCCCACCAAGGTCAGGTAATGGCTACACAGTAGCAGGTGAGGGAAGCTATCACAGGCAGGGAGCATTACACAAGAATTACACTCCAACCCCCATCATTGTATACATATTACACTTCAACCTCCATCATATTACACTCCAACCCCCATCATTGTACACATATTACACTCGAACCCCCATCATTACTCTATAGCCCCCATTGGAGTGTAATGTGTGTGTAATGATGGGGGTTGGAGTGTAATATGTGTATAATGATGGGGGCTGAAGTGTAATATGTGTAAAAAGATGGGGATCCCGGGGTGTGAGGCGGCTGCAGAGGAAGCTGGAGGGGGAGGAGGAGGCCCAGCGGAGCTGGGCACAGCAGCGGGCCGGTGAGCAGGTGCGGGCGGCGTGCGGAGCGCTGTGTGCTGATAGGTCCCCGTGCCGCGCATGCCTAGTATAACAAACGGCACACAGACGCAGGGCACTAGCACAGGGCTTTTATTTGGGCTGGAGTGTAATCCTACATAATAAAATCCCTGTGTGATATGTATCTGTCAGGTGTGTAAGGGTGTCCAGTGAAGGATACGCTGTGGCAGGCGGCGATTGGATCTGGATCCCGGGGTGTGAGTCGGCTGCAGAGGAAGCCGGAGGGGGAGGAGGAGGCATGGCGGAGCTGGGCACAGCAGTAGGCCAGCGTGCAGGTGTGGGCAGTGCGTGGGGCGTGTGTAGCGCCGTTTGCTTGTTAGTCAGCACGCTGGTGTGGAAGGTGCGGTCGGCGTGTAGAGCGATGTGTGCCGATAGGTCCATGCGCCTGCATGCCCAGTGTAAAAATCGGCAAGCATAGGCACACAGGGCTTTTATTAGGTAGGATAAAGTAATATTTAAGTATTTTCATTTTTCCCTAACGCCTCCACAACGGCACTTATTGGAGGAGTGTCCCCGCCTCGGACAGGAAACAACGACGTAGAAGCAGAAGATTTAAGAACCTCCTCCCCTTTACCTAGCCAGTCGTTGTTTCCTGTCCGACGGAAGACGTGGAAGCCGCTCCTGTAGCAGGAGTAACTTTTCTTCTGCCCAGCCTCACCTCGATCCTGGGGTTCTCTCCACTTCATGTGGGAGGGCTGGAGCAGGGAACGGGCCCGCGGGGACGCATTGCCTCCCTTCCTGTTCCTTGGAGTAAGTCCTGGTTGCAGGCGTCCCCGGGCGCGTGTGCGGTAGTTGCCAGAACTATCGCGGGATCCGACGTCCGGCGTGTGACGTCAGCGGGTGAGATTCTCCTTGGGCAAGAGAATCTCGCGAGAAGGCGGAGCTCCCGCTGCGCGGATTTTAAAAAGATTTCCTCAAACACAGCGTCCTCGTGCTACGAGGACGATGCAAAGCCCTGGAGATATGGACACCGCCAGAAAACCCGTGGATCCTTCAGCCTCTGCCCTCAGCCCGGTAAGCCTCCTCCCAGAGGAGAGATATGCTTAATAGCGTGTGTTTCTGTTCTTACCTAAAGAGAGTATGTACACACTTGGTGCTTGCTGCTTCCACCACCGGTGAAGGGTCTGGCCTCTTAAATAATTTCTAAAGCCACTGGTCTCTAAGTATGCCCCATTCTTTGTGTAATTGATCTTAGGCCAGAGAGACCGCGACCCTGAAGCCGCCTGGTGGAGATTTGGCACGGAAGAAATGTGGCATTTGTCGCAAAGCACTCTCCTCCAAGTCAAAAAAACCTCTGTGCCCCAAGTGCACAGAAAAAATTGTCTCAGAGGAATCCCCTTCCCTGCTCGAGTCCATGAGGTCAATAATTAAGGAAGAAGTGAATGCGGCAGTAGACCTTAGAATGCCGTCATCCCCAAGACCATCCACCTCTCAAAGATCCCTAGCCTCTGACGCCTGGTTTGAATGGGATGAAGGGGAAGTCTTTTCTGAGGTAGTCTCCTCCTCTGAAGACGACTCAGGTAAACCCCTCTTTCTGCCGGAAGAGACAGATGGATTCTTAAAAATCATCCGAGCAACTATGAACATCGAGGAGGTGAAGGAGGCTCACTCTGTACAAGACCGGATGTACCAGGGGTTAGGGGAAAGGAAGAAAAGAACCTTCCCCATTCACAATAATGTCAAGTCCCTCATTGCTAGGGAATGGAAAGATCCAGAAAAAAGGGTGGCTATATCGGGTGCCTTTAAACGCAAATACCCCTTTGATGATGCTGATTCTAACCTGTGGGAAAAAACCCCAAAGGTAGATGCACCAGTAGCCCGGATTTCTAAAAGAACCTCGCTACCCTTTGAGGATACTGGCCTCCTCAGAGACCCCATGGACAAAAAGTGTGAGAGCCTCCTAAAGAAATCATGGGAGACTAACACAGCTATGCTGCGACCAAGTATAGCTTCCACCTGTACTGCAAGAACACTCTCAGTATGGCTGAACCAGCTAGAGGATCATCTGGCAGCAGGTACCCCGCGGGAAGAAATCCTAGCTTCCCTACCAGCCCTAAAGAAGGCGTCTAATTTTCTTGCCGATGCATCTGCAGACTTAGTAAAGCTTTCTGCCCGGTCAGCGGCCTTATCGAATGCCACAAGAAGAGCTGTCTGGCTCCGCACCTGGTCAGGGGACGCGAGCTCAAAGAATCGCCTATGCTCCATCCCGTGTGAAGGCGATAGACTATTTGGGTCCACCTTGGATGATATTCTGGATCAGGCGGCGGACAGGAAGAAGGGCTTCCCTATAGAGAACCGCTATTTCCATCAGAGGCGTTCCTTTCGGAATCAAAAAAAGCCCAAAGGAGATCCTAAGAAAAAAGAGGGTTCAAAGAGGTGGCAGCCCTCCAGAGGTAGGGGTAGAGGGTTTCTCTTTAACCCCGAGAATGCTTCATCCTCAAAACAATGAAGCTATACATCAAGTGGGGGGCAGACTAATCTACTTTGCTGCCGTCTGGGAAAATATAGGAGCATCTCCCTGGGTAGTGGACACCCTAAGTCATGGCCTAAAGTTAGAGTTTCTGTCAATACCCACAGATCATTTCATGATCAACAAAATCCTACCTCATCAAGAAAAACAATCCTGCCTAGAGTCAGAAATTACATCACTCATTCAGAAAGGAGTAATCTGTCAGGTTCCTGCGGAAGAATAGGGAAAAGGGTTTTACTCCCCTGTCTTCTTAATCCAAAAACCCAACAAGACCTATCGACTAATAATTAACTTAAAAGGTTTAAACAAGTTTATCATTTACAAACGCTTCAAGATGGAGTCAGTGAGATCCACCATAAATGTCCTGCCCCAAGACTGCTTCATGGCGACCATGGACCTTCAGGACGCCTATTACCACGTCCCGATTGCTGTGGCCCATCAAAAGTTTTTGAGAATCGCTATTTATATAAATAACCGGCTCTGTCATTTTCAGTTCATAGCCCTTCCCTTTGGGCTTTCCTCAGCCCCAAGGGTGTTTTCAAAAGTTATGTCTGATGTCGTCAAAGCCCTTCACCTAAGAGGCATCCAAATTATACCGTACCTGGACGACTTTCTGGTAGTTGCTCCCTGTGAAGAGACCCTTCTGTCGCACCTAGCAGATGTTCAGAAATTTTTTACCACCCTAGGGTGGATAATAAATTTCAAAAAGTCAGACTTAAATCCAGCACAAAGCAAAACCTTTTTAGGGGTAACATTAGATTCCCATCGATTAATGTCTTTTCTTCCACAGATCAAACAGATCGAGCTCCAGGAAAAAGTCTCGCTTTTCTGCAGCCAAAAATCCACAACAATAAGGAACCTCATGACCATTCTAGGTATCCTTACGTCCACGATCCAGTCAGTAAGGTGGGCCCAACACCACACAAGACCACTTCAGGCGTTCCTCCTATCTTCCTGGGATGGCACCTCCTCGGCCCTAGAAAAGCGAGTATTGATTCCGAAATCGGTAAAAACATCTCTTCTGTGGTGGAGAATCAGAAAACACCTTCAGACGGGTGTTTCCTGGAGACAAGGAGATCAAATGATCATAACCACAGACGCCAGCAGCATCGGCTGGGGGGGTCACTCAGGCGGGAAAGTGGTCCAAGGCCCTTGGGGAGCGGATCTACTACAAGCCTCCTCCAACTTAAAAGAACTCTCAGCGGTATACAAAGTCATAGTCGCTCTCTTTACGCCTACATCACCAAAAAATATAAAAGTCTTCTCAGACAATACTACCGCGGTCGCCTATTTAAACAAACAGGGAGGAACCAGGAGTCGCTCCCTAGCAGCCGTAAGCGAAAAAATCTTCTCCTGGGCAGAGAGCAACCTGATTTCCCTTACAGCCTTACATGTCAGAGGAGAAGAGAATACTTTAGCCGACTTCCTCAGCCGTCAAACTCTGAAAGAGGGAGAGTGGTCCCTAAATCCACAAATATTTCACCAATTGTGTCTCAAGTGGGGGACTCCAGAAATAGATCTGTTTGCGACAAAGTCCAACAAACAGACCAAACAGTTCTGTTCCCTCTCCCAAAAGGACCAGCCATTATGGATAGATGCCCTATCCCGACCATGGCCAAACTGCCTTCTCTATGCCTTTCCTCCCTTCAGCCTAATACCGAAGTCTCTGATAAAGGTACAGGAAGAGAAGGCCAAGGTAATCTTTATAGCCCCTCACTGGCCGAGAAGATCCTGGTTCCCCTTACTACTTCACCTTTCAGCAGGGGAATCCTGGGTCCTCCCATCCATTCCGAATCTCCTTCATCAAGGCCCAGTAGATCACCCAAGCGTCAAAAACTTGAACCTGAGGGCCTGGAGACTGAACGCAACACTTTAAGAAAAAAGGGACTCTCGGATTCAGTTATTTCTACTCTTATGCTCAGCCGGAAACCCATAACATCCAGAATTTATATGCGGACCTGGAAAGCCTTTCAGAAATTCGCGGGTGACGCGAGTTTGCCCAACATTCCTCAAATTCTGCAGTTCCTTCAAGCAACCCTTAGAGTGCAGGTATCAGCCCTTAGTGTGTTTTTGGACGTCAAGTTGTCAGAATCCTCTTTAAAAAAGCGTTTTCTCAAGGGCGCAACGAGAAAGACTCCTGTAGCCCGTCCTACCATTGCTCCCTGGGATCTTAATTTAGTACTGTCTGTACTAATGTCTCCCTCGTTCGAACCTATAGAAGATATATCCCTGAAACTTCTGACGTTGAAGACAGTATTCCTTACGGCCATTACAACGGCTAGAAGAGTCGGGGAGATCCAAGCCTTTTCATATAAACCTCCTTATCTGACAATCTTCGATGATCGCATAATTCTGAAACATTGCCCAGCCTTCCTACCTAAGGTAGTGTCTAGATTTCACTGCGAACAAGAAATATCACTGCCCTCGTTCTGTCCTTCACCAACCTCGGAAAAGGAGAAGAATTACCACAACTTGGATGTAAGAAGGGTGGTAATCTGCTACCTCAACAGAACTTCATCGTTCAGGCACTCAGACCAGCTGTTCTTACAGTACCAAGGGCCCAACAAAGGTCACGGGGCAAGCAAACCTACGATATCCAGATGGATAAAAAATATGATCCAGTTAGCTTACCTGCAGAAAGACCTCCAACCCCCGGTTGGAATAAGGGCTCACTCCACCAGAGCGGTATCATCCTCATGGGCGGAGGCAACATCTGTATCATTAGAACAGATATGTAGAGCCGCAACCTGGGCCAATCCGATGACTTTTTTCAATCACTATAGGCTGGATATCCTTAAGAACCAGGACTTATCATTTGGGCGCAGGGTACTTTCTGCTGCTGTCCCTCCCTAGATCCTATTACTCTGTTAATCCTCCAATAAGTGCCGTTGTGGAGGCGTTAGGGAAAATAAATAATTACTCTTACCGGTAATTGGTTTTTCCAATAGCCTCCACAACGGCACTGGGATTCCCTCCCTAAAATATTATTACATGGGTCTAAGTTTGTAAAGACTTATTGTTTTCCTTCTAATGATGTAATTGTCCTTGGTTATTAATACAAAATTTATCTTGGCATCACTTCCGTGTCCTCTCTTATTGACTGACTAGGTAAAGGGGAGGAGGTTCTTAAATCTTCTGCTTCTACGTCGTTGTTTCCTGTCCGAGGCGGGGACACTCCTCCAATAAGTGCCGTTGTGGAGGCTATTGGAAAAACCAATTACCGGTAAGAGTAATTATTTATTTCTTAATTCCCGGAGAACCCTTTTAATGATATGAAAGCATGCATATACATTTAAAAGGTCTAGGCCAACTCTTACACTACCAGGGGAAACATAGCTTAAGGTCCTGAGTGGCAGTCCTTGAAGTGGCAAAGGGGAAGCCTATCTAATCTATCTAACTGATCTCTGGCTGCAGGGTTCAGCTGCACTAGAGTTCTTTGGTTCTGTATCAGAGGAAACAAGACCTGGGTTTGAGGCTCTGAGTTAACAAAGAATTCCGGGCACATTGTGGTTCATATTCGTTAGAGTCCTAGACAATGGGTACTTTCTTGAAATATTGCTTGGTCTGGGGTACTGCACATGCTGCTAAAATCTTTGAACCCATATATTTATATGAACCCTATCTATAGACAGCATGTAATGGCTGTGTAATACAGCTGGCACCTGTCAGCAATGACCAGGATCGAAACTGGGTTAAAGCAATGTGGAAATGTATGAGAGACTGTGAAATACTAAATCTGCCAAAACAAATCCTTCTCCTCATTCCTTAGTAGTGCCATTGGTGGGCAGATTTACCTCTCAGGGTCCTAGGAAACAGGGTTACAACCAATGTAGAGCTGTAACAGAGACTGCAAAATACTAAATCTACCAAGATAAATCCCCTCCTTATGGATCTAGGAATTTTGGGCAAACTGCACAACGTAAGATTAACGATATGTGTATCGATCCACAAAACTTGTAATCCAGCTTTCCAACACTGATGAATGTCAAATTTGCCTAGACAGACAGTGTCATCCTCTAATGCCTATATACTGTAGGCAGACTTGACATCCAGGCACCTGGGAAAGCTAGGTGGCTGTTTCTGTAGTCAGTGCCTTCATACTGTATATTATAGGTACAGACATATAGAAGGAGGTTTTCTAAGAAGCTGCAGAAGTTTTTTTTAGTTTTCAGCTCTTTTACAGTGCCCTGACTGTCAATTGAAGTGAACGGACATTAAGCCCCATCCTTTCCTAAAAGTTCCTTTTTTGTCAAATATCTTTTTATTGACATTTTTATATTCAATACAGTGCAGAATAAAGGAAAGAAACTGTGCACAATAAAGAAATGGAGCAGTATCATGAGTCAATTTGCCTTAGATAAGGTATAAAGGGTAAGGGATAAGGGGGGGGTTCAAGAAAAAGAGGAATGGAGGGAAGGAGGAGTATGTTAAGGCTAAGAAGGGGACAGCAGTGGGGCTTCGCTCATGAAACATAATGTAACTTTTGCACAAAATGTAATACATAAATGTAGAGACAAATGATACAGTCAACTCCAAAAAAGAGGTAATAAGAAGTAATATGAAATAAGAAACAAAAGTCTAAGAATCAAAGGTCGTGCCCAAGATTTTTCGGTGAGCAGATGCCTGTTGGGTGGCACCAACGTATATCTCAAAGGTTGGAGGGTGGAGATTTTCCCCACCCATGGAGTGCCATGATGACAACACAAGTGATCATAATGAGCACATATGTCAGAGGTTCCATAAGTGGAGTGCTTGCGTGGGTGAGGGGATAAGCAATTTCCATTATGTATGTAAGTCATTGCGTCTATACTTCTTCCAGGGGGCCCACAAACGTAGAAACTTAGAGTGGGATCTGTTAGCACAGCTCGCTAGTTCTTCCATAAGGCACATTTGGTCTACCTTCATCTGCCTGTGGGCAAGGGAGGTTCGGTACTAAGCCAGTGTAGGGGAATTAGGGATCTGGCGGCCTGGATAAGCTACGTAGGGAGGTCAAATGCTTTCGGGATCCAACTCGCCAATGGGAGCCACAATAGCACTGAGGTGGGTCAGAGTTGAATAGAGGTGCTACAGATGATATTTATTTTATTTTCTATCTGGGCCCAATAGCATTTAATAAGTGGGCATGACCAGAATATATGGCTTACTGAGTCCCCTTCTTGTGAGCATCACCAGCAATAATTTGTCTCTCTTAGTCCCATGCGGTGTAGTTTGCTGGGATCATTGTACCACCTGGTCATAGTCTTATAAGAGTGTTCTTGGATTCTAATGCATCGTGAGAAGCCGTGAGATCTGGTCAATCTTTTTCCTATTGGGTGATATAGGCAGGGGTACCCTTAGTGTTCATGGATTGTAGATTCTTATACAACAGGGAAACTGCATGCTTAGGAACTGCTTAGGAAGCGCTAGCTTCTTAAATCACGTTGCTTCCGTCCCTATATTATATTTAGAGTCTAGGGCTAACCAAGAGCTTCTAAATTCCAGCCGATTTAGGAAGTTGCCCTCCTTTATAAAGTGAGAACAAAAACACACTATGTCTGTGGATGTTTTAGTGTTAGTCATTAGCTCGATGATGGTCATGTCTTTGAAGATGCGCCAAAAGGAAGGAGGGTCAATAGTATTAGGATGGAGCAGGAATGGGATTAGAGAAGAGGGTAGAGATCTTGGGGGTCACAGAATGGACTTTGCTTGTCTGCAAAGATTTTATAATAGAGTGGACATCCTTGGTTAAGCCATCTGGTGGAGGAAAAGGTAAAGTGATGCCCCATAGCCCCGCCAACTGTCTAGAGAGATTTGCCAGTTCTATATCCGAACCCAATATCCTGAATTGCAGGACACACAACCGAAGCCATCTCTTCAACTGTATTGCACTGTAATAAGATCTTGTGTCTGGGAGGCCAAAGCCCCCATGGAGGTTGACTTTGGTCAGTCTGTCATGTGACAGTCTTGGCTTTTTACCTTTCCATAGGAAAGTAATGAGTAAAGTGCGAACTAATGCAAAAAAGGATTGGGGTAAGTATATAGGAACCATTTGGAGCAGATAGAGGAATCTGGGCATGATATATAGATGCGTCCTCTCTTACCTGATTTCCAAACTGGAAGTGGTGTCAATTTTGTCCTGACAGCAAAACAGCATATTTCGAGACTATAACTAAACTCTAAAAAGCTGCAATACACATCACAACCACTGGGCGATGAGCGCTTCACATTTAGCTTATTGCTTAAGCTGCAGAGAAGCTAGCCTCAAATATGAGATATTTAGCGGCAGACCTAGCTAGATTTAGTGAGATCTATTGAGAATATTAAATGTGTGAAAGTCAAACACATGAGAATAAAGTAACACTAAATCCAGAATCCAAATATCTTGTGTGATACTGCCTGCTTAGCTGTGTATCTAATCATATCATGTGTGATACTGTCTGCTCAGCTGCGTACCTAATCATATTATGTGTGATACTGCCTGCTGAGCTGTGTATCTAATCCTATGATATGTGATACTGTCTGCAGAGTCGTGTATCTAAGCCTATTGTGTGTGATACTGCCTGCTGAGTTGTATATCTAACAATATCATGTGTGATACTGTCTGCGGAGCCATGTACCTCTGT
Source organism: Bufo bufo (assembly GCF_905171765.1). Lineage (NCBI taxonomy): Eukaryota > Metazoa > Chordata > Amphibia > Anura > Bufonidae > Bufo > Bufo bufo. Next base: position 450,042,924 of record NC_053390.1, on the reverse strand, counting down.
AATTCTACCTTGTGTGATACTGTCTGCTCTGCTGTGTATCTAATCCTAGCATGTGTGATACAGTCTGCAGAGTTGTGTATCTAAACCTATCATGTGTGATACTGTCTGCAGAGTCATGTATATAAGCCTATTGTGTGTGATACTGCCTGCTGAATTGTGTATTTAATCATATCATGTGTGATACTACCTGCTGAGCTGTGTATCTAATCCCATCATGTGTGATACTGTCTGCTAAACTGCGTATCTAATCATATCATGTGTGATACTGTCTGCTCAGCTGTGTATCTAATCCTATAATGTGTGATACTTTCTGCTGAGCTGTGTATCTAAACCTATCATGTGTGATACTGTCTGCTAAGCTGCATATCTAATCCTATCATGTGTGATAAGTTTTGCTAAGATGTGTATCTATTCCTGTCGTGTGTGATCATTTCTGCTGAGCTGTGTATCTGATCCTATCATGTGTGATACTGCCTGCTGAGCTGAGTATCTAATCCTATTTTGTGTGACACTGTCTGCAGTGTCGTGTATCTAAGGCTATTGTGTGTGATACTGCCTGCTGTGTTGTGTATCTAATCATATCATGTGCGATACTACCTGCTAAGCTGTGTACCTAATGCTATCATGTGTGATACTTTCTGCTGAGCTGTGTATCTAATGCTATCATGTGTGATACTGTCTGCAGAGTCGTGTATCTAAGCCTATCATGTGTGATACTTTCTGCTGAGCTGTGTATCTAATCCTATCATGTGCGATACTGTCTGCTGAGTTGTGTATCTAATCCTAACATGTGTGATACTGTCTGCAAAGCTGCGTATTTAATTCTATCATGTGTGATACTGTCTGCTAAGCTGTGTATCTAATCCTATCATGTGTGATACTGTCTGCTAAGCTGCCTATCTAATCCTATCATGTGTGATACGTTTTACTAAGAATCTAATCCTGTCGTGTGTGATAATTTCTGCTAAACTGTGTATCTAATCCTATCATGTGTGATACTGCCTGCTGAACTGTGTATCTAATCCTATTCTGTGTGATACTGTCTGCTAAGAGGTGTATCTAATCCCATTATGTGTGATGCTGTGTATCTAATCCTGTCATGTGTGATACTTTCTGCTGAGCTGTGTATCTAATTCCCAGTTTTTTTTGTCTCTAGCATTCTTACAATTCCCTCTAGAGAGGAAGGTTTTATGTTAAGGAACAGATATGAGCAGGAGGTCAGATGGAGGGAGAGATAAGAAGTTCCTTGCTAGGTGCAGGGGTTTTCGGCAGTGCATGAAAATAGGGGTAATAGTTGTGGAAAACAGTAATATTGTTTGCAGTGTATATTTCATTAATTACAATTCTGGTATAATTAGATTTTGTGCACTTAGGAAGTTTGATTTTTGGATGAAGACCAATGTCTCAGAAGAACTAAAACCTTACATTTACACTTCTAGGTGTGAACAATAGAGGAGGGGCTGTATTTAACTTATTTAGGAACTAATCAAAGAACAGCTGGATACAATGGTGAATAGTCAGAGCAAACAAACAGCTAATAAAGAGACAGGGCATCGAGACTGGAACCTTGACATAAGCCGCACATCGGCCAGGCCGGGACATGGACGAACATTGGCCGGGACGGTTTGCAAACACGATCGCGAAAACGCGGCGGGTCCCATTCAAGTTCGCGGCGGGTCCCATTCACTTTAATGGCAGGCAAACTGGAAAAACCTTCAGCTCATATTTGCAGCCACCAAATACTTAGTAGAAGTGTACAAATAGTCCCACAACATGGACAGTGACATCCTAGAGGGGGATCAATGACAATAATTCCAACACAAAATATGTATCTTAATCAGGGGACATTTGTATGCGTCTTAAAGGGAAATTCTCTGAAATGTGCCCTGTTGAAGCCTAGAAAAATTGTATTTTAGGCCACGGGAGTACGGCCTTAAAAACTAGGCATTCACCTGACAAAATAAATTTTGATTATGTGGTTATCTGGCGTCATCATCTTTTTTCGCTCGCACATTTGGGCCACGGAAGTCTGCCTTTTGCCAGATGAATGCGACGACGGCACGGTGGAAGGTGGTGGAGGACAAATGGGAGGAGAGAGGAGAAGGGGAAGAGGCAGGACGTGGAGCGCTGGGAGTGTGGCTTTGTGGGTCCTGACGGTGTTGCTCCCACTGGGACGACCGCCTGGGTCGTCCCTAGGTGAGTGTTGGGCTTACCGCGACTTAGGCGTTGACAGCACAGGCTGCAGATGGCAATATTATTGTCAGCAGGGGTCTCGTTAAAAAAAGCCCACACTGCGGAGCCATGTGGCGGCGTCCTGGGAGTGCCAGATGTTACCGTGCATGTTACCGTGCATGGTGGATGGCTCGTCCCAGATACATTAGCAGTCTGCTTTTTGCCTCCTGTGCACTGTAAGTTCTGCCTGCTTCTCCTCCTTATCTGCTGCTCTGTCTATCCCTCTGAATTCCCCTACTCTTCCTCTCTTGTGGGCACCCACGTGACGTCCATCGACACGTCATTATCGTCACCTTCACCACCACTGACATTAGAGATCTCGGCAGCAACAGCGGGGGACCAACCTCCTTGGGCTGATCTGGGTACTGTTGTCAGACTGCTGGGTGGCGGCCGTTGATACCTCCTCTTCCTGATCCGATGCCAAAAATGGCTGCGCATCAGTAAGGTCTTGTAATTGATGGGAAAATAATTCCTCTGACTCAAGCAGAGGGGATATGGTGGTGTGTGTCTTTGGGGGTGCACACAGCAGAGAGTGAAGAGGGTGCAGATAGAGAGGATGAGGAGGGTGCAGAAGCGGTAGGCTGAGTGAGCCACTCAACCAAGTCTGGTGCGTCCTTTGACGTAATCGCATGCACCTTCTGCAACTTCCCACTTAGGCTCCGGCCTGGTGCACCTGCCCAACCACTACCACCCCTGCAGAATAGTCTGCCTCTTCCTCTGCCTGTTATTTTCAAAATTACCCTGTAACAAAAGTCCCTATAGAAGAGCAGTATTTGTGGAAGAATGTATATCACACCCCTGCCTCAATAACTTTTTTGGGCGGGCAACTGGTATATCACACCAGTTAAAATTATTTGTTCCAATAGCGTTTGTCCCTCTTCGTAGCAGAGGTAATGCAGCAAAACCGCAAACAAATGCTGCACTACCCAAATGCACTATATAGAAAGTATATTATCGGTATATAACACCCCTGCTTCAATCTGTTTTTTTGGGGGGAAACTGGTATATCACACCAGTAGAAATTATTTGTTCCAATAGTGTTTGGCACTCTGTGTAGCTGCGGTAACGTAGCAAAACTGCAAACAAATGCTGCACTACCCAAATGCACTATATAGAAAGTATATTATCGGTATATAACACCCCTGCTTCAATCAGTTTTTTTGGGGGGAAACTGGTATATCACACCAGTAGAAATTATTTGTTCCAATAGTGTTTGGCACTCTGTGTAGCTGCGGTAACGTAGCAAAACTGCAAACAAATGCTGCACTACCTAAATGCACTATATAGAAAGTATATTATCGGTATATAACACCGCTGCTTCAATCAGATTTTTTGGGGGGCAACTGGTATATGACACCAGTAGAAATTATTTGTTCCAATAGCGTTTGTCACTTTGTGTAGCTGCAGTAACTCAGCAAAACCGCAAACAAATGCTGTACTATATAGAAAGTATATTATTGGTATATAACACCCCTGCTTCAATCAGTTTTTTTGGGGGGCAACTGGTATATCACACCTGTAGAAATTATTTGTTCCAATAGCGTTTGTCACTCTGTGTAGCTGCAGTATCGCAGCAGAACCGCACAAAACAAATGCCGGAAAAAAATATATAAAACATCCTGCACGATATGATAATGAATGTTGCGGATGTACATGGCTACATTTATACAATCACAGAAAATAATGCACTATAATAATAGATGCAAGCATAACATATGGACTAAGCCCGCACATACAAATGCACTATAATATACGTTCTATGTTAGAAAGTATATTATAAGTATATTACACCCCTCAGTAAGTCACACCTAATGATAGCACACCTATACCAGTCCTTAAAAGGACTTTTGTGGCCCTATTAGCTAGCATTTGGTGTTCCTAACAGTCTGTCCCTGCTCCACACAGCAACCTCTCCCTACACTTGCAAAAGACTGAATGTAAAATGGCGGCCAGATCGGTTTATTTATATGGTAGGGGGAATGTCCATGTGCTGAAACGTCTCAATCGGCTGTCCTGTACCACCTGATGGATGTGTCATGGGTCAAAGTTCTTCACAATGTAAAATAAGGCGCCGGCGGACATCACCATATGTTCGTCCATTCGGCGAACCGCAAACGAGCAAAGTTCACTGCGAAACGACCCCCGGGCGAACGCAAGGCCATCTCTAATAAGCAGTAAATATGAGGCCTGGACACGTAGATGATGGGAAATTTGTGAGAAGGTATAATGCTAAATGCTAACGTACCAGGGCTAAACACGGCCGATTTTCAGCCAAAGCCAGAAGAATAAATCCTTCCTTTACTGTATATTTCTTAATCCTTTCCAATCCATTTCTGTAGGCAGGTCTGCTTCAAATCCTCATCAAATTTTTTTTATGTGTAATAGCCTTAGTGCATTCACATGACCATATTTTTGGTCTGCATCCGATCCACATTTTTTGAGGACCTATTCATTGCAATGGGGGCAAAAAAGATGTGGACAACACCATGTGCTGCCTGCATCTGAATGTCTGTTCTGTGGCCCCCTCAAGAATATAGAACCTGTCCTATTCTTGGGGGAATTCTCCATTGGCAATACAGGGTGGTCAATATATATTTATTGGCAAAGCATTCAATATTTGGAGGGAGGTCGAAAGAGGATTATATACTGGCACTACTGGTGGAAACGGAGTAGCATTAAACACTGAAGCCATTAAATATATATATATATATATATATATATATTGCAAGAAAATTTAGACTAAAACCTTCAGGATCACAGGTGCATATCCATGAGGCAAACATAATTACAAAAACAAAATGGCTGCACACCATTATATATACAAACAATAGAGTTAGGAAATGGGGGTCATTCTAGATAAAAGTGGTACAATACCGACTATAAATGAGTATACATGAATAATGGAAGCTCTTAGCGCACATACGTGTCAGGCCCATCTACCAGGCGTCAAGGTGGCTTCCGCAGATGGGTCCCTATCACTAAAGAAACTGCCTCACTTTGGACTTACTTAAGCCTACAATATTCAGGGCAGTGTAGGAACCAGCTATATACGTACTCTGCTCAGAAACCCCAGGTAGATGGGCGTGTCCAGTCTAAAAGGGGTGCCACCCCCAACATGTTGCAAGAAAATTTAGACAAAAACCTTCAGGGTCACAGGTGCATATCCATGAGGCAAACATAATTACAAAAACAAAATGGCTGCACACCATTATATATACAAACAATAGAGCTAGGAAATGGGGGTCATTCTAGAATGACCCCCATTTCCTAGCTCTATTGTTTGTATGTATAATGGTGTGCAGCCATTTTGTTTTTGTAATTATGTTCGCCTCATGGATATGCACCTGTGATCCTGAAGGTTTTAAAATTCGATATAAGCAGATGAAATCGTTTAGGAGGTCAGGTATCTAAAGTAAGGTTGACATCTGGGGCATCCCCCTTGTACAGCCTCTTACCTGTGTAATATACAGACACTTCAGGGGGCATTATAATACAGGGCACAGTAAAGGGGAGTTAAAACTGCAGAGGGCATTAGAACTACATGGGGACCTGCAGGGGCGGCATTATAAATACTGAGGGCACTATGGTGATATTATTACTTGGGAATCGTTGCATTGTTCGTTATTGAAGGAGACCACTGCTATTACATGTAGCGATTAGTGTTGAGCATGAATATTAAAAAAGCTAATTTTTATCGCGAATATCGCCACTTCGAGAATTTGCGAATATTTAGAATATAGTGCTATTTATTCGTTATATCGAATATTCGTCATTTTTTCTATCTGAACACATGCTTCTTGCTTGTGGGCCAATGAGTCAAGCAACTTAAGCAGGGAGGAATCATGATTTCAGATGGAAAAAAATGACGAATATTCTAAAAAACAAATATATAGCACTATATTTAATATAGTGCTATATATTAGTTTTTTATAATATTCATCATTTTTTTCCATCTGAAGTCATGATTTCTCCCTGCTTAAGTTACTTATGGGCCAATGACTCAGGCCCACAAGCTAGAAGCAGGGAGGAATCATGTGTTCAGATGGAAAAAATGACAAATATTCTAAAAACTAATATATAGCACTGTATTTTATAGTGCTATTTATTTGTTTTTGACCCACGCCTGTATTGAGCGCACAATATTCACATATTACGCGATAATTACCTTGCCGATTTTCATGTAAAAAAAAAAGAATGCAGAATATAACGAATATACGAATTCGCGAATATATGACCAATATTCTACAAAATATTTGCGAAATATCATAAATTCAAATATGACCCCTGCCGCTCATCACTAGTAACGATCTCCTTCATACTATTGGGAGAAGCAAACACTAATGCCATCACTCCTCCCCATATAGAATAGGTTGGGAAAGGGTTTAATCACTCACAGTCCCAAAGTTGTATTTTACACTTCTGATTGTAAAGTACATTTTTCATACCTTTTGCTATATTATTTTATTTCTTTTTTTTCTAAAAATAAGCACCGCCTCAGGGACTCAAGACAATAAGAATGTTTTGTGTTATGTTTTCCAATAGCAACATGAATGGGCTTCTATATCTTATTTAACTTGTAATCCAATCAGGCATCATCCACAAGACAGGGAAATACAGGGACTGAAATCCATCAGCACCTCCCCCACCTCTCTTTTCTCAGCAGTGGCTGGAGTGTGCAGTATGTACACAAAGCAGAGCTCCTTATCTTTGTATCTGTATAACACTCTATACAGATACATACAATAGCTTCATGGACAATATCACACAAGGTAGGATTAAAAACACAGGTCAGCAGACAGTATCACACTTTATACACATACATATAATAGCTTCATACACAGTATCACACCTGATAGGATTAGATACACAGCTCAGCAGACAGTATCACACATGAAAGGATTAGATACACAGTTCAGCAGATAGTACCACACATGACAGGATTCGATACGCAGCTCAGCAGGCAGTATCACACATGATAGGATTAGATGCACAGCTCAGTGGACAGTATCAAACACAAAAGGCTTAGACACACGACTCTGCAGACAGTATCACACATGGTAGGATTAGATACACAGCTCAGCAGACAGTATCAAACACAATAGGCTTAGACACACGACTCTTCAGACAGTAACACACATGATAGGATTAGATACACAGCTCAGCAGGTAGTATCGCACATGATATGATTAGATACACAACACAGCAGGCAGTATCACACACAATAGCCTTAGATACACGACGCTGCAGACAGTATCAAACAAAATAGGATTAGATACACAGCTCAGCAGGCAGTATCACACATGATAGAATTAGATACGCAGCTCAGCAGACAGTATCAAACACAATAGGCTTAGACACACGACTATGCAGACAGTATCACACATTATATGATTAGATACACCGCTCAGCAGACAGTATCACACATGATATGATTAGATACACAACTCAACAGGCAGTATCACACAATAGGATTAGATACACAGCTCTGCAGACAGTATCACACATGATAGGATTAGATACACAGCTCAGCAGACAATCAATAATCAATAATAATCAAGTATTTTAAATGTCATGCAAAAATTGCGGTATATACTGACACCCAATGTGTCTGAATTGTATTATGTACATTTTAGAATGTACATAATGGGGTGGCTCTCCCAATACTATATGGAAAAGGTGCACTGACCTCTTTCACAAAATACAAAAATTGAAAAATACATCAATCAGTTCATTGATAAAAAGGGTGATGTTTAATGCCTCTATCTTGGTATAGTTAATTTTAAAATTGAATTGGGTTCAGAATTCATCAAATATGTTCATGATCAGTGGGAGGGCCTGAGTGGGGTTTGTAAGCAATAATAACAGATCGTCTGCAAAATCAGCACATTTGTGTTCCACCCCTCTAACCCTCAAGCCCTCTTTAGATGGATTGTCCCTGACTGCTTGTAATAGGGTATTCATGGTGATAATAAAGAGGGTGGGTGACAGAGGACATCCCTGACGGGTTCCATTACGTATTTCAGAGGCTTTTGACAGCGTGCCATTGACACGAACTCTGGCGCTGGGGTGATGGTATAGAGACATTATTGCTAGGACGAAAGGGTTTGGCATTCCGAATCTCTGTAGGGTACGTTGCATAAACAGCCAGTTAACTCGATCAAATGCCTTCTCGGCGTCAGTGCCGAGAAGAATAAGGGGGAGATTTTTGTCAGTTGCTAGTTGAATTGCATTCAGAACCCTACAAAAGTGGAAGTTCCCCTCCCTGCCTGCCACAAAACCTGCCTGGTCTGGGTGTATTATCTTAGGAATTAACCTGTTCAGCCTAGTTGCTAGTAGTTTGGCCCAGATTTTCACATCCAAGTTGAGAAGAGAAATGGGCCTGTAGTTGCCACAGGCCTTTTCATCTTTGCCCTCTTTGGGCAATACTGTAATGGTCGCCTCTAGTGTCTGTTTTGGGAGAGATTCTCCTTTCATCAATGCTTGGCACCAGGTGGGGATATGAGGAAGTAAGGTTGGCAAGAGTTTTGTGTTGTACCCAGCATTTAGCCCATCAGGGTAGGGAAACAATGATTTTGGATAGTTCTTCTGGTAAAATGGGAGATAGAAGCGAAGAGCTTTCCTCCTCTGTGAGAGAGGGTAGCTTGAGATTGGCAAGGAATTGGTCCATTCGAGAATGGTCTGCTGTTCCTAGAAGACGTGGTGGGATGTTATACAACTGATGATAAAAGTGGCTAAATTCCGCAGCAATATTTTTAGTTTCAGTAGTTATGGACCCAAAGTTTGTTCTGATACTTTTTATATATTGGGCTTCTTTTTGCTTTTTGCCTAAGTGGGTCATCAATTCGTTACCCTTATCCCCATGTGTGTAGTATTTGAACTTCGCATATTGGTATGCTTTGGCACATTGGACATTTAGTAGCTCTTTTAGTCTTTGTCGAAGAACAAGTAAGTCATCCTGCATTTTCCCCACCTTAGGCCTCATGCACACGACCGTTGTTTTGGTCCGCATCCGTGCTGCAGTTCTTGTGGCTCGGATGCGGACCCATTCACTTCAATGGGGCCGCAAAAGATGCAAAAAATATATAACATATCCTATTATTGTCCATTTTACGGACAAGAATAGGCATTTCTACAATGGACTTTCCGCAAACTGCGGAAGACACACGGGCGGCTTCCGTTTTTTGCGGATCTGCAATTTGCGGACAGCAAAAAACTGAACGGTCGTGTGCACAAGGCCTTAGACTGTTTCTGAATGGTTTCTAGTGATATAATTTGAGACAATAAAGAGTTCATCAGTTTCTGGCTATCCCTTTTAACTAGAGATGAGCAAATCGAAGCTGACAAAATGGAATTCAATCCAAATTTTAGGAAAAATTTGATTCTCAACGAATGCGAATTTCCTCGCGCTTCTTGGTAACGAATCACAATTTTTCCTAAAATGGCGGCTACAGTTGGCGGCTACACATGTGAGGACATGGGGCAAGGAACTCTGGGAAGGCAGGCTGACCTACAATGCCATGCATGCAGCCAATCAGCAGCTAGCCAGCCCTGTGATGTCACAGCCCTATAAATAAGGCAGCCATCTTAGATTCAGACATTTTCAAGCGCTCTGAGTGCAGGGACAGATGTGAGAAGGCACTAGGGACAGCAATTGGAAAAACCTCAGTGAATTAAAAAAAAAAAAAACTATTGATAAGTGCAGGCAAAGGATAGGGAGGAATCATTTCACAGCATCTTAGTGCAGGGAGAGACGTCAGAAATAGCTATGAACAGTGCCATAAAAGCGATTTACAAATGCAGGGAAAGGATGGGGAGGAATCAATTCACAGCATCTTAGTGCAGGGAGAGACGTCAGAAGGCGCTTGGGACAGTGCTAGAAAGGCGATTTACAAGTGCAGGGAAAGATAATTTGGGGATTCAAATAGCCAATGCTATTATACAGCTCTATCATTCCAGCAATTTGTTCTTGGGGTGCAAGTGCTATGTTGAAAAGCCTTTAGTGGCTTATATCTTTTCAAACAAGAAAAATATATTCTCAGTTCACATCGGCGGTTATGTGTTGAAAGCGTACAGAAATAAAAAAAATATACGCACTTCACTGGTGCAGTTATTTGTGGTAAAAGGGTTTAGTGGCCTATTTCATTATAGAAAGAAAAAATATACGCACTTCACTAGTGCACTTACTTGTGGCAAAAGCATTTAGTGGCCTATTTCATTACAGAAAGAAAAAAATATACGCACTTCACTGTTGCAGGGCCGGCTCCAGGTTCATGTGGGCCCTTGGGCGATAAATCTCAGTGGGCCCCCTTGTGGCATTTGTCAAATGTCACCACAGCATTTGAGAGTGGAAAAAAGCGGAAGCGCAGGCTTCCTGCTCAGACGCGCCTTCCCCCAGAGGAGCATAGGGAAAGCACCCTGTTCTAGAAATGAGCCGCAGCCTGTACTAGGTTTCCAGGCTCATTGTTAGTATATCCCAGTTCAGGCCACTAAGTGGTAGCACTAAACTGTGATATAGTGATTTCTATAGAGAATAATGGAGCAATTTCCATTATTCTGTATAAGTTGCAATCTGATGAAAAGTAATTTAAAAAAAGTAAAGAAAAAAGTTTAGAAAATATTAAAAAAAACTTAAAACGTAAAATCACCCCACTTTCCCCAAAAATGAACAAAAAAATTAGGAAAATTATGGGCATCGTCGCATGCGAAAACACCCATACGGTATTAAAATATAAAAAAAAGTTAGTGTCATGAGGGTATCGAGAACCACGCCTGACTCCGTTATACCCGGGGTCAGGAAGTCGCAGCGGTTGGCTGCACGCTCATTTAAGATAGGGCTGGTTTGCTTTGCAAACCCTTTTGGCTCACTCAGGGATCCGTAGCTCCTTCTCCTCAGCTGTTCCTTGTCCAGCACTTTCAAACCTCCTTATATTCCTCTCTCACACTTCTCTGGTTGCCAGAGATAGAACTTCCTGCCTGGACATCTATTCTGACCTTCTGGAGCTGTGTTGCTGCGTTCTCTGGTAGTTGGTCCAGAACGCTACCCTCCGGATCCCTGTTGGACCTTTGTGGTCTATTGTGATACACTTGGGTGTATGTGTTTGTCTGTTTTGTCTGTCCTCTCCCTGGTGTTTCCCTCTTAGTGATAGTGGTGCGGACTAGCGATCCCACCGGCCCGTTCACTATCTAGGGCTTATTTTAGGGAAAGCCAGGGTTTAGGCACGTGATCGCCGCACGGGTGAGGAACCCGTCTAGGGACGTCAGGGCAGTCAGGTGCCAGCCGCAAGGTGAGTTAGGGGTCACCACCTTTCCTTCTCCCTTGGGCAGGGCTTTCCCTTTTATCCTCCCTGTGCGTGACGTCGGTCATTACATTTAGCCAATATGGTGAAGGATGTAACAGAAAATAAATAAAAAAAGCCTGATTTGCTGTTTTTTCATCACTTTATCTCCAAAGAAAATTGAATAAAAAGTGATGAAGTCATGCACACCACAAAATGGTATTGTAAAAAAAGACAGATTTCCCTCAAATAAGCCCCCACACATCTCTGTAGACATAACTATAAAAAAAAGTTATGGGGGTCACCGGGGAGGGTTGCCACCTTTCCCACCAAAAAATAATAGTTACACAAATTAAAAGGTTGGTGTGTCTATTTAAGTTTTATTTAGCCTCTATTTTTGAAATGAGTATGCTGGGATTCAAACTCACAGCCTTCTACAGTAAGGTCAAGAACCTTAGACATGGTTTAATGGGAGTAATGACTGAGATCTAACAATACCAGGGTTCTCTCTATATAGGAAAGACAGAGAAGGCAAGAAAGGGGGAGGGGTGGCCTTGTATGTGAAAGATAACATAAAATCTAATTTAATACAAGTTAGCGAGACCAATTTAGAGTCAGTTTGGGTTACCTTGCAGCTTGATGCAGCTTGATAATTATAAGGTAACTCGTGTAGGTGTGATATATAGACTACCTAGCCAACTCAAAGAATTAGATGATCTACTAGTTGAGGAAATAGCTAAAATGACATTGAAAGGGGAAGTTATCATTATGGGAGACTTTAATCTTCCTGGTGTAAACTGGAAAACCAAAATAGCTAGTTCTGCCAGGAGTACAGATATTCTAAATTCCCTACTGGGATTATCTCTACAGCAAGTAGTTGAGGAGCCAACCCGGAAGGAGGCCATTTTAGATTTAGTATTCACAAATGGGAATTTGGTATCTGATATTACTGTAGGGGAAAGCTTGGGATCTAGTGATCACCAGTCAGTGCGGTTTACTACAAGTACAGTCACTGAGTCACACCACACAAAAATAAAAGTTTTTGATTTTAGAAAAGCTGACTTTTCTAAAATTAGATTAGTGGTATACGAGTCCCTATCAGATTGGAACAGTTTCAATGGAGTCCAGGAGAAATGGGACTACTTAAAAGTGGCACTATTGAAGGCAACAGATAATTGCATTAGGCTTGTCAGTAAAAGCAAAAAAAGGAAGAGACCATTGTGGTACTCAGCAGAAGTGGCCAAATCATTAAAAACAAAAAGATAGCATTTAGTAATTATAAAAAAAAAAACGAGGATGACAGGCAAATTTATAAGATTAGGCAGAGAGGCCAAACAAGTTATAAGAGCTTCTAAAGCACAGGCAGAAGAGAAATTAGCTCAGTCAGTGAAAAAAGGCTATAAGACATTCTTCAGATACATAAATGAAAAAAGGAAACTAAAACAAGGAATTACCAAATTAAAAACAAAAGAAGGAAGGTATATGGAAGAAGATAAAGAACTAGCTGACTGCCTCAATGAACACTTCTGTTCAGTTTTTACAAAGGAAAATGAAGGAAAAGGACCTCAGTTAGGAAGGAAGACTAATGAATCTTTTGATGCATGTGTCTTTACAGAGGAAGAAAGTTCTAAGTCAGCTGTCTAAAATTAATACAAATAAGTCACAGGGGCCTGATGAGATACAACCAAAGCTATCAAAAGAGCTTAGCAGTGAACTAGCAAAACCATTAACAGATTTATTTAACCAATCACTGGTAACAGGAGTCGCCCCAGAAGATTGGAAATTAGCAAATGTTGTGCCTATTCACAAGAAAGGTAGTAGGGAGGAATCAGGCAACTATAGGCCAGTAAGCCTGACATCAATAGTGGGGAAATTAATGGAAACCATACTTAAGGAGAGGATTGTGGAACATCTAAAATCCCATGGATTGAAAGATAAAAAACAGCATGGGTTTACTTCAGGGAGATCATGTCAAACTAATCTTATAGATTTTTCTGATTGGGTGACTAAAATAGATGGCGGAGGTGCAGTAGACATCGCTTATCTAGACTTTAGTAAGGCTGTGGATACTGTCCCACATAGAAGGCTTATCAATAAATTGCAGTCTTTGTGTTTGGACTCCCATATTGTTGAATGGATTAGGCAGTGGCTGAGGGACAGACAACAGAGGGTTGTAGTCAATGGAGTATATTCAGACCATGGTCTTGTTACCAGTGGGGTACCTCAGGGATCTGTTCTGGGACCCATATTGTTTAATATCTTTATCAGCGAAATTGCAGAAGGCCTCGATGGTAAGGTGTGTCTTTTTGCTGATGACACAAAGATTTGTAACAGGGTTGATGTTCCTGGAGGGATACACCAAATGGAAAAGTATTTAGGAAAACTAGAGGAATGGTCAAAAATCTGGCAACTAAAATTTAATGTTGATAAGTGCAAGATATTGCGCCTAGGGCGTAAAAATCCAAGAGCAGAATATAAAATAAGTGATACAGTCCTAACCTCAGTATCTGAGGAAAGGGATTTAGGGGTCATTATTTCAGAAGACTTAAAGGTAGGCAGACAATTTCATAGAGCAGCAGGAAATGCTAGCAGAATGCTTGGGTGTATAGGGAGAGGCATTACCAGTAGAAACAGGGAGGTGCTCATGCCGCTCTACAGAGCACTAGTGAGATCTCATTTGGAGTATTGTGCTCATTACTGGAGACCATATCTCCAGAAGGATATTGATACTTTGGAGAGAGTTCAGAGAAGAGCTTCTAAATTAGTACATGGATTGCAGGATAAAACTTACCAGGAAAGAGAGAATATTTAAAAGAAGAAAAACTGCTACAAGAAGACATAGTTTTAAATTAGAAGGGCAAAGGTTTAAAAGTAAAATCAGGAAGTATTACTTTACTGAGAGACTAGTGGATGCATGGAATAGCCTTCCTGCAGAAGTGGTAGCTGCAAATACAGTGAAGGAGTTTAAGCATTCATGGGATAGGCATAAGGCCATCCTTCATATAAGATAGGGCCAAGGGCTATTCATAGTATTTAGTATATTGGGCAGACTAGATGGGCCAAATGGTTCTTATCTGCCGACACATTCTATGTTTCTACGTTTCTATAATGAGGAGAACGTCGAATAAGGGACGTGGCCCTGGTCGTGGTTCTGCTAGTGGAGCTCCTGTTGCAGGGAGAGGACGTGGTCGATCTGTGCCAGCTACATGCATAAGTGAAACACCTTCCTCAGGTGCGAGTAGGCGACAGCGCTGAAGGTTCTATTTGGTCGGGCCTAATGTGGCTCTGCGAAACGTGAGGCCTGAACAAGTACAGGCGATAGTAGATTGGGTTGCTGACAGTACCTTCAGTTCCTTCACATTGTCTCCCACCCAGTCTCCTTGTGAAAGATCAGAGTTAGCACCTGCAGCCGATGTCCATCTGTCTTTCACCTCACCCCCTTGCAAATCAGCCAAGCAGTCTGAGCCCCAAGTCATGCAGCAGTCTCTTCTGCTTTTTGATGACTCCGCTAGCAGGGTTTGCCAGGGCCATCCATATAGCCTTGCCCCAGAAGTGAAAGAGATTGAGTGCACTGATGCCCAACCACTAATGTTTCAAGATAAGTACATGGGAGGACCACCGCAGCACGTCTCGGATGATGACAAAACAGGTGCCAACTGCTGTGGCTTTCGAAAGTGTGCAGACCGACAAGGAGAGCAGGTGTGAAGACTGGGTGGAAGATGATGTGGAGGACGATGAGGTCCTCGACCCCACATAGAATCAAGTTTATGGGAGTGACCTGTGTAGTTCGGAGGAAGAGGCGGTGGTCGCACAGAGCCCCCAACACAGCAGAAGAGGGAGAAGGGTGCAAAAGCAGAGCGGGTTTGGGTACCAAACATGCGCGATTTTTCTCACGCGAGTGCAAAACGCATTACAATGTTTTGCACTCGCGCGGAAAAATCGCGGGTGTTCCCGCAACGCACCCGCACATTTTCCCGCAACGCCCGTGTGAAAGAGGCCTATGTGTTTCCTGTAGGCAACAAATGACTGACTGAAATTTCGATAAATACAGCATGAATATAGATGAATACACAGATGAATATAGCATTTCGTTTAGTAGGTTCCGCCATTCCCCGCACATTCCAACTGAGCACCCTAGTCACCGAAGCCATAACAATTCACCAACATATTCCACAGTATCGACCCCTCGTGCCATCTGTCCCACCACATTAGCATGCTGAAACCGGAATCCCCCCCCCCCTCCCACTTTAGACCAACAGAATGCAATGCAACATAAAAAATAAAAAAAATTCGGAGACTGAAAGCATAGGTGACCAGATCGTCCGTCTGGAAGAGAAGTTGCGGGAGCTGCGCAAGATTGCCACCGCCAGGATCCAGACGCCGCCTAAGGAGGACGAGGTAAGGGTGCCTGTCACCACCCATAGGCCACCTTCTACTACCTCCACTCCGTCGGTGCCCCTAAGACGGCCCTCTAACCCTGTGACTTGCTGCGCAGAGTCAGCGATTCCACAGTCCACCGGACCGCTTGCGGCGGCAGTATCTAATCCAGCACAGCCTACTATAATTATGCCTGGACCGGTTCGGTCCACAACTGTCCTTACCCTTAGGCCTATGGGGCCAATACCTATTAGGGGTCCCTTCACGTTGCAGCTGCCCCCTAACACTGTAATGTGGGCACATCCACCTGTAGAGGACTACTACAGACCTTATTTGCCAGCAGAGCCGGGTGATTATGATAGGCCCTTGTGAATCAGCCTGCTAGGCCTTTGATTTGTTTTGTCTAAGGATTACTTCCGAGAATTTAACCCTTCCAGGACAGGAGTCCTTTGTTTTGGTCCTTTGTTGCTGCTGCCAGTTACCCACGGCTCAGTGGTAGTGGTCACCCACTGAAATGAATATGTCAACAAAGCCATCGTGTTTCCAGGACCTCCTGCCTGTTTCTACTATTCCACACCAAGTTGTGCCTGTTCCTTTGTTGCACCTTTAACCCTTAACCCCCTTTTCAGGTTGATTAGGGGTATTACAGCATTCTAAGGAACCGTGCCCAGTGATAGACTCAAAAGTACCTGAGCCTCTGAGATTTTTACTCTTTTAAAAGAAATGTGCCCAGAGATGGACTCCACTGCACGAGAGCCTCTGTGATTCATAAGAAAGGAACCTGGGTACGGACTCATATTTGTTCTTTGAGCCTCCAAGAACTTTTAAATTGTTTTTCTGCCTGTTTGCACATATGGACTATCCTGGTAGTAATGCTACGCTGTGCCAGGTCAGCGCCCCTGTTCCCTCATACGATCCTGAGAGAAGAGAGCGACGCCCCTTTTCACCGAACTTGTTCCTAAGCCAGTTGGAACTGCCTGAATCATGCATGTCATGTACTTCCGCAAATGTAGATGTGTTTTCCTGCTTTGCTTCTCGGTTTCTTTTTCAGGTGCAGTATCCAGCTGGGCAGGGCCCCTCCTTGTTGCGCCGAGGTCGGGCAACGTTAAAGCGTGGGGGTATGTAGTGGCCTCACGGACTAAGCGTGGGCACTACACGAGGGTCAATTGGGGTGTGCGTGACTTCCCCTCACTCAGGACAGGGATGGTATCTCTAACTGTGCATTTTATGTAATTTGCAATGTATTGTATTTATGCCATGTTTCCCTGTATACACATTAACAGGCCTTCCCCCTGTAATTGGTCATCCTAGACACTAGAGGGAGCTAGGGAACCCCTAGTATAAAGGTTCAGGCCCAGACAGGGAGAGGGTTGTTGTTGCATCCAGGGTCAGGAGTCTGCTGAGACAAGCCAGAAGGCTCAAGTCAGAACCTTCTCCTGACATGCAGCTGGACAGCCCAGGCTGTTAGCTGTTACCAGGGGGCTAGTAGAGGGATCCTAGCCTACCTGTGAATCAAGAGAGCCTTAGTTAGCTCTGAAGATGCCCCAGTTGCAGGTGCACCTCCTGGGAGAGATCAGCGGTTACCCTCCAGTCAAGTCAGGACAATACCGGGTCAGATAAGTACCTTGATGGACAGAGGTTATATAGAATGCAGCAAGTGCCGATATTAGAAAAATAACCGATTTACCAAGGATAAAAGCCAGTATTTAGGCATCCGGGCCTTGGCATCCAGCCAGCTAGAATAGCTGAAGGGGATAGAGCAGTGTTTCACTGTAAAGCAGTCGTCACTAGGTTCCTCCAAGTATCTTGCCTGTTTATTTCCTGCTGTCATCTGAAATCTACCTGTTGGTGAAGGATTGTCTGAGGGACTGCATTTCAATCATTTTGTCAATTGTAACTACCTGTATAAAGTTGGGACTGTATCAACCAAGTAAAGGAACGTTTTGGTTTACCCACTGAATCCTCAATTTATTCAACCTGACACTACACGGTGTGCCACCGTCTAAATTGGCACTGGCGTCACGTACATCAAAGGGACCTTGCCCCAGGCACATAAAACACCTGCAACACCCAGGGCACCTCAACCACCACCAGGCCTGGTCCCTAAACACAGAGTGTGCCCCAGAGGACTTTTGTGCCAGCCTCTCCTTCACTGCAGTATGCTTGCCCAGGGTTTCCTGATAAAACTGTGAGTGACCCTCGCTTGCCATTAACCGTGACCTCACAATCGCAATACCCTGCAGGTCTGGCGTGCCGCATTTAGGCCCAGGCACACAGACAGAGGAGAGTGGTCCCGTAACAGAGAATCTGGCCTTATGTCAGCGCAGAATCTGTCTTCATGTCATAGCAGAGAATCAGGCTTCACGTCACCCACCACTGGAACAGGCCACTGTCACACATTTAGGCCCAGGCACCCAGGCAGAAGAGAGAGGTCCCGTAACAGAGAATATGGTCTTATGTCACCGCAGAATCAGTCTTCATGTCATAGCAAAGAATCAGGCTTCACGTCACCCACCACTGGAACAGGCCACTGTCACACATTTAGGCCCCGGCACCCAGACAGAGGAGAGAGGTCCTGTAACAGAGAATCTGGCCTTATGTCAGCGCAGAATCAGTCTTCATGTCATAGCAGAGAATCAGGCTTCACGTCACCCACCACTGGAACAGGCCACTGTCACATATTTAGGCCCAGGCACCCAGGCAGAGGAGAGAGGTCGCGTAACAGAGAATCTGGCTTCATGTCAGCACAGAATAAGTCTTCATGTCATAGCAGAGAATCAGGCTTCACGTCACCCACCACTGGAACAGGCCACTGTCACACATTTAGGCCCCGGCACCCAGACAGAGGAGAGGTTCATTCAACTTTGGGTTGCCCCGCAATATAATGGTAAAATGAAATAAAAAATAGTATTGAATGAGGAAGTGCCCTGGAGTAGAATAATATATTGTTAAGGGGAGGTAGTTAATATCTAATCTGCACAAGGGATGGACAGGTCCTGTGGGATCCATGCCTGGTTCATTTTTATGAACGTCAGCTTGTCCACATTGGCTGTAGACAGGCGGCTGCGTTTGTCTGTAATGACGCCCCCTGTCGTGCTGAATACATGTTCAGACAAAACGCTGGCCGCCGGGCAGGCCAGGACCTCCAAGGCATAAAAGGCTAGCTCTGGCCACGTGGACAATTTGGAGACCCAGAATTTGAATGGGGCCGAACCATCAGTCAGTACGTGGAGGGGTGTGCACAGGTACTGTTCCACCATGTTAGTGAAATGTTGCCTCCTGCTAACACGTTCCGTATCAGGTGGTGGTGCACTTAGCTGTGGCGTGTTGACAAAACTTTTCCACATCTCTGCCATGCTAACCCTGCCCTCAGAGGAGCTGGCCGTGACACAGCTGCGTTGGCGACCTCTTGCTCCTCCTCTGCCTTCGCCTTGGGCTTCCACTGGTTCCCCTGTGACATTTGGGAATGCTCTCAGTAGCGCGTCTACCAACGTGCGCTTGTACTCGCGCATCTTCCTATCACGCTCCAGTGTAGGAAGTAAGGTGGGCACATTGTTTTTGTACCGGGGATCCAGCAGGGTGGCAACCCAGTAGTCCGCACACGTTAAAATGTGGGCAACTCTGCTGTCGTTGCGCAGGCACTGCAGCATGTAGTCGCTCATGTGTGCCAGGCTGCCCAGAGGTAAGGACAAGCTGTCCTCTGTGGGAGGCGTATCGTCATCGTCCTGTGTTTCCCCCCAGCCACGCACCAGTGATGGGCCCGAGCTGCTTTGGGTGCCACCCCGCTGTGAACATGCTTCATCCTCATCCTCCTCCACCTCCTCCTCATCCTCGTCCTCCTCGTCCTCCAGTAGTGGGCCCTGTCTGGCCACATTTGTACCTGGCCTCTGGTGTTGCAAAAAACCTCCCTCTGAGTCACTTTGAAGAGACTGGCCTGAAAGTGCTAAAAATGACCCCTCTTCCTCCTGGGCCACCTCCTCTTCCATCATCGCCCTAAGTGTTTTCTCAAGGAGACATAGAAGTGGTATTGTAACGCTGATAACGGCGTCATCGCCACTGGCCATGTTGGTGGAGTACTCGAAACAGCGCAACAGGGCACACAGGTCTCGCATGGAGGCCCAGTCATTGGTGGTGAAGTGTGTCTGATCCACAGTGCGACTGACCCGTGCGTGCTGCAGCTGAAACTCCACTAAGACAGAGCCGGACTGGGGGCGCAGCCTTGGGGGGAGGCGACCATGACGGGGGGCTGGTTTGAGGGAGCCCCTGGGGAGGGATTGGTCAGTTTGAGTTAGGGGGGCGGCGGAGCGAGGGGTTAAAAAGGTGAGGGCCTGGGAAGAAGGAGGCCATTTTGTGGAGAGAACCGAGCTGCACACAACGACTCATTGCGCTCACTTACATTCGTCATGGACATCGATTCACTCCTGGCGGATCTCAGGTCGGCGGCAGCTGCTCGGGGACCAGGCTGGCTCCAGGAACAGGTCCAGCAGCTGCTCAGAGGGGCGGCTGAGGCTCCCGCTTCGCCTCAGCCACGGGCATCCCGGCCGCGGCGGGCCCGGCCGCCGGCGCGCCTCAGCCCAGATATGGCCTCCCCTAGGGCTCAGCGCCGCAGACGGAGCCCTGCTTTTCAGGACCCTTCACGCCTGCAGGCGTCGGCTGCAGCTCCTTCCCGGGCGCCCAGGCGTGGAAGGAATCCAGCTAGTAGGCGGAGCCCTCGGTCAGGCCTCAGCAGGCCTCATCAGCAGCGCAGCAGCGCCACCTTGTGGTCGGGACCAGGAACGGCGGGCTCTCTCCAGGATCCTGATGTGGATGAGGCCCCTCAGCCAGAGCAGTGTTCCAGAGGGCACGGGGCTGCTGCGGACCTTGGCAGCAGGCCCTCGTCGGCCAGGCAAGTTGAAGAGGATGGTGTCGTCGCGCAAGTCGGTTCCAGGGAGGATCCGGAAGATCACGTCCCTGGCCCCAGCCCGGCCAGGGGACATCCGTGGGAGCTCGCTGTGCCAGGACCGTCTCAGAGGACCGAGCGTCGGGAGTCAGGACCTTCGGCTGATGGGGTCACAGCACCCAGGCAGCCAGGTGAGGCACCTTGGGGACCTTTATGTCAGTTAGTGTCTGGGGGGGGTTGGGGGGTCTCAGTCGGATTTGAGTAAGGGGCTGGGCCAGCTCTTGGGGGGTTTAGTGGGGTTGTTAGCAAATTTGGGGGCGGCAGGGAATCCCGTGTTACCGTTGGGGGGCCTGGGGGGTGGGGTCGGCGGGTCGGTGGCGTCAGGGCCGTTGCCGGCGTGGGGCGTGGGGGCGGCCGCCGGGGGGCCGCCAGCTTCCAGTACACCTACGGTGGTTTCATGTGGTACTTCGGCGTCTGTCCAGACGCAGGTAGGTGGGTCTGATCAGGAGGATGTAATGCGGTTGGACGATAGGGCTAAGGGCGAAGTTTATGTTTGTTTCGAGGGCCCGTTGGGGGCACATTTGAAGCAGGAGGTTAGGGAGCGCATTTGGAAAGGGGAGTATGTGGATATATTTTCCTTACTCCCTTTGGAAAGGTTCAATTTGGATAGGGCGCGAAAGGATGAGGGTAAGAGGGAGGACGAGGAGAAGCGTAGGCACCGACTGATACCGCGGACGTTCCCTAACTGGTTGCAGGCGTTCGCGATATTGGCCAGTGTGATAGGGGAGAAGGCGCCGGAGTGCTGCTCCGCGCTTTTTTGTTACCTGGATGCTATTGGGGAAGATTACCGGGTGTATGGGGGTATGGCCTGGCTGCGTTACGACGAACAGTTTAGGCAGCGGAAGGCGGTACGCCCTAGCATAAAATGGGACCACAAGGATATCGCTTTGTGGCTCAAAGTGACGGCGCCGGTTCGGTCAGGTCAGCCCTTTTGGAGCGAGTCAGGGGCGGGGGGACAATCCGGTTTCGCGGCAGCATCTGCGAAGGGGTTGTGTTTTTTATTCAATGAAGGGGGGTGTAAATTTGGAGCCAAGTGCAAATTTAAGCACGAATGTTCCACCTGTGGCGGGTCTCACGGAGCCACGCGCTGCTTTAGAGGGGCAAGACAGAAGGGGGGCGAGAGTTCTGGAAAAGGGGGAGACGCCGGTGCGTCTGGAAGAGATGGACCGGTTTCTCGCTAGATATCCAGATAGGGGGGCTGCGCAATTGTTGCGGGAAGGTTTTTCAGGGGGGTTTAAAATTCCATTTGTTCCATCGGGGCCCGTGTTGCTTAAGAAGAATTTGCAGTCGGCGAGGGAGCACCCTGAGGTGGTGACTACTAAGTTAGAGAAGGAAGTTAGACTGGGAAGGATGGCGGGCCCGTTTTTGGAACCACCTTTGCAGAACTTGCGTGTGTCGCCTCTGGGGGTGGTCCCAAAGAAGGAGGCGAATACGTTTCGCCTGATTCAACATCTATCCTTTCCTAAGGGATCGTCGGTCAACGATGGCATTGACCCGACGCTGTGCTCGGTAGTCTATACCTCGTTTGATGCGGCAGTGAAGTGGGTTAGGAAGTTTGGGAGGGGTGCATTGATGGCGAAAACAGATATTGAGTCAGCATTTAGGTTGTTGCCGGTGCACCCAGAGAGCCTGCATTTGTTGGGATGTTTTTGGGAGGGTAAGTTTTTTGTTGATCGTTGTTTGCCAATGGGGTGTTCGTTGTCCTGCGCGTATTTTGAGAAGTTCAGCTCTTTTCTAGAATGGGCGGTAGTGGATTCCTCCGGATGTGAATCACTTATTCACTATCTGGACGATTTCTTATGTATTGGCCCCCCGGGATCCAGGGTGTGCTCTTTACTGTTGCACACGATGGAGGCGTTGTTTGATTCCTTCGGGGTTCCCTTGGCGGCAGGGAAAACGGTGGGGCCGACCACGGAATTGAGCTTCCTGGGCATAGTGATTGACTCAGTGAGGATGGAATGTAGGCTGCCCTTGGACAAGGTTGAGGATTTGAAAATGGAGGTTGATAGGGCGAGGCGACTGCAAAAAATCAAATTGCGGAGCCTACAGTCACTCCTGGGGAAGCTGAATTTCGCCTGTAGGATTATCCCCATGGGTAGGGTATTTAGTAGGCGTTTGGCGGCAGCAACGGCAGGGGTGGCAGCGCCGCACCATTTTATTAGACTGGGGAAAGAGCTTAGGGCGGATTTGCAAGTTTGGGCATCGTTTCTGGAGTGTTATAATGGCAGAGGTCTGTTTATGGGTGAGGCGGTAGACTCCTTTGATTTTGACCTTTTCTCTGACGCGGCGGGAGGAGGCGGTTTCGGGGTCTATTGCGGGGGGCAGTGGTGTGCGGGGGGTTGGCCTGATACCTGGGTGGAGAGAGGCTGGGTCAAGAATTTAGCGCTGCTGGAATTGTTCCCCATTGTGGTGGCAGTAATGTTATGGGGGGAGGAGTTTAGGAACAAGAAGGTTCGTTTCTATTGTGACAACTTGGGGGTGGTGCAAGCGATTAACGGGTTGTCGGCTTCTTCACCGTTGGTCGTGCGTCTATTGCAGAGGCTGGTGCTGGAGTGCTTGTCACTTAATGCTTGGGTGGTAGCAGTGCATGTACCAGGGGTTGATAACTGTATTGCTGATGCTCTCTCTCGTTCACAGTGGGAACGTTTCCGCCAGCTGGCTCCGGGGGCAGAGGAGCGAGGGCTGGACTGCCCGAGTTGCCTGTGGGAACTTCTGGAGACACCGTAGCGGGTCTCATACGGGCTTCACTTGCACCCGGTACGTGGGAGACATATGATAGGGCATGGCAATGCTGGGAGGATTGGAAGACCAGGTTGGCTGTTGTGTCAGAGGACTTTGAGATTCCATTGCTATTGTTCATAGGGCATTGTAGAGAGGAGGGGTGGTCTGTCTCTAGGATTAATAGTTGTGTTTCAGGTTTGGCTTTCGGTTTTCGTCTTAGGAACCTGCCGGACGTCACCAAGTCTTTTCTGGTGGTGAGGGCTTTAAAGGGTTGGCGGCGTTCTCAGTCGGGGCAGGATGACTGTAGGCCGGTGTCTTTTGCTTTGCTGTTGAGGTTGGGGGATCAACTAGTCGACGTTTGTGCCTCGTCGTGGGAGTTACGTTTGTTCCGGTTGGCTTTTTCGCTGGCATTTTTTGGGGCCTTGCGTTTGGGCGAGTTGGTTTCTCCGTCGGTTAAGAGACAGGGCGGTTTGTTTAGGGACGATGTAGACCTTTTTCAGGACAGGGTGGAGTTTCGTATTAGGCGGTCAAAAACTGATGTGGAAGGGAGAGGGCGGAAGGTTGTTTTGTTCGCGGTCCCGGGTTGCGCAATGTGTCCGGTATGTTGCTTGAGGGAGTACGGGGTTGCGGTGGGGAGGGCGAATTTCCCTCTCTTAGTGCATGCGGACGGGTCTTTCCTTTCCCGTTTCCAGTTCACGGCGGTCTTTAAGCGGTGTCTAGGGCAGTTGGGCCTAGCGCTTGGGGGTTACTCTAGCCATTCTTTTAGAATCGGGGCAGCGACGGAAGCGGCCAGACGCGGGGTGGGACAGGACGTGATCATGCGGATAGGAAGGTGGGAATCGATTCGCTTTAGATCATATATTCGTCTAGATCGGTTGTGATATTGTATTGTATGCTGTCTCATCACGCACGGTATGCTTTTGTTTTGTTATTTCGTTGCAGGTTCGGACCCAGCGCTTATCTGGATAATGGGTCACTCCTATATTTTCTCGGGAGCCATCCGGGCAGCGGTTCGGCCGGATGGACAACAGTTGGGGATTGACCGGTCGGTAGCGGTGGTAAGATGGTTGGGGCGTAGGGGAATGGTGTGGGGGGGCGTGTTACCTGAGGTCCACAAGTTTGTTAGGTTGGATAGGATGCCGGATGTGTTGGTGTTGCACGTGGGGGGCAACGATTTGGGGGCGCGGCCGTTGCGGGAATTGGTGAAGGACGTTAAATTCGATCTACTCCGGTTGTGGGCGCTGTTCCCGGGTCTTATTTCCGTTTGGTCGGACATTGTTCCCCGCAAAGTGTGGAGGGGGGCGAGGTCGGTGGAGGGGATAAATAAGGCTAGGATAAAAGCTAACCGGGCCATAGGGCGGTTTATGGCAAGGAATGGTGCAGTGGTAGTACGGCATACTGAACTGGAAAAAGGGGTCGGAGCTTTTTGGCGGTCTGACGGCGTTCACTTGAACGCAGTGGGTATTGACATGTGGTGTCTGGCAATACAGGAGGGCATTGAGACAGCTTTGCGGATGTGGAGGGACGCACAGGCTTAAGGTGTCAAGCATGTGCGTTCGTGGCGGTGGGAGGTCCTTGAAGTTGGAGAGATTCAGGTGACGAGGATGGGAGGGCTCCACGGTTGGGGCTGGACTCCTATGGCTGGTGGTCGGTTGTGGCGGAATTTGGGCGAGCCGTCAGTGGTGCCCCCGAGCTGGTGCTTAACGGCTGGGGGCAAGTCGGCTCAAAAAGGATACTGGGAAAATTCCGAGGTTTGGGGCTTCCAGGACCTCCCCCGTGTTACTCAGGTGAATTAAGTTGGTTATATCTTATGGGGATGTTTTGTGGAAAATAAAAGGTTAATTATTTATGTATATGTTTACAATAAACGGCTGCTGTGGCCGATATAATCCAACTTGGTGTCCGTGTCTTATTGGGGTTTCTGACAGGGCCAGTTTAGAAGGTCAGGGCTTGTGGTAAGTGAGTCAAGGGTTAGTATGTGACTGTTCATGAGGGGCGAGCGGGGAATAACCAATACCCCGTCAAGACAGAGCCGGACTGGGGGCGCAGCCTTGGGGGGAGGCGACCATGACGGGGGGCTGGTTTGAGGGAGCCCCTGGGGAGGGATTGGTCAGTTTGAGTTAGGGGGGCGGCGGAGCGAGGGGTTAAAAAGGTGAGGGCCTGGGAAGAAGGAGGCCATTTTGTGGAGAGAACCGAGCTCCCACCCACCCACCCCTTTTGGCTCAGGTTCCAGAGCTTGGGCCGGATGGCGGGGGATGGGAAGGGGACAGAGTGGGGGGATTGTTTAAATGAATGAGTAAAATAAAATATTAATTATTTTGTCACGGCGGCTGTGGCGGTGGGAGGTCCTTGAAGTTGGAGAGATTCAGGTGACGAGGATGGGAGGGCTCCACGGTTGGGGCTGGACTCCTATGGCTGGTGGTCGGTTGTGGCGGAATTTGGGCGAGCCGTCAGTGGTGCCCCCGAGCTGGTGCTTAACGGCTGGGGGCAAGTCGGCTCAAAAAGGATACTGGGAAAATTCTGAGGTTTGGGGCTTCCAGGACCTCCCCCGTGTTACTCAGGTGAATTAAGTTGGTTATATCTTATGGGGATGTTTTGTGGAAAATAAAAGGTTAATTATTTATGTATATGTTTACAATAAACGGCTGCTGTGGCCGATATAATCCAACTTGGTGTCCGTGTCTTATTGGGGTTTCTGACAGGGCCAGTTTAGAAGGTCAGGGCTTGTGGTAAGTGAGTCAAGGGTTAGTATGTGACTGTTCATGAGGGGCGAGCGGGGAATAACCAATACCCCGTCATGGCCTGCTGCTGCTCGCACAGTCTGTCCAGCATATGCAAGGTGGAGTTCCACCTGGTGGGTACGTCGCATATGAGGCGGTGAGCGGGAAGGCCGAAGTTATGCTGTAGCGCAGACAGGCGAGCAGCGGCAGGGTGTGAACGCCGGAAGCGCGAACAGACGGCCCGCACTTTATGCAGCAGCTCTGACATGTCGGGGTAGTTGCGAATGAACTTCTGCACCACCAAATTCAGCACATGCGCCAGGCAAGGGATGTGCGTCAAACCGGCTAGTCCCAGAGCTGCAACGAGATTTCGCCCATTATCGCACAACACCAGGCCGGGCTTGAGGCTCACCGGCAGCAACCACTCGTCGGTCTGTTGTTCTATACCCCGCCACAACTCCTGTGCGGTGTGGGGCCTGTCCCCCAAACATATGAGTTTCAGAATGGCCTGCTGACGTTTACCCCGTGCTGTGCTGAAGTTGGTGGTGAAGGTGTGTGGCTGACTGGATGAGCAGGTGGAAGAAGAGGAGGAGGAAACTGAGTAGGAGGAGGAGGAGACAGGAGGCAAAGAATGTTGCCCTGCGATCCTTGGCGGCGGAAGGACGTGCGCCAAACAGCTCTCCGCCTGGGGCCCAGCCGCCACTACATTTACCCAGTGTGCAGTTAGGGAGATATAGCGTCCCTGGCCGTGCTTACTGGTCCACGTATCTGTGGTTAGGTGGACCTTGCCACAGATGGCGTTGCGCAGTGCACACTTGATTTTATCGGACACTTGTTTGTGCAGGGAAGGCACGGCTCTCTTGGAGAAGTAGTGGCGGCTGGGAACAACATACTGTGGGACAGCAAGTGACCTGAGCTGTTTGAAGCTGTGTGTGTCCACCAGCCTAAATGACAGCATTTCATAGGCCAGTAGTTTAGAAATGCTGGCATTCAGGGCCAGGAATCGAGGGTGGCTAGGTGGGAATTTACGCTTTCTCTCAAATGTTTGTGAGATGGAGAGCTGAACGCTGCCGTGTGACATGGTTGAGATGCTTGGTGACGCAGGTGGTGGTGTTGGTGGTACATCCCATGTTTGCTGGGCGGCAGGTGCCAACGTTCCTCCAGAGGCAGAGGAAGAGGCCGAGGCGGCGGCAGCAGCAGCAGAAGAGGCCGAGGCGGCAGCAGCAGAAGAGGCAGCAGGGGGAGCCTGAGTGACTTCCTTGTTTTTAAGGTGTTTACTCCACTGCAGTTCATGCTTTGCATGCAGGTGCCTGGTCATGCAGGTTGTGCTAAGGTTCAGAACGTTAATGCCTCGCTTCAGGCTCTGATGGCACAGCGTGCAAACCACTCGGGTCTTGTCGTCAGCACATTGTTTGAAGAAGTGCCATGCCAGGGAACTCCTTGAAGCTGCCTTTGGGGTGCTCGGTCCCAGATGGCGGCGGTCAGTAGCAGGCGGAGTCTCTTGGCGGCGGGTGTTCTGATTTTGCCCACTGCTCCCTCTTTTGCTACGCTGTTGGCTCGGTCTCACCACTGCCTCTTCCTCCGAACTGTGAAAGTCAGTGGCACGACCTTCATTCCATGTGGGGTCTAGGACCTCATCGTCCCCTGCATCGTCTTCCACCCAGTCTTGACCCCTGACCTCCTGTTCAGTCTGCACACTGCAGAAAGACGCAGCAGTTGGCACCTGTGTTTCGTCATCATCAGAGACGTGCTGAGGTGGTATTCCCATGTCCTCATCATCAGGAAACATAAGTGGTTGTGCGTTAGTGCATTCTATCTCTTCCACCCCTGGTGAAGGGCTAGGTGGATGCCCTTGGGAAACCCTGGCAACAGAGTCTTCAAACAGCATAAGAGACTGCTGCATAACTTGAGGCTCAGACAGTTTCCCTGATATGCATGGGGGTGATGTGACAGACTGATGGGCTTGGTTTTCATGCGCCATCTGTGCGCTTTCTGCAGAAGACTGGGTGGGAGATAATGTGAGTCGGCCACCCAATTGACTAATGCCTGTACCTGCTCAGGCCTTACCATCCTTAGAACGGCATTGGGCCCCACCAAATATCCCTGTAAATTCTGGCGGCTACTGGGACCTGAGGTAGTTGGTACACTAGGACGTGTGGCTGTGGCAGAACGGCCACGTCCTCTCCCAGCACCAGAGGGTCCACTAACACCACGACCATGTCCACGTCCGCGTCTCTTATTAGATGTTTTCCTCATTGTTCCCGTTCACCTCAATTTTGAGAATGGCAAATTTGGGAATAGTTTTTTAACCCAGAACAAAAAGTGTGCTTTTACGGTCACTACAAATAACTTGACCAGCTAAAACAGTACAGATTTGGTTGAATAGAAATGTGAGGCCTGTTTTTTTTTGCGCTGTGTGACAGGTATAGGTTTAATCACAGAATCAGACTTCTATCTGCACGCTAGCGTGTGTCTTAGGTTTTTCTGAATGACACTATCAGTACCTTCAATGTAAGATATCCTTTTTGGGATAGATTTCAAGTAGGCCTCAAATACCAGAAACTAGTTATTTTGAGAATGGCAAATTTGGGAATAGTTTTTCAATCCAGAAAATAAAAAGTGCTTTTACGGTCACTACAAATAACTTGACCAGCTAAAACAGTTCAGATTTGGTTGAATAGAGATGTGAGGCCTGTTTTTTTTGCGCTGTGTGACAGGTATAGGTTTAATCACAGAATCAGACTTCTATCTGCACGGTAGCGTGTGTCTTAGGTTTTTCTGAATGACACTATCAGCACCTTCAATGTAAGATATCCTTTTTGGGATAGATTTCAAGTAGGCCTCATATACCAGAAACTAGTTTTTTTGAGAATGGCAAATTTGGGAATAGTTTTTCAACCCAGAACAAAAAGTGTGCTTTTACGGTCACTACAAATAACTTGACCAGCTAAAACAGTACAGATTTGGTTGAATAGAAATGTCAGGTCTATTTTTTAGGCGCTGGGTGACAGGCTCAACTTGCCCCTGATGTAGTATACGGCCAAAAAATAACCACACTGTTGATGGTTAAATGCACTTGGGTGACACAGGCTCAGCCTGCAGCTGATGTAGTATATGGCCAAAAAATAACCAGACTGTTGATGGTTAAATGCACTTCGGTGACACAGGCTCAGCTTGCAGCTGATGTAGGATATAGCACAAAATAACCACACTATTGATGGTTAAATACACTTGGTGATAGCTTGTGCTGGCGCACCACAAGTCACAAAATGGCCGCCGATCACCCCAGAAAAAAAGTGATCTAAAAACGCTCTGGGCAGCCTCAAAAAAGTGAGCAAGTCAATATTAGCACTTCAATTATCCACAGCTGCAGATCGATCACAGAATGAAGTCTTTTGGAGGAGTTAATCTGCCTAATCTCGCCCTAACGTCGCAGCTGCAACCTCTCCCTATGCTTGAATCAGCAGAGTGACCTGCAGCGCTACGTGACCCAAGCTTATATAGAGGCTGGGTCACATGCTGCACTGGCCAATCACAGCCATGCCAATAGTAGGCAAGGCTGTGATGGCCTCTTGGGGCAAGTAGTATGACGCTTGTTGATTGGCTGCTTTGCAGCCTTTCAAAAAGCGCCAAGAAAGCGCCGAACACCGAACCCGAACACGGACTTTTACGAAAAGAACTATACAGTTCGGGTTCGCTCATCCCTAGTTATTAGATTTTCTCCAGTCTTTAGTTTCTGATATATACTTCAGAACACACCTTCGGACATCCAAAGTGTGAAAAACCTCTTCTTTTTTAGATCTGGGATTTTCACAGAATGAAGGAAGAACCACCTCCTCCATCCTATGGAACTCCGAGACGACCTTAGGTAGAAAGGAATTGTCGAAACTTAGAATTATTCTGTCGTCCCTGATCGTCATGAAGGGTTTTTTAACCGAGAAGGCCTGTATCTCATTAACCCTACGTGCAGAGGTAATGGCCACTAGAAATACTGTTTTAAGGGTCAGATATCGGATATTTGCTGACTCTAAGGGCTCAAAGGGGGGTTTAGTGAGACCGGAGAGGACAGAGTTTAAATCCCACGGAGCGACCAGAGGTCTACTCCGGGGTCTGAGTCTGACTGTTCCCTTCATGAAGCGAATAATCCACGGATTAAGAGCTATTTTTTCATCTAAATAGGCACTTAAAGCTGAAATTTGAACTCTAAGAGTGCTAGGTTTTAACCCTTTATTAAAACCTTCTTGAAGAAAATCTAGAATAGACAGAATACTCCCCATGGAGTTAGAAGTATTTTCTGAACACCAGGAAACATATCTATTCCAGATTTTGCTGTAAATTTTATTGCTGGCTAGCATGGTATTAATTACTCTGTCCGATAAACCCTTAGATTTTAAGACTGCCCTTTCAGGATCCAAGCAGAGAGGTGCAGACTTTGCGTTTTTGGGTTGAAAACTGGCCCTTGACAGAGGAGGTCTTCCGACCAGGGTAGAATCCATGGATCCTCCTTGGACATCTTTGCCAGGAGAGGAAACCAGGATCTCCTCGGCCAGTTGGGAGCAATTAGGATTACCTCGGCCCTCTCTTCTTTTATTTTCCTGAGAACCCTTGGAATCAGAGGCAGAGGTGGGAAACAGTATGCCAGTTGGAAATTCCAAGGAAGAGCTAGCGCATCTGTTCCTGCACTTCTCGGATCCCATGGATCTAGGGAAAAATAAGTTGGTAATTTTGCATTTATTTTGTTTGCAAAGAGGTCTATTTGGGGAAGACCCCACCTTTGTGTTAAGGTCTGGAAAATTTCCTCTTTTAAACTCCACTCCCCCGGATCTAATTTCCTGCGGCTGAGGAAATCCGCTTGGATGTTTTGCGTCCCTTTTAGAAAAATCGCTGATAGGGAGAGGAGATTCTCCTCCGCCCACAAGAAAATCTTGTTGGCTAGGGCTTGTAGTTTGCTTTTTGTTCCGCCCTGGTGGTTTATATATGCTACCACCGTCTTGTTGTCGGATCTTATTTGTACGTTGGACCTCTTTAACTCTTCTGAGAAGTAACTCAGAGCCTCCCACACCCCCAGAAGTTCCCGGTGGTTTGATGAGTACCTCTTCTGGGATTGTGACCACTCCCCTTGGGCTGACACTGTTTGGAGATGTGCTCCCCAGCCCCATAGGCTGGCATCCGTGGTGAGGATCAACTGATCTCTCACTACCCATGGAACTCCCCTCTGTAAATTTAAATTTGATTCCCACCATTTTAGTGAGGACCGAATGGGATCCGGAATTGTTATTAGACTGTCTAGAGAATCTTGTTTTCGGTTCCATATTTTTAACATGAACGTCTGAAGAGGACGGGAATGTATTTGCGCCCACTTCACTGCCGGGATACAAGCTGTAAAGGATCCTATCAGGGCCATCGTTTGTCTTATGGTGTGGGATCTTTGTTGCCTGAATTGTTTTACTTGGGATTGGATCTTTGTGATCTTTTCTGCTGGTAAAAAGCATTTTTGGCTCACCGAGTCTATGAGAATTCCCAAAAAAACTATTTTTTGTGTGGGAACTAAGTGGGACTTCTCCCGATTTAAAATCCAACCCAGTTCCTCCAGTCTGTCTATCGTTTTGGATAGATTGGTCTCTAGGTCTTTCTGGGAGAAAGTAAATTGTTTCAGGAGCAGCAACACAGACGGCTTATGAAGAGCAAAAGTGGTGAATACGCAACAGCTGGGCAGGGGAACGCAGATCCAAAGCGGTCCAATGGCATGTAGAAAGAATGGAGGGCCACAGCAGCGTCTCGCCAGAAAAGTTTTCTGGCGAGACGCTGCTGTGGCCCTCCATTCTTTCTAGGTCTTTCTGGGAGTCCCCCACTATTAAAAGGTCGTCCAGGTATGGAACTATCATTATTTTTTCCTTCCTCAGAGGGGTTATTGCCTCTAGCATAATTTTTGTAAAAAGCCTGGGGGCAGTCGTTATCCCAAAGGGTAGAGCTTGAAACTGGAAATGTTTTAGATGCCCTTGGACCCATACCGCTATTCTCAAGAACTGTTGTGACCATGGATGAATGAGTACGTGAAAATACGCATCTTTTAAATCTATGGATGCTAGAAACACCCCTTCTTGTAGAACTTTGACCGTGGTTCTTATAGATTCTATCCTGAATTTTTCGTACTTTATGGACCTGTTCAGGGCTTTCATATTTATGATGAGACTCATTTTCCCGTTTGTTTTTTTTACTAAGAACACCCTGGAATAACAGCCCAGACCGACTTGATTCGTTGGTACCGGAACTAAGACGTTCATCTGAACTAGCAGTTCGATTTCTTGCTCCATGCAAAGCTGGAGATGTTCCGAGCTCTGAACTGGAGTCTGAACAAATAGAGAGGGGGGACTCTTGACAAAGGGAATACTGTATCCCTTGTGGAGGGTATTTAGTAACCAGTGGATGCATGAGTATTTTTCCCAGCAATCCACAAATTTTCCCAGTCTTCCCCCCACTGGGGCTCTGGCGTCATTTTTTGGAAGATTCCTCGGAACGGGGAGAGAACATAAAACCCTTCCCTTTCTGTCTTCCTGATCTCCAGTTTTCCGTTTTACTCCTTTTATTTTGAAAACTAACCTTTTTTTGGGGACGAAAAAAGGGAGCTTTCCTCTTCTTTTTATCCTCTGGGAAGTTCTTTTTGGAATCATAAGCTTTCTCTAGAATTTTATCTAAGTCCTGACCAAAGAGAAGATTACCATAAAACGGGATGTTACATAGTTTTGCTTTGGAACCTGTGTCTCCGGACCAAGCTTTTAGCCAAAGTGCCCTTCTAGAGTTATTGGCTAGAGCCGTAGCTCTTGCGCCCACCCTGACAGAATCCGCTGTTGTGTCTGACAAAAAATCTACGGCCTTTAATAAAAGAGGGAAGGAGTCTGCAAAGTTTTCGTATGGGGTATTGGATTTTAAGAGTATATCTAGTTGTTCCAACCAACTTTTTAGGGACCTAGCAACGGACGTGGCCGCGATATTGGGTTTAAACAAAGCCGCGACCGCATCCCAGGTTCTTTTAAGGTTAGCATCCACTTTTTTTGTCCATAGGATCACGCAATGATCCTGTATCTTCGAATGGTAAAGAAGAACCTTTAGCTAGTTTGGAGAGTAAAACATCAATTTTAGGACAACTCAAGAATGGGGACAATTCTTCTTCGTCGAAAGGAAGCCTTTTCCTAATTGTTCGGGGTAGGAAAACCTTCCTGTCAGGATTTTTCCACTCCCTCAGGATAAGAGACTGCAGATTTTTGTGTACCGGAAATACCCTTTTCTTTTTAGTTTCTAATACTGAAAACATTCTATCCTGGGCGGACCTATGTACTTTTTCTTCCTTAATTTCCATGGTATCCCTGACCGCTTTCAATAGATCGTTTATATCGTCAGATGAAAATAGATAATTTTTAAAATCTCCATCGGAGTCAGAATTATTACTATCCTCATCGCTATCTGAAGAAACATCAAAGGAGGATGAAGAGGTTTTTATGGGGGATTTTTTCCTGGGCCCCTGTTTTGATGTTGACTGAACGCTAGCGGCTGCAGAAAAATCTGAGAAAGCGGTTTTTATTTCTTGCTTAATCAGGCACTGCAATTCCTGTTTTAGGGACGGGACTTCTTCCCTAACAATGCTATCAATGCATTTTCCACACAGTTTTTTTAGCATAATTATCGGGGAGTTTGGCCGAACATACGCGACATCTAGGAATTTTAGATTTCGGCGATATTTTAGGCCTTACAGAGCTATCTTTGTCACTCTTCCATACAGAAAAAAGGGGAAAGATGAGAAAGACTTAGTAACAGTGTAAGCAGCATTCCATACTCACAACCTGGATGTCACTCACAGCTACAGGTTGGTCCATAACTTCCTCCTGATCCATAAGTGCGGATATCTGAGGCTGCAGGAAGCTTGCAAACTCTCCGGTCAAAGGCCGACATCCGACTTGACCAGGGCGCCAGTTTTTAAAAACTACGTATGGCCAGGAGTCTCCCCAGGACCTCCGACGTCATCCGGGCCGGCAACTCTCCGGTTACCACAATTAGGCCCCCAGATGACGTCACCCGCCGGAGCCGAGAATCTCGGGCAGCAGGCAGCCTAGAAACCGGAAGTACTTCTTTGAGTGTCCGGTTGCCGCGGCCTGCCACTACGCGCTGGCGCGCGCGAGTTTTGAATAAGGAGAGGACTGCGGCAGGCATCCATGGAACGGCCTTACTTGCCCAAGGTAAGACCGTGGCTGGCGCAATGCACCCGCCATCCGCGATAGCTCCCGACCGGAGCACGAACGTAGTCCTATCTTCCGCCTGGCAGGGACAGGAAGACACTGAAAATAAGTGAGGAGGCGGGCCCTTTTGAACCTTCCTGTCCCTGCCTGGCTGGAGGAGGAGGATAATCTCCAAGTAAGGTGCCGTCATGGAGGGGAGGGGAAAAGAAAGATTGATCATCGATTTATCAGCCCCACACGGTCACTCCATTCCCAGTATCAACTCTCTCATACCCTCCGAAGAAGTCAGTATGAAATATTCCTCCATAGATCAGGCTATCGCCATTATACTGCAGTTAGGCCGTAACACTATTCTGTCAAAAGCTGATATATCTGACGCCTTTAAGCTACTCCCCATCAGTCCAACTCTGTGACTGTGGCATGGCATAAAGTGGAGAGATCTTTATTACTTTGCCTCTAAACTTACCTTCGGATCGAAAAGCAGTCCATTGTTGTTTGACAAACTGACCCAGGCTCTCCACTGGATACTAGTCAACGAGTTCCATTGTAGTTTTGTTATCCATTACTTGGATGACTTTCTGTTACTGGAACACCCCGGGTCCAATCCAAAAGCACTACAGTCGCTGCTAAGCTGTTTCCACCAACTTGATATCCCGGTATCCCCAAAAAAGGTTGAAGGTCCATCCCCAGTTATCACTTTCCTAGGTATCATTCTGGACACAATAAACCTGGTCGCAAAATTACCGGAAAGCAAATTGGACAGGATTAGGGTCATGCTTCACAATTTCACGCAGACCAGAACCATTAAAAAAGTAGAATTAGTCTCTTTTAGGCATGTTAAATTTTGCTATGCGAGTCATGCCCCAAGGTAGGCCATTTGTTTCACGACTACTAGCTCTCCTTCCTTCAGCTCCTTCCCAAGACAGCCTCATATGCCTTGACGACCAAATAGTAGCCAATTTAGCCATGTGGGACTATTTTCTTAGTAATTGGAATGGTATTTCTCTCCTCATCCCGGTGGTGTCCAACAGTTCCCCTATAGTCTTCTCCGATGCCGCTCCCAGTTCTGGATTCGCAGCCATTTTTGCCAAACATTGGCTAGCGAACTTGTGGCCCGACGAGGTTAAGACTCTGCCGGGGTTTCTTCAGTCTTCAGCTTCCTTTGAGATTTACCCCTTAGTTGCAGTCGCTCATGTGTGGGGTCACGAGTGGACCGGTCACACTGTTATTCGTTTCCGATAATGCAGCGGTAATGGATATCCTAAATAACGGGTCATCTAAATCCCCTCAGGTGTTATCATTCCTCAGACGTCTAGTGCTTCTTTCATTACAACACCAGTTTCGATACATATGCTCACATATATCTGGGCAGAAGAATGTCGCAGCTGATGCCCTGTCTAGAGCTAATTTTGTCCTTTTCTCACAGGTATTTCCTGACGCAGACGCCAACGGTGCCACAGTCCCTCCGTTCCCGTCACTGGTCTGGATGTAAACTCTCACTTAGCTACAGCTCGTTCTCTACTGGCTAAGTCCCTGTCACCCAACACGGCCAGGGCTTACCATACAGGTTGGAGGGCATTTCTTAAATTCCAAGACAAGTTTCCCCAAGGCAGTCTCGATTGTACCAACTACATCCTGACTTTCATCGGCTATTGTCATTCTGAATTGAATCTGTCATACTCCACAGTTAAGTCTTACTTAGCCGGTGTACAGCACTTCCGAGCCTCCAGTCAACCAGAAGCTCCCTCACTATTCTCCATTCATGTAGTCAAGGCTACTCTCAGCGGTCTTGAAAAATGCAATCCAAACATACGTCCGTGCCGCCAGGCCATCACCGGGCAAATATTTAGTCAGTTATCTGACATGTTAGACCATAGCCCTTTTGGCGCCCAACAGAGTCTAGTGATAAAAGCAGCCATATACCTGGCTTTCTATGGCTGTAATGACCGACGTCACGCACAGGGAGGATAAAAGGGAAAGCCCTGCCCAAGGGAGAGGGAAAGGTGGTGAACCCTAAGTCACCTTGCGGCTGGCACCTGACTGCCCTGACGTCCCTAGACGGGTTCCTCACCCGTGCGGCGATCACGTGCCTAAACCCTGGCTTTCCCTAAAATGAGCCCTAGATAGTGAACGGGCCGGTGGGATCGCTAGTCCGCACCACTATCACTAAGAGGGAAACACCAGGGAGAGGACAGACAAAACAGACAAACACATACACCCAGGTGGGCGATCACAATAGACCACAAAGGTCCAACAGGGATCCGGAGGGTAGCGTTCTGGACCAACTACCAGAGAACGCAGCAACACAGCTCCAGAAGGTCAGAATAGATGTCCAGGCAGGAAGTTCTATCTCTGGCAACCAGAGAAGTGTGAGAGGAATATAAGGAGGTTTGGGAGTGCAGGACAAGGAACAGCTGAGGAGAAGGAGCTACGGATCCCTGAGTGAGCCAAAAGGGTTTGCAAAGCAAACCCAGAAAGCTACCATAAGGAAAACAGCCCTATCTTAAATAGAGCGTGCAGCCAACCGCTGCGACTTCCTGACCCCGGGTATAACTGAGTCAGGCGTGGTTCTCGATACCCTCGTGACAATGGCTTCCTGAGACCAGGAGAGTTTACCTCAGCCCGTAGTAGCCGCAGGTATCTGACTGTTGGGCAACTGAAGGCTGACACAGATAATTTTCATTCTCTCGCTTACATCCACCAAAACATCAAAGTCGGGCCCTCCTACCCAGATCACGTACTGCCCAACCACCCACCGCTGGTACCCTGTTCAAGTGCTACACCAATTGTTAAAAAGTATTGACAGTACAACACACCACAGGCCACTGTTGCCTTTCAATGCAGCGCATCTCACAAGCTCCCAGTTTGTTTCTCATATTCGCTCCCTGGTGGCCAACCTAGGTTTAGACCCGGCATCTGTCTCTGGCCACTCCTTTCGGATTGGCGCCGCATCCGCAGCATCCAAGAACAGAATTCCTGCTCACGTCATCAGGAAATTAGGGCGGTGGCACTCCTCCTGTTATTCCAGATACATACCTCACCCTAACATTGAGATGCCTCTCGCCTTTCAGAACATTGTACTGTAAGTGCGATTTGTAAATAAAGTTTTCTGGTTGCATATGGTCTCTTTTTGGCCTCCTTCAATCATCCCTACGACGTTGCGGTTACAGCACAAATCAAACCGTTTAGCTAACTACTAGTTAGGGTCCCGATTCAGGTGTAGCCCCGACCACAAGTTTTAAGGCAGATTTATTGGCCTGTATTTGTGGGAGGGGCTCTGCCCTGCTATTTAGGCTCATTTCCCCCTCCCCTACATCCTACGTCTGCTCAACACACCCACCCTTCCCACCCTCCATTTCATTGTCACACCAGGGGATGGCCTCCTTCAGTCATCCCTACGACATTGCGGTTACTGCACAAATCAAACCGTTTAGCTAACTACTAGTTAGGGTCCCGGTTCAGGTGCAGCCCCGACCACAAACCCCTGTGGTGATGAACGAACATCTGCTGGGACGGTTCGCGAACGCGATCAAATGTTCGCAAACCGCAAGTTTGCGACGGCTCCCATTCATTTTAATGGCAGGCGAACCTGAAAAACCTCCAGGTCATATTTGCAGCCACAAAATACTTACTAGATGTGCACACATAGTCCCACAACATGGACACTGACATACCAGAAGTATTAAGCGAATCTGCAGTCTACAAGCATTATTTTTTTATCTGCGAAATTTCGGCAAAGTATTAATCGCAAGAGCATGTGCTAGAAAGGCATGGCCTACAGCAACTGGTTTGCACCGACTAGAAATTACATGGATGCGATGGTTTGAACCAAGTTCAGCGACGAAGAGGAAGAACTCCTGGTGACTGTAAGTAATCTTACATTAAAGTAGTGTATTTGATTACATTTCACCTGCATGTCTGAACAATCGCTTTATATGCATAAAGAGTGTTATAAAAAAAATCGCCAGTGCGACCTTCTGCGATTCTAATTTTTCATAAGTGCACAAAACTTCACATTTTATAAGGTCTCACTAGATATTAGTGATTGTTGCACTAAGTATTCCTGTGACATCACACCCACTATGTTAGTAGCATATTTGTATGGAAAGCATAGAAATATATTTCACATGCACATTGCACATCCATTGTCATGCCGCACACTATATACCCCACACACACACACTATATACTGCACACACACACTATATACCGCGCACACACAGACACACACTATATACCGCACACACACACAGTTTATAGATTATAATTTGTGTCCTATTGGTCAGGACTCAGGAGAAGCTTTCTTTGTCAGACCGCCAGTATTTGCTGGTTCATTTAGAGTTAGAAAACCAGAGAGGCCGGATTTGGCGACCAGGCCTACTTAATCCCAAAGTTAAATAGCGTATATACTGATCCCGTGGGACAGAGGGATAAAACTTAGCATTTAATAACGATACATTCTAAAATAGATAGACACTAGAGGATGAGCCTCTACAACAAACATAATGAAAGACAGCCCTACGGGCTACGTGTCACGTTTCAGTTCGTGAAAGAATATCATCAGGGGAGATCAGTGGTGGTCACAGGACTATGGATGGGGCCTGTGCAACCAATGAAAAGGGGGGAAGATGGTACAAAAAAGGGATGGTATAGGTCAAATGTCTATCAGTGTGTGTAGCCAGTCAGGCTGAATCACACAGGACACGACCGCATCAAAAATCTCTATCAAAAAGTATAGATGCACCAGTGGGTGCCAACTATAATGGATAGGAAGAAGAAGCCATAGGATAGTCAATCCAAGGGCAGGCTGTCAGCAGAGTGTACTCACCACTCTGTGTCTTTTAAATGTGCTCCAAAAGCCGCCGGTTTTCCCTGTGACTTCCTACTTCCGGACATGTGACTCTGTAGACAGGAAGTCACATGTCCGGTGGAACGCAGGAAGTGAGCGTGCCTTCCAGCCGGACGCGGCCCGTGGAGCGCGGCGCCAGGGGATGACGCCGCACAGCATGTGACCAAGATCACATGACCAGAAACTGGTCACGGGGCGCGCCGTGCCGGGAAAGCCACGCCCACTGCCCAAGCGCCAATGTGGAAGCAAGAAAATATATATACAGGGGTACAGGGGGATTGGTGTACAAGGCAGTAAAAATTGAACACAATGGTGAAATGCCGTTC
This sequence comes from Bufo bufo, assembly GCF_905171765.1. Lineage (NCBI taxonomy): Eukaryota > Metazoa > Chordata > Amphibia > Anura > Bufonidae > Bufo > Bufo bufo. The sequence continues at coordinate 450,003,254 of NC_053390.1, read as the reverse complement.
AATTAATCGCCAGGGGGACCCATGGTTAGAAGGATCCGTGTTAACAATTTAAATAAATGAACCAAACTATTAGAGGCAGGTTCACATACACACCGGCCGCAGGAGGGGTATAACTGGCCCAGTGAGGGAAGAGAGAAGTACAGGGGATGAGACAGTTAGATGAAACAGCTAAAATTGAGCTGCTCGTTTAGGCCCAGAGGGGTCATTGTTTTCAAATAATAAATCCAGCGCAATTCTCGCTGTAGTATGGCACGATCCCAGTCCCCTCCACGTTTGGGGGGTAGAACGCGGTCTATACCCATCACAGAAATTCGGGCTTTCCCATTATGTTGGCTGTGAACATGGTTGGCGACGGGGGTATCTTTAGCTTTAGCTATGTCGCCAAGATGCTCGCCGATACGTCTGCGTAGCTCGCGGCCAGTTTTTCCTATGTATCCTCTGCCACATTCGCACGACAAGAGGTAAATAACGCCGCGAGTCCTGCAGTTGATGAAGTGGTGCATGCGATATTCCTTTCCTGTGACCGCACTGCTGAAGTTTTTACCAGATTTTAAATAGGAACAGGCAATACACCCACTACATCTATAGCATCCCTTAATGTCAGATTTGAGCCAAGTTGAGCCTGTTACAGTAGGTGGGGGTGTGAATTCACTCGACACAAGTGTGTCACGGAGGCTGCGTCCTCGACGGTACGTGACGTGCGTGAGGGTAGTCCCCCACCACTTCTCTCAGATCTGGGTCTAGTTGGAGAATGCCCCAATTTTTTTGGAGGATGCGTCTAATGTCGCCTGCAGCCCTATCAAAGGTCATGATGGGGCGAATGATGTTTGGAGGTGGCGTTGTGCAGGGTTTAGGGATAAGGAGGGATGTTCTATCTGAGTGTAAAGCAAACTCAAAAGCTCTCCTTAAAACTTTATCAGGATAACCGCGCTGTCGGAACCTTGTACGTAGGTCGGCAGCTTGTCTGATGAATTCCCGTTTGGTGGAGCAGTTTCTCCTAATCCTGAGATACTGCCCCTTGGGAATACCCCGCTTAAGTGGGAGAGGATGACTGCTCTCCCACCTAAGCAGGGTATTGGTAGACGTCGGTTTACGGTAAATCGACGTCTCCAAGTCACCAGAAGATGTTTGAGAGATGAGGACATCAAGGAAAGGTAACCTACTGCCCCCAACCTCGCAGGTGAAATGTATGCCGATCTGGTTGTCATTGAACATCCTCACCAGTGAACGGAGCGAGGAATCGTTCCCGTTCCAGATGATGAAGATGTCATCTATGTACCGTGCCCACATGCCAACCTGGTCCATAAGAATGGAACGTTCATCCCTGAAGACCAGGGTCTCCTCCCACCAGCCCAGGAACAGGTTAGCGTACGACGGGGCACAAGAACACCCCATCGCGGTGCCCCTGAGCTGGTGGTAGAGTCTCCCATTAAAGGTAAAAACGTTGGTGGTCAGGGTAAACTCCAGGAGGGAAAGGACGAAGAGGCTGTGGGCGCGGTACTGACAACCACGGGTACTCAAAAAATGCTCAACCGCCTTTATTCCAAGGGTGTGAGGAATGTTGGAGTAGAGGGCCTCCACGTCGACACTCGCCAGGAGGCTCGCATTATCAACGTGAATGCCCTCCAGTTGTTTGAGCAGATGTGTAGTGTCCCGAGTGTACGAAGGTAGGGAAGTAACGAAAGGGGCCAAAACGCGGTCCACGTAGATCCCTACGTTTTAGGATAGATTCCCTACCCCTGATACAATAGGGCGTCCTTTCAAAGGACGTGTTCCCTTATGTAACTTGGGCAGACAATAAAATGTCGCCAGACGTGGATGAGTGGGCAGCATAAATTTATGCTCATCGTCAGAAATAATAGACGTAGTTCTAGCTTCATCTAGGATGTTTTTAAGCTGTAGTCTAAATTTGTTCAATGGGTTCGCAGATAGAACCTCGTATGTGGATGAATCCCTCACTAGGGCCTCGCACATGTCTGTATATTGACCATGGTCCATAACCACTGTGTTGCCTCCTTTATCGGAGGGCTTGATCACTGCAGAGTGATCAGTCTCCAGGCTGGATATAGCACTGGCATGGACCTGGTCAATATTATAAGTAATAATATTTAGAGTTACCCAGGGTGCATCCCGGGGAGGCGAACCAGCTGTACACCCCATACCGTACCGTCACTTCACTAGACAGGTACATCTCTGCTTTGCTGGACAATATCTGATAGCTCCGACCCCACCCACATACAGTCGTAATACAATCCCATCTTCTAACTGTAACAGTAAGGCCGCATGCACACAGGTGTGTTTTTTCACAATTACGGACCGTAAAAACCCAGGCTGCTGTCCTGCAGAGTGGACAAGCGCACGGCGTCATTGGTTGCTAACTCGCTATGACGCTGTGCGCTTCTTGCCGCCACTGCTGTACAGTAATACACTTGTATAGCTCATACAAGTGTATCACAGTACAGCGGTGGTAGCCGGAAGCGCACAGCTTCATAGCAACCAATGACGCTGTGCGCTCGTACACTGTGCAGGACAGCAGGACGGGTTTGTACGATCCGTAGTTGTGAATAAACACGCCCGTGTGCAGGTGGCCTAAATCTAATATTTCCACTTCAAAACATAAAATTATTTTTGCAGTTTACTTGAGTAAATTATTTTCAATACTATTATTATTAAAAATTGGGATTATATGCTTGCATTTTTATCTTGCAGCGGATGTTGGGGCGGGGATACGACCGCACTCTGTCCCACGCCTAGAAGCAGCGGATTGTGCGGGAGCTGGCATTTGAGATCTGGCGCAAAAGGGGTCTCAAACACCGACGTCTGGCCATCATTAAAAAATGGTTAGACATGAAGCAAAGACACCCCTGGTTTATAAAAAGAATACAGGACAAAAAATGCCCAGGTAGATGCGTACATAACTTTTGTATGTTTTGCCAACACTCTGTAATGTATACAGTGCTAAGCAAAAGTATTCACCCCTCTTGACTTCGTTCTTTTTTTTTGTTGTCTCACATCCTGGAATTAACATGGATTGTTTGAGGATTTGCATAATTTAATTTGTAGAACATGCCCACAACTTAGACTTTTTTTTTAAATTGGTTAATTGTAAAGCATACAACTGTCACTACCAGAGCTTTGAGACGTTCTCACAGCTCTGTTTCTCCACCCCTGTGATGTCACTACTAGAGCTTGGAGGAGTTCCCTCTGCTCTGTTTCTCCGCCCCTGTGTTGAGGTCTTTACTTCCTCCCAGCTGTCTCTCCTGTGTTTGATTTCTCTGCCTTTAAATCACCCCTCCTCCTTTGTAGGGTGTGGATTATACTTTTCATTTGAGCTGTATCTCTCGCTTGAGTATCTTCACTTGTGTGTTATCTTTCTATGGACCTGAGTTCTGCTGAAGCAAGTACTTCGGATAGTGTCTGCTGACTTTGGATCTGTCTTCACTGCTGCTGCAGCTCCTTCAGTTAAGTGTGCAGACATTGTGTGTTTCTGTTTGTTTTCTGACTGGATCCGAGGCGACCCCGGTTCCGTCCATATTCTGAGCAGGGCACTGGTGGCCGTGCCCCTTCCACTATTGTAGGGGTTACAGTGGTCATCAGCCTTAGGTACGCGGGCATGTCTCGATCCACCATTTGGATCTGGACATGTGCTTAGCAGCATAGGAAGAGCTTTTAGGGTCTGACAGGGGTCACCCTTTATCCTCCCTAGTTTGGGTCCGGTCAGTAGCTTATTCACTGTGTATGCTCTTGTTGCTCACATACAGACGTGACAACAACTAATAGGACAAAATAACAGAAAAGGTCAATGTGCACAACTATTCACCCCCTAAAGTCAATACTTTGTAGAGCCACCTTTTGCAGCAATCACAGCTCCAAGTCGCTTTGGATAAGTCTCTATGAGCTTGCCACATCTTACCACAGGGATTTTTTCCCATTCCTCCTTGCAAAACGTATTCGGCTCCTTCCAATTGGATGGTTTACGCTTGTGAACAGCAATCTTTAAGTCTGACCACAGATTTTCTATTGGATTGAGATCTGGGATGTGACTAGGCCATTCCAACACATGTACAGTACAGACCAAAAGTTTGGACACACCTTCTCATTCAAAGAGTTTTCTTTATTTTCATGACTATGAAAATTGTAGATTCACACTGAAGGCATCAAAACTATGAATTAACACATGTGGAATTATACACATAACAAACAAGTGTGAAACAACTGAAAATATGTCATATTCTAGGTTCTTCAAAGTAGCCACCTTTTGCTTTGATTACTGCTTTGCACACTTTTGGCATTCTCTTGATGAGCTTCAAGAGGTAGTCCCCTGAAATGGTTTTCACTTCACAGGTGTGCCCTGTTTAATAAGTGGGATTTATTGCCTTATAAATGGGGTTGGGACCATCAGTTGCGTTGAGGAGAAGTCAGGTGGATACACAGCTGATAGTCCTACTGAATAGACTGTTAGAATTTGTATTATGGCAAGCAAAAAGCAGCTAAGCAAAGAAAAACGAGTGGCCATCATTACTTTAAGAAATGAAGGTCGGTCAGTCAGCCGAAAAATTGGGAAAACTTTAAAAGTAAGGGCTATTTGACCATGAAGGAGAGTGATGGGGTGCTGCGCCAGATGACCTGGCCTCCAGTCACCGGACCTGAACCCAATCGAGATGGTTTGGGGTGAGCTGGACCGCAGAGTGAAGGCAAAAGGGCCAAAAAGTGCTAAGCATCTCTGGGAACTCCTTCAAGACTGTTGGAAGACCATTTCAGGGGACTACCTCTTGAAGCTCATCAAGAGAATGCCAAGAGTGTGCAAAGCAGTAATCAAAGCAAAAGGTGGCTACTTTGAAGAACCTAGAATATGACATATTTTCAGTTGTTTCACACTTGTTTGTTATGTGTATAATTCCACATGTGTTAATTCATAGTTTTGATGCCTTCATAGTCATGAAAATAAAGAAAACTCTTTGAATGAGAAGGTGTGTCCAAACCTTTGGTCTGTACTGTATATGTTTACCCTTAAACCACTCAAGTGTTGCTTTAGCCGTGTGTTTGGGGGCATTGTCCTGCTGGAAGGTGAACCTCCGTCCTAGCCTCAAATCACGCAGAGTGGGACAGATTTTGCTCAAGAATATCCCTGTCCATGTTTCCCTCAATTCTGACCAGTTTCCCAGTCCCGGCTGCTGAAAAACTTACCCACAGGATGGTGTTCTTTGGGTAATGTGATGTGTTGGCTTTGTGCCAGACAAGTGACGGACTGAACCATCACTGGGTCTGCAGTAGAAGCCTGAGGGCTAGCCTCCTTCCTACGGGCTATGGAGACCCCCACTCTGACCTATTTGGGTTAGAGGGAACTATAAACCATTAATTTTTGAGTTTATAGGCCACATCTTGCCTATTCCCCATTAAAGTTGCATGGTGTGAATCCATAAACGCAATAAGGGTTAACTCTGCTCTGAGACTCCCAATGAATGTGTTAGTTTATTTGTCCCTTTGTTCTATTGTGTTAGTGATAGGATTAAGAAGCAGCCGACTCTGGTGTAGATAAGTAGATCATCCTATGATACACTCAGGAGATAATCCCATCCCATGGGTCTCCTCTCGACCTATTGTTTCATCAAGACACTGTGGAGGGGATGTCTTTTTGCATGCTGTTCCTTTTTGATTGAGTTATGCGTCATAAAGCTGGCAGTCACTGCAATTATATATAGTTTCCTCCATATTGGAATTTCTTTATATCTAATGTTAAGATTTCTGAGTTGTTTATCTAAAATATGAACATTCTGTGATTACAGAAGTTCCTATTCCCTCCAATCGGAGAAGGCAATCGGCGGAGGCTGTGGAGGAACAGGAGGAGGAGGCCATACCCTCCCAGCCTATTGAGCCACCCCTACCATATGTGGGAGAAGTGAAGGAGGTGGAGGTGGAAAGTGCTGGACCCTCCAGCACCGCCCCATCTCAGGACTCGGAGGAAGAGGAGGCGATTACCAGCCCCCGCCAGCAGGGTAAATATGTGCACATAGCAATATGATTATGTATCCATAACATGTACATAAACATTAAAAGGGCCAACAATGAGGGGACAACATACACTATAGTAATACAAAAAAAGAACACTGGACAATAGCTCTTTAATCTACAGTACATTAAAACCATTAACTTAACAAATAAATAATATTAAACTCTATAGAACTATCACTAACTAACAAACAAAATAAAATTATACTGTACTGAAATATCACAAATAGAGTTGAGCGGACACCTGGATGTTCGGGTTCGACGGGTTCGGCCGAACTTTGGAAAAAAGTTCGAGTTCGGGACCCGAACTTGACCCCGAACCCGCACCCCATTGAAGTCAATGGGGACCCGAACTTGGGAGCACTAAAATGGCTGTAAAAATGTCATGGGAAGGTCTAATGGGCATCAAAATGTGGTTAAGAGCATGGCAAGCGCTCTGCAAACAAATGTGGATAGGGAAATGACTTTAAATAACATAAAATACGTAAAAATAAAAAATAATAAACTTGATCTAGGAGGATGAGGTCCATATGGAGTAGGAGGTTGAGGAGGCGGTGGATGTGGTGGTGTAGGTGGAAGTGGCGGTGGAGGAGGAGGAGGTAGCCTTCCCTGCTTTTTGGTTTTAAATTTTTTTTTTTTAATTAGGGTACACCCCAAAACATTGGGAAATATAACCTGTGATAACCCCCTGCAGTCGTGCTAAACACACGTTCAGACAATACACTGGCTTCAGGGCAGGCCAGCACCTCCAAGGGGTAAAGGGCAAGCTCAGGCCATGTGCCCAATTTGGAGACCCAGAAGTTGCAGGGTGAAGAGGGGATTTTTGCTTCTTGGAATTTGGAGATTTATGTATATTTCCGTTTTCCATCCCTTCTATTCTATTCCTAGCATGTTGCCCTTGTTTCCCATACAACCAGATTATTCTGTGTATAATTACACCTCTTCCAGTCCTTCATATACCCCAGGAGCAACACACAACCCTCGCAGATACTTATATATAAAAATAGTTTACTGATAACATAGAGATGACAAAGCAATGGACATTATACATAGAGATACAGATAACACAATACATAGAGGACACCACCACACACAGCCACCTCAGTTCCTGCGCACCCTGGATGCTAAGCAAATGTGGCCAATAATGTGTATGTATATACAGTATATCCAGAGTTCACCAGCATGCAGTCTACTGGATCTACTCTCCTAACCAACTCGCATCCAGTAGCTGACCATTAGTACATGTACATATAGAGACTCATGCATAAACAGCATATATAATACAATTGCAGACTGCGAAAATCTATATGTACACATATACAGTCTACTGGGATATTATACTTATATACATACCCACATAAGCACACATATAACTTAGCTTGCTCCTGTAGTGCTGTTCATCCACGGGTGTTCAGGAAGAGAAGCCCCAGCCCCACTCCCAACTTTCACCTATATGTTGCTGTGTCCCAGCCCCCCACCATAGACTCCACCCTGTGACCACCCAAATATCTTCCCCCATCTCTTGGTCAAGAGGATGTTGTTCAACTGCTTTCACAATGTGCCCTTCCTGCCTTAGATATGCTAACAAGGGACACACTGCTACTGGCCATACTGACCACTGGGTCCAATTATTAGGCATATTTGTGTGGTCATCAGGATGAGGTTCTGGCTGAAAGCCAAATTTGCCTTAACATATCCCCCTGTTGTCGGTATACCGACACACTATGTTGGAAGCCTGGTCTGTGTGTGGAAGTGTTTACAATAAGAACAAACACAATACATTATAAGCTCATTTATTTTGCATTTTTGGCCAATCGGTTGATTCATCTTCTTGTGCATGGATGGTTCTGATGTTCATCTGGGATTTCATCTGGGATCATCTGGTGGCTTCATGATGGGTACAGATGTCTGGTCATCTTCTTAGGATCAAGGGAAATCATTGTGTCTCTGGGCATTTCTCCACCTGAAATCATATTAAAACACAACAGTCTGCTCCTCAGGGGAGCACACCTCAACAGCTGCAGTTCTGAAAATCCATCAGGAGATTTCATGGCCTCCCCCTATTGACAGTATCTGTAGATAACACTTGGCACTCTTAGTAGGTATATTACAAACTGAGGCTATATATCACAACCCAGTGGGAGCTCCCACTTGCAACGGCTGCGCCCAAGTTCCGCGTCCGACTGGACATTCGCAATTTATACAAAGCGCCTCTGCGGATCACTGAGGGGTCATCCCACTCCCTCGCAGAATCCCCAATAGGGAGAGCTATGCCCCACAACCTACTGGCTACGCCGCGGACTTTGTGGACTAGCACCCAAATTACACGCCATGTATCCATGGTAGTTAGTTACTACCATTAATGGGCCCAGTCAGTTTTGGCCTGACTGAACGCCTACTTATAAGTGCCAGTGACAAACAGGGAGATAGCCATTTCTCCATACTCTTTAGTGACCCAATTCAGAAGCTGACAGTACAGGGTTTACCTGAGTAAGACACACTGGAGATATGCAACGACATGCCCTTATGATGACACTCTGAGCCAAGTTTAGGGAGCAACAGACCTTGGCACCAAAAATTAGAACCATATATTATATGTCGTCCTAGTGATATAGGCGAGGGCCGCCTCACAACCAGACTTTGTTATTTAAAAAAAAAAAAAATTAAGGTACCTCCCCAACATGAAAAGAGCACTCCCAGACTGAACTGTCCTATTGTACAAGACGTTATTCTTTATGAACCAACAGTATTGCCAATTGATGCAAGCAAAAGAGCTCATCTAAAATCCATTGTCTCCTCATGGTTGAGGGACAATACCATCTGTTTGTGAGCTGTATGGCCTTACAAACTAAGAAGACAGGTTGGCATTAGCAGGAGGTGCTTCAGACCCACATGCAGTTGTGCATATATATAGGGGAGCAAATCCTGCACTTGTGGCCCGTTGCTAATGGCAATCCCCAGCAAAATGCATACAATGGAGGATGCCCGCGGCGAACCACAAGTACCACAATAGACATCCTACACAAGGTAACAAGTGCGGATGTAATAATTAATATAACAATATAACAAAACAATAACAAACACAGGTGCACTCTGCAGTATCACTAAATCCTCAAACTGATTTTAAAATTGAGAGATTAGTCAACATGTCCTACGGTGTAGAACATGTCTAAGCCCGGACACCACGACAAAGTTTCTCAAGTAGCCCGGGACCCTACACTCTCCTACCTGAGCCGTATGGGCGATACCAGGAGCCAGTGGGCAAATTACAGGAGCATAAGGCCGACTCACAACAACTCACCAGTTACCTCCAGCATGTGGCCATGCTTGCAATGGGAGGAGGGAGGAGTCTGTGAGTCCCACTCAAGACTTGCTGATATGTCCCAGGCCTCACAGGTGCACCTGAATGTGGCCTGTAGATGGAAAACAGGCACATTTAAATAGGAGTTTATACACCTCCAGAAATCTATATATACAAACTAAGAAGACAGGTTGGCATTAGCAGGAGGTGCTTCAGACCCACATGCAGTTGTGCATATATATAGGGGAGCAAATCCTGCACTTGTGGCACTTGTGCCTGTTTTTCATCTACAGGCCACATTCAGGTGCACCTGTGAGGCCTGGGACATATCAGCAAGTCTTGAGTGGGACTCACAGACTCCTCCCTCCTCCCATTGCCAGCATGGCCACATGCTGGAGGTAACTGGTGAGTTGTTTGTGAGTCGGCCTTATGCTACTGTAATTTGCCCACTGGCTCCTGGTATCGCCCATACGGCTCAGGTAGGAGAGTGTAGGGTCCCGGGCTACTTGAGAAACCTTGTCGTGGTGTCCGGGCTTAGACATGTTCTACACCGTAGGACATGTTGACTAATCTCTCAATTTTAAAATCAGTTTGAGGATTTAGTGATACTGCAGAGTGCACCTGTGTTTGTTATTGTTTTGTTATACTGTATGGCCTTACCCCTACAATAAAGAGAGTCATAAATTCCTAACAGCTCCCCCAACAGACACCTGGGTGTAGAGATTAAAGACAAGAACTCTATCACATTTGCATTACATACTGAGGACAAACAAACAAAAGGTTCTGCAACAGTAAACCTAATCCCTCCCCCTGTGCTGGTGACCATGCACTGGAGCTATTATGGGTTTACATTGATTGCATGCACTGGCCAGTATATGGGGGACCCCTGAGTTACATATTATGGCCAGATCTTTAGGGATCCCCACCACAAATCTATTATAACAGATTCCCAGTAGGGATATCTGTTGTAATGGTGTCTTTTTGCAGCCCTGTTTCATGTGTAGCCTGTTGGCTCACAAATGAAACAGGTCACTGCAATTGTATGTGTGGTAGAAATCCACCCCGTCTTACATCTCTGTGCGGACAGAGTCGTTTTATGTGTCCAGATTGCAGACAATGGAAACACTGTATATTCTCCCACTTTCTTCTTTGAAGAGCACTAGAATACACAGATATTTTGTTAGCTGCCATCCCCTTTAACATGCAGCCATCTTGCATTTTTTTTATTAAATGCTACCTTCTTCCTGATTTTTTATAGATTTGTGACTCTTTAGCAAATCCTGCCTGACCTGCTCTATTACCATTGCTGCTTCAATCAGTGATGTCTCCTTAGCTGCAGTTAAACGAATTGTGGTATCAAGATATGGAAACTTCTCCACAAACATAGGTATCATGCCTTGTGGGGCTCCTACACCATGATCCTTTGTCACCTTCCTATACATAGCTTCAAACCTTCCACAAAGCGACAGGGGCTCATCATGGATGGTAGGCCTGAAGTTACTTAGGACCTCTGGGCTGACGTCCGTATGCCCTGTTACCAATTTCATGAGGATGGAAAGCCTGTCTTCCTCATCATGAAATAGGCCATTCCTGGGGGAAATTTTCTCTATGACCTTATATCTTTGAAAAAAATGTGTAGGCAACCAAAGCTTGAACAGTTCCATGCGATATTCTGGAGGGACAGAAAATTTCTGGCAATGTCCCTCAAAAATATCACAGGAAGTGAAAGGATCTGCGTCTGGATCATATGTAGGAATCAGTTTACATATCTTTAGCAGAAATTGCATCCTCTCCATGTTATGGAAAGAATGCAATTCTGTCGCATTGCTGTGACACGTCTGTGAGTTGGAAGTGGTCTGTAAATTTCCCATGACACCTCCTAATCCATGAATGGGGTCACCAGCAGCCCTATGTACAGCTATTGGAGTGGAATCAGTCTGATTGGAGGCAGCCATAGGAGCGGTCTACCTCTCATCTGTCCCCCTTTTGTACTCAAAACACAAATTTGCTTTGAGTGCAAATCTTTGTGATGTGAGAGCTCAGTTATGGTCTTCTGCATGTTGCTAATTTTCTCATCCCTCTTAGTTAACTCGGTCCTCAGGTCAGCAGTTATCACCTCTATAGAGGCTGCTTTTTCCTTATAGCCCGTTATCTCCATATACAGCTGTATAAAAACTTTATCAACATCTGCATAATATTTTTCTTTCTCAGCTAACTGAGACTGCAGCATGCTAATCTGACTGTCTTTTTCTTTGTGTTGTGTTTCTAGACTAGAAACCTGTTTAACCGCTTCTGCACAACAATTACAATGCAAATTTACAGGGGCTTTTGTCTCTTCAAATGATTCCACCTTCTCCAGCTTGCTAATGGCATCATCAAATATGCACATCAGCTTAGCAAGCATGTGAAGCCGCTTGGACGTTTGTTTGAGCACACCACGCTTAGCAATGTGCAATTTGTCATAGGAATCAGCTTGATCTACCAGAGATTCCCATAACATTTGCACAGATTCATTTGATCTAGGCAATACAGGGTTAAACGTACTGTATCTACTTAACTTTTCAAAAGTCCCATGTCCTGCTTTGTCACTTATGGTTATCCCTGCAATCTGTGTGTTACTCCTGAAAGCCTCTTTTACCAACCAGCAGATTCTACTGAAGGACTGGAGAAAAAAAAAAAAAAAAAAACCCAACAAAAACAAGTACCTCACAGGTTAAAATGGGAAACAGTCAGTAACCTAGGAATGTCACTTAAATAGGTTCTCTGTAATTAATTGAACTCACACTAGGACTTAATGAAACTGTGTTACCTGTCCGAATCTCCTAGGTCTAAAAACCTAAATTCACAGTATAACAGCAATTTCAACAGTATATCCTAACAGAGATCAATTAAAACATTTGGGCCTAGCTCGCCATTGAAGAGGGGATTTTTGCTTCTTGAAATTTGGAGATTTATGTATATTTCCGTTTTCCATCCCTTCTATTCTATTCCTAGCATGTTGCCCTTGCTTCCCATACAACCCGATTATTCTGTGTATAATTACACCTCTTCCGGTCCTTCATATACCCCAGGAGCAACACACAACCCTCGCAGATACTTATATATAAAAATAGATTACTGATAACATAGAGATGGCAAAGCAATGGACATTATACATAGAGATACAGATAACACAATACATAGAGGACACCACCACACACAGCCACCTCAGTTCCTGCGCACCCTGGATGCTAAGCAAATGTGGCCAATAATGTGTATGTATATACAGTATATCCACAGTCCACCAATATATAGTCTACTGGATCCACTCTTCTAACAAACTCACATCCAGTAGCTGACCATTAGTACATGTACATATAGAAACTCATGCATAAACAGCATATATAATACAATTGCAGACTGCGAAAATCTATATGTACACATATACAGTCTACTGGGATATTATACTTATATACATACCCACATAAACACACATATAATTTAGCTTGCTCCTGTTTTTTCATTTTTTTTTTGATTGAAACATCTTTATTACAATCAGTCGTCATACATACATACTTTAGTACTGTGACGCAGCACAGGCCACGAATCAGTACATAATAACTTACAATCGTCTTTGCGAGCATGGCATTGTTATGTAGAGCACAGGCTAACCTACACTATACATCGCAATGAATGCTACACTAGCATACATTTTCAATCACAAAACCTCCCAACAAAGCATTTAGACAGTGATGAGGGAAGGGGAGGTGGGAAGGAGGGGGTAGGGAGGGGGGATCACATGCCCTTAGCTTTATTGAGAGGACAAATTCAAACTGGGGGGAGAGGGGGGGAAGGAGAGGGGTTTAGTCCTCTTCTTCTTCTTTGTCGACGTCCAAGATGTTGTAGTCCTGCAGCATACTATGGATAAGACTGCGGCAGTCCAGGACGGACTTGTTCTCCCTCCTGAGAATGAGCCGGTTCCTAGCAAACCAAATAGCGTCCTTAAAACAGTTCATAAGGCGCCAGGCCTCCTGGATGGCTCCAACAGTATGAATCCCAGTAAATAGTCCATACAGCACCGAAGTGCATTGCAGGCTGTTCCTGGGCACAGAGTCTTTGAGTTCATGTTCCAGGGCGTCCACCAGGAGCTGTGCAAAGCGGCATTCCCAAAACAGGTGATAAGATGTTTCCTCCACGAAAGGGCACCTGGGGCAGTACCGGGTTTTGCACAGGTTACGGGCATGCATGAATGACCGGATTGGCAGTCCGCCCTGAATGGCCATCCATGACAAGTCCTTATGCCCGTTGGTCAACCTGTCCGACGACACATTAGTCCAAACTGTCTCTACTGTGTCTTCCTGGATCCCTGTAATTGACTCAACCATGTCCTTTGCTCTGATGAGTTTGTGGATAGTTTTTGGCTTCCACAAGTCGGGTTTGAGGCCCTCCAGCTGGTGTTCCCTCACAAACCTGACGACGTCCCCGTAGAACCAGGGAGCGTGCCAGTTGTAAGGGATGGAGCTGTCCCACTTGTCCCAGCCCAGACCTCTCCAGAGGGGCAGGAGGAAAAAGCGAGACATAGCCTTGCCCGCAGAGCCGTTGGCAGTTCTCAGAGTCCGGCGAACGCTGTCACAAACAAAGGCAATCCGCAATAAAGTGGGCAGGTCCGGTATGCCCTTTCCGCCCTTGCAGGGCTCTTTGTACATGATGGCTCGCTTCACTCTGTCCATCTTAGATCCCCTGATGAAGCCGAACACTGTCCTGTGCGGTGTATTGTAGCACAGGCAAAACTTCATTTCGCAGGACGAGTGCTTTGCCTTCAATCGTGAGGTGTCTAAGGCTCCACAGTCCGAATCTTTGGTTGACTTTGGCCAAGCGTTCTTCACAAGACTTGAGGGCTGCGCCTTCCTTCCCGAACCAGACTCTCAGAATTTTGATGAAGCCCGATTTGATGGTAAATGGGAAGGGGTCAGAAGAGGCCAGTTGCCAGTCCCCGAAGAGCATGGCTTCTGACTTGCCGCAGTTGACTTTGGCCCCTGAAGCTTGTCCGAACTCCTCGCAGGTCTGGACGAGTGCAGTCACCGAACGCCGGTCAGCGCAGAAGACGGTCACATCATCCATGTACAGCGAGCACTTGACCTCGTGGTGTCCAGGTCCTGGTGCGGTGATCCCTCTGATCTCTCCATTCTGCCGGACAGACTCCGCGAAGGATTCTGTAACACAAACAAAAAGGCGAGGTGAAAGCGGGCAGCCTTGTCTGACCCCGGAGCGAACTGAGAAGGGGTCAGTCTTCCAGCCGTTCACCAACACCGTGCTGCAAATGTCAAAGTACATCAGGTCAACAAACGAACAGAACCTCCTGCCTAGACCCAGCCTGCGCAAAGCCCTGCCCATGAATGCATGGGACACTCGGTCAAAGGCCTTCTCCTGGTCCAGGCTGACCAGGGCCGCATGTACGCGGCGGTCCTTGACGTAGTGTACCGTGTCTCTCATGAGAGCGAGGCTGTCTGCGATCCTGCGGCCGGGAATGCTGCAGGTCTGATCCGGGTGGATGATGTTGCCGATGATGACCTTCAGCCGGTTGGCTAGCACCTTGGCGAGGATCTTGTAGTCCACGTTCAGGAGAGAGATGGGACGCCAGTTTTTCAGGTCACATCTCTCCCCCTTCCTCTTAAACAGGATCGTGATCATTCCTTCCCTCAACGATGGGGGCATCCTACCCTCCACCACCATCTCCTCATAGAGTTCCAGCAGGTCCGGACAGATCAGGTCCCCCAGCGCAACATAGAGCTCCGCTGGGAGGCTGTCACTGCCAGGGGTCCTGCCGGATCTAAAGGATCTAGCGGCATAGAGCACCTCCTCCACCGTCAGAGGGTCACCCATTGCCTCCGTACCTGCAGGGTCAAGGTGGTTAGTGATACCTGACAGGAATTTATCGGCGGCCGTCTGGTCGGTGTTCTTCAGGGAGTAGAGGTCGCTGTAGTTGTCTGTGACGACTCCCATTACTTCCTCCTTCCCCGAACGCATGTTGCCGTCTTTGTCTCGAAGTTCATTCAGGGGCGTGTGACCGGCGTGGAGTTTCCTGAAAAAGAACGAGTTACACTTCTCACCCTTCTCCATGTTTTCCACTTTGGAACGGAAGACAATTCGCTTGGATTCCTCCTCAAAGTGCCTTTTCAGTTTCTTTTTGGCCTCCTCCAGCTCCTGTCTAACGTTCCAGCCGCACCGGTGAAGGTTTTGCAGGGACCGCAGCTCTTGCTGCAGCGCTCTGAAGGCCCTCTTCTTCTCACACGCCTGATGTTGTTGCTTGGCCTGAAAGAAACAACGAAACTGGACTTTGACATACTCCCACCAGTCACTAGTCTGTTGGAACAAGCATTTGTCATTCCGCCAGGCTATGTAGACCTCCCTAAGTTCCGCAAGCACGTCCTCGCGATTCAGCAGGGCGCAGTTCAGTTTCCAGGACCCACGGCCCGGGGGAAACCCGGTGCCTAGGGTGCACTGGACCTGAATGGCCCTGTGATCGGAGAAGAAGCAAGGGACCATAGAGTGTCTACACTGCCTGACTGCCCAAGAGGTAAACACAAAGTCGATCCGGGAGCAGAGTGAGCCATTGGGTCGACTCCACGTATAATTAATGGAGTCGTTCCCCATGGATCCCACAACGTCCTGCAGATGCACTTCGGTCACCATCTCAATGAGCAGTTTGGAAGTGACGTCAAGCTTGCTTGACGTCCGGGAGCTGCGTCCGTCCTCCTCGATCGGGCAGTTGAATTTCCCGGCCATCACCACGGTCCTAGTGGTAGCGAGTTGCAGTCGGAGGGCCTGGAAGAGCTCCAGTCGCTAACCCTTGTCAGGGGAGGCGTACACGTTGATGAGCCTAACCGGCTCTCCCGCCCAGGAGCCGTCTACGACAAGTAGTCTGCCGCAGACTAGCTCCTGGACGGAGTCAAGTGTGAACGCATTTCCTCTGAGGAGGATGGCAACCCCGGCCGACTTGCAGTCGCCACCACCGGACCAGTAGGAGGGGCTGTGGGACCACTCCCTGGCCAGATGGTTGTATGACCTAGAGGGGGGCAAAGTACACTCCTGCAACATAAACAAGTCGGCGACCTGTGAAGTAAGAAAGGTTAGCACCGTCTGACGTCTGAACCTGTCCCTGATACTCCTAACATTAATGGAGAAAAGGTTAAAATTTGCCATCATGTAAGGGGAAGAAAAAGGTTAGCGGAAACGATACATCTTAGTTACCACTCCGGTCGTCCGGCGGTTTCTCTATTTCTTGTCCGCTGTCTGTGGGTTGCCCCTGTAACAGGGCAAAGCTGGCTACGATCTCCTCTAGGGTTATCTGTAGCCGCATCGGGTCGGTGGTTGCTCCGTTGGCCACTATTTCCTCCACCTCGGTCTCATCGAGGCTAACAGGGGGGTGGAGGGTTTGCTGTTGGGGGTCCTCATTGGTGGCCACCGGTTCTTCCGTCTGCTGCTCTGTTTCCTCTTTGTTGGGTGAGGCCCCTTCCTCTACCTCAACCATCTTCTTTTTGGAGTGGTCAGCGATGGGGCTGTCTCTCCCCTTCCTCTTCCCTTTCCTGACCTCTGGGAGTCAAGAGGGGGAAAATCCTCCAAAGAGAGGGCTGCAGCAGCTGGAGGGGGGGGGGGGTTAGTGCTGCTGCAGTGGTGACAATGGGGCGGGTTGGGCTTGGGGCGGTGGAGGGTATCACTGAGGTAATGGGCAGTTGGATAAGGGAATCCTCAGTGGTGGTGACGACGGGGCAGGAGGGGGGCCGGGAGAGGGGGGGGGGAACGGAAGTATGGCCTAGGGCAGGTGTCTGCTTACCCTCCTTTTTGGACTCCTTCGCTTTGGGTCTTGTTGCTGCCGGAGGTGCGGTTGCGGTGGGGTTCCCGCTGGCCGGTGCTCTGGCTGCGACCGCTGCCCAGGTGCGTTCTCTTTGTGGGCAGTCCTTGTAGATGTGTGAAGCCAGTCCGCACAGACAACACCTCTTCCAGTCCTTCATATACCCCAGGAGCAGCACACAACCCTCGCAGATACTTATATATAAAAATAGTTTACTGATAACATAGCAATGGACATTATACATAGAGATACAGATAACACAATACATCGAGGACACCACCACACACAGCCACCTCAGTTCCTGCGCACCCTGGATGCTAAGCAAAGGTGGCCAATAATGTGTATGTATATACAGTATATCCAGAGTTCACCAGCATGCAGTCTACTTGATCTACTCTTCTAACCAACTCACATCCAGTAGCTGACCATTAGTACATGTACATATAGAGACTCATGCATAAACAGCATATATAATACAATTGCAGACTGCGAAAATCTATATGTACACATATACAGTCTACTGGGATATTATACTTATATACATACCCACATAAGCACACATATAACTTAGCTTGCTCCTGTAGTGCTGTTCATCCACGGGTGTTCAGGAAGAGAAGCCCCAGCCCCACTCCCAACTTTCACCTATATGTTGCTGTGTCCCAGCCCCCCACCATAGACTCCACCCTGTGACCACCCAAATATCTTCCCCCATCTCTTGGTCAAGAGGATGTTGTTCAACTGCTTTCACAATGTGCCCTTCCTGCCTTAGATATGCTAACAAGGGACACACTGCTACTGGCCATACTGACCACTGGGTCCAATTATTAGGCATATTTGTGTGGTCATCAGGATGAGGTTCTGGCTAAAAGCCATATTTCCCTTAACACAGGGGCTGACCCCTGTCAGTCCGTTCGTGTAGGCGTGTTCACACTTACTGCCCCACCATGTTGCACGTCCCCGTGATGTTCACGATCCAGTTTAATATCTGCTCTATCAACTTTCGATGTTCTTTTCTGCGCCTACCATGGTGATCACGGGTGGCGGGGAAGCAGGGTTCCAAGCCGGAGAGGGAGCGTGAGAAAGAGAGACCACATCCAAGGGAGGATGAATTTTTTCACATTTAAAATTATAGAGTGGAATTATGGGACAAATTATTAAAGCGTAAAAGTGGGACAACTTTTTAAAGTTTAAGCATTGAATAAAAGTATGTGCCGCACATTAATTAATGAAGAATTTATTAAATTTTATTCCCTGTCAATTAGCAGGGGTTTTAATCCGGCAAAATTTGAAAAATGTCACCTGACAATGTAATTGACGATTCTTTTAAATTTATGTTCCTGTCACCTATGTAGAGGTGCCCCAGTGACATCCACCATCTATTTCGATATCTACTCTATCAACTTTTGATGTTCTTTTCTGAGCCTACCATGTTGATCATGGTTATCGGCGAATCAGGGTTCCACGCCGGAGAGGGAGCGTGAGAAAAAGAGACCAAATTTACAGGAGATAAATTTATAAACATTTTTTGGGATCGAGCGGAAATATGGGAAAAGCTGTTAAATCGCAAACGTGGGACAAATTACAGAAGCCCAAATGTGGGCCAGAAGAGTAAAGCGGAATTATGGGAGAAGTTATTGAGGCGAAAATTTGGGACAAATTACAGAAGCCCAAATGTAGGCAAAAGAGTAAAAGCGGAATTATGGGAAAAGTTATTGAGGCGCAAATGTGGGACAAATTACAGAAGCCCAAATAAGGGCCGAAAGAGTAAAGCGGAAATGTGGGACAAAGTATTGAAGCGCAAATGTTGCCCAAAAGAGTAAAGCGGAATTGTGGGACAAATTATTGAAGCGCAAATGTGGTACAACTTGTTAAAGTTTAAGCATTGAATCAAAAGAGGTGGCGTGCATCATTTGAAGAAGAATTTCTTGAATTTTATTCCCTGTCACCCATGCAGAGCAGGGGTTTATTCACGTCTAAAATTGTATAATGTCAACCTAAGAATGTAACAGAAAAATTTGTGAAATTCATTATCCTGTCAACTTGGTAGAGCAGGGGTCTATGACAGAAAAAAATTGTTTGTCACCTAAAAATGTTAAAGAAAAATTATTGAAATTTATTAAGCTGTCAACTAGGTAGAGAAGGGGTATATTACACCCAAAAATTGGTGAATTTCACAAAAAAATGTAACAGACAATTTTATTTATTTTTTACCTGTCTGCTCGGTATACAAGAATGAGCAATTGCGCTGCAGTATAACAATGGCTGGTTAGTGCTGGTATACATGTCTATTCTGCACAAGGTACGGACAAGTCCTGTGGGATCCATGCCTGGTTAATTTTAATGAACGTGAGCTTGTCCACATTGGCTGTGGACAGGCGGCTGCGCTTGTCTGTGATGACGCCCCCTGCCGTGCTAAACACACGTTCAGATAATACACTGGCCGCAGGGCAGGCCAGCACCCCCAAGGCGTAAAGGGCAAGCTCAGGCCATAAGCCCAATTTGGAGACCCAGAAGTTGAAGGGGGCAGACCCGTCATTCAGTACGTGTAGGCGTGTGCACACATATTGCTCCACCATGTTGGTGAAATGCTGCCTCCTATGACGTTCCATATCAGCTGGTGGTGCTGGTTGTTGTGGGGTGCTGACAAAGCTTTTCCACATTTCGGCCATGCTAACCCTGCCTTCTGAGGTGCTGGCGGTGCCCCAGCTGCGTTGGCAACCTCTTCCTCTGCCTTCGCCTTGTGCTTCCACTGTGCCCCTGCTGTCAGGTGGGAATGCCATCAGCAGCGCGTCTACCAGCGTGCGCTTGTACTCGCGCATCTTACGATCATGCTCCAGTGACGGAATTAAGGACGGTACGTTGTCCTTGTAACGGGGATCCAGTAGCGTGGCCACCCAGTAATCAGCACAAGTTCGAATGTGGGCAACTCGGCGATCGTTGCTGAGACACTGCAGCATGTAATCGCTCATGTGTGCCAGGCTGCCACGAAAAGCTGTCCTCTGTGGGAGGTGTATCATCTGTGTCCTCTGTATCCCCCCAGCCATGCACCAGTGATGACCATGAGCCGGTCTGGGTGCCACCCTGCTGTGAACATGGTTCCTCCTCCTCCTCCATCTCCTCATCCTCTACCTCGTCATCCTTCAGAACTGTGCCCTGGCTAGACGATTGTGTACCTGGCGTTTGTGGGTGCAGGAACCCACCCTCAGAGCCACTTGGGAATGACTGGCCGGAAACCCTAGGAAATGATCCCTCTTCCTCCTCCTCCTCCTCCTGTGCCACATCCTCTTCCATCATCGCCAGCAGCGTTTTTTCAAGAAGGCATAGAAGTGGGATAGTTACTCTGAGAACGGCGTTATCGGCACTGGCCATGTTGGTGGAGTACTCGAAACAGCGCAACAAGGAACACAGGTCTCGCATGGAGGCCCAGTCATTGGTGGTGAAGTGGTGCTGTTCCGCCGAGCGACTCACCTGTGCGTGCTGCAGCTGAAACTCCACTATCGCCTGCTGCTGCTCGCACAGTCTGGCCAGCATGTGCAAGGTGGAGTTCCACCTTGTGGGCACGTCGCATATGAGGCGGTGAGCGGAAAGGCCGAAGTTACACTGCAGCGCTTGAAAGGATTTGGACCTTTCTGGACCTCTACGACCACATTGGTTTGATGTCACTGACGTCAGGAGAGATATTTCTCAGTTGGCAATACACACACAGGTATCACTGAGAAATACTCTAACTTTATCATGCTATCGTTTGGTTTAACGCTGTTATGCAAACTTTTCTACTGCCTATATAAGGCCAATCATAAAGATAAACATTGGTGCTCATACACATACTACCGGAACATCCTTATATGGTATGTGTACGTGCAGTAGGCAAAAAGAATAGGTTTTAATCAGTCACATATAAGAATGTAAACAGTTGTGCCGAATGACCCTGAATAAGGCAAGAGCGTTTGTACTAGTTCTGGGCGATTCCCAGAATCTGTCCTGGGACAGATAAGCGAACCTAACTCACAGTCTAAGAACTTGAAACGTGGGTGAAATGTTGTAACAATTCTTTACATATTTAGAGCAGGAACAAGATGAAGTCACATTTCTCTTCAGCGCTGACAGGCAAGCAGCAGCAGGGTGAGAACGCCGAAAGCTTACACAGATGGCCCGCACTATATGCAGCAGCTTTGACATATTGGGGTAATTTTTAAGGAATCTCTGCACCATACAATTCAGCACATGCGCCAGGCAAGGGATGTGCGTCAAACCGGCTAGTCCC
This sequence comes from Bufo bufo, assembly GCF_905171765.1. Lineage (NCBI taxonomy): Eukaryota > Metazoa > Chordata > Amphibia > Anura > Bufonidae > Bufo > Bufo bufo. Next base: position 449,981,849 of record NC_053390.1, on the reverse strand, counting down.
AGAGCTGCTACGAGATTTCGCCCATTATCGCACACTACCAAGCCGGGCTTGAGGATCACTGGCACCAACCACTCATCGGTCTGTTGTTCAAGGCCCGTCCACAGCTCCTGCGCGGTGTGGGGTTTGTCCCCCAAACAGATAAGTTTTAAAACTGCCTGCTGTCGTTTACCCCTGGCTGTGCTGAAGTTGGTGGGGAAGGTGTTAGGCTGACCGGATGAGGAGCTGGTAGAGGATGAGGAAGCAGAGTAGGAGGAGGAAGCAACAGGAGGCAAACTGAAGCGCCCTGCAATCCTCAGTGGTGGAAGGACATGCGCCAAACTGCTATCCGCCTCAGGAGATATAACGGCCCTGACTGTGCTTACTGGTCCACGTATCCGTAGTGAGGTGCACCTTGCCACTGATGGCATTGCGCAGTGCACACCTGATTTTGTCCTCTACTTCGTTGTGCAGGGAAGGGATGGCTCGCCTGGAAAAGTAGTGGAGGCTGGGCACGACGTACTGTGGGACAGCCACCGCCATAAGGCCTTCAAAACTATCCGTCTCCACCAGACGGAATGACAGCATTTCAAAGGCCAGTAATTTAGAAATGCTGGCATTCAGGGCTAGTGATCGCGGGTGGGTAGGGGGGTACTTCCTCTTTTTCTACAGCGTTTGGGAGATGGAGAGCTGAACGCTTCCGTGGGACATTGTGGAGATACTTGTAGACCCAGGAAGTGGTGTTGCTGGAAGATCCTCTGTTTGCGGGGTGGCAGGTGGCACTGTCACTCCAGAGGTGGATGAAGAGGCCAAGACTGCAGCAGAAGAGGAAGCAGGAGGAGCCAGAGACCTTTCTTTGTTTTTCAGGTGTCTACTTCACTGCAGCTCGTGCTTTGCACTTAAATGCCTGGTCATGCAGGTTGTGCTCAGGTTGAGAACGTTTATGCCTCGCTTCAGGCTCTGATTGCACAGCGTGCAAACCACTCGTGTCTTGTCATCAGCACATTGTCTGAAGAACTGCCACGCCAGGGAACTCCTTGGAGCTGGCTTTGCTGTGCTCGGTCTCTTGCTGCGGTGGGCAGTAGCAGGCGTACTGTCTAGAGGACGGCCGCTCCGCTTTTGCACCCTGCTCCCTCTTCTGCTGTGCTGGTGGCTCTGTGCGACCACCGCCTCTTCCTCCGAACTACATAGGTCACTCGCATGACCTTGATTACATGTGGGGTCGAGGACCTCATCGTCCTCCACATCATCTTCCACCCAGTCTTCACCCCTGCCCTCCTTGTCGGTCTGCACACTTTCGAAAGCCCCAGCAGTTGGCACCTGTGTTTCGTCATCATCCGAGACGTGCTGCAATGGTCCTCCCATGTACTAATCTTGAAAGATAAGTGGTTGGGCATCGGTGCACTTAATCTCTTCCACTTCTGGGGCAGGGCTAGGTGGATGGCCCTGGGAAACCCTGCTAACAGAGTCATCAAAAAGCAGAAGAGACTGCTGCATGACTTGGGGATCAGACTGCTTGGCTGATTTGGAAGGGGGTGAGGTGAAAGACTGATGGACATCGGCTGCAGGTGCCAACTGTGGTCTTTCAGCATGAGATTGGGTGGGAGACAATGTGAAGAAACTGGAGCCACTTTCAGCAACCCAATCTGCTATCGCCTGTACTTGTTCAGGCCTCACCATTCGTAGAGCCGCATTAGGCCCGACCAAATACCGCTGCAGGTTCTGTCGCCTACTCGCACCTGAGGAAGGGGTTTCACTTGTGCGTGTAGCTGGCACAGATCGACCACGTTCTCTCCCTGCAACAGGAGCTCCACCAGCAGCACCGCGACCTGGGACACGTCCCTTATTTGACGCTCTCCTCATATTTCTTGAATTTAGGATCTTGCCCTAAATGGGTGTTTAATTAATAGTAGAATAGAACGACAGTATGTACAGGGTGTATCTCACACGCCCTGAACCAGTCTAGGCCTCAATTAAAATTGTTTGCCAAAAATGGCTGTATTTCGAATACCTAAATAAAACCACTGTATTTAAAGGGTGTATCTCACACGCCCTGAACCAGACTAGGCCTCAATTAAGTTTGTTTGGCAAAAATGGCTATATTTCAAATACCTGAATAAAACCACTGTATTTAAAGGGAATTTCAAACGTCTTGATGATGTAAGGGCGCAACAATTGTGTATTTTGCCCCAAAAAGGGTGTTTTATTAAAAGAAGAATATAAGCCCTGTATATACAGGGTGTATCTCACACGGCCTGACCCACACTAGGCCGCAATTAAAGATTTGTGCACAAAATGGCGATATTTCAAATACCTGAATTTTACCACACTATGTAAAGGCTGTATTTCACAATGACATATGCAGCAAAGGCTGCAAAATAAACATTTTTCCCCCAAACGGGTGTTTGTTTAATAACTGAATATGACAGCAGTATATAACCCTGGAATTTCAAACGTGATGATGCTGCAAGGACTGAAAAATTGTGTATTTTGCACAAAAAGAGGTGTTTTATTAATAAAATAATCAAACCCCTGTATTTAAAGGGTGTATCTCACACGCCCTGAACCACAATAGGCCTTCTTTTAATTTTGTTTGCCCAAAATGGCTGTATTTAAAATACCTGAATAGAACCCCTGTGTATACAGGGTGTATCTCACACGCCCTGATCCAAACTAGGGCGCTATCAAAGAATTGTGTCCAAAATGGCTTTATTTCAAATAACTGAATAAAAAGACAGTATGTAAAGGCGGTATCTCACAATGACATCTGCAGCAAAGGCTGCCAACTAAATTTTTTTTGCCCAAACGGGTGTTTGTGTAATAACTGAATTTGACAGCAGTATATAACCCTTGAATTTCACACTTGCTGATGCTGCAAGGACTGAAAAATAGTGGAATGTGGCAAAAAAGTGTGTTTTTAAAAATCAAGAAAATTATGGCTGTATTTCTAGCTTAAATTGCACACTGACTAATCCAGATGTTGTATATTGCCAAAAAAAGAGTTTTTTTGGGTAACAGAATATGAAAGCTTTATATATTAAAATTGAATTTAACACTTGCAGATCTTGAAAATAGTGTTTTTTTTTTGCAAAAAGGTGTTTTTAAAAACTCAGAAAATTATGGCTGTATTTATAGCTTAAATTGCACACTGACTAAGCCTGCAAATGCACCAGATGTTGTAAATTGCCCAAAAAATTGTGATTTAAAAAAAAAACTGATTATTTGTGCTGTTTTTAAAGCTTGGATTTCAATGTCCCAAAAGCTCAGATGCAGTGCTCGTGCACTGAGCTTGCATAAAATGGCCGCCACCGCCGCCCACCTAATTGACTTATAAAAGTTATTTTTTTTCGGTCACTGGGCTCAGGGCAGGATAAAAAGAATAGGACATGTTCTATTTTTTTGCGGAAACGGAAGCACAGATGCGGAAGTGCGGATCCGCAAATGCGGATGCGGACAGCACATTCCGGCCCCATTGAACATGAATGGGTCTGCACCCATTGCGCAAAATTGTGGAACGGATGCGGACCCATTTTGTGGATGTGTGAATGGAAAAGATATCCCTCAAAATGAAACTCCATGAACACCGGAGGGAAAGCAATAACCATCTATCCCTGAGCTAGATGATGATGTGGTATTGAAGAACAGGGTGGGCAAAGAACTGTCCCTGATATTGCCCTACAGGGGGTGCTATTCTGGCCCTGATAGCCTAACCACAAACCACCCGCCCTGATAAGAGCGACCCCATCCGGAACCTTACCCTCTATAAAAATGGCCCTAGTAAGCCACTAGCCCCTAGGCCCCTGACTTCCAGGTGATCAATATATAGTACTATGTGTTTTTGACTCATTATAAAAGTATAAGTATATCGCACCCCTCTGTGTATCACACATATAGATAGCACACAAATGTCTCAATTGGCTTTCCTGTACCACCTGATGGATGTGTCATGGGTCAAAGTTCTTCATAATGTAAAATAATATGGCGGGCGCAAATTTCTCTATATGTTCGGCGAACACGCAAAGTTCACCGCAAAACGACCGCCGGGCGAACCGCAAGGCCATCTCTAGTTGTAACGTGTATTTTGTTCTTTGTAAAATTTCTCTGTTTCAGTGTAATAGCTCGGCTTAAACCAGCCAGAACTGACAGCAGCCGGTAAATACATGTCAAATACATATAGGGTTCATTCACACGTCTGTAAAATGGGTCCGCATCCGTTCCACAATTTAGCTGAATGGTTACAGACCCATTGATTTTCAATTCCAGTCAGAAAAATTTGGCATTCACAGGATAAAAAAGTAAGTGTCGGCCAGTACAGGCCCCAAAAATTAGCCAACAGGCGTTCACCTGACAGCAAAGAACTTTGTATTCTGTGGTTGGAGGTACATTAGGCATTCACAGGATAAAGAAGTAAGGCCCCTTTCACACGGGCGAGTATTCCGCGCGGATGCGATGCGTGAGTGAACGCATTGCACCCGCACTGAATACCGACCCATTCATTTCTATGGGGCTGTTCACATGAGCGGTGATTTTCACGCATCACTTGTGCGTTGCGTGAAAATCGCAGCATGCTCTATATTCTGCGTTTTTCACGCAACGCAGGCCCCATAGAAGTGAATGGGGTTGCGTGAAAATCGCAAGCATCCGCAAGCAAATGCGGATGCGGTGCGATTTTCACGCACGGTTGCTAGGAGACGATCGGGATGGAGACCCGATCATTATTATTTCCCCTGAAAATAATAGCATTCTGAATACAGCGTCAAATAGCGCTGGAGGGGTTACATTTTTTTTTTTAAACTCACCTTAATCCACTTGACCACGGAGCCCGGCTTCTCCTTCTGTCTTCAGGACCTGGGTAAAGGACCTGTGGTGACGTCACTCCGGTCATCACATGATCCATCACATGATCTTTTACCATGGTGATGGATCATGTGATGACCGGAGTGACGTCATCAAAGGTCCTGCTCCTGTAATTAATGCTCACCACAGGTCCTGTTCAACAAAGGAGACAGAAGGAGATGTTGGGCTACGCGATCAAGTGGACTAAGGTGAGATAAATTATTATTATTTTTCTTTAACCCCTCGAGCGCTGTTTTACTATGCATTCTGTATTCAGAATGCTATTATTTTCCCTTATAACCATGTTATAAGGGAAAATAATACAATCTACAGAATACCGATCCCAAGCCCGAACTTCTGTGAAGAAGTTCGGGTTTGGGTACCAAACATGCGCGATTTTTCTCACGCGAGTGCAAAAAGCATTACAATGTTTTGCACTCGCGCGGAAAAATCGCGGGTGTTCCCGCAACGCACCCGCGCATTTTCCTGCAACGCCCGTGTGAAAGAGGCCTAAGTGTTGGCCAGTACAGGCCTCAAAAATTAGCCAACAGGCGTTCACCTGACAGCAAAGAACTTTGTATTCTGTGGCTGGAGGTACATTAGGCATTCACAGGATAAAGAAGTAAGTGTTGGCCATTACAGGCCCCAAAAATTATGTATTCAACGGACATAAAAGGCCTTTTATGCCGCTGTATTTACCTAAGACAGGGACCATGAATTGTTATGAGTGGTGGCGGATATTTGTGGGCTGTCATAAGGAATTTGAATCAAACATGGTCTACTGGTCACATGTGTTGAATTCCTCCGAGATCCATGCCTCATTAATTTTTTGAAATGTGAGGTAGTCAACACTGTCGTGAGCTAGGCGAGTGCACTTATTGGTCACGATCCCCCCTGCTGCGCTGAACGTCCTTTAGGACAGGACACTGGACGAGGGGCAAGCTAACAGTTCCATGGCAAATTGTGCCAGCTCTGGCCAGAGGTTAAGCCTGCCCACCCAGTAGTCCAGGGGTTCATCACTTCTCAGAGCGTCAACATCGGCCGTTAACCCGATGTAGTCGGACACCTGTCGGTCTAGGCGTTCCCTGATGCTGGATCCGGAGGACAGCTGTCGATGGGTCGGCTGAAAGAATGATCTCATATTAGAAATGACTAACACATCTTCAAACCGCCCTCTTCTTGCAGGCGCTGTTGGATTGGTACCCACAACTGTTTCTCTGTGAGTGGAAATTCCTCTGCCAGTGCCCGTAAAAGCATAATACATCATTTCTCGAAGCAAGGCCTGGAAGTGCTGCATTCTGACAGCCCTCTGTGATGGTGGTAACATTTCCACCATTTTTTGTTTGTACCGGGGGTCTAAGTACATTGCCACCCAGTACTGGTCCTTGCCCTTTATGCTTTTTATACGGGGGTTCCTCTTAAAACACTGGAGCATGAAGGCCCCCATTTGCACTAAACTGGAAGCGGTGTAGTGGCCTGGCTCCTGCTCATCATCCAGGATAATGTCGTCCTCGTTCTCCTCCCCCCATCCACGGACAACACCAGGGATCCCAGAAAGGTTTAAAGCATGCTCTTCTTGCTCCGCCTCATCCGCCCCGACACCATCCTCCTCTGACTCCTCTTCAGACTCCTGTTGTTGACTTGTCTCAGATGGAGTAGCCCCCCGGGAATTCATCCAGCATTGCGGCTTCCTCATCTTCCTGCTCCTTGACGGCTTGATCAATGACACGACGCAATGCACGCTCCAGAAAGAAGGCGTAAGGTACGATGTCACTGATTGCGCCCTGGCTGCGACTGACCAGTTTGGTGATCTCATCAAATGGCCACAGAAGTCTGCATGCGTCGCGCATGAGCAGCCACTGGCGCGGTGAAAAAAAAACAAGCTCCCAGAACTTGTCCTGCCGCAGAGTTCGTACAGGTAGTCGTTAACTGCACGTTTCTGAGTTCCATCACGTCGGTCAGTCACAAATAAGACGTCTGACGGGCAGGTTGTGTCACCGCTTAATTTCAGCAAGGCGAGCCATGGCCGTGTAAGATCTTCTAAAATGGCCAGAGATTTTCCTGGCCTGCCACAAGACGTCCTGGACCCCGGGGTATTTGACAAAGAATCGCTGCACGACCAAGTTTAGGACGTGTGCCATGCATGGCACGTGTGTCATTTTGCCCTGTTTCAGCATGCTCAGCAGATGGGCACTGTTGTCGCACACCACTTTACCAACTGTCAAATTGAGCGGGGTTAGCCACTGATCAGCCTGTGAACGCAAAGCTGAAAGGAGTGCAGGACCCGTGTGGCTCTTGGCTTCCAGGCACAACAGACGCAGCACAGCATGGCAACGTCTCACCTGGCATGTCGAATAGGTTCTGGGGATCTTGGGGGGTGCAGCGGAAGAGACGGTAGCAGCAGAAAAGGAGAAGACAGCTGAGGAGGAGAGGGAGGATGGAGTAGGAGGAAAAGAGGCTGGCCTGCATGCAATCCGTGGCGGTAAAACCAAATCTACACTGGTGTCACGAGTTACATGCTTGACGGCCGTCAGAAGGTTCATCCAGTGGGCAGTAAAAGTTATGTACCTTCCCTGCCCGTGTTTGCTAGACCATGTGTCTTTGGTCAGATGTATCTTGGCACCGACACTGTGTGCCAGAGATACATTCACTTGCCGCTGAACGTGGCCATATAGCTCTGGGATGCCCTTCTGGGATAAATATTTCCTTCCTGGGACCTTCCATTGCGGTGTTACAATGGCCACAAATTTTCTAAAGGCCTCCGAGTCCACCAGTTTATATGGCAGTAGTTGGCAAGCTCGCAGTTCCGACAAGCCAGTGGTCAACCGTTGGGCAAGAGGTTATCTGGCGTCATCATTTTTTTTACGCTCGAACATTTGGGCCATGGAAGCCTGCCTTTTGCCAGATAAACGTGAGGACGGCATGATGGAAGGTGGAGTGGAGGACAATTGGGAGGAGAGAGGATAAGGAGAGGGGCTCATCTGGGTACTGTCGCCAGACTGCTGAGCGGCGGCCGTTGCTACCTCCTCTTCCTGATCCGATTCCAAGAATGGCTGTGCATCGGTAATGTCTTGTAATGGATCTAAAATAATTCCTGGGACTCAAGCGGAGGGTATATGGTGGTGGTGGTGTTGGTGGTGGTGTCTTTGGGGGTGCACACAGCAGAGAGTGAAGAGGGTGCAGAGAGAGAGGATGAGGAGGGTGCAGAAGCGGAAGTCTGAGTGATCCACTCAACGAAGTCTGGTGCATCCTTTGACGTAATCGAACGCACCTTCTCAACTTCCCACTTTGGCTATGGCCTGGTGCTCCTGCCCTACCCCTACCACCCCTGCAGAAGGGCCTGCCTCTTCCTCTGCCTGTCATTTTTTAAATGACCCTGTGACAAAAGTCTCTAGAGAAGCGCAGTGTATGTGGAAAAAGGCATATAACACCCCGCTTCAGTCTGTCGTTTTGGGGGGGCACTGGTATATCACACCAGTTATAATACTTTTTTTCCAGTACCGTTTGTCACTGTGTGTAGCAGAGGGAACGCAGCAAAACAGGCAAAAATTCTGCAGTACCCAAATACACTATTATGAAAGTATTTTGTTATACAACACCCCGCTTCAATCTGTCGTTTTGGGGGGCGACTGGTATATCACACTAGTTATAAAAAAAAAATTCCAGTACCGTTTGTCACTGTGTGTAGCAGAGGGAGCGCAGCAAAACAGGCAAAAATTCTGCAGTACCCAAATACACTATTATGAAAGTATATTGTTATATAACACCCCGCTTCAATCTGTCGTTTTGCGGGGCCACTGGTATATCACACCAGTTATAATACTTTTTTTCCAGTACCATTTGTTACTGTGTGTAGCAGAGGGAACGCAGCAAAAGAGGCAAAAAATTCTGCAGTACCCAATCTGTCGTTTTGGGGGGCCACTGGTATATCACACCAGTTAAAATATTTTTTTTCTAATTGTGTTTGTCACTCTTTGTAGTTGTAGTATCGCTGCAGAACCGCTCACCAGTCACAATGCTGCACAATACAAATCCACTATAATATGCTTTCTATGTTAGAAAGTATATTATAAGTGTATTATACCCCTATATACTGCACACCAATCAATAGTACACCTATACCAGTCCTTAAAAGGACTTTTGTGGACCTATTAGCTAGCGATTTGTGTCACTAACAGTCTGTCCCTGCTCCACACAGCAACCTCTCCCTACACTGACAAAAGACAGAATGTAAAATGGCAGCCAGATGAGGTCTATTTATAAGGTAGGGGGTATATCCATGTGCTGAAATGTCTCAATTGGCTGTCCTGTACCACCTGATGGATGTGTCATGGGTCAAAGTTCTTCACAATGTAAATGTGGCGGGCGCAAATATCGCCATATGTTCGGCGAACCGCGAACAGGCAAGGTTTGCCGCAAACCGATCGCCGGGCGAACCGCAAGGTCATCTCTATACCCCTGCTCCATCTAGTAGACAGGTAAACAAACAAATTTCACTAATTTGTCTGCTACATTTTCGGTTGAAATTCGTTAATTTTTGGCTGTGATATACCCCTGCTCTACCTAGTAGACATGTAAACAAATTTCACTAAATTGTCTGTTAGATTTTCGCGTGACATTCACCAATTTTTGGCTGTGATATACCCCTGCTCTACCTAGTAGACAGGTTAATAAATTTCACTAATTTTTCTGTTACATTGTCGGGTGACATTCACCAATTTTTGGCTGTGATATACCCCTGCTCTACCTAGTAGACAGGTTAATAAATTTCACAAATTTTCTGTTACATTCTTGGATGACATTTTACCATTTTTGCCGTGAATAAACCCCTGCTCTGCATAGGTGACTGGCTACCGAAATTTTTAAAAATTATCTGTTTCATTGTTGGGTGACTTTAACCCATTTCTGGCGATGAAAAACCCCTGCTCTGCATAGGTGACAGGGACTTAAATTTCTAAAATTCGTCTTTAAATGGCCCTTTCATTCTTCTGCTTTAATAACTTGTCACACATTTCAGCTTGATCACATTGCAGCCATTGACCTTCCTTGGATGTGGTCTCCCTTTCTCACGCTCCCTTTCCGGCGTGGAAACCTGATTCGCCGCTAAACGTGATCAACATGATAGGCGCAGAAAAGAACATCGAAAGTTGATAGAGCAGATATCCAATTGGATCGTGAACTTCACGGGGACGTGCGACATGGTGGAGCAGTATGTGTGCACACGCCTACACGTACTGACTGATGGGTCTGCCCCCTTCAACTTCTGGGTCTACAAATTGGGCATATGGCCTGAGCTTGCCCTTTACGCCTTGGAGGTGCTGGCCTGCCCTGCAGCCAGTGTTTTTTCTGAATGTTTGTTTAGCGCAGCTGGAGGGGTTTATCACAGGTTATATTTCCCAATGTTTTGGAGTGTACCCTAATTTAAACAATAAAAACTAAAACTAAAAAGCTGTGTAGGCTACCTCCTTATCCTCCACCGCCGTTTCCACCTACACCGCCACATTCGCCGCCTCCTCCACCTTCTACTCCATATGGAACTCGTCCTCCTAGATCAAGATTTTATTTTTATTTTTTACGAATTTTATGTTAAGTCATTTCCCTATCCACATTTGTTTGCAGAGCACTTGCTATGCTCTTAACCACATTTTGATGCCATTTTCATCCCTTTAGCCCTTTCCATGACTTTTTTACAGCCATTTAGTGCTCAAAAGTTTGGGTCCCCATTGACTTCAATGGGATTCGGGTTCGGGGTCAAGTTCGGGTCCCGAACTCGAACTTTTTTGTAAAGTTCGGCCAAACCGTCCCCGTCGAACCCGAACATCCAGGTGTCCGCTCAACTCTATCCCTTTTGTGTTTAATATCTCCAATGTGTTTACCAATTCTCCTTCTCAATTCTCTTTTGGTTTTCCCTACATAATTTAGAGGGCATTGACAAGTGATAAGGTATACTACTCCGCATGTTCTACAATTAGAAAAATCTCTCATGTCAAAAATCCTTCCTCTTGAATGTCTTAGATGTTAAAATAAAGGGGCAAGCTACACATCCACTGCATTTAAAAGTCCCCAGAGGCCTCATATCAAGCCAGGTACCTGTGGGCCTTGGTTTCGTATACATACTATGTACCAAGCGATCTTTGATGGATTTCCCTCTCCTAAAAGTTATTGCTGGTCTAGGCGGTAATATGTCCATTAGATCTCGGTCTGTCTGTAAGATAACCCAATGTTTCCTTAGTATCTCAAAGACTTTTTCATGAGCATTATCATATGTGCCTATTATCCTCATTATACCTTTTTTTAATACTTTTTTTCAGATAGATTTTTGTAGATAGTGGAGCAGCTGTCAATCTCATTGATAATCAATTTGCTATAATACATGGTTTCCAGGTATGCACTTTGGAAAAGGATATACCTGTTTTTGCTATCGATTCCGCTCCACTTTCTCTAAAATCGTTAAAGGGCATAGTTCACAATATCCGTTTGATTGGGGGTGATGCTCATGTTGAGGATATGTCATGTTTCGTTCTAAGTGGATTACCTACTCCTCTAGTGTTGGGGCTACCCTGGCTCACTAAACATAACCCCACCATTGATTGGCAAGCAAGGCAAATAAATGGTTGGAGTGACTTTTGCAGAGAGAATTGCCTCATGGCATCTCTTTCAGAGGTTTCTACCAAGACTGCACCATCTTTTCTCTCTGAATTTTCGGATGTGTTTTCCGAGAGTGGTGTCCAGGAGCTGCCCCCTCACCGGGAGTACGATTGCCCTATTAATCTCATCCCAGGCACCAAGCTGCCAAAATCTCGTTTATACAATCTCTCCCAACCTGAAAGAGTCGCTATGCATACTTATATCTCTGAGAGCCTGAGAAAGGGACACATCCAACCCTCGAAGTCATCTGTTGCCGCTGTTTTTTTTTTTTGTTAAGAAAAAAGATGGTTCTTTAAGACCTTGTCTGGATTTCAGGGAGCTGAACTGTATCACAATTCGTGACCCATATCCCCTTCCTCTGATCCCGGACCTGTTTAACCAGATTGTTGGGGCTAAAGTTTTTTCTAAGTTGGATTTAAGAGGGGCATACAATCTAGTCAGGGTCAGGGAAGGGGACGAATGGAAGACGGCCTTCAATACCCCTGAGGGTCATTTAGAGAATTTGGTTATGTCCTTTGGTTTGATGAATGCTCCGGCCGTCTTCCAACATTTTGTGAACAGCATTTTTTATCATGTAATGGGGAAATTTGTACTGGTGTATCTAGATGACATTTAGATTTTTTCTCCTGATTTCAAAACTCATAGGGACCACCTACGTCAGGTCTTGCTCATTCTGCGGGAGAATAAATTGTACGCTAAACTAGAAAAATGTGTGTTTGCAGTTCCGGAGATTCAATTTCTTGGTTTTCTTCTCTCCACTTCTGGTTTTTGCATGGACCCTGAGAAGGTCCGCGCTGTGCTTGATTGGGAACTCCCTGAGAATCAGAAGGCGCTGATGCGGTTTTTGGGTTTTGCCAATTATTACAGACATTTCATTTTGAATTATTCCTCTGTTGTTAAGCCACTCACTGATATGACTAAAAAGGGGGTAGATTTTTCCTCCTTGTCGGTAGATGCGCTTAAAGGGAATCTGTCACTTGCTTTTAGCATTTTAAGCTGTCACCATCGCTATATTCACTAAAGTACCTTATTTCCAGCAGTCTTCTTTTTACTTGATTTCGTTTTGTCCTTTTGATATAAAAGCGCTTTTTATGATATGCTAATGAGGGTCCAAGGTGCCCAGAGGGGTGTTTTTTCCCCTCTCCGGTGCCCTAAGCTCCCACAGCCCGGCAAACGGTTCCGCCCCCTCCCCACGTCATAGTCTACCTTCTAGAAATGCCCAGTCCTTCTTCCTGTCGGCGGCCAGAAAACTCGCGCGGGCGCAGTACCGCCTGTGGCCTGCGCCTGCGCGATCATCAACCTCCTGAGGGCAACAGCCTCAAAAGTCTCACTGGGCATGCGCCGAGCCCAGTGATGTAATCTGAGCGCTGTTGCCCTGAGGAGGTTGATGATCGCGCAGGCGCAGGCCGCAGGCGGTACTGACCCTGCGTGAGTTTTCTGGCCGCCGACAGGAAGGAGGACGGGGCATTTCTAGAAGGTAGACTATGACGTGGGGAGGGGGCGGAACAGTTTGCCGGGCTGTGGGAGGTTATTTCAGGATCAGGAGGCGTTCTTGGGCACTGCAGGGGGGCGTCACTGGGCATCGGAGAGGGAAAAAAACGCCCCTCTGGGCACCTTGGACCCTCATTAGCATATCATAAAAAGCGCTTTTATATCAAAAGGACAAAACGAAATCAAGTAAAAAGATAGACTGCTGGAAATAAGGTACTTTAGTGAACATAGCGATGGTGACAGCTTAAAATGCTAAAAGTAGGTGACAGATTCCCTTTAAGGCCTTTTCTAGTATCAAGGAGAGTTTTGCTTCCGCTCCCATTTTGGTACAACCTGATGTCTCTCTACCTTTTATTGTTGAGGTGGACGCTTCTGAGGTGGGTGTGGGTGCGGTCTTATCTCAGGGTCCCTCTCCTGCCAAATGGCGACCGTGTGCCTTTTTCTCAAGGAAACTCTCCTCCGCAGAGAGAAATTATGATGTGGGAGATAGGCAGTTGTTGGCCATCAAATTAGCTTTTGAGGAATGGCGCCATTGGCTAGAGGGAGCCAGACACCCTATTACCGTGTTTACTGACCATAAGAATCTGGCCTACTTGGAATCAGCCAAGCGTCTGAACCCGAGACAGGCCAGATGTTCTTTATTCTTTTCTAGATTTAATTTTGTTGTCGCCTTCCGCCCTGGGGTTAAAAATGTGAAGGCTGATGCCCTGTCACGTTGTTTTCCAGGAGGGGCGAACTTTGAAGACCCATTTTGGCTGAAGGGGTGCGATTTTGGCTGAAGGGGTGGTCGTCTCTGCTCTTTATCCTGATTTGGAGGCAGAGGTTCAGGCAGCCCAGGCAGAGGCTCCTGATCTTTGTCCTCCTGGGAGGTTGTTTGTGCCTCTCGCTTTACGACACAAGGTTTTTAAGGAGCACCACGATACTGTCCTTGCTGGGCACTCGGGGAGTAGAGCCACAGTGGATCTCATTGCTCGGAGATTCTGGTGGCCGGCTCTTCGTAAGACGGTTGAGGGTTTTGTGGCAGCCTGTGAGACCTGCGCTCGTGCCAAGGTCCTTCATTCACGGCCATCGGGTTCTCTCCTCCCGTTACCCATTCCTTCCCGTCCTTGGACGCATCTGTTCATGGACTTCATTACGGACCTGCCTCGTTCCTTGGGGAAGACTGACTCTGGTAGTAATGGACCGTTTTAGCAAAATGCCGCATTTCATTCCCTTTCCTGGGTTACCCAATGCTAAGACGCTGGCGCAAGCTTTTATTGATCACATTGTCAAATTGCATGGCATTCCTTCAGACATCGTTTCTGATAGGGGCACGCAATTTGTTTCCAGATTCTGGAAGGCCTTCTGTTCTCGCTTGGGGGTTCGGTTGTCGTTCTCTTCTACTTTTCACCGCAGTCGAATGGTCAGACCGAACGCGTCAATCAGAATCTGGAGACATATCTGCGCTGTTTTGTGGCAGAGAATCAGGAGGATTGGTGTTCTTTTTTGTCCCTTGCTGAGTTTGCTTTAAATAACCGTCGCCAGGATTCCTGATAAGTCACCATTTTTTGGTGCATATGGGTTTCATCCGCAGTTTGGGACATTCTCTGGAGAGGGGTCTTCTGGTTTACCTGATGAGGAGAGATTTTCCTCGTCTTTGTCATTTATTTGGCAAAAGATTCAGGGTAATCTGAAGAGGATGAGTGAGAGATATAAGCGTGGGGCGGATAAGAGACGTGTGCCTGGTCCGGACCTGAATGTGGGTGATCTGGTGTGGTTGTCTACAAAGAATATCAAACTGAAGGTTCCCTCCTGGAAGTTGGGGCCTAAGTTTATTGGGCCTTAAAAGATCTTGTCCGTCATCAATCCCGTTGCCTTCCGTCTTGATCTTCCTCAGACTTGGAAGATCCATAATGTTTTTCACAGGTCCCTATTAAAACCTTATGTCCAAACCACTGTACCCTCCTCTTTGCCTCCTCCTCCGATTGTTGTTGATGGTAATCTTGAATTTCAGGTCTCTAGGATTGTGGATTCTCGCATTATCCGCGGTTATCTCCAGTACCTCGTTCATTGGGAGAGTTATGGTCCTGAGGAGAGGATGTGGGTCCCAATGGCGGACATTAAGGCCACTCGTCTCATCAGGGCTTTCCATAGGTCCCATCCTGAGAAGGTGGGCTCTGAGTGTCCAGAGTCCACTCGTAGAGGGAGGGGTACTGTCACCGCCAGCTCTCTGATAAGATCTGGCAGACGTTCTTCTGTACCTCTTGCATGATGTTCTTTGTTTTGGTTTCATTTTGTCATTTCCTTTCCTTCTTCCAGCTGTCACCTATTCACACTAATTGCCTCCCTTTATATTCCTTACCATACTGCCTCACTTTGTGGTTTATACTACTTCCTGGATTGAAGTGATCACTGCTGGAGACTTCTGTTACTGCTTGTTCAGATAAGTCCTTTCTTGTATTGTTTTTCTTTGCTGGCTTGATTCTAGGTGACCCTGACTCCCTCCGTATTAAGTGCAGGGAGCCGGTGGTCGTGTCCCCTCACTATTATAGGGTTTTCAGGTGTCACACAGTCTAGGTACGAGGGCATGCAATCGTCTACCTCTGAGACCTTTTGTATGTGCTTAGCATTCAGGGTGAGCTCTTAGGGTTTTACAGGGGTCAGCTTTATGCTCCTTAGTTTGGGATCAAGCCAGTCGGTTGTTTATCCATAACTTCCAGCTATCTGCTATATCATCCGTGACAGGCAGACGTCCTTCTCTACCTCTTGCATGACTTTCTTTGTTTTGGTTTCACTTTGTCATCTCCTTTCATTCTCCCAGTTGCCAGCTATTTAGACTAATCGTCTCCCTTTATATTCCCTCCCATACTGCCTCACTTTGCGGTTTATACTACTTCCTGGATGAAGTGTTCACTGCTGGAGGCTGCTGCTGCTGTTTGCTCAGATAAGTCTTTTATTGTATTGTGTTTCCTTTCTGGCTTTATTCTAGGTGACCCTGACTCCGTCCGTATTAAGTGCAGGGAACCGGTGGTCATGTCCCCTCACTATTATAGGGTTTTCAGGTGTCACAGTCATAGGTACGTGGGCATGCAATCGTCTACCATTGAGACCCTTGCATGGGCATAGCAGTCAGGGAGAGCTCTTAGGGTTTTATAGGGCTCAACTATATGCTCCTTAGTTTGGGATCAAGCCAGTCGGACGTTTTATTCATAAGTTCCAGCTATCTGCAACATCATCTGTAACAGTTGGGGTGTGTGGTTAGGGGGTGTGCTGTATTTAAGGCGCCAGTGTTGAATGTGAAAATGAGACACCTGTTACCTGAGAAGCCTACATCATAGCCCAGGTCTCCCAGTGGGTCATTATTTAAGATACCACTGCCTGTTTATCATGTAAGTCAGAGTCTTTATCTCAAAACTCTGCCTAAGTTATATTTGATTTAATTCCCTGATGAACCAGTCTTTTTTGTTACTGCAGAAACGCTGCGTCAGGATTCCTTTTTGTGCATTATTATTTTTTGTCATTTAAAGTGCTCCCTTTGGTACATTTAATAGCAACTTTCTCAGCATATGTTATCTGCCTATGATATTTCCTATTGAAGGGTTTAAATAGGTGATTTGCAGACTAGGTATGAGGACAGGGAACCCCTACCACCATGCGGTGTCCCTGGGCTGAGGACTAGGATGGGACAAATAGGGAAAGAATAGGAATTCCCGTGTCCATACATTCAGTTTTTATCTCCCTGTTATATACGTACCTTAGACTATCATCTATGATCCTCGGTGGTTAACATCTCTACCAAGACATTGAGATCTCTACAAACCGTGAGTAACATCAATGATATTATCAGTCTTGCTGCTGGAGGTATCAAGTATATTGATTAAATGTGGCGTAGGACCTACCTTATCTGGGCTTGATTTGAGCTCCAATTTTAAAAGTTATCTATTAAAAGTTATATTTTATATGTGGGAAGGTGTCTAAAGTGAAGTTTATGTATATACTCCCCTCACACTGTTAATATACCGTCTCGACTGGTTCTGTTTTTGTCACATCCAGAGATGCAAACACAGCAAATGTGTTAAAGTAAAACCAAGCTTTAAAATACAAGCGCTGTATATTAGCAGCTGTTGCCATATTATGCATGAGTCCCGCCTAGTCCAGCCAAACTGGTAGCTAAAATTCTGTGAGTAGTGATATACACTTTTATGATTCCGCTAACCTTTAATAAAATCTTTATCAGGTTCTGGCAAAAACACCATGATAGCCTCATTCATTGAAAGTGGTAACCTCCCATTTGCCAGTACACCATTATATATTTTGTAAAGGCAGGGCAGTGAAATACTTTTATAGGCCTTATAAACATCCACCGACATGGAGCCTTATTATTAGCCATACTCCCCAGGGCTCTTTCTAAGCCCCCACTGTATGGCAGTGAGAGATTCCTCCAACAATTGCCTTTAATCAGAGGTTAGAACTGGGAGGGGTAAATCAGACAAAGGATCGCAATTCAGCTTCAGTCAGATTACTATTAGTCTCATATTGAGAAGAATAGAACGTTTTTTGAAAACATCCAAAATATCAATACAGGCAGTACACAGATTCCCATCTCCTAACTGAAGAGATGCAATATATGTAGAACCTTGGGCCCTAGAAATAAGTGCAAGTAGATGCCCAGCCCTCTCTCCCTCTTAATAATATTGTTGCCTTTGGAAAAGTGTTATCTTCTAAGGGATCTGACACATACTTAGTTTCAGCTGTTTAAGCTTCTGCCACAAGGGTATTATGACAAACTTTGGACTTGGCCTTCACCTTATTAACCTCTTTGTAAGGTATGTCAAAAATAGGCACCCCATAAAAACTAAACTAATCCACATTACATGTCCAGTTTAACAATCAAGAATAACTGTGGTAATAGGAAAGTTAAACTCATGGCAATTCTACTAAATCGCCAGTAGATGGCAGCAGAGTTCTTAAAGCCTGAATGACACAGTACTACCATTAGCAGGTAGGAACTTTAAACACAGATCTTTGGTTCCTGGAGGACAGAATATCTTTTTACTATTCTGCCTCTCAGACTGAAGGTCACGTATTTGTAAGAGAACACACATTAAGGGCAATAAACAGGCTAAAATGATTTAATGCACATCCTTGTATTCAGCTAAGGCTGCTGGTGATGCAGTGTGAGTAGATAACCCTGCACAAATGTTAGTGAAGTGAACTGATGTGTCACATGGTACTAATGCATAGTGAATGGGTATTGCTCTAGGAGCTGATGTTAATATATACTCTTCTATTATACTATTTTGTTTGCTGTGATGCAGGTTCAGGAATAACAGAGCTGTACATATTAATCAATTATTATCTCTTATAAGAATGTTATAGCTGAATATGTGAATGTCAGGATTGAATAGATAGATGTGCATTAATCTATAGGGACAGAATATCTTGTTACTATTCTGCCTCTTAGACTGAAGGTCATGTATTTGTAATTGCAGAAAAATGTTCAATAAAAACACTTCTGGTTTCACCCAGCTCGCTCCCTTCGCACATTGAAATTATTGACCATACTTTCAGCATATGTGCAGCAAAATTGGTGGCCCGTACAGGGAGCAGGTGAAGATGACGCGGTCCCGGAAGTGAAAAAGAGTGGTTATGCGAATTTTAGAGGAGACTGGCAGCATGACAAGCGAGCACAGATGGACCTAGAGAGGCTGTAGGATGAAATCAGTGGACACCTGATCCACTTGTCAGTGGGTGATCTCATCGAGGTTTGCCAATTCATTAAAGCCTCCGACGCCAGCATGGCAAAGGAAAAAACCCAGCGCCATTATATGCGGATAGTTAACAGGGTGATGGATGAACTGGTCGAATTTGAAAGTGAGGAGACGGTGGCACGATTTCTGCAAGCAACAAAAAGATTCATTAGAGAGCTAGAGAAGAAGCGGGACAATGCGGAAGTCCCAAGCTTCAGTGAGAAAGACCCCCAACCAGAACAGCAATTAGCCGACTTGAAACAACAGTATCACACTATGCAGGAGAAGTTCCAGGAATAATTGAGGAACAGATTAAAGAGCTGAGTACCAAAAGTAAAGACTCAAGTGACAGTCAGCCAAAACCAGAGCCAGCTCCGCTTACTCAGAGACTACACCATAGTAGCTTGCCAGAGGTGACAATCAGAAAAGAATTCAAGATCACAGGCCAGATTGGAGAAAAAGAGCAGAAGGATAAGCTGTCCTACACCAATCTGATGCACCAAATCGATCTGGGACTACAGAAAGGGTATCCTGAGACTGAGATTGTCAAAGCAGTGGTCAAAGCTATTAGACCTGATCTAAGCCTCAGAGGTACGCTGGAGATGAAAAATGGACTGACTCTAGTGCAACTTGAAAAGTCACTACAAGGAGGAGAACGCCTCCGAACTGTACCAGTTACTCCTCAACATTTCCCAGAAGAGCAATGAAACTCTCTAGAATTTCCTGTTCAGAGCGATTGAATTGAAAGATCGGTTTCTATTTGTCTGTCAAGGGGAAGGCTCGGATGAACATTTCGGGACTGAGCTGATACAGAAGAAATTTCTAAGATCAGTGGGTACTGGACTGAGAAATGGCCACATCAAATTCCAATTAAAGCAGTATTTAGATGACTCTTCCATTCCAGATGAGGTGCTCATAGAGAAAACGAATGAAGCCGCTAACATGGAGATGGAAAGGGAACAGAAACAAGAGAAATTTCAGCACAGCAGTTCAACCAAAGGGAAAGAATGTCAGTTTAATGCCTTACAGTGTCCTCAGGAACCAAGTGTCCAGACGACATCTGCCGAAACAACACCTTGGTCTCCATCATAGGCAAGTAGCCCAACGATTCAACAGCTGTCTAAGAGCAACTCTGAACCGGAAAAGCTGATGCTACAGATGCAAAAGGAGATGATAGAGATGAAGACACTTATCCAAGATTCGAGAACCCGACGAGACCATGAATTCCGAGTGTCTCAGTTAACAAGGGGTACGAGCAAAGGATGTTGTCAATCCTGTAAGAGGACCGGTCAGATAAGTGCCTGCACTCATTGCTTCAACTGTGGATGATCTGGACATAGAGCAAGGGATTGCCAAACGCCCAGACCAAACCAGTTAAACGGGAGAGGTTTGCTGTCAAGGGACCAACAGTAACCTGTCGTAGAACCAACCTTGTGTCCCAAAGTGCAACTCTTGTCAGTAGCAAACCAGCAAGCTCCAAAACCACCATCAGTGCCACGGCTGGTAGAGGAAATCCAAATTCCTTTCTAAGAGTGCTCAACTTCTATAACCAAAGATCCCTCCATATGGCTGAGCAAGTACCAACTCATGTGGACGGTGTTACCATGAGACAAAACAGCAAGTTACTTAGTCTCGTTGGAAAAAAGTGCCTTGTGAACTGTGAAATAGACAATACTCCTGTCCATGCCCTATGGGACACTGGCTCCCAGGTGAGCATCATCAATGATTGCTGGAGACAGCGGGTTCTGCCACATACAGTGCTCCGATCTTTTGAAGAATCACTGGAGCCAGGAGTCCTCCTTGGAAAGGCAGCCAACGATATTGAAATTCCTTTCGGGTGGATTAAGGTAGTTTTTCAACTAACAGCGGTAAGTAAAAACTCCAAACAGCTAGTAGTGCCATTTGTGGTATCGGCAGATGAGAAAGTCGCAGAGACGTCAATCATCGGGTTTAATGTCATAGAAGAACTCTTCAAGGAGACAACTGTCAAGGGAAGGAGAACCATTACAGGGTTCGTGGACCTACTAGGAACCGCCTTGGAATTGCCGACCTTCAAAGCAGAAGTCCTGGTGAGTTAACTACAAGCCAACCTGAAAGAAACTGGTTGTACTGCACTAAAGACTGGTACCAAGAGCCAAAGAATTCCGGCAAACACTGTGATGTATCTCAGATGCAGGGCTCACGCCAAACCAGCCTTGCAAGATCAGACGGTCATGTTTACACCTGATGAGGCTCATGATGTGCCAGAAGGACTGTAAATCGGGGAGATGTTAGTGTCACTCAAAAAGGGACAATTTTCCAAACTATCCATTCCAGTTTGGAACACCACCAAGCGAGACGTTATCTTACCAAGTCAGACTAGGATTGGGTGCCTCAAGCCGATTAAGACAACAAACCCAGCTCAGGTGAAACCAAAAGAATCAGTGAGTGTGGCAACTCACTCGGTGACTCATAGTCAACAGTCATACAGATCGGGGCCGGAAGGTCGAGTGGATAATTTAAACATGAGTCAGTCACCGGTAAGCTATGCTCATCGAGAACACTGGGATCCACCAGTACCTATAGAACACCTACGAGAGGAAGATCAACAGATAGTCAAGACAATGCTAAGGGAGGAATGCCACGCCTTCGCTAAAGATGATTCTGACGTCGGATGCATCCCTTCCCTAAAATTACAACTGCGCCTCAAACACAATACACCGGTTAGAAAAACTTACATGTCCGTGCCTAAGCCACTACACCAGGAGGTGAAAGAAAATCTGCAGGATCTGCTGAACTGCGGATGGATTGCAGAGTCAAAATCATCATACTCTTCACCCATTGTGTGCGTGAGAAAGAAGGACGGTAGTTTAAGACTGTGTTGTGACTACAGGGAGTTAAACCAGAAGTCAATCCCAGACTGCTATCCAATACCTAGGATCCAAGACATGCTAAACAGCCTAGGAGGAAGTTCATGGTTTTTCAGTGCTAGACCAAGGGAAAGCCTATCATCAAGGATTTGTAGAACAGTCCAGTCGACCACTGACTGCCTTCATCACACCATGGGGTCTGTATGAGTGGATCAGAATCCCCTTTGGTCTTAGCTCTGCGCCAGCTGAATTTTAACGCAACATGGAAACTTGTCTAATGGGACTGAGGGATGAGGTCTGTCTGTCTAGATGACAACCTGGTTCACAGCAGATCATTCCAAAAACATGTGGAACATGTCCGGTTGGTACTACAACGGTATCAGAAACATGGAGTCAAGTTAACAGCAACGAAATGTGAACTTTTCCGAAACAAAGTCAGATTCTTGGGCAAGATCATGTCCAAAGATGGCCATTTCATGGATCCAGCAGACATTGCGCCTGTGTTGGCCTTGAAGAACAACCAGCCAACGACTGTTGGAGAACTCAGGAAGTTATTAGGATTCATTTCCTACTATCGTCCTTGCGTCCAAAACTTTTCCAGGATTGCAAAACCCCTGTATGAATTACTATCAGTAGATACAACACCTACCAGAACGTCAGTACCGGCTCACCAACCCAAGAAGAAGAAGAAGAAGCCATCACCAAAACTAAAAGGTCAACAACCTTCTCATCAGTCTATAGTCTGGACTGACCATCACCAGGTAGTACTGGAACAGCTTATTGAGGCCTTAACTCATCCTCTAGTTATGGGTTACCTGGATTACAGCAAATCCTTTGTTCTGCACTGTGATGCCTCGCAAGAAGGTCTAGGAGCTGTGTTGTACCAAGAGCAGGAGGAAAAGTTAAAAGTAATTGCTTATGGGTCTAGGACTCTCATCACACCTGCCGAGAAGAACTATCACATGCATTCAGGAAAACTAGAATTCCTAGCGATGAAGTGGGGCATATGTGAAAGGTTCTGAGACTACCTATACTACTGTCCATCCTTCGTAGTCTATACTGACAACAATCCACTAACATATGTCCTAACTACGGCTAAACTAAACACAACAGGCCACCGATGGGTTGCAGAACTAGCTGACTTTAATTTCATGTCCAGGAAAGAGAAATGTGGATGCGGATGTACTCTCTCGTATGCCACTAAGTCCTGAACAATACATGCAACAGTGTTAACAAGAAGCTGACCCCAAAGTCATCAGTTGCATAACGCAAGCACTTCAATTACGACTGAAAGAAGAAACGCCTTGGCTGTGTCCAATAACCATCGCAAATACAACGTCAATAATAGATGGTAACCAAAAGAAGGTAGCTCAAATACCTAAAGAGACCAGCAGGACAGCACAAAAAGAAGACAGTAATCGGTCCAGTGTGGAAATACAAAAGCCAAAACAGGTGCCCGTCAAAACAGGAACGACAAGGTGAACCGCTTGATCTCTTCATACTAATAAAGCAATGGACCAAATTATATCTCGACGAAGATGGAATCTTGAGACGGAAAACACCCTCAGGTTCCCAACTAGTGTTACCCAAGCTGTATCATTCAATGATGTTGAAAGAATTGCATGAAGAAATGGGTCACCTAGGAGTTGAAAGGACTGTAAATTTGATCAAAGAAAGATTCTTTTGGCCACACATGCAGAGAGACGCCGAGCAATACATTAACCACCAGTGCACCTGTCTGAAGGACAAACGCCCTAATAAGCCTACCAGAGCTCCATTGAACAATATTGTCACCACTTATCCCTTTGAGATGGTCTCCATCGACTTTCTCCATCTGGAAACCTGCAAAGGAGATTATGAGTACATACTTGTAGTAATAGACCACTTCACTAGGTTTGCTCAGGCCTACGCAACCAAAAACAAGTCAACAAAAACTGTTGCCAATAAGATATTCAGTGACTTTGTCTTGAAATTTAGATTTCCTACCAGAATCCATGATGACATGGGAAAAGAATTTGAAAACCAGTTGTTCTTGGCATTAGGAAAACACTGCCACATTTAGAACTCACACACGTCTTCATATCATCCAGAAGGTAATGGACAATGTGAAAGATTTAATCGTACTCCATTGTCTATGCTTCGGACTCTGTCGCCAGATTCCAAGAAAGACTGGAAGAACTCACTTGCCCAGGTAATACATGCCTACAACTGCACCAAAAGTGAAGCTATGGGGTATTTTCCATTTTTTCTACTGTTCGGGAGATCTCAAAGATTACCAATAGACAGCATGTTTGACACTCCAGTAATGGAAAAATAAAAGAATCACTCTGAGTATGTAAAAACGTGGACAGATAAGATGACTGAAGCCTATAAAGTTGCTTCAAAGGTAGCTACCCAAGCTGCACAAAGAGGAGAAGAGCACTATGACAGAAAAACTCATGGAGTAGAATTCTCACCTGGCAGTAGAGTCCTTGTAAGAAACCTTACTGAAATAGGAGGACCAGGAAAACTGAGATCATTCTGGGAAGACACTGTACATGTTGTCCTGAAGAGGAAGTGTGAAGATAGCCCAGTGTATGAGGTAAAGCCAGAAACTGGAAAAGGCTGGACAAGAATTCTCCACCGCAATTTGTTATTGCCTTGCGATTACTTACCCGTCGACCAAGGTCAGCAGGTACCTGACAGACCTAGTACCAGAAGGCGAGGCCAAATTTCAAAGACTTCTCAACCAGCGACACAGACATCTGAGGGAATATCAGAAGATGAATCGGATCTTGAACAAGAACAATGGAGATCATTCATCCCTATAACCCAAAGAGATCACACAAGGAAAAATATAGAACTGAATCCTGAAGCAGCAGAATTCTACCCTTGCCAGTTGGAAACGAGTGAGGAAAGTACAGGGGAAGCTATAGAGGAAGTTATAGAGAAAGCTACACTGGAACCTACTGAGGACGAGCCTGTGATTCAACCTGAACACACTACAGATCCATCAGGAAACACAGAAGAAGAAAACTCTTCACCAGAAAATTTAACAGAGACAGTTGACAGTAACGAAGGCAAGTTTGAAGACGCTTTGGATGCCTTTCCGCCACGCAGGATACAGTCCATTAGGAACAGGAGACAGTCGAAAGTTCTGACTTACGACACTTTGGGTCAACCCAGTAGTGTTGCCAGGAATGCAGAAGTACAGGTCATAGACTGTGTTGATACACCACCTGTTTGCACTAGCTGGTACCTAAGTCCAGACTGTTTTGCTGAGGATTTTAAAAGTTGGTAATCGTATCCATGCCTATAATGCTATTGTTTATTAATGTCTACTTATGTGGTTCTAATACTAAAGTCTGAGTATGTCGGGGGCGACATCAAATTTTGTGGGGGAGAGTGTAAGGTAAGTCAAAAATAGGCACCCCATAAAAACTAAACTAACCCTGCACAAATGTTAGTGAAGTGAACTGATGTGTCACAAGGGACTTATGCATAGCGAATGTGATTGCTATAGGAGCTGATGTTAATATATACTCTTCTATTATACTATTTTGTTTGCTCTGATGCAGGTTCAGGAATAATAGAGCTGCACATATTAATCAATTATTATCTCTTATAAGAATGTTATAGCTGAATATGTGAATGTCAGGATTGAATAGATAGATGTGTATTAATCTAAAGGGACAGAATATCTTGTTACTATTCTGCCTCTCAGACTGAATTGTCAAAAATGTTCAAGAAAAACTCTTCTGGTTTCACCCAGCCCGCTACCTTCGCACATTGGAATTATTGACTATACTTTCAGCATATGTGCAACATCTGCAATCAACAATCCACTAAGAAATGCTTTCATGGTTTCCCACCCCAGAGACTTAGACACTAATACTTAATTGTGCTTAAAAAACCTCCATAAATTTATCTGAAATACACAATAGGGATTTCAGCGCCACACTGTCCGTCCTTGCTGTTCTTGAGGGAGGAAGGTAGATTTTAGGAGAATTGGCTACTTTATGCCGTATCTGCAAATGGTTTGTTCTTCAGTGTAATGTTATTAAATGTAAATTGCAACTCAGTGTAGTTGTGTATGTATGGCAAACTCAGTGTTAAAACTATCAAAGCCCCACCCTCTTAAGAGGGGCAGGAATGGGCATGTCCCACTTCTAGCTAGGGAGTTGATAGTGAGAGTTCATAGAGAATGGAAGCTGTAACCTTATGCTCCCTTCTCAGGCCCAAGAAAGCCTCTGAGACTGACATTTGTCTATGTGGATTACTACAAGAAGAACAGAAAGAAAGCGAGAGAACTGGAAAACTTGGATCTGCATGGCCAAGCATAGGAGTCAGCAAAGTAATCTGTTACTACAGCCATTGAAACTTTGCTGCAGGTGAAGGACACTGTTAAGACACCCTTCACACATGGACATGTCCTGGCCAGACATGCCATTAAAACCCTGTACCCCTCAGTGGACACTACAACATCATTGCCAGAATACTATTGCCCACCATAAATTCTACTAAGAGAGACTTTAGCAAGATAGAGAGGAAAGAGGGCCATAACTCCCATCCTTGCTTAAATCCATACACTGCTATCTGGGAGAGCATTGCACTATGTACAGTTGGAACTGTGTTTTGCCTAGCAGGATTTACTACCACTTCTATTTTGCACTACACTAAAAGAGACGTTTATTATTCTAACTCTGGTTTCCTGACACCTACACCATATGCTGGCCATTGCACTCTACATGCCCTGCCTTGCACCCATCCAAACACCTAACACCAAGGGTACCCCAGCTACCATCAGACAGGAGCCCCAGAATCAAGGTCTGCCCTGAGGAAAGAAGGGATGCCCCTTCCATTCACTGCACAGCAACAGTATGAGGAGAGCCACCGTGATTGACTGAAAGAGCCAAAGCCACCACCACTCCCATCCTCCTCGCCGGCTCCTCACAGTTCGATGCATATGCACCAACCTTCCCATATCTTGATTGCCTAAAAATAGATCTATTCTGGATAGGGACATGTGGGTATTCGAGCAACAGGAATACAGTGGTGTATAGTGTGAGCACACCAGACTAGTGTCCTCTCACATGCTCAGTAAGCAGGTCTCTTCATTAACTTTATTCAAGAATATGGAGCTTGCTGAACTTTTATATTCAACCGCTGTAAGTTAAATATCTGAATCTTTTGCAATTTTTCAATAGCTCTTTTCATGTGCTGCATTATGATGTTAAAGTTATAATGCAGAATTCTCAAATGAGTATTTATGGCAAAATCTGGAAAGAAGCACAAAATATATACTTTGTCTCTGTAAATATTTTCTGCATACTGTAGATCTGAAATCCACTCACACGGTTTGTGACAATAAGATTGGGATATATTAAGTGAGCAGTCTCTGTCTTCTGATAAAAATCCCAAAGGACTGAAATGATTTAGTAGTTGTGATGCTTTTTCTTGATAAGGTAGAAATAACAGACCGAAAATGATGCCTTTATGATTCAGACTGTAGAAAAAGAATGTCAACCTATCTAACAGAGCGATATTTTGTTCTCCATAAGCCAAGAAATAACCATTGCCCTGTAGGTGGTTTCTGCATCTGGGATTCAGACACCATCCACTTTACGCTTATTGCACTGCAAAATGGATAAGTGATACAAATAGGGCACAAACCTTAAAGTGGTTTTCCAGGATTTGGTCCCTTTTTAATTAGGTCTCCTAGATTGTGGTGCATAATGAAATAATTGTCTGCTTACGACCTCACTGTAGCGGTGCATGTGATCCCTTCAGGGCCCCGAAAAGAAATAAACAAGCTGGGGACTAGAAGATTGCCAAACAGGGCCAGGGCTCCAGGGGCGGTGGTAGGGTCTCAAAAATCAGGGGCAAAAGCCCCAAGGAAGAAAAAAATTGGCACAAAATGCTAACCCAAACCTTACCATATACCACAATGTACAGAACAAATTATGGTATATCACAACAGTAAAAGCTGCATTAACTTTTTATATCAACCAGATTGCCCCTGTAAGTGCAAACCCCACTGTGCATAGTACATGTCCACTATAATACACCCACACTATATACACAGCACTTCGACTCACATTATATACTGTATAGAGCTCCCAATCACGGTATATACTGTACACAGCTCCTCCACTCACAGTTTATATTTTACACATCTCCTTCACTCACAGTATGTACTCTGCACAGCTCCTCCACTGACAATATATTCTGTACACCGCCCCTCCACTCACAGGATATACTGTATGCAACTCCTTGACTCAGTATATACTGTATGCAGCTCCTCCACTCACAGTATATACTGTACATAGCTCCTCCACTCACAGTATATACTGTACATGGCTCCTTCACTCACAGTATATACTATACACAGGTCCTCCACTCACAGTATATACTGTACACAGTTCATCGATGCAGAATATAGTATGTAACACACAGACAATTCCCATTAACATACATGGATGAAGCTGGAACTGGTCACTACTAGGCTACCAGAAGCCATTTACACAAGACCTTTCACACTCTAGCACTGGTGAACAGAACAAGAAGCAACAGCACTGGAATCTGCTTGTCTTGTCCTTGATGTGGCCCTCCAACTCCTAGGCCTTTGAGCTCATGCACTCGACCGTTGGTGTTTTTGCAGTCCACAAATTGTGGAACCACAAAACATGGATACCGGCAAGAAAGACCAGTAACCAGATTGAAGCCAGAGATTAACACAGCAGCAGAGAGAGAAAGTAAAGAAATCAATTTCACCTGCCAGTTTAGCCTTAGACTGGGGCCTGGGCCCCCATAGGCTTCCATAGCTGGCAGGCTTCGATGCCTGTTTAAGGTATTGAGCTGCCTTAGCAGCCGTTGGGCCCCTGTCACTGCAGCACAGGGGGCGAGGGGGTTGGAGAGGAAGCCCCCTCCCTCTGCAAACCCCATACATGCCACGGTCAGCGTTGACTACCTTTAATGTATAAACAGTATTATATAAAATCTGTGGTGTACCTTCTGTGGAAGGACCACATGACGCTAAGAGGCTCAATAGTATACCCCTGATTTGTTACCGACATGGAAACACTTCATTTTCATGCAGGCAACACTAGTGGGAGCTCAGTGCAAAATGATTTTTTACAGCTTCCATTGCAGTCAATGATTATTGTATAAATTCCATGCAATGATCTCCCCCTAGTGATGGCTTCAGGCAGACAGTTCTATAATATTGCACAAATGATAGACAAAAGGACGGCACTCACCGCTGATGCGCTGAAAAAGTTTCTTTTATTCTTTCATTTCTGGTAGAGAGCGGACATCATACAAAGAAATGCTCCAGCTGAGTTAGTTTCGCACCTCAGTGCTTCGTCTGGCCCATAATCAGGTGAAGTGATTCACCTGCTCTTAAAGAGACTCGAGCTATGACGCGATTTTCTCTGCGCCCGCTAGGTAGCGTGTGATGACGGCGCTCACCTGTGTGTGTCAGAGACAGATCGCGTCACAGTGAAAGATAAACAATAAAATCAACATGCAAAACGGTACCAAAAACAACATGATTCTTGCTACAACATAATCCTGACAGGGCCGAGAGAACTATAAGAATACCCTCATATCAATTTTGTCATTCAGACCCAAAGGTCCCATTGCGCCCGCCCGCAGGATCCACTTACTTTCTCGCCTAAGAAGATCCCTGTGACTGTCTCCCCCTTGTGGTGGACTGCGTACCACCTCTATACCAGCAAAACTAAGCGTTAGGTGGTTTCCTGCGTGTTCGTTCCTCAAATGTTCTATCAGTCGCATGCAACCCTTGCCTGTGGTAAGTGAATTAATATGCTCCCTAATTATTTCCTGGAGGGTCCTTATCGTCTTGCCTATGTAGAACCTCCCACATACACATTTGATAAGATAAACCACAAACTTGCTCTTACAGGTAATGAGGGTATTTACCTTGTGTTCAATCCCTCCAAACCTAAGTGTATTCCATTGAGGGTTTAACCTACAGCACGAGTAATGCCCACATCTGCGGTTACCCTTTGGTCCCCAGTTTTCTAACCAGGTCATAGTTTTTTTTCCCTGAAACCTGCTGCGGACTAACCTATCCTTAAGTGTGTGGCATCTCCTGAATGCTATAATGGGTGCCACATTTTTAGTTTCCTTTAAAGACTCGTCTCTTTCAAGTATGGACCAATTTTCTTTTATGACCCTCCTGATCTGCGAGGCCATGGGTCCATACTTGAAAGAGAAGACAAAAGGGTGGGGACTAACACTGTCTCCAACATCTTCTGCTTGATCATTAACGGGGGAGACCTAATCCTTGTGGGGTTTTTTTGAGGCCACTTTTTTCATAGCCTGGTTTAACAGTTTCAAGGGGTACCCTCTGGCCAGGAGTCTATTTTTTAATTCCAATGCTTGTCGATTATAATCGACCTCAAACCTATTTATGCGCTTGAGTTGGACAAACTGGCCATAGGGTACCGCTTTCTTAACACTTGGGGCGCGATAACTTGAGTAGTGTAAAAGCGAGTTGGTGGCCAAAGGTTTACGATACCCCTCGGTCACCAACTCACCATCCCTCACCGAGATCTCAACGTCTAGGAATTCCAAGCTGTCGCCTCAAAACTTGTGTGTAAACAACATGTTCATGTCGTTAACTGTATTAAGATGCTGTGCAAAGTTAGTGAATTGGACCTCTGTCCCTGTCCATAATATGAGGACATCATCGATGTACCTCAAGTATGTATGTATAAAAGGGAGGTAGGGGTTAGACAGCGCATAAACATACCTGTCTTCGAATTTAGCCAAATATAAATTCGCAAAGGTGCATGAGACTGGTGTACCCATAGCGGTACCAAATTTTTGTCTGTACCAACCAACCCCGAATCTGAAGGCGTTGTGTTTGAGAATGAGCCCCAATGCATCGCTCATGAAGCTGGAGAACCTCTCACTTTTGCCTGTACTGGTCAAAATGTCCATGACTACCTCAAAGCCTTCATCTTGGGGGATGCGCGTGTACAGGCTCTCTACATCTAGAGAGACTAACTTAAAGCCCTCCTGCCAATGTATAGATCTTAGTGCCTGAAGCAAGTCCGAGGTGTCCTTGAGATACGAGGGCACCCGGCTTACCATGGGTCTGAGAAGCCAGTCAATATAACGTGACAATGGTTCAGTCACTGACCCAACCCCGGACACAATGGGTCTGCCCGGAGGGTGGGTCAGCGACTTGTGGACCTTGGGTACAAAGTACCATGATGGTTTTAAGGGGAACAGTGGCAGAAATTTCTCTGCCGTTTTCTGTGACAGGACATTTTGCTCACAGTGTTTGTGGAGTAATCTCCGTAGCAAATTTTGTACCTGGTGTGTGGGATCAGCAGGCAACCTTTCATATACCTCATTGTTGTGGAGCTGCCGATATGCCTCTGTCACATAGTATTCTTTGGTCATCAGGACCACGTTGCCCCCCTTGTCTGCTGGCTTTATAACAATATCGTCCCGTGCTTGTAGCCACTTTAGGGCCTTCACTTCTCCAACATCCAGATTTCTGGCCGCCTCGGGATATACTAAAGCCTTCACCCCTTCTATAATATACTGAGGGAAACTACAGACATAATGCAGTATGGGCAGATTTATCAATGTATTTATGCTACTTATTTGTGCCACTTTTTTGGATAAAGTGGGTAAAGAGGAGAGCAACTTTTTTTTTACAAATTGTGTGTTTAAAATTTCTTCCACTTAAAAGAAAAGGTATATAAATCTGGGGAGTCATGTTTTGCTTCCTACATTGCATAGGAGTATTGGTGGGGCAAGGGCACCCATACTAAGTTTTGCTATGAGGCCCTGTGAGATCTGTGTATGTCCCTGTATAAAATATGCATAAAATAAACCAATGTCAGTTAAATAAACCTTAACTCTTTTATTTCTAGGGGTGTTTGAAAAGTTAGAACAGGACAATTTTCAGTTTGACGTACAAAAAAACCTCTAAATTACTAAATAAAAAAACTACTTATCCCCCATACCCATATACAATCACCTAAAGAATTATTAGGAACACCTGTTCTATTTCTCATTAATGCAATTATCTAGTCAACCAATCACATGGCAGTCGCTTCAATGCATTTAGGGGTGTGGTCCTGGTCAAGACAATCTCCTGAACTCCAAACTGAATGTCAGAATGGGAAAGAAAGGTGATTTAAGCAATTTTGAGCGTGGCATGGTTGTTGGTGCCAGACGGGCCGGTCTGAGTATTTCACAATCTGCTCAGTTACTGGGATTTTCACGCACAACCATTTCTAGGGTTTACAAAGAATGTTGAGAAAAGGGAAAAACATCCAGTATGCGGCAGTCCTGTGGGCAAAAATGCCTTGTGGATGCTAGAGGTCAGAGGAGAATGGGCCGACTGATTCAAACTGATAGAAGAGCAACGTTGACTGAAATAACCACTCGTTACAACCGAGGTATGCAGCAAAGCATTTGTGAAGCCACAACACGCACAACCTTGAGGCGGATGGGCTACAACAGCAGAAGTTCCCACCGGGTACCACTCATCTCCACTACAAATAGGAAAAAGAGGCTACAATTTGCACGAGCTCACCAAAATTGGACTGTTGAAGACTGGAAAAATGTTGCCTGGTCTGATGAGTCTCGATTTCTGTTGAGACATTCAAATGCTAGAGTCCGAATTTGGCGTAAACAGAATGAGAACATGTATCCATCCTCTGATGGCTACTTCCAGCAGGATAATGCACCATGTCACAAAGCTCGAATCATTTCAAATTGGTTTCTTGAACATGACAATGAGTTCACTGTATTAAAATGGCCCCACAGTCACCATATCTCAACCCAATAGAGCATCTTTGGGATGTGGTGGAACGGGAGCTTCGTGCCCTGGATGTGCATCCCTCAAATGTCCATCAACTGCAAGATGCTAGCCTATCAATATGGGCCAACATTTCTAAAGAATGCTATCAGCACCTTGTGGAATCAATGTCACGTAGAATTAAGGCAGTTCTGAAGTCAAAAGGGGGTCCAACACCGTATTAGTATGGTGTTCCTAATAATTCTTTAGGTGAGTGCATGTTTTAAAATTAGAAACCTGGTACATTGTCAAAATCCCACTCAGCACTTTGTACACATTTGCATCATAAAAATTGCATAAAAGTTCCCTGTGAGCTGGCACAAAAAAGAAAAAAACTTACCTACTCTGAACCTGCTCTGCTCCCGCCGTCTTGTTCATAATCCTGTCTTCTGGCGTGCGTCAGCCGCGTCATACGGTCAACCAGCGTGATCCCGCGAGACCTGGCGCGAGGGTCACGGGTCTGGAGCAAGGGTGGAGGAGGGGCCGCCGCGTAAGGTACTACTACTAACTGCGAGTGCGCAGTGCTGCACCGCCGGCCAGCACAGAGGCCGGGGCCCGACCGGCTATATACTATTAATACTTTTAAAATCATTTGCGGTGGGGCTGCGGGCCCCAGCTGCCTTGGGTACAGCACTACTGCAGGGGTCCACAGGCGGCCGGGCCCCCTGAAGTGCTGGGCCTGGTCGCAACTGCGACCGCTGCGACCCCTGTATGTAAGCGCCTGCTGTTCTGGATTTTTTACCCAAACCTGGTTTGATACTACACATTTTAGGGTGTTCAAATTCTTTTACACTTAATTCGATGTGTCAATCAGTAATTGCGGATTTGGTGCGAAATTGTGCCCTGATACTATTGCTCTTTTACCCTTGCAGTTAATGTTACAGTACAGTATTTCTGACAGACATGTGTGGAGGAGATAAACGCTGCTTCCTCCGGTAGGCGAGCAAGTAAAGATGATGACAGTCGCGTGGAAGCTGGTGCTGTGAGCGGTCAGGCATGTGGCCCTGAGACTGGTGAAGGTGACATTTGTGACGTGCAGACAGTGGCGGATGATGATGTGGCCGATCGCACATGGGAGCTGGGTGAAGAAGGGGCTTCATCATCATTAACAGGAGAAGAGGGTGGCAGCTTGTGCGTGAGGCAATGGCTGAGCCAGCTGGGTGGTAGCATGGCCGGGAGTCAGCAGGGTGGCAGCAGTGTGAGATCTGTAGCCAAACGTGCCCGGGGTAGACCGCCTGCTACGCAGAAGCCTACCTGTCTGGAAAGAAGTAGCGGTGCATGGGTTCACGGAGGCAGCGGTAGCAGTCAGTCAGCATCGAGTGGTGGGGGGAAAATACCATACTCGGCAGTGTGGGAATTTTTCATCAAGCCTTCTGAGGATGATCAGCATGGCCCACTCTGTGACTGATCCACTGTGTTGATGACTCATGTGATTCCTCATGTGATTCCCAGCCTCACCAATCTGTGACTGAGCCACTGTATGACAGGGCCACTGTGTTGACAACTCATGTGATTCTTCACACGATTCCCACCCTCACCACTCTGTGACAGGGCCACTGTGTTGATGACTCATGTGATTCCTCATGTGATTCCCACCCTCACCACTCTGTGACTGGGCCACTGTGTTCACGACTCATGTGATTCCCGCCCTCACCATTCTGTCACTGTATTGACTACATATGCGATTCCTCATGCGATTCCCAACCTCACCACTCGTTTACTGAGCCACTGTGTTGAGTCCTGTCACGGACATACCAAGACATACGGACGTTCCATATGGACGCAAAAGGTGGCAGGTGATCTGTTAGACTGGCAACATGTGGTTTGATCTGACATGTTTTCCTTTTGGATCAAATGACATCTGTGTTGTTTCTGGTGCTAGCCACACCTTCTATCCCCAGGTGTTGCTATTGTGGTCATTTAGCCTTCTCTATTTATCGTTGTTTCTCCCACTATGCTATGCGGTTTATAGCTTCTGTTGAACTTTTGGTTAGCTTGTGTTTGGTTCTCGACTGAGTTCCTAGTGCTACCAAAGCTTCATTAGGCCTGAGGGAGACTCCTGTTCGTCCTTCCCTTTGGAAGAACATGTTGACTCAGTCCTGACATTAATTCCAGGGTCCTATAGGGTGAGATAAGATTCTAGGTATCCGGTGTATGAACTTGCCTACCTTTGGGGCCTGTTCATACTGGTAGTCTGTCAGGGCTGGAGTTAGGGTTTTATCTAGAAGGTGTCCATCTTCCTTCCCTAGTTTCCAGGCCTTATTCCGGTATCCCCTTTCCCTCCTATGCTCGGTGTGGTGTTTTCCTCCCACACACGAGCGTGACAACTCCTCATGCTGTTGCCAGCTCACCACTCTGTCATGGGGGCACTACTTCATTCAGCATGTAACACAACAGGTTCTGTAGAAGTCTATGTGGAATCAGCTGACGACGGTGTAAAAGGAGTGCGCTTCTTCTTGACGCTAACATTGACCTGTATGGCTGAGTTCATACTTGAATTATTTGGTCAGTTTTGGCCCCATAACTGACCAAATAAGTGAAGTGTGAAGTGATTCTAAGAGTGATGCCTGTCATCTGCGTATCATACTGACTCACGCTAATGTTTCATTAGCACAGCGGACTCCCTATGCATGTTTCTGCAATGCACAGTATTCTACACCACTATACAGGCTCTCAGCAGCCGGATAGAATCAAATCTTTTTGGCAAATTCGGCGAACCGTCCAAATCTAATTTTTGAGATGTCTATTAGAAAGCAATGTAAAAATGATTTATCAAGATGTGCAAAGCTTGTATTTACCACAAATGTGTACATTAATAAGAGCTTATGTGCTTAAAAACACTGAAACAGAAGCCATTTAAT
The DNA here is from genome assembly GCF_905171765.1 of Bufo bufo. NCBI lineage: Eukaryota > Metazoa > Chordata > Amphibia > Anura > Bufonidae > Bufo > Bufo bufo. The sequence goes on along the minus strand of NC_053390.1, from coordinate 449,946,631 downwards.
ATACAGTCATCATCCACATATGTCTTAAATAGGGATGAGCGAACCTGAACTGTAATTTTGGGGTGTCCGTGACACGGACCCGAACCCGAACATTTTCGTAAAAGTCTGGGTTCGGGTTCGGTGTTCGGCGCTTTCTTGGCGCTTTTTGAAAGGCTGCAAAGCAGCCAATCAACAAGCGTCATACTACTTGCCCCAAGAGGCCATCACAGCCATGCCTACTATTGGCATGGCTGTGATTGGCCAGTGCAGCATGTGACCCAGCCTCTATATAAGCTTGGGTCACGTAGCGCTGCACGTCACTCTGCTGATACAAGTGTAGGGAGAGGTTGCAGCTGCGACGTTAGGGCGAGATTAGGCAGTGATTAACTCCTCCAAAACACTTAAGACAGTGATCGATCTACAGCTGTTGATCATTGAACTGCTGCTATTCAATTGCTCACTGTTTTTAGGCTGCCCAGAGCGTTTTTCAGTCACTTTTTTTCTGGGGTGATCGGCGGCCATTTTGTGGCTTGTGGTGCGCCAGCACAAGCTGCCACCAAGTCCATTTAACCATCAATAGTGTGGTTATTTTTTGCTATATCCTACATCAGGGGCAAGCTGTCACCAAGTCCATTTAACCATCAATAGTGTGGTTATTTTTTGGCTATATCCTACATCAAGGGCAAGCTGCCACCAAGTCCATTTAATCATAAATAGTGTGGTTATTTTTTGGCTATATCCTACATCAGGGGCAAGCTGCCACCAAGTCCATTTAACCATCAATAGTGTGGTTATTTAAATCTATCCCTAAAAGGGTATATTAGATTCAAGGTGCTGATAGGGTCATTCTCAATAACTTCACACACACGCTACTGTGCATATCCAAGTCTAATTCTGTCCGTAAACGTATACCTGTCACCCAGCGCCTAAATAATAGGCCTCAAATTTATATTCAGCAAAATCTGTGACTATTGCTGTACCTGCTTAAGTTATTTTGTGTCCGTCAAAGCACAGTTTTTGTTCTGGGTTGAAATACAATTCCCAACCTAGCAATTTTCTAAATTAGTGGTTTCTGCTGTATCAGGCCTACTTTAAATCTATCCCTAAAAGGGTATATTAGATTCAAGGTGCTGATAGGGTCATTCTCAATAACTTCACACACACGCTACTGTGCATATCCAAGTCTAATTCTGTCCGTAAACGTATACCTGTCACCCAGCGCCTAAATAATAGACCTCAAATTTATATTCAGCTAAATCTGTCATTACTGCTGTGCCTGTATTAGTGTAATACGGTACCTAAATAGATAGCCAGATAGTGTTAGTTGTCTGTAAAAAAAAAGGCCTGAATTTGAATTCAATACATTGGGCCAAATAATATTTTTCTTATTGTGGTGAACGGTAACAATGAGGAAAACATCTAGTAAGGGACGCGGACGCGGACATGGTCGTGGTGGTGTTAGTGGACCCTCTGGTGCTGGGAGAGGACGTGGCCGTTCTGCCACAGCCACACGTCCTAGTGAACCAACTACCTTGGGTCCCAGTAGCCAGCAGAATTTACAGCGATATTTGGTGGGGCCCAATGCCGTTCTAAGGATGGTAAGGCCTGAGCAGGTACAGGCATTAGTCAATTGGGCGGCCGACAGTGGATCCAGCAGGTTCACATTATCTCCCACCCAGTCTTCTGCAGAAAGCGCACAGATGGCGCACGAAAACCAAGCCCATCAGTCTGTCACATCACCCCCATGCATATCAGGGAAACTGTCTGAGCCTCAAGTTATGCAGCAGTCTCTTATGCTGTTTGAAGACTCTGCTGGCAGGGTTTCCCAAGGGCATCCACCTAGCCCTTCCCCAAAAGTGGAAGAGATAGAATGCACTAACGCACAACCACTTATGTTTCCTGATGATGAGGACATGGGAATACCACCTCAGCACGTCTCTAATGATGACGAAACACAGGTGCCAACTGCTGCATCTTTCTGCAGTGTGCAGACTGAACAGGAGGTCAGGGATCAAGACTGGGTGGAAGACGATGCAGGGGACGATGAGGTCCTAGACCCCACATGGAATGAAGGTCGTGCCACTGACTTTCACAGTTCGGAGGAAGAGGCAGTGGTGAGACCGAGCCAACAGCGTAGCAAAAGACAAAGAGGGAGCAGTGGGCAAAATCAGAACACCCGCCGCCAAGAGACTCCGCCTGCTACTGACCGCCGCCATCTGGGACCGAGCACCCCAAAGGCAGCTTCAAGGAGTTCCCTGGCATGGCACTTCTTCAAACAATGTGCTGACGACAAGACCCGAGTGGTTTGCACGCTGTGCCATCAGAGCCTGAAGCGAGGCATTAACGTTCTGAACCTTAGCACAACCTGCATGACCAGGCACCTGCATGCAAAGCATGAACTGCAGTGGAGTAAACACCTTAAAAACAAGGAAGTCACTCAGGCTCCCCCTGCTACCTCTTCTGCTGCTGCCGCCTCGGCCTCTTCTGCTGCTGCCGCCGCCTCGGCCTCTTCCTCCGCCTCTGGAGGAACGTTGGCACCTGCCGCCCAGCAAACATGGGATGTACCACCAACACCACCACCTGCGTCACCAAGCATCTCAACCATGTCACACGGCAGCGTTCAGCTCTCCATCTCACAAACATTTGAGAGAAAGCGTAAATTCCCACCTAGCCACCCTCGATCCCTGGCCCTGAATGCCAGCATTTCTAAACTACTGGCCTATGAAATGCTGTCATTCAGGCTCGTGGACACAGACAGCTTCAAACAGCTCATGTCGCTTGCTGTCCCACAGTATGTTGTTCCCAGCCGGCACTACTTCTCCAAGAGAGCCGTGCCTTCCCTGCACAACCAAGTGTCCGATAAAATCAAGTGTGCACTGCGCAACGCCATCTGTGGCAAGGTCCACCTAACCACAGATACGTGGACCAGTAAGCATCGCCAGGGACGCTATATCTCCCTAACTGCACACTGGGTAAATGTAGTGGTGGCTGGGCCCCAGGCGGAGAGCTGTTTGGCGCACGTCCTTCCGCCGCCAAGGATCGCAGGGCAACATTCTTTGCCTCCTCCTCCTACTCAGCTTCCTCCTCCTCTTCTTCCACCTGCTCATCCAGTCAGCCACACACCTTCACCACCAACTTCAGCACAGCCCGGGGTAAACGTCAGCAGGCCATTCTGAAACTTATATGTTTGGGGGACAGGCCCCACACCGCAAAGGATTTGTGGCGGGGTATAGAACAACAGACCGACGAGTGGTTGCTGCCGGTGAGCCTCAAGCCCGGCCTGGTGGTGTGCGATAATGGGCGAAATCTCGTTGCAGCTCTGGGACTAGCCGGTTTGACGCACATCCCTTGCCTGGCGCATGTGCTGAATTTGGTGGTGCAGAAGTTCATTCGCAACTACCCCGACATGTCAGAGCTGCTGCATAAAGTGCGGGCCGTCTGTTCGCGCTAACTTCGGCCTTCCCGCTCACCGCCTCATATGCTACGTGCCCACCAGGTGGAACTCCATCTTACACATGCTGGACAGACTGTGCGAGCAGCAGCAGGCCATAGTGGAGTTTCAGCTGCAGCACGCACGGGTCAGTCGCACTGCGGAACAGCACCACTTCACCACCAATGACTGGGCCTCCATGCGAGACCTGTGTGCCCTGTTGCGCTGTTTCGAGTACTCCACCAACATGGCCAGTGGCGATGACGCCATTATCAGCGTTGCAATACCACTTCTATGTCTCCTTGAGAAAACACTTAGGGCGATGATGGAAGAGGAGGTGGCCCAGGAGGAGGAGGAGGAGGAGGAGGAAGAGGGGTCATTTTTAGCACTTTCAGGCCAGTCTCTTCGAAGTGACTCAGAGGGAGGTTTTTTGCAACAGCAGAGGCCAGGTACAAATGTGGCCAGACAGGGCCCACTACTGGAGGACGAGGATGAGGAGGAGGTGGAGGAGGATGAGGATGAAGCATGTTCACAGCGGGGTGGCACCCAACGCAGCTCGGGCCCATCACTGGTGCGTGGCTGGGGGGAAACGCAGGACGATGACGATACGCCTCCCACAGAGGACAGCTTGTCCTTACCTCTGGGCAGCCTGGCACACATGAGCGACTACATGCTGCAGTGCCTGCACAACAATATCAGAGTTGCCCACATTTTAACGTGTGCGGACTACTGGGTTGCCACCCTGCTGGATCCCCGGTACAAAGACAATGTGCCCACCTTACTTCCTGCACTGGAGCGTGATAGGAAGATGCGCGAGTACAAGCGCACGTTGGTAGACGCGCTACTGAGAGCATTCCCAAATGTCACAGGGGAACAAGTGGAAGCCCAAGGCGAAGGCAGAGGAGGAGCAAGAGGTCGCCAACGCAGCTGTGTCACGGCCAGCTCCTCTGAGGGCAGGGTTAGCATGGCAGAGATGTGGAAAAGTTTTGTCACCACGCCACAGCTAACTGCACCACCACCTGATACGGAACGTGTTAGCAGGAGGCAACATTTCACTAACATGGTGGAACAGTACGTGCGCACACCCCTCCACGTACTGACTGATGGTTCGGCCCCATTCAACTTCTGGGTCTCCAAATTGTCCATGTGGCCAGAGCTAGCCTTTTATGCCTTGGAGGTGCTGGCCTGCCCGGTGGCCAGCGTTTTGTCTGAACGTGTATTCAGCACGGCAGGGGGCGTCATTACAGACAAACGCAGCCGTCTGTCTACAGCCAATGTGGACAAGCTGACGTTCATAAAAATGAACCAGGCATGGATCCCACAGGACCTGTCCATCCATTGAGCAGATTAGACATTAACTACCTCCCCTTAACCATATATTATTGTACTCCAGTGCACTTCCTTATTCAATCCTATTTTTATTTTACCATTATATTGCGGGGCATTTTACCATTATATTGCGGGGCAACCCAAAGTTGAATGAACCTCTCCTCTGTCTGGGTGCCGGGGCCTAAAAATATCTGACAGTGGCCTGTTCCAGTGGTGGGTGACATGAAGCCTGATTCTCTGCTATGACATGAAGACTGATTCTCTGCTGAGTCGCTGACATGAAGCCAGATTCTATGTTATGGGACCTCTCTCCTCTGTCTGGGTGCCGGGGCCTAAATTCTCTGCTATGACATGAAGACTGATTCTCTGCTGACATGAAGCCAGATTCTATGTTATGGGACCTCTCTCCTCTGTCTGGGTGCCGGGGCCTAAATTATATGACAATGGACTGTTCCAATGTTGGGTGACGTGAAGCATGATTCTCTGCTATGACATGAAGACTGATTCTCTGCTGACATGAAGCCTGAATCTCTGCTATGGGACCTCTCTCCTCTGCCTGGGTGCCTGGGCCTAAATATCTGACAATGGACTGTTCCAGTGGTGGGTGACGTGAAGCCTGATTCTCTGCTATGACATGAAGCCTGATTCTCTGCTATGACATGAAGACTGATTCTCTGCTGTCACTTCCTTATTCAATCCTATTTTTATTTTCATTTTACCATTATATTGCGGGGCAACCCACAGATGAATGAACCTTTCCTCTGTCTGTGTGCCGGGGCCTAAAAATATCTGACAGTGGCCTGTTCCAGTGGTGGGTGACATGAAGCCTGATTCTCTGCTATGACATGAATACTGATTCTCTGCTGAGTCGCTGACATGAAGCCAGATTCTATGTTATGGGACCTCTCTCCTCTGTCTGGGTGCCGGGGCCTAAATTCTCTGCTATGACATGAAGACTGATTCTCTGCTGACATGAAGCCAGATTCTATGTTATGGGACCTCTCTCCTCTGCCTGGGTGCCGGGGCCTAAATATCTGACAATGGACTGTTCCAGTTTTGGGTGACGTGAAGCCTGATTCTCTGCTATGATATGAAGACTGATTCTCTGCTGACATGAAGCCTGATTCTCTGCTATGGGACCTCTCTCCAATTGATATTGGTTAATTTTTATTTATTTTATTTTTATTTTTATTAATTTCCCTATCCACATTTGTTTGCAGGGGATTTAACTACATTTTGCTGCCTTTTGCAGCCCTCTAGCCCTTTCCTGGGCTGTTTTACAGCCTTTTTAGTGCCGAAAAGTTCGGGTCCCCATTGACTTCAATGGGGTTCGGGTTCGGGACTAAGTTCGGGTCGGGTTCGGATCCCGAACCCGAACATTTCCGGGAAGTTCGGCCGAACTTCTCGAACCCGAACATCCAGGTGTTCGCTCAACTCTAGTCTTAAAAATTGATACTGTATATGGCAAACAGTTTCTATGTTACCAAAATATGTAATTTCTAAGAGTGCAAAACATACTGGAGGAGATTTATCAAAACTGGTGTAAAATGGCTTAATTGCCCATATAAGGCTACTTTCACACTAGCGTTCGGGGCTCCGCTTGTGAGTTCCGTTTGAAGGCTCTCACAAGCGGCCCTGAACGCATCCGTACTGCCCCAATGCATTCTGAGTGGATGTGGATCCGCCCAGAATGCATCAGTTTGGCAGCGTTCAGCCTCTGCTCTGCTCAGCAAGCGGACACCTGAACGCTGCTTGCAGCGTTCGGGTGTCCGCCTGGCCGTGCGGAGGCAAGCGGATCCGTCCAGACTTACAATGTAAGTCAATGGGGACCTATCCGTTTGAAGATGACACAATATGGCTCAATCTTCAAACGGATCCGTTCCCCATTGACTTTCAATGTAAAGTCTGGACGGATCCATTCAGGCTACTTTCAGACTTAGAATTTTTTTTAAACTATAATGCAGACGGATCCGTTCTGAACGGATACAAACGTCTGCATTATAGGAGCGGATCCGTCTGAGCAGACATCAGACGGACCGGACCCGCTCTGAACGGCAGTGTGAAAGTAGCCTTAACCAATCAGATTCCACCTAACATTTTTTGGAGCTCCTTTGGAAAATAAAAGGTGGAATCTGATATGGTTGCTATGGGCAACTAAGCCAGTTTTCCTTTACACCAGTTTTGATATATCTTCCTCTTTGTGTATAAAAATATAAAATAATAATCAATACTAGTGTTGACTTTTATCCAAATTTCTGAAAAAATTTGACTCGCCGCAAAGCCTAATTTTCTTGTGCTTCGTGGTAACGAATCTATTTTTCCTGTAATGGTGGTAAAAAATAAACATACTCACCTCATCCATTTGCTTGTAGAGAGGCCATTGTGGCCATCTTGAAAGAAGAAACCACACGAAATCTAGCATCAGCGCGCTGGCCTGGCACGATGATGTTATCAATGTTGTCGCGTTTTTTTCAGTCAAGTTGGCTGCGACGAACAAATGGATAAGGTGAGTATGTTTTTTTTTTTTTAAACCTGATTAACCCCTGAAAGGCCTTTTAATATCAGATGCCGTGATCAGTGATGAACGTGACATCAAAAGGGGTCAATTCACAGGGGGTGGCGCGATCACTGTTCCCCATTATTGCACCTGCTACATACAATAGGTGTCACACCGGTGACAGGTTTGAGAAGATCTGAAAGATTATCTGCTCATTAGTGATCTGACAGCATCTTTTGGTTTCACTTTGTCTGTGTGTTGCTTGTATGTCCACACCTCCTGTTTAGGTGTGGATCATGCGACCTTTACCTTCCCCTATTTAGTTGGACTCCACCCATCACTCCTTGCTCTGGATAGCTTAATTTGGTGTTGGAAGAGCGGGAGTGTGGTTCTAGATGAAGTCCTGATCATCCATCATCCATCATTCATCATCCATCAAAGTTAAGTGTTCCGCTTGTTGTGTTTTGTATTCCTCCCCCCCTCTGTTGTTTACTAGGCCTCAGTGAGACGCTGGTTTCTTCACCAGGGAAGGAGCGGGTTGTCTCTGCCCGGTCATAATTCTAGGGCATCTGAGGGCCACTAGGGTTTTCTAGGTTCCTGTGTATTGGCATCTCTACCATCGAGAGGTGCCCATACGGATAGGAGTTAGGGCCAGGAGCAGGGTTTCATAGATGGTGACCCTTTTCCTTCCCTAGCGGTGAGGCCTAGTGTCTTTTCCCTTTCGTCTTGTTGTCTTATGGTGTTCTCCCCTACTACATCCGTGACATTATCCAGAGCCAATACCGCCATTTTTTTGTTCTGATCTGTGCAGCTATGGATGCTATGACTGCACTGGTCGAACAAATGCAGAATCTGACTTTGGAGGTAGCAGACCTCATTGCGATGGTTTTGAAAATTCAGAGCCCACAGGCTGCTGGTTCCGGTGGTGGGTTCCAGGCCTGCCCTGAACCGAAGGTAGCTCTCCCGGACAGTTTTTCCGGGGGTAGTGACAATTCATACGGTTCAGGGAGTCATGTAAATTATACTTTAGGCTTCGTCCATACTCTTCTGGTGATGAGTGTCAACGTGTGGGTATGATTATTTCATTACTTAAAGAGGACGCACAATCTTGGGCTTTTTCTCTGCCGACCGGATCACCGTCCCTCCGGTCGGTAGATGAATTCTTTAGAGCCTTGGGTCTAATCTATGATGACCCGGATTGGATCTCTCAGGCCAAGACCAAGTTACGGGGTTTGCGGCAGGGAGAACGTCCTGCGGAGACCTTTTGCTCTGAATTTAGGAGATGGGCTACGGATACAGAGTGGAACGATTCTGCTCTCCGTAGCCAAATCTGCCAGGGTCTCTCTGAGAGACTGCAGGACGCATTGGCTTTTCATGAAAATCCTGAGTCATTGGAAGCAGCTATGTCCCTTGCTGTACGTCTTGATAGACGCCTGAGGGAGAGATCTTGGGGTCATCACCTTCAGAACGTACTGTCCAATAAGGGTACTGCTTCCTTTGACACTTCTGGTGGAGAGACTCGGGTGGTTGTGCCTTGTGATGAGCCTATGCAGTTAGGAGGAGCTACTCCTGGAACTACTGGCAAAAGCTTGGGTCATGTGAAAGGAGTCTGTTTTTGTTGTGGCAAGAAGGGACATTTTGTGAATATTTGTCAGTACTTGCAGCATCAAGGTGTAAACCAAAGAAACAAAAAGTTTAATCCCCAAGTTACTATTGGAAGTGTGGGTGGGCAGCAAGAAAACCTACTTTTGTCTTTTAATGGTAGTACCCGTTTTCTCCTGTCAGCCGATGTGGCGCTAGAGTCCAAAACTGAAAATCAAAGCTTTTATCGACAGTGGGGCAGGAGTTAACTTGATTGATGGACAGTTTGTACGCATTCACGGGTTGACTACTAATGCATTAGAGAATAGTATTTCTGTCTTTGCAATTGACTCAGCACCTCTCGCCCAAAAATGCATGTCGCAGGTAGTGAATGACATTCATTTAAGAGTGGGTGATTTGCATCAGGAATCTATCTCCTGTTATGTGTTGGAGGGTCTGCCTGCTCCGTTGGTGTTGGGCTCCGTTGGTGTTAAGCAAACATAACCCTAATATCGATTGGCAAGCGAGACAGATTCTCGAGTGGAGTGATTTTTGCATGGACAACTGTCTTGATGCATCGTTCGCTATGGTTACCACTAAAACTGTACCCTCGTTCATTTCTGAATTTTCTGATGTGTTTTCTGAGAATGGTAATCAGGAGTTGCCTCCGCATTGGGAGTATGACTGTCCCGTCAGTCTTATTCCTGGAGCTAAATTGCCCAAATCTCGGTTGTATAATCTTTCGGAACCCGAAAGAAAGGCTATGCGAGAGTATATCACCGAGAGTTTGGCAAAGGGACATATTAGACCATCCAAGTCCCCAGTGGCTGCTGGATTTTTCTTTGTAAAGAAAAAGGATGGTACCCTGAGACCATGTCTGGACTTCCGTGAGCTCAATCGTATTACCGCCCGTGATCCTTACCCCCTTCCTTTGATTCCGGATTTGTTTAGTCAGATTGTTGGTGCCAAGGTGTTCTCTAAATTGGATCTGAGGGGGGCATATAATCTGGTAAGGATCAAGGAGGGGGATGAGTGGAAGACCGCTTTTAATACCCCCGAGGGTCATTTTGAAAACCTGGTCATGCCCTTTGGGTTAACCAATGCTCCTGCGGTTTTTCAACACTTTGTCAATGACCTCTTTCATCATCTGGTGGGGAGGTTTGTCGTTGTATACCTTGATGACATACTAATTTATTCGCCTAATATGAAGACTCATCAGGATCATGTAAAACAGGTGTTACAGATCCTAAGAGAGAATAAGTTGTATGCTAAGATGGAAAAGTGTGTATTTGCTGTACAGGAAGTGCAATTTCTGGGTTACCTGCTATCATCCTCAGGTTTTCGTATGGATCCCGAGAAGGTCCGTGCCGTGTTGGACTGGGATCGACCCAAAAATCTGAAAGCGCTTATGCGGTTTTTGGGGTTTACCAACTACTACCGAAAATTTATCTTGAACTATTCATCGGTGGTTAAACCTTTAACAGACATGACTAGGAAGGGTGCTGATATTTCTATCTGGTCTGATGCAACATGCCTGATGCCTTTTCTGCTGTGAAAGAATGTTTTGCTTCAGCCCCTATTCTGGTTCAACCGGACGTGTCTCAGCCATTAATTGTTGAGGTTGACGCGTCAGAGGTTGGGGTAGGAGCAATATTGTCGCAGGGTCCTTCACCCAGTAAATGGCGCGCATGTGCTTTTTTCTATAAAAATCTTTCGACTGCTGAAAGGAATTATGATGTGGGGAATAGGGAATTGCTGGCCATTAAGTTGGCGTTCGAAGAATGGCGGCATTGGTTGGAAGGAGCAATTCATCCTATTACGGTAATTACGGATCACAAGAATCTGGCCTACTTGGAGTCGGCTAAGCGACTGAACCCAAGGCAGGCCAGATGGTCATTGTTTTTCACCAGATTTAACTTCATCGTCATTTACCGCCCTGGGGTTAAGAACGTCAAGGCGGATGCTTTGTCACGTAGCTTTCCTGGGGGAAGGGGGGTGAGTCTAATGACCCTAGTCCCATTTGATTCGTAATGAATCAAATTCCTTTGTGAAATTTGTCGAGACAGCCAAATTGAATTTTTGATAACTTCGCTCATCTTTAATCAACACACACAATCACCTTCATGCAACTTTGCAGCAGAGTATTAGTAAAAATTGGACAAAAATTCTAATTTGCGACTAAAATGTTTTATGCTAATAAAAAAAAACTGTATGATGTGATGAGCTCATATATACCAGTGATACCACACATGTCCACATTCAATGCCACGTGTGTTAAAGAAATGCAAAAATGGTAGGAAGGCACCAAACAACGTTTGCCTGCAAGTATTGAGAATTATAAAGTATATACTTTATCATCCCCCTATACAAACTGTAATCCAAATTAAAAGTGATAAATTCCTAAATCTAATATAAACATTAACTAAGACCTATTTTAGACAGGTATAATATGGGTGATTTATTATTCCCATAAGGACCGAACACCTGAACCTCTTGTAGTTCATCAGAAAATGAGTTAGAGCGCCATACATCTGGTTTTGGTGAACCGTGGGATGTCTGGGTTTTGCATCTATAATGGGCACAAGAAGAGCCCTGCTATTACACCTGTCTGAAAAGCAGCTTAAAGGGAGTCTGTCACCTGTTTTTCACTAATATAACTAAGAGCACTACACCATAGAAGATTGCATACACATCCCAAGCATACCTGTGTGCACTTTGTGTCTGTATTCCATGTCTAGGAAAAGTACTTTTATTCTGCTGGAAAACAGGTCCTAAGTGCCCAGCTCTGCTGCTGCAAGTGCCCAAAACAAACCAGACTGAAGAGGGGAGGGCTGCTTTAGTTGCTCATATCTTGCTCATATTGGTAGCAACTAGATATATGAACCTGATCTTGTTAGAAAGCTGGCATTCCAACTTTTAAAACGATACTAGAATCACAGCATTATAGCTAGAGATGGCCTTGCGGTTCGCCTGGCGGTCGTTTTGTGGCAAACTTTGCTCGTTCGCTGTTCGCCGAACAGGCGAACACATGGAGCTGTCCGCCGGCGCCATATTCTTTGCATTGTGCAGAAATTTGACCCATGACACATCCATCAGGTGGGACAGGACAGCAAATTGAGCCGTTTCAGCTCCTGGACACACCGCCTACCCTATAAATAAACCCGATCTGGCCGCCATTTTACATTTTGTTTTTTGCCAGTGTAGGGAGAGGTTGCTGTTTGGAGCAGGGACAGACTGTTAGAGAGTATAGAGACACCAAATGCTAGCTAATAGGACTACAGAAGTCCTTTTAAGGACTGGTATAGGTGTGCTAACGATAGGTGTGACATACTGAGGGGTGTAATATACTTAAAATATACTTTCTAACATAGAAAATATATTATAGTGCATTTGTATTGTGCAGCAGTTGTGTGCGGTTCTGCTGCGATACTGCAGCTATACAGAGGGACAAACGTCATTGGAACAACTAATTGCAACTGGTGTGATATAACAATTACCCCCAAAACAATCTGATTGGGGCAGGGGTGTGATATACCTATAATATAATTTCTATATAGTGCATTTGTATTGTGCAGCATTTGTGTGCGGTTCTGCTGAGATACCGCAGCTATACAGACAGACAAACGCCATTGGAACAACTAATTGCAGCTGGTGTGATATACCAGTTGCCCCCAAAGAAATCTGATTGAGGCAGGGGTGTGATATACCTATAATATAATTTCTATAAAACTGCATTTGTATTGTGCAGCATTTGTGTGCGGTTCTGCTGAGATACCGCAGCTATACAGACAGACAAACGCCATTAGAACAACTAATTGCAGCTGGTGTGATATACCAGTTGCCCCCAAAGAAATCTGATTGAGGCAGGGGTGTGATATACCTATAATTTCTATATAGTGCATTTGTATTGTGCAGCATTTGTGTGTGGTTCTGCTGAGATACCGCAGCTATACAGACAGACAAACGTCATTGGAACAACTAATTGCAACTGGTCTGATATAACAGTTGCCCCCCAAAAAAATCTGATAAAGGCAGGGGTGCGATATACCTATAATATAATTTCTATATAGTGCATTTGTATTGTGCAGCATTTGTGTGCGGTTCATAGCTGCGACATACCGCAGCTATACAGAGGGACAAACGTCATTGGAACATCTAATTGCAACTTTTCTGTATGGTGAATTAATCATTTTTGGGGCCTGTAGTCCACTGGCCTGCTGTAAAAGTGATATCCATTGACCATCTAATATACTGTACCTCCGGCCACATAATTACTTGATCATTTATGTACGTTGAATGCATAATTTTTGGGGCCTGTAATCTAACTGGCCAACAGTAAAATTGTTATCCCTTGAATGTCTAATATACCTCCGGCCACCTAATCACTTGATCTTTTATGTACAGTGAATGCATAATTTTTGTTTGGGGCCTGTAATACATTGGCCTGCAGTAAAATTGATATTGAATGACCTTCTAATATACCTCCAGCCACATAATTGCTTGTTCTTTTCTGTCCGGTGAATGCCTAATTTTTGGGACCTCAGAGGAATTTAACACCTGTGACGACCACGTGTTATCAAATTTCAACTATTATCATTTGGGGTTTTTTCAAGAGGGGGGATTTTGTTAGCCATGTTTTTTATCCAATTTTATATTTTTTGTTCTTTTAAGCATGTGTATTTGACATCTATTTGTTCTGGCCTGCAGTAAAATTAATATCCAATGACGTCTAATATAACTCCAGCCACATAATTACTTGTTCTTTTCTGTCCGGGAAATGCCTAATGTTTGGGGCCTGTACTCCACTGGCCTGCAGTAAAATTGATATCCATTGACTGTCTAATATACCTCCAACCACATACTGTATTTTTCGCCCCATAAGATGCACTTTTAAATGCCCCTGCGTCTTATGGGGCGAATACGGTTATCGGCTGTGCAGGGCTGCGCACAGTGTGAGGGCGCTCTGTGACCTCACACTGTGCACCGCGATACACAACCGACAGCAGGATGAAGAGGATCGCGATGGTGAGGAGCGGTGGCGTCCAGGAGCAGGAAAGGTAAGTGAGTTTTTATTTTATTTTATTTGCGCTGGGGGCTGCTGGCTGACATATGGGGGCGGATGGCTGACATATGGGGGCTGATAGATGGCTGACATATGGGGGCTGATAGATGGCTGACATATGGGGGCTGATAGATGGCTGACATATGGGGGCTGATAGATGGCTGACATATGGGGGCTGATAGATGGCTGAAGGTGATCTGATCTGAGGTCTGATTGACAGTGGGGGTCTGATTGGGGCTGTAAGCTGAGGTCTGATTAACATTGGGGGTCTGATTGCTGGTCTGACCTGAGGTGTAATGGAGAATATTTTTTTCTTATTCTCCTCTAAAACCTAGGTGCGTCTTATAGAGCGAAAAATACGGTAATCACTTGATCATTTATGTACGTTGAATGCATAATTTTTGGGGCCTGTAATCTAACTGGCCAACAGCAAAATTGTTATACGGTGACCGCCTAATATACCTCCAGCCACATTATCAATTGTTCTTTTCTGTACGGTGAATGAATAATTTTTTGGGCCTGTAGTCCACTGGCCTGCAGTAAAATTGATATCCAATGACTGTCTAATATACCTCCAGCCACATAATTACTTGTTCTTTTCTGTCCGGTGAATGCCTAATGTTTGGGGGCTGTACTCCAGTGGTCTACATTAAATTTTTTATCCATTGACCGCATAATGTACCTCGAGCCACATAATCACAATTTCATTTATGTCAGGTGAATGCCTAATTTTTAAGGACTGCACTCCTAAAAAATAAAAAATTTCTAGGCTCCATTTCTGAGAATTTCCCTTTTTAAGACGCATAAAAATGGTCCTTGATTAAAATACATATTTTTGGGGGGAATTTATGCCATTGATTCCCCTCTGGTATGTCACTGTCAAAGTTGTGGGACAATTTGTGCACTTTATGTAAGTATTTGGTGGCTGCAAATATGATCTGAAGGTTTTTCAGGTTCGCATGCCATTAAAGTGAATTGGGTTCGCGAATCGTCCCAGCCAATGATCGTCTATCACTAATTATATCCACTATATCAGAAGATATGGATGTTAGAAATCAAGTCAGGAGTGAAGGCTGTTTTTACTTTCACTTTCAGCTGGGCACATGGGAGCTGTTTTCCAGCAGAATAAAAGTGCTTTTCCTGGACATGGAATAAAGGCACAAAGTGCACACAGGTAGGTTTGGGATGTGTATGCAATCCTCTATTGGGCAGTGCTATTAGTTATATTGGTGAAAATTAGGTGACAGACTCCCTTTAAACTGCAGTGATTTAATTGATTTGTTTATGGTAATGGTCAATCGTCAAAAAATTATTTTCTGACAGACTTTTACAATCTGTCATAAATATATTAGATATTCCTCTCTAGTAGAGTTGAGCGGACACCTGGATGTTCGGGTTCGACCGAACTTGAAAAAAAAGTTCGGGTTCGGGACCCGAACTTGACCCGAACTTGACCCCAAACCCGAACCCTATTGAAGTCAATGGGGACCCGAACTTTTGGGCACTAAAATGGCTCTAAAATAGTCCTGGAAAGGGCTAGAGGGCTGCAAAAGGCATCAAAATGTGCTTAAGAGCATTGCAACTGTTCTGCAAACAAATGTGGATAGAGAAAGGACTTAAAATAACATCAAATACCGAAAAATTTAAAATAACAATCTGGATCTAGGAGTAGGAGGTTGAGGAGGCGGTGGATGGGTTATTGTGGCGGTGTAGGTTGACGTGGCTGTGTAGGTGGAAGCGGCGGTGAAGGAGGAATAGGTAGCCAACACTGATTTGTGTTATTTATTATTTTTAAATTGGGGTATCCCCCAAAATATTGGGACATTATAACAAAATAAAACAAAGAATAAGTGCACTTGAGTACAAGAATGGATGGTTGAGGCTGGTATAAATGTCTATTCTGCACAAGGTACGGACAAGTCCTGTGGGATCCATGCCTGGTTCATTTTAATAAACGTAAGCTTGTCCACATTGGCTGCAGCCTGTGATAATGCTCTCTGCCGTGCTAAACACACGTTCACACTATACACTGGCTGCAGGGCAGGTCAGCACCTCCAAGGCTGACAAAGCTTTTCCACATTTTGGCCATGCTAACCCTGCCTTCTCAGGTGCTGGCGGTGCCCCAGCTGCGTTGGCGACCTCTTCCTCCTCCTCTGCCTTCGCCTTGTGCTTCCACTGTGCCCCCGCTGTCAGGTGGGAATGCCATCAGCAGCGTGCGCTTGTAGAAGCGCATCTTCCGATCAGTAACAGATGTTTTCACTAAATTTAGTTCCCTGTCAGCAAAGCAGAGCAGGGGTTCATTCACGGCAAAAGGGGGTTCATGTCACCCAGCAATAGAACAGACGATTTTGAGAGATTTAGGCCCCTGTCACCCAGGCACAGCAGGGGTTCATTCACGGCAAAAGGGGGTTCATGTCACCCAGCAATAGAACAGACGATTTTGAGAGATTTAGGCCCCTGTCACCCAGGCACAGCAGGGGTTCATTCACGGCAAAAGGGGGTTCTTGTCACCCAGCAATACAACAGACGATTTTGAGAGATTTAGGCCCCTGTCACCCAGGCACAGCAGGGGTTCATTCACGGCAAAAGGGGGATCATGTCACTTGGGTCTGCGGTTCACATATGAGACATCTGTACAGTCCTTGCCGTTCCTGGACATTCATATTGATAGAGGACCTGAGGGGGAAATCTGCACGGAAATGTTTAGAAAACCGACAGCCACTAACTCCCTCTTTGATTGGGGGAGTTATCATCCGGAGCCACTTAAACGATGGATCCCCACGGGACAATACCTCCGCATGAGGAGGAATTGTTCTACCATCCGGCAGTTTAAGGAGCAGGCAGGGGACCTCCGCAAGAGGTTTCTTGCAAAAGGTTTCCAGGACTATGTGCTGAGAAAGGCATACCAAAGAGCACTCACAATATACGGGATCATGTGGTACATAGCCACTACTCTGGGACAACTACAGCACCAACAACTTGGTTGAGACCACCTCGTGGCTCGTACCATTGTAGTGGATGTATCTCATGCCCGTATATTAGGCAGGGCCACACTTTTAGGAGCCATGTGACCCACAAAACATATGAGATTGAACAATTTGTGAATTTCCGTACAAGAGGGGTAATATACCGGGCACAATGTGGTTGTGGACTGGAATATGTGGGCAAGACAAGACGGGAGCTGCGCAGGAGGATAGGGGAACACCTGGGGGATCTACGCCAAGGAAAAGATACCCCCCTGGCGCGCCATGTGACATCGGCCCATGGGGGGGACTATTCACAGGTCCAGTTTATGGGCATTGAAGTAGTCCTACCCCCGTCCAGGGGGGGAAATTGGGACCAAAAAATCCTTCAAAGAGAAACTTGGTGGATTTTTGAACTAAAAAGTGTCCAACCGAGAGGTCTAAATGAACAGCTATCATTTGGCTGTTTCATTTGAAATAACCCCAAGCCCCCTGCACAGCTCTCAACATAGGCTCAGATTACTCTGTCTATCTTGCTGCAGATACATATATACATTCTTTGACATTTTCATGATTAGTGAATGCATCCGTAAGGTCCCCACGTGACCAGTGGGGGGCGATTTGAATGATTTCAGCTCATAACCTTTGAATCCTCCACTAGCGTTAAATACTCTGGGCAACTGTTCTGACACTACTAGGTGTTGAACAGCTGCCCCTATACATGGATTTGACATCCTAGTTCAATATAAGGTGCGGGGGTGCATTGCCCTCTAAGCTAACCCCGGCACATTAGTTACCGCTCTATCTCTACGGGGGTTAATATTTAATACCTCTGTAGGGTTTTTCTTGTACATGGGAGAGGTGGGCGGGGCTTGAATATCTCTTGCCCGCCCCCACTTGACAGCCTCCCCACATACCTTATTCCGATACAGTGTGGTCGCAGGACCTGCGGTCACATGACACCCCACGTGACCATGACGTTTGTGGTCACGCGATGGGTCATGTGATCGGAAAGATGAGCGGTCTCTGGACAGCGCGGGCGGCTTTAAATAGTGCAGCCTTGCCGGCTGTTGGAGCGGTGCTGCCATACGCGGGGTCCAGCTGCCGGGCCAGCGGGAAACATATCGCTAGGCCTGCAATCTTGGGAACATGTCCACTGACTGTCTCTCTTAAGATAAGTAACCTTCTTGTTCAAATCGCCCTATGTAGCTTTGGCATGTTGTGAATTGACATTAATACCGAGACAGTTATCGTCACTGGTTACTGTATACTTTGTTGTGATGCTTGTGTTGACCCCCTCCTTTGGAGGGATAGTCCATTTTTGTTGTTGACACCAATGTGTCAAGGCCCCTGATGAACTGGTAAGACCAGAGAAACGCGTCAGGTTGTCATATGGTGTCTTTTAAGTGCAGATTCCACCATCTATTCATACCACTGAATATGGGTGTCCACATGATCTGCGACGCCTGAGTGTCTGGATATGCAGGACGCACGGCTTTTTCTAATCCAAGCGTTGTGTTAGATTGGTTGTGTCCCAGGGACCTGGGTACACAACATCTGGTAAAGGTGAGTTTGTGATTTAGGGTCTCCTACTGTCACGAGGGTGTCGAGGACCACGCCTGACTCCGTTATACCCGGGGTCAGGAAGTCGCAGCGGTTGGCTGCACGCTCTATTTAAGATAGGGCTGTTTTCCTTATGGTAGCTTTCTGGGTTTGCTTAGCAAACCCTTTTGGCTCACTCAGGGATCCGTAGCTCCTTCTCCTCTGCTGTTCCTTGTCCAGCACTCCCAGACCTCCTTATATTTCTCTCTCACACTTCTCTGGTTGCCAGAGATAGAGCTTCCTGCCTGGACATCTATTCTGACCTTCTGGAGCTGTGTTGCTGCGTTCGCTGGTAGTTGGTCCAGTACGCTACCCTCCAGATCCCTGTTGGACCTTTTTGGTTTATTGTGGTCGCCCACCTGGGTGTATGTGTTTGTATGTTTTGTCTGTCCTCTCCCTGGTGTTTCCCTCTTAGTAATAGTGGTGTGGACTAGCGATCCCACCGGCCTGTTCACTATCCAGGGCTCATATTAGGGAAAGCCAGGGTTTAGGCACGTGATCGCCGCACGGGTGAGGAACCCGTCTAGGGACGTCAGGGCAGTCAGGTGCCAGCCGCAAGGTGAATTAGGGGTCACCACCTTTCCCTCTCCCTTGGGCAGGGCTTTCCCTGTTTTCCTCCCTGTGCGTGTCGTCGGTCATTACATTATCTCTGGCCATTATTTTGTGTAGGTAAAAAAAAAAAAAAAAAATTTTTTTTTACCTACTTAGAATCCAGTATGGATCAAATTGCTGCTCTGTCCAAACAATTTCATGGCCTGTCTTTGGAGGTGGTAGGATTGAAGGCGTCGGTCCTCCAGCAACAGCAGCAATTACAACTGACTGCAAGCCCAGCGGTTGCTACTGGTAACCAGGTTGTTGCGGAACCCAAGGTCCCTCTCCCTGACAGATTTTCTGGGGGAAGGGACAAGTTTTTGACATTCCGTGAGGCCTGTAAGTTATATTTTAAACTGCGCCCTTACTCCTCTGGTAATGAAGATCAGCGGGTGGGGGTTGTTATTTCCCTGCTGCAGGGGGATCCGCAGTCCTGGGCGTTCTCTTTACCTACTGATTCCCAGGCTCTTCGGTCAGTGGATGAGTTTTTTGGGGCCTTGGGTCTCATATATGATGACCCTGACCGAGTCGCCCTGGCTGAATCAAGATTACGGAGACTCTTACAAGGAGAGCGGCCGGTAGAGGAGTATTGCTCTGAATTCCGTAGGTGGGCTACGGATACCCAATGGAACGACCCGGCTCTCAGGAGTCAGTTCTGCTCTGGGTTATCCGAAAGGGTTAAGGATGCACTTGCATTATACACTGCGTGCAGAATTATTAGGCAAATGAGTATTTTGACCACATCATCCTCTTTATGCATGTTGTCTTACTCCAAGCTGTATAGGCTCGAAAGCCTACTACCAATTAAGCATATTAGGTGATGTGCATCTCTGTAATGAGAAGGGGTGTGGTCTAATGACATCAACACCCTATATTAGGTGTGCATAATTATTAGGCAACTTCCTTTCCTTTGGCAAAATGGGTCAAAAGAAGGACTTGACAGGCTCAGAAAAGTCAAAAATAGTGAGATATCTTGCAGAGGGATGCAGCACTCTTAAAATTGCAAAGCTTCTGAAGCGTGATCATCGAACAATCAAGCGTTTCATTCAAAATAGTCAACAGGGTCGCAAGAAGCGTGTGGAAAAACCAAGGCGCAAAATAACTGCCCATGAACTGAGAAAAGTCAAGCGTGCAGCTGCCAAGATGCCACTTGCCACCAGTTTGGCCATATTTCAGAGTTGCAACATCACTGGAGTGCCCAAAAGCACAAGGTGTGCAATACTCAGAGACATGGACAAGGTAAGAAAGGCTGAAAGACGACCACCAGTGAACAAGACACACAAGCTGAAACGTCAAGACTGGGCCAAGAAATATCTCAAGACTGATTTTTCTAAGGTTTTATGGACTGATGAAATGAGAGTGAGTCTTGATGGGCCAGATGGATGGGCCCGTGGCTGGATTGGTAAAGGGCAGAGAGCTCCAGTCCGACTCAGACGCCAGCAAGGTGGAGGTGGAGTACTGGTTTGGGCTGTATCATCAAAGATGAGCTTGTGGGGCCTTTTCGGGTTGAGGATGGAGTCAAGCTCAACTCCCAGTCCTACTGCCAGTTTCTGGAAGACACCTTCTTCAAGCAGTGGTACAGGAAGAAGTCTGCATCCTTCAAGAAAAACATGATTTTCATGCAGGACAATGCTCCATCACACGCGTCCAAGTACTCCACAGCGTGGCTGGCAAGAAAGGGTATAAAAGAAGAAAATCTAATGACATGGCCTCCTTGTTCACCTGATCTAAACCCCATTGAGAACCTGAGGTCTATCATCAAATGTGAGATTTACAAGGAGGGAAAACAGTACACCTCTCTGAACAGTGTCTGGGAGGCTGTGGTTGCTGCTGCACGCAATGTTGATGATGAACAGATCAAAACACTGACAGAATCCATGGATGGCAGGCTTTTGAGTGTCCTTGCAAAGAAAGGTGGCTATATTGGTCACTGATTTGTTTTTGTTTTGTTTTTGAATGTCAGAAATGTATATTTGTGAATGTTGAGATGTTATATTGGTTTCACTGGTAAAAATAAATAATTGAAATGGGTATATATTTGTTTTTTGTTAAGTTGCCTAATAATTATGCACAGTAATAGTCACCTGCACACACAGATATCCCCCTAAAATAGCTAAAACTAAAAACAAACTTAAAACTACTTCCAAAAATATTCAGCTTTGATATTAATGAGTTTTTTGGGTTCATTGAGAACATGGTTGTTGTTCAATAATAAAATTAATCCTCAAAAATACAACTTGCCTAATAATTCTGCACTCCCTGTATGAGACCCCCTTTTCCCTTGATGCGGTTATGTCCCTTTCTATCCGAATAGATAGACGCCTTAGGGTCAGGTTGAAAAAACCGGAGCAATTGGTAACCCCTCCCAAGCAGCAGTTAGTCTGTACGGACTTAGACGAGCCTATGCAGCTAGGAGGAACTACTCGTCAGGTCCGTCCTCCTGAGGCTCGCCGTAGGCGTGGGGTTTGTTTTTTTTGTGGGGAGAGGGGTCATTTCATTAATGTCTGTCCTTCTTTCCTCAGAAACAAAAGACCGTCGGAAAAACTACTAACCCCAGGCTGTCTGGAGGATGTCAGCCGGGGGGTATACGTTTCCTCCATACGTACATCGCAATTTGTGTTGCCAGCGGTTATTATTTTTGGTGATAAGACGGAGACTATTTCTTTCTTTCTAGACAGTGGAGCAGGGGTAAATTTGATAGATGCCCATTTTGCCCGCACTTTGGGTTTGTCTCTCTGTACTTTACAGAGACCCATTCCCATATTCGCTATTGATTCTGCTCCCCTGTCTCAGAGAAACCTCACGCACATTGTTCATAATTTACACCTTCGGGTAGGGGACCACCATAACGAGATGCTTTCAGGTTATGTTCTGGAGGGGCTTCCCACTCCGGTAGTGCTGGGTCTTCCCTGGTTGGTAGCGCACAATCCAGTGGTGGATTGGCAGGCCAGGGAGATATTGGAGTGGAGTGAGCAGTGCAGAGAAAATTGCTTAAATAGCAATTGCTTAGTCGCCTCCATAACTACCCTACCTACATTTATTTCGGACTTTGAGGATGTTTTTTCTGAAAAGGGTTGTCAGAAGTTACCACCTCATTGTCCTTATGATTGCCCGGTTAACCTTATTCCCGGCGCAAAATTACCCAAGACCAGGTTATATAATCTTTCGGGTCCAGAGAGACAGGCCATGAAAGATTATATCTCCGAGAGCTTGGCTAAGGGACACATCAGACCCTCTTCTTCACCCGTGGCTGCAGGGTTTTTCTTCGTTAAAAAGAAAGATGGGGGCCTGCGTCCTTGCTTAGATTTTCGCGAATTAAATCAGATAACCATCCGAGACCCATACCCTTTTCCTCTCATTCCTGACCTGTTTAATCAGATTGCGGGTGCTAGGTGGTTCTCCAAACTTGATCTTAGGGGTGCCTACAATCTGATTCGTATTAAGGAGGGGGATGAGTGGAAGACAGCGTTTAACACCCCTGAGGGGCATTATGAAAATCTAGTTATGCCTTTCGGTCTGACCAATGCTCCTGCCGTCTTTCAACATTTCGTTAATGACATTTTTAGTCATCTAATCGGCAGGTTTGTGGTAATATACCTGGATGATATTTTAATTTATTCGTCTGATCTGAAAACACATGAGGTGCATGTCAGACAAGTACTGCAGGTCCTACGGACGAATGAATTATATGCTAAAATTGAAAAATGTGTCTTCGCCGTTCAGGAGATACAATTCCTGGGTTATTTTTTATCTGCGTCAGGTTTCCGTATGGATCCTAGGAAGGTCCAGGCAATTTTAGATTGGGATCTTCCTGAGAACCTCAAAGCACTACAACGGTTCTTGGGCTTCGCGAATTTCTATAGGAAATTCATTAAAAATTATTCACTTATTGTAAAACCGCTTACTGACATGACTAGGAAGGGGACTGATTTTTCTAAATGGTCTGACGCCGCTAAAGTTGCTTTTTCCTCTCTAAAAGAGAGGTTTACCTCAGCACCTGTACTGGTCCAACCTGATATCTCTCAGCCTTTTATTGTTGAAGTCGATGCGTCAGAGGTGGGAGTGGGGGCGGTGCTGTCTCAGGGTCCGTCTCCTGGCAAATGGCGTCCTTGTGCTTTCTTTTCTAAAAAACTATCTGCAGCAGAAAAGAACTACGATATTGGCAATAGGGAACTATTAGCTATTAAACTTGCGTTTGAGGAGTGGCGTCATTTCTTAGAGGGGGCAGTCCACCCCGTCACTGTGATTACGGACCACAAAAATCTTCTGTACCTCGAATCAGCTAAGCGTCTCACCCCTAGACAGGCTAGGTGGTCGCTATTTTTTACCAGGTTTAACTTTGTGATTACCTATCGTCCTGGGGCAAAGAACACCAAGGCTGATGCACTATCTCGTTGTTTCCCTGGAGGGGGTAATGTGAGTGATCCGGTACCCATTATTCAAAGAGGAGTGGTTGTTTCTGCGGTACACTCTGTTTTGGAGGGGAAGGTGTTAGAGGCCCAGGGGGACGCCCCGGTCTCTTGCCCCTCAGAGAAATTGTTTGTACCGTTGAACTTACGTTTCGAATTATTAAAGGAACATCATAATTCGGCACTTGCTGGGCACCCGGGTAGTAAAGCAACCTTGGAACTATTGTCTCGTCGTTTTTGGTGGCCAAGGTTGCGTCAGGATGTATTGGATTTTGTGTCTTCTTGTTCTACCTGTGCGCGCGCAAAAGTTTCACATGCACGTCCTGCAGGGTCTCTATTACCACTCGTCATTCCCAATAGACCGTGGACACATCTGTCTATGGATTTTATCACTGACTTACCTTTGTCTGCGGGTAAAACAGTTATTTTGGTAGTAGTGGACAGGTTTAGCAAAATGGTACACTTCATTGCGTTACCCGCACTACCTAATGCTAAGACTCTTGCTCAGGTATTCGTCAGTGAAATCGTGAAGCTTCACGGGGTCCCCTCCGATGTTGTTTCGGATCGGGGTACCCAGTTTATTTCTAAATTTTGGAAAGCTTTTTGTTCTCGTTTGGGGGTACACTTGTCCTTTTCCTCTGCTCTCCATCCTCAGTCGAATGGACAGACTGAGCGTACCAACCAAAACCTTGAGACATATCTAAGATGTTTTGTGTCTGAAAACCAAGAGTTGTGGTCATCATATTTACCGTTAGCTGAGTTTGCCATAAATAATCGTCGTCAGGAATCCACTGGCAAGTCACCATTTCTTGGTGCATATGGTTTTCATCCCCAATTCTGTACTTTCAAAGAGGGGGGGTCTTCTGGGGTTCCCGAAGAGGAACGGTTTTCGTCATCTCTTTCATCGGTATGGCAGAAGGTGCAAGCGAACTTGAAAAATATGGGAGGTAAATACAAATGCATGGCTGATAAGAGACGGTCGCCAGGTCCGGACCTAGGAGTGAATGACTATGTGTGGTTGTCTACTAGGAATATTAAATTGAAGGTTCCCTCTTGGAAACTGGGTCCTAGGTTTATTGGCCCTTACAAAATTGTAGCCATCATCAACCCTGTGGCTTTTCGCCTGGAGTTACCTCAGACTTTTAAAATTCATAATGTTTTTCATAAGTCGTTACTCAAAAAATATGTTCCACCTCTAGAACCATCACCGCTGCCACCCCCTCCTGTTGTCGTGGATGGTAACCTAGAATTTCAGATATCCAAAATTGTTAATTCTCGTCGGGTCCGCCGCTCTCTTCAATATCTGGTGCATTGGAGAGGTTACGGTCCCGAGGAAAGAATGTGGGTTCCTGCGTCTGAGGTAAACGCCGACAGGTTAGTTCGGGTTTTTCATGCCTCTCATCCTGAGAGACCTGGTCCTGAGTGTCCGGAGGACCCTCGTAGAGACGTGGGTACTGTCACGAGGGTGTCGAGGACCACGCCTGACTCCGTTATACCCGGGGTCAGGAAGTCGCAGCGGTTGGCTGCACGCTCTATTTAAGATAGGGCTGTTTTCCTTATGGTAGCTTTCTGGGTTTGCTTAGCAAACCCTTTTGGCTCACTCAGGGATCCGTAGCTCCTTCTCCTCAGCTGTTCCTTGTCCAGCACTCCCAGACCTCCTTATATTTCTCTCTCACACTTCTCTGGTTGCCAGAGATAGAGCTTCCTGCCTGGACATCTATTCTGACCTTCTGGAGCTGTGTTGCTGCGTTCGCTGGTAGTTGGTCCAGTACGCTACCCTCCAGATCCCTGTTGGACCTTTTTGGTTTATTGTGGTCGCCCACCTGGGTGTATGTGTTTGTATGTTTTGTCTGTCCTCTCCCTGGTGTTTCCCTCTTAGTAATAGTTGTGTGGACTAGCGATCCCACCGGCCTGTTCACTATCCAGGGCTCATATTAGGGAAAGCCAGGGTTTAGGCACGTGATCACCGCACGGGTGAGGAACCCGTCTAGGGACGTCAGGGCAGTCAGGTGCCAGCCGCAAGGTGAGTTAGGGGTCACCACCTTTCCCTCTCCCTTGGGCAGGGCTTTCCCTGTTTTCCTCCCTGTGCGTGTCGTCGGTCATTACACCTACCCCCCTCTTCCCTTCCCCTTCAGGACGAGGCTTGGCAGCATATAGGGACGGTACAGGAGGTGTGCGGTGGTTAGGATAGGGATTCTATAATTAGGGTGCATAGTAGGGGCAGAGACCCAGAAGCCCCCTCCCCCACTATCCTTTCCCCTCCCTAGACCACTACAAACCTACCAAAATTGGGGTAAGTTATACCCTGCTCATTTAATTTGCACTATTCACATATGGGCGTTTTATTTATCATTAAAAGTTATGTTTTAAAGGTAACCCACTTTCTTCTTGGTTTATGTGATGCAATTATAGGGTACCTGAATTGATATATAAGAATACCATTAATTTGAAAGGTTCTTGTGCTGGATCATGTCACCCAGCAATAAAACTGACGATTTTTAGAGATTTAGGCCCCTGTCACCCAGGCACAGCAGGGGTTCATTCACAGCAAAAGGGGGATCTTGTCACCCAGCAATAGAACAGACGATTTTGAGAGATTTAGGCCCCTGTCACCCAGGCACAGCAGGGGTTCATTCACGGCGAAAGGGGGTTCATGTCACCCAGCAATAGAACAGACAATTTTGAGAGATTTAGGCCCCTGTCACCCAAGCACAGCAGGGGTTCATTCACGGCAAAAGGGGGTTCATGTCACCCGACAATTGAAAATAAGAATTTTTTCAATTTAGGGCACTAAAATTGGCACTTTTTTGCATTAAAATGGCTCTAAAATAGGCTAGAGGGATGTAAAAGGCAGTAGAATGTGCTTAAGAGCATGGCAACTGCTCTGCAAACAAATAGGGATAGGGAAATAACTTAAAATAAAATAAAATAACAAACAATTACAAATTATTAACCTGCAACTCAGAGAAGGAGGTGGATATGGAGTCGGAGGTTGAGAAGGCGGTGAATGTGGTGTTGTAGGTGGAGGCAGCAATAGAGGAGGAGGAGGTAGCCAACAATGTTTATTTTTTATTTTTTATTGGGGTAGGTAGCCCCCAAAATATTGGGACAAATAAAAAAAAAGAAAACAAAGAATCATTGCACTTGACTTGAGTACAAGAATGTATGTTTGATGGTGGTATAAATGTCTATTCTGCACAAGGTACAGACAAGTCTTGTGGGATCCAAGTCTGGTTCATTTTAATGAATGTGAGCTTGTCCACGTTGGCTGTGGACAGGCGGCTGCGCTTGTCTGTGATTTCTCCCCCTGCTGTGCTAAACATACGTTCAGATAATACACTTGCTGCAGGGCAGGCCAGCATCTCCAAAGCGTAAAGGGCAAGCTCAGGCCATGTGCCCAATTTGGAGACCCAGAAGTTGAAGGGGGCAGACCCGTCATTCAGTACGTGTAGGCGTGTGCACACATACTGCTCCACCATGTTGGTGAAATGCTGCCTCCTGCTAAGACATTCCATATCAACTGGTGGTGCTGGTTGTTGTGGCGTGCTGACAAAGCTTTTCCACATTTCGGCCATGCTAACCCTGCCTTCTGAGGTGCTTGCGGTGCCCCAGCTGCGTTGGCGACCTCTTCCTCGTCCTCTGCCTTCGCCTTGTGCTTCCATTGTGCCCCCGCTGTCAGGTGGGAATGCCACTAGCAGCGCGTCTACCAGCGTGCGCTTGTACTCGCGCATCTTACGATCACGCTCCAGTGACGGAATTAAGGACGGTACGTTGTCCTTGTAACGGGGATCCAGAAGCGTGGCCACCCAGTAATCAGCACAATTTAGAATGTGGGCAACTCAGCGGTCGTTGCGGAGACACTGCAGCATGTAATCGCTCATGTGTGCCAGGTTGCCCAGAGGCAACGAAAAGCTGTCCTCTGTGGGAGGTGTATCGTCTGTGTCCTCTGTATCCCCCCCATCCACGCACCAGTGATGGCCATGAGCTGGTCTGGGTGCCACCCTGCTGTGAACATGGTTCCTCCTCCTGCATCTCCTCCTCCTCATCCTCCACCTCCTCATCCTCCAGAACTGTGCCCTGGCTGGACAATTGTGTACCTTGGGTTTGTGGGCGCAGGAACCCACCCTCGGAGCCACTTGGGAATGACTGGCCGGAAACCCTAGGAATTGTTCCCTCTTCCTCCTCCTGTGCCACATCCTCTTCCATCATCGCCAGCAGTGTTTTTTCAAGGAGGCATAGAAGTGGGATAGTAACGCTGAGAACGGCGTTATCGGCACACAGGTCTCGCATGGAGGCCCAGTCATTGGTGGTGAAGTGGTGCTGTTCCGCCGAGCGACTCACCCGTGCGTGCTGCAGCTTAAACTCCACTATAGCCTGCTGCTGCTCGCACAGTCTGGCCAGCATGTGCAAGGTGGAGTTCTACCTTGTGGGCACGTCGCATATGAGGCGGTGAGCGGGATGGCCGAAGTTATGCTGAAGCGCTGACAGGTGAGCAGCAGCAGGGTGAGAATGCTGAAAGCGCGCACAGATGGCCCGCACTTTATGCAGCAGCTCTGACATGTCGGGGTAATTTTTAAGGAATCTCTGCACCACCAAATTCAGCACATGCGCCAGGCTAGTCCCAGAGCTGCTACGAGATTTTGCCCATTATCGCACACCACCAGGCCGGGCTTGAGGCTGACTGGCACAAACCACTCATCGGTCTGTTGTTCAAGGCCCATCCACAGCTCCTGCGCGGTGTGGGGTTTGTCCCCCAAACAGATAAGTTTTAAAACTGCCTCCTGTCGTTTACCCCTGGCTGTGATGAAGTTGGTGGTGAAGGTGTTACGCTGACTGGATGAGGACGGAGCTGGTAGAGGATGAGGAAGCGGGGTAGGAGGAGGAAGCAACAGTAGGCAAACTGAAGCGCCCTGCAATCCTCGGTGGTGGAAATACATGCGCCAAACTGCTATCTGCCTCAGGCCCAGCCGCCACTGCATTCACCTGATTTTGTCCCCTACTTGGTTGTGAAGGGAAGGGATGGCTCGCCTTGAAAAGTAGTGGTGGCTGGGCACAACGCACTGTGGGACAGCCACCGCCATAAGGCCTTTAAAACTCTATGTCTCCACCAGACGGAATGACAGCATTTCAAAGGCAAGTAATTTAGAAATGCTGGCATTCAGGGCTAGGGATCGCGGGTGGGTAGGGGGGTACTTCCTCTTACTCTCCAGCCTTTGGGATATGGAGAGCTGAACGCTTCCGTGGGACATTGTGGACATGCTTGGTGACCCAGGTGTTGGTGTTGCTGGCAGATCCTCTGTTTGTGGGGTGCCAGGTGGCACTGTCACTCCAGAGGTGGATGAAGAGGCCGCGACTGCAACAGAAGAGGAAGCAGGAGGAGCCAGAGACCTTTCTTGGTTTTTGAGGTGTCTACTCCACTGCAGCTCTTGCTTTGCACTTAAATGCCTGGTCATGCAGGTTGTGCTCAGGTTGAGAACGTTTATGCCTCGCTTCAGGCTCTGATTGCACAGCATGCAAACCACTCGTGTCTTGTCATCAGCACATTGTCTGAAGAACTGCCATACCAGGGAACTCCTTGGAGCTGGCTTTGGTGTGCTCGGTCCCTTGCTGTGGTGGGCAGTAGGAGGCGTACTGTCTAGAGGACGGCCGCTCCGCTTTTGCACCCTGCTCCCTCTTCTGCTGTGCTGGTGGCTCTGTGCGACCACCGCCTCTTCCTCCAAACTACATCGGTCACTCGCATGACCTTGATTCCATGTGAAGTCGAGGACCTCATCGTCCTCCACATCATCTTCCACCCAGTCTTCACCCCTGACTTCCTTGTCGGTCTGCACGCTTTCGAAAGCCCCAGCAGTTGGCACCTGTGTTTCGTCATCATCCGAGACGTGCTGCGATGGTCCTCTCATGTACTCATCTTGAAATATAAGTGGTTGGGCATCGGTGCACTCAATCTCTTCCACTTCTGGGGCAGGGCTAGGTGGATGGCCCTGGGAAACCCTGCTAACAGATTCATCAAAAAGCAGAAGAGACTGCTGCATGGGGCTACTTGGGGCTCAGACTGCTTGGCTGATTTGCAAGGGGGTGAGGTGAAAGACTGATGGACATCGGCGGCAGGTGCCAACTGTGGTCTTTCAGCAGGAGACTGGGTCGGAGACAATGTGAAGGAACTGGATCCACTGTCAGCAACCCAATCTACTATCGCCTGTACTTGTTCAGCCCTCACCATTCGTAGAGCAGCATTAGGCCCGACCAAATACCGCTGCAGGTTTTGTCGCCTACTCGCACCTGAGAAAGGGGTTTCACTTTTGCTTGTAGCTGGCACAGATCGACCACGTCCACTCCCTGCAACAGGAGCTCCACCAGCAGCACCACGACCTGGCCCACGTCCCTTATTTGACGCTCTCCTCATATTTTTTTTAATTTAGGATCTTGCCCTAAATGGGTGTTTAATTAATAGTAGAAAAGAACGACAGTATGTAAAGGGTGTATCTCACACGGCCTGAACCAGACTAGGCCTCAATGAAAGATTTCTTTGCACAAAATAGCTGTATTTCAAATGGGTGTATTTCAAATGGCTAATTCAAACCCCTGTATGTAGAGGTAGTATCTCAGAGGGCCTGAACCTCTG
Organism: Bufo bufo; assembly: GCF_905171765.1. Lineage (NCBI taxonomy): Eukaryota > Metazoa > Chordata > Amphibia > Anura > Bufonidae > Bufo > Bufo bufo. The sequence goes on along the minus strand of NC_053390.1, from coordinate 449,916,563 downwards.
TAGGCCTGAAGTAAATATATCTTTGCACAAAAAGGCTGTATTTCAAATGCCTAATTCAAACCCCTGTATGTATAGAGGGTATCTCACACGGTCTGAACCTGTGTAGGCCTGAAGTAAATATATCTTTGCACAAAAAGGCTGTATTTCAAATGGCTGTATTTCAAATGCCTAATTCAAACCCCTGTATGTAGGGGTGGTATCTCACAGGGCCTGAACCTCTGTAGGCCTGAATTCAATATTGGTGCACCAAATGGCGGTATTTAAAATCTCTGAATGTAACCCAAATGTATTAAGGGTCTATCTCTCAATGACATCTGCATCAAAGGCTGCCAACTAAATTTTTGGAGCACAAACGACTGTTTGTTTAACAACTGAATTTGACAGCAGTATATAAGCCTGTAATTTCACACGTGCTAATGCTGCAAGGCCTGAAAATAGTGTTTTTTGTCAAATAAGTGTGTTTTTCAAACCCTAGAAAATGATGGGTGTATTTCTAGCTTAAATTGCACACTGACTAATACAGATGTTGTAGATTGCCCAAAAAGTCTTTTTTTGCTAACAGATTATGAATGCTGTATATATTTAACTTGAATTTAGCACTTGCAGATCTGGCAAATACTGTTTTTTGAAAAAAAAAAGTGTGTTTCAAACCCCAGAAAATGATGGGTGTATTTCTAGCTTAGGCTACTTTCACACCTGCGTTTAGGTGCGGATCCGTCTGGTATCTGCACAGACGGATCCGCACCTAAATGCAAACGCTTGTATCGTTTTTTTGTTTTGTTTTTTTTCATGATAATGCAAACGGATCCGTTTTGACTTACATTGAAAGTCAATGGGAGGCGGATCCGTTTTCAATTGAACCATATTGTGTCAGTAAAAACGGATCCGTCCCTATTGACTTACATTGTAAGTCAGGACGGATCCATTTGGCTCAGTTTCGTCAGAGGGACATCAAAACGCTGCAAGCAGCGTTTTGGTGTCCGCCTCCAGAGCAGAATGGAGGCTGAACGGAGGCATTCTGAATGGATTCTTATCCATTCAAAATGCATTGGTGCTGAACTGATCTGTTTTGGGCCGCTTGTGAGAGCCTTGAAACGGATCTCACATGCGGACCCAGAAACGGCAGTGTGAAAGTAGCCTTAAATTGCACACTGACTAATACAGATGTTGTAGATTGCCCAAAGTCTTTTTTTGCTACCAGAATATTAATTCTGTATATATTAAGCTTGAATTTAACACTTGCAGATCTGGAAAATACAGTTTTTTGAAAAATGTGTGTTTTTCAAACCCCAGAAAATGATGGGTGTATTTCTAGCTTAAATTGCACACTGACTAATACAGATGTTGTAGTTTGCCCCCAAAAAATGGTGATTTGTAATGTCCCAAAACCTCAGATGCAGTGCTAGTGCACTGAGCATGCATAAAATGGCCGCCGCCGCCACCCACCTAACTAACAATTCTAAAAGTTAGTACACTGCTTAAAAAAATAAAGGGAACACAAAAATAACACATCCTAGATCTGAATTAATTAAATATTCTTCTGAAATACTTTACATAGTTGAATGTGCTGACAACAAAAAAAAAAGAAATGGAAATCAGATTTTTCAACCCATGGAGGTCTGGATTTGGAGTCACACTCAAAATTAAAGTGGAAAAACACACTACAGGCTGATCCAACTTTGATGTAATGTCCTTAAAACAAGTAAAAATGAGGCTCAGTAGTGTGTGTGGCCTCCACGTGCCTGTATGACCTCCCTACAACGCCTGTGCATGCTCCTGATGAGGTGGCGGACAGTCTCCTGAGGGATCTCCTCCCAGACCTGGACTAAAGCATCTGCCAACTCCTGGACAGTCTGTGGTGCAACGTGACATTGGTGGATAGAGCGAGACATGATGTCCCAGATGTGCTCAATTGAATTCAGGTCTGGGGAACGGGCGGGCCAGTCCATAGCATCAATGCCTTCGTCTTGCAGGAACTGCTGACACACTCCAGCCACATGAGGACTAGCATTGTCGTGCATTAGGAGGAACCCAGGGCCAACCACACCAGCATATGGTCTCACAAGGGGTATGAGGATCTCATCTCGGTACCTAATGGCAGTCAGGCTACCTCTGGCGAGCACATGGAGGGCTGTGCGGCCCTCCAAAGAAATGCCACCCCACACCATTACTGACCCAATGCCAAACCGGTCATGCTGGAGGATGTTGCAGGCAGCAGAACGTTCTCCACGGCGTCTCAAGACTCTGTCACATCTGTCACATGTGCTCAGTGTGAACCTGCTTTCATCTGTGAAGAGCACAGGGCGTCAGTGGCAAATTTGCCAATCTTGGTGTTCTCTGGCAAATGCCAAACGTCCTGCACGGTGTTGGGCTGTAAGCACAACCCCCACCTGTGGACGTCGGGCCCTCATATCACCCTCATGGAGTCTGTTTCTGACCGTTTGAGCAGACACATGCACATTTGTGGCCTGCTGGAGGTCATTTTGCAGGGCTCTGGCAGTGCTCCTCCTGTTCCTCCTTGCACAAAGGCGGAGGTAGCGGTCCTGCTGCTGGGTTATTGCCCTCCTACGGCCTCCTACACGTCTCCTGATGTACTGGCCTGTCTCCTGGTAGCGCCTCCATGTTCTGGACACTATGCTGACAGACACAGCAAACCTTCTTGCCACAGCTCGCGTTGATGTGCCATCCTGGATAAGCTGCACTACCTGAGCCACTTGTGTGGGTTGTAGACTCCGTCTCATGCTACCACTAGAGTGAAAGCACCGCCAGCATTCAAAAGTGACCAAAACATCAGCCAGGAAGCATAGGAACTGAGAAGTGGTCTGTGGTCACCACCTGCAGAACCACTCCTTTATTGGGGGTGTCTTGCTAATTGCCTATAATTTCCACCTGTTGTCTATCCCATTTGCACAACAGCATGTGAAATTGATTGTCACTCAGTGTTGCTTCCTAAGTGCACAGTTTGATTTCACAGAAGTGGGATTGACTTGGAGTTACATTGTGTTGTTTAAGTGTTCCCTTTATTTTTTTGAGCAGTGTATTTTTGGTCAATGAGCTCAGGGCAGGGTAAAACGATAGTGCCCTGCACCCACACAACTATTTGTCTGTAGATTGCTGAGTTAGATTCTCTCCTATGCTCTTCCTGAAATCACAAGTCCAGCAGCATCCTCTCCCTACACTTGTAACAGCAGAGTGACGTGCAGCACTACGTGACCCAAGCTTATATAGAGCCTGGGTCACATGCTGCTCTGGCCAATCACAGCCATGCCATTAGTAGGCATGGCTGTGATGGCCTCTTGGAGCAAGTAGTATGACGCTTGTTGATTGGCTGCTGTGCAGCCTTTCAAAAAGCGCCAAGAAAGCGGCAAACACCGAACCCGAACTTTTACGAAAATGTTCGGGTCCGGGGTCCAAAAATCCTAAAGTTCGGTACGAACTTTACAGTTCGGGTTCGCTCAACCCTACTCTCTAGTGATAATTGTTATTGTTATTACTGTAACATTTAACAGGTATTGCTAGAGAAGTGGTCTGGTGAGACTTATTTGGTAATTTGATGCAGATGCTGGTAAACGTTTGGGTCATGGCATCAATAGGCGGCCTAATTGGGCAGAGAGGGGTGATTAGATAAGTAAGTACGCATCTTCTCACTTCTTTTCTGGAAAAATATGCCTTCATATGTGACAATCATAGAGCAAGTATGATTGATGGGTGAAGGGGGTTAATAACATGCACAGAAGTTCATATTATCCTTTTCCTGAGGACATGCTATACAGGGAGAAACAATCCATGTCTCTCCCTCTGCAGTCTGTGCAGCCGATAAGCACAACCCCCACTGATCTCCCCTCTCCTCCTACACGCTGGATGACAACTCAGCCACTAAAAAAGGGGAGTTCTGCTTTCTCCTGGCATATCTAGGGCTGTACACATACGGATTACAGGGTAGATTAAGTGCATGATAGGCCCGGGGCTGTCTACCAAACTTGGGCATCTCCCTCCATTTTATTTTAATTTTATTTTTTTGTATGAAGAGGCTGCAGAGCTTCATGAGAGCCACAGTCTCTTCCTAGGCCATATGACACCTCCAGACAAAAAAAAAAATACCCCAAATTACCTTCTAATCTTTAAAACTAGGTCTCCAAACTTAAAATACATATAATTAACCCCTTCCCGACCTTTGACGTACTGTTACGTCATGGCAACCACTGAGTTCCCGCAATTTGACGTAATAGTACGTCATAGTGATCGCGCGGGCAGAGGGGATCAGACCCCCAAAAGTGAATGTCATAAATAAAGTAAAGTAAAAAAAAGTGTTTTTAATAAAATTAATAAAGTAATAAAACAGAAAAAAAACCACACATATTAGGTATCGCCGCGTCCGTAATAACCGGCTCTATAAATATATCACATGATCCACCCTGTCCGATAAACACCATAAAAAAATAAAATTAAAAACAGTGTAAAAAAATGTAATTTTTGTCACCTTACATCACAAAAAGTGCAACACCAAGCGATCAAAAAGGCGTATGCCCCCCAAAATGGTATCAATAAAACCGTCACCTCATCCCTCAAAAAATGAGCCTCTACCTAAGATAATCGCCCAAAAAAAATAAATAAATATAGCTCTCAGAACATGGAGACAATAAAACATCTTTTCTTTTGTTTCAAAACTGCTATTATTGCGCTAAAGTGAAATACATAAAAAAATATATACATATTAGGTATCGCCATGTCCGTAACAACCAGCTCTATAAAAATATTACATGACCTAACCACTCAGGTGAACACCGTAAAAAAAAAAAAAAAAAAACTGTGTTAAAAAAAAAGCCATTTTTGTCACATTACATCACAAAAATTGCAACAGCAAGTGATCAAAAAGGCGTATGCTCCCCAAAATAGTACCAATCAGACCGTCACCTCATCCCGCAAAAAATGAGACCCTACCTAAGAGAATCGGTCAAAAAATAAAAAAGCCATGGCTCTCAGACTATGGAGACACTAAAATATGATTATTTTTTGCTTCAAAACTGCTATTGTGCTAAAGTGAAAAAAATAAAGTATACATATTAAGTATCGCCACTTCCGTAACAAAAAGCTCTATAAAAATATCACATGACTTAACCACTCAGCTGAACACCGTAAAAAAAAAAACATGTGTAAAAAAAAAAAACATTTGTCACATTACATCACAAAAATTGCAACAGCAAGTGATCAAAAAGGCATATGCCCCCCAAAATAGTACCAATCAGACCGTCACCTCATCCGGCAAAAATTAAAACACTACCTGAGAGAATCGGTCAAAAAATAAAAAAGCTATGGCTCTCAGACTATGAGACACCAAAATAACATTATTTCGATTTCAAAAATGCTATTATTGTGTAAAACTTAAATAAATAAGAAAAAGTAGACATATTAGGTATTGCCACGTGCATAACGATCTGCTCTATAAAAAAGTCACATGACCTATTCCCTCAGGTAAACGCTGTAAAAATGAAAAATAAAAACAGTGCCAAAACATCAATTTTTTTGTTACCTTGCCTCAATAATATAGAGCAATATAGAGCAATAAAAAAATCATATGTACCCCAAAATAGTACCAACAAAACTGGCACCTTATCCCGTAGTTTCCAAAATGTGGTCACTTTTTTGAGTTTCTACTGTAGGGGTGCATCAGGGGGGCTTCAAATGGGACATGGTGTCTAAAAACCAGTTCAGCTAAATTTGCCTTCCAAAAACCATATGGCGTTCCTTTCCTTCTGCGCCCTGCTGTGTGCCCGTACAGCATTTTACGATCACATGTGGGGTGTTTCTGTAAACCGCAGAATCAGGGTAATAAATATTGAGTTTTATTTGGCTGTTAACCCTTGCTTTACTACTGGAAAAAATGGATTAAAATTTAAAATCTGCCAAAAAAGTGAAATTCTGAAATTTCATCTCCATTTTCCATCAATTCTTGTGGAACATCTAAAGGGTTAACAAAGTTAGTAAAATATGTTTTGTATACCTTGAGGGGTCTAGTTTCTAAAAAGGGGTCATTTTTGGGTGGTTTCTATTATGTAAGCCTCACAAAGTAACTTCAGACCTGAACTGGTCCTTAAAAAGTGGGTTTTGGAAATTTTCTTCCAAGAAAGATTTGCTTCCATACTTCTAAGGCCTCTTTCACACGGGCGTTGCGGGAAAAGGTGCAGGTGCGTTGCGGGAACATGCACGATTTTTCTGCGCGAGTGCAAAACATTGTAATGCGTTTTGCACTCGCGTGAGAAAAATCGCGCATGTTTGGTACCCAAACCCGAACTTCTTCCCAGAAGTTCGTGCTTGGGATCGGTGTTCTGTAGATTGTATTATTTTCCCTTATAACATGGTTATAAGGGAAAATAATAGCATTCTTAATACAGAATGCATAGTACAATAGGGCTGGAGGGGTTAAAAAAAAATTAAACTCACCCTAATCCATTTGCTCGCGCAGCCCGGCATCTCTTCTGTCTTATTTTTTGCTGTGTGCAGGAAAAGGACCTGTGGTGACGTCACTCCGGTCATCACATGGTCCGTCACATGATCCATCACCATGGTAAAAGATCATGTGACGGACCATGTGATGACCGGAGTGATGTCACCACAGGTCCTTTTCCTGCACACAGCAAAAAAGAAGACAGAAGAGAAGTCGGGCTGCGCGAGCAAGTGGATTAAGGTGAGTTTAATAATTTTTTTATTTTCTTTTAACCCCTCCAGCCCTATTTTACTCTGCAGTCTGTATTCAGAATGCTATTATTTTCCCTTATAACCATGTTATAAGGGAAAATAATAATGATCGGGTCCCCATCCCGATCGTCTCCTAGCAAACGTGCGTGAAAATCGCACCGCATCCGCACTTGCTTGCGGATGCTTGCGATTTTCACGCAACCCCATTCATTTCTATGGGGCCTGCGTTACGTGAAAAACGCACAAAGAGGAGCATGCTGCGATTTTCAGGCAATGCACAAGTGATGCGTGAAAATCACCGCTCGTGTGCACAGCCCCATAGAAATGAATGGGTCAGGATTCAGTGCGGGTGCAATGCGTTCAACTCATGCATCGCATCCTCGCGGAATACTCGCCCGTGTGAAAGGGTCCTAAGCCTTCTAATGTCCCCAAAAAATAAAATGTTATTTTCAAAATGATCCAAACCTGAAGTAGACATATGGGGAATGTAAAGTAATTACTATTTTTGAAGGTATTACTATCTATTATAAAAGTAGAGAAATAGAAATTTGCTAATTTTTCCAAATTATGGGTAAATTTGGTATTTTTTTTATGAATACATTTTTTTTATTTTTTATTATTTTTACCCCTGTCAGGAAGTACAATATGTGACAAGAAAACAATCTCAGAATGGCCTGTATAAGTAAAAGCGTTTTAAAGTTGTCACCATATAAAGTGACACATGTCAGATTTGCGAAAAATGACCTGGGCAGGAAGGTGAAAACAGGCGCGGGGTTGAAGGGGTTAAAATAAAAAAGACTTGGAAGAAAATACAGCACCACATACCTCTTACTTCCAGAGACATCTACTGTCATGTAGATCTTCTTTTTCCTCTTCTCCTCCGTTTGACCCAGACTGCCATGATTGCAATTCTTTCAGCCGCATCTCGTCTCTACAGAGTTTGTTACACAGACACGTTAGATTTCAAAATTTTTCCATCAACCTCCCCATCCTGGTGTGCCGACAATGCCATCTTGATGCAACCTCCAATACTGTGCCCGTGGTGCTCCCCAATGCCCCAGGTACTATACTGCTGAAAAAATAGTGACCCCAGTAGACATAATTGGGGTCACTTATCAAACTGGTGTAAAGTAGAACTGGATTTCCAAAGGAGCTGTCTGATTTCCAATCTGATTGGTTGATATGGGCAACTAAGCCAGTTCTACTGTACACCAGTTTGATTAATGACCCCAAATGTCCCTATAGTGTTTACAGCAATTATAATGTCCCCTAGAGTGCCCCCAGTAATAATAACACCCTATATTGTGCTCCAGGTAATAATCCTTGTATAGTATAGCCAAAAATAATGTCCCTGTATTTGAAATGCCCCTACAGTGCCTCCCCAATAGCAATGTCCCCCACACTGCCCCCACATAGTAATTTACCCCCACATAGTAATCCCCCACAGTAATTTCCACAAAAATGCCCCATATAGTAATTTCCACCACACTGCCCCATATAGTAATTTGCCCCACACAGTACTTTCCACCACACTGCCCCCATATAGTAATTTCCACCACACTGCCCCATATATTAATTTCCCCCACACAGTAATTTCTACCACACTGTCCCATATAGTAATTTCCCCCACATGGTAATTACCACCACACGGCCCTATATAGTAATTTCCCACGCACAGTAATTTCCACCACACTTCCCCCATATAGTAATTTCCCCCACACAGTAATTTCCACCATACTGCCCCATATAGTAATTTGCCCCACACAGTAATTTCCACCACACTGCTTCATATAGTAATTTTCCCCTACATAGTAATTTCCACCATACTGCCCCATATAGTAATTTCCCCCACAAAGTAATTTCCACCACACTGCCCCATATAGTAATTTGCCCCATACAGTAATTTCCCCCACATATTAACCCCCTATAATAATTTTCCCATACATAGTAATTTGCCCCCAGACAGCCATCCCCAATATAGTAATCTGCCCCAACACAGCCAGCCCCAATATAGTAATCTGCCCCCACACAGCCAGCCCCAATGTAGTAATTTGCCCCCAACAGCCAGCCCAAATATTGTACTTTGCCCCCAGACAGCCAGCCCCAATATAGTAATCTTCCTCCACGCAAGCCAGCCCTAATACAGTAATCTGACCCCACACAGCCAGGCCCAATATAGTAATTTTCCCCCAGACAGTCAGCCCCAATATAGCAATCTGCCCCCACATAAAAAGCCCCAATATAGTAATTTGCCCGAATAACTGTCCCTTAACTAATATGTCCTCCTGTGCCCCCCCATGTCCTTCCATATTTAAAAAAAATAAAAGCTAAATACTCACCTATTTGTATCAAGTAACTATCAAGTACTATTTGTACAAGTCACTGTGCTGCATCCCGGCACAGGCGCGCGGTGATGTCATCATGCACGCCTATGCCGGGATTTCACTACCGCATAGGCCTCGGTAAAACTAGGCCTGAAGCCTTTGGCAGTGATCGGCGGCAGAGAACTATGTGCGCCCATGCCCCGCCGCGTTATGTGGGCATTAAGGTCAGCATTGGGCCCCTCAGCTATGCCGGGCCAGGGGCTGCTTACCCAAACGCCCCTATTATAATCCGCCATTGGCTACATGCTGCAGTCATCACTAGCAATGATGTATGAGATACGTCCTTGGCTACTAATTTGCCACCCTCCAAGGACATGGGATATTTCCTTGGCAGGGAAAGGGTTAAATATGCAGTCTCTGGTTTATCTTCTTGAAGTACTATTCAGTTAAAGGCCCAACTATGATGGCTACTGTGTACGAAGTAGTACAGAATATATATAAAACAACCCTGTAGTGGCTAGACTGACTGAGGAACACTTCTAAATGCTGACTATCATATCATGTTCTCCATGTGTCCCACCTAATGTTTGATGTAATGAGATGTAAGATACTGTATAATCCCCAAAGCCTCTCCTATACAGAGTCTAATTCATGGTTGCACACAGGATATGTTTTAAGCCATGGCGTCACTGTCATTCACCTTGCTAGCAATTTTTCATGCCAGGGAGCAGCAACATTCAGCACTCCAGCTGTTGTGAAACTACAACTCTCAAATCTTCCTTTCACTTCTACAGGAGTTAAAAGAACCGTGGTGTAAATGTTCATGCTAGGAGTTGTAGTATCAAAGCAGCTGGAGTGCTGAAGGTTGCTGATCGCTGTCTTACATTGTCACTTCAAATTTTCAGATAGAAGATGCGGAAAACATTAAATGATATCAACCACTGGAGTGGTCAAAACAAACTGCAGGCAAAGGCAGCGATATATAGGGAGTGCATTAGTAGAAATCACATCTTTACCCAAAAGTCTGAGGGTCCCGAGGACCTCTTAAACACATAAGAAGATTCAGTATCATAAATGGCACATGTAGGTGAAGGTTAATGATTTTGAATTGGGGTCCAGGAACTTCATGCCATACCTCTGCGTGTACATCTGTCATGTAACTTTCCATGTCATCCAGGCTTTTTTGGTCTATCATCATCTCACAGATGATATATTTGATGACATTTCTCTGTGTTGTTCATACAAGGAATAAACAATATACTAGCAGTGAAAGCACAGAGCATCTCTCTTCAGGGTTGGATTTTTTTATTTTTTTAATTCATTGCTGTATCAGACTAAAAGTTGTGGGACTACAACTGGAAATAAAAACATTTGATTAGGGTGTCATTTCTGTTCCTTTTCCTCTGGCACACTAATTATAGGGCTGACTACTGGTTCAGAGCTATTTACATAGAGATTACATAAGGAGGAAATGGTTATTGCTGGCAAGGAAAACTCATCATATTTCCATGGATGCAAGTAAAAACTAACACTGAAATGTGCCCATTTTCAGAATACTGATTTTTAAATGAGTAAATAAAGCTCTCTTTCCCCAGCTACAGGTAATATTAAGTCATACTTCAAAGTGAACCTTTAGACACCATTTCCTTTTTGGATATATTCATTTTATAGTATTTTTTTAACATGTACAGGGAGTGCAGAATTATTAAGCAAGTTGTATTTTTGAGGATTAATTTTATTATTGAACAACAACCATGTTCTCAATGAACCCAAAAAACTCATTAATATCAAAGCTGAATATTTTTGGAAGTAGTTTTTAGTTTGTTTTTAGTTTTAGCTATTTTAGGGGGATATCTGTGTGTGCAGGTGACTATTACTGTGCATAATTATTAGGCAACTTAACAAAAAACTAATATATACCCATTTCAATTATTTATTTTTACCAGTGAAACCAATATAACATCTCAACATTCACAAATATACATTTCTGACATTCAAAAACAAAACAAAAACAAATCAGTGACCAATATAGCCACCTTTCTTTGCAAGGACACTCAAAAGCCTGCCATCCATGGATTCTGTCAGTGTTTTGATCTGTTCACCATCAACATTGCGTGCAGCAGCAACCACCGCCTCCCAGACACTGTTCAGAGAGGTGTACTGTTTTCCCTCCTTGTAAATCTCACATTTGATGATGGACCACAGGTTCTCAATGGGGTTCAGATCAGGTGAACAAGGAGGCCATGTCATTAGATTTTCTTCTTTTATACCCTTTCTTGCCAGCCACGCTGTGGAGTACTTGGACGCGTGTGATGGAGCATTGTCCTGCATGAAAATCATGTTTTTCTTGAAGGATGCAGACTTCTTCCTGTACCACTGCTTGAAGAAGGTGTCTTCCAGAAACTGGCAGTAGGACTGGGAGTTGAGCTTGACTCCATCCTCAACCCGAAAAGGCCCCACAAGCTCATCTTTGATGATACCAGCCCAAACCAGTACTCCACCTCCACCTTGCTGGTGTCTGAGTCGGACTGGAGCTCTCTGCCCTTTACCAATCCAGCCACGGGCCCATCCATCTGGCCCATCAAGACTCACTCTCATTTCATCAGTCCATAAAACCTTAGAAAAATCAGTCTTGAGATATTTCTTGGCCCAGTCTTGACGTTTCAGCTTGTGTGTCTTGTTCAGTGGTGGTCGTCTTTCAGCCTTTCTTACCTTGGCCATGTCTCTGAGTATTGCACACCTTGTGCTTTTGGGCACTCCAGTGATGTTGCAGCTCTGAAATATGGCCAAACTGGTGGCAAGTGGCATCTTGGCAGCTGCACGCTTGACTTTTCTCAGTTCATGGGCAGTTATTTTGCGCCTTGGTTTTTCCACACGCTTCTTGCGACCCTGTTGACTATTTTGAATGAAACGCTTGATTGTTCGATGATCACGCTTCAGAAGCTTTGCAATTTTAAGAGTGCTGCATCCCTCTGCAAGATATCTCACTATTTTTGACTTTTCTGAGCCTGTCAAGTCCTTCTTTTGACCCATTTTGCCTAATAATTATGCACACCTAATATAGGGTGTTGATGTCATTAGACCACACCCCTTCTCATTACAGAGATGCACATCACCTAATATGCTTAATTGGTAGTAGGCTTTCGAGCCTATACAGCTTGGAGTAAGACAACATGCATAAAGAGGATGATGTGGTCAAAATACTCATTTGCCTAATAATTCTGCAAGCAGTGTATTGGAGCTTAGTTTTCTGAAGCAGAGTATCAATTCCTTGACTTCAAATACATAACAATTAGAGATGAGCAAATCAAAGTCGAATTCGTTTAGAAGTTTAAAAAAATTTGGTTTTCAAATAAAGCTGAAGTTTTTGAGATTCAAGTCATGCAAATTACTGAAAATGGTGTCCGCCATTCATATATCAGTACAGTAGTGAGAACAGCAGGTCAGGGAAGATAGAGACGGAGGACCACATGACCCCGGGCATGGACCTGGCTGGTGGGCTTTCCCATCATGCTTTGCAGTCAGCCTCTGCCAATCAGGAGGGATGATATAGACATGTATCATTAGCACTATATAAGATCCCAAGCAGGGACACCATATGCATTCTCAAATTGTACATTGATGTGGCAGGATGTCTCTGCCACAGACAAAGCAAAGGAAGACAAAAGAAAATCAATTATATTTAGACAAACAAACAATACAGCAAGATCAGGAACTTATAGGGAAAAATTTAAGGATTTATTTAGATATTTTGATTTAATTGATTGATATAGATTTTTTTTTTTTAGCTAGGGACAGGACAAGGTCAGTTTAGTTTGTCACAGCCAGCAATTCACATCCATTCATGCCCAGTTTTCATATCAATATTTAATGCTACAGCACTTTTCTAATGTACATGTAAAAAATATGTACTGGCTGATGATTTTTTAAGCATTATAGTTGCACTGGACACTGTCCCATTGTGCTTAGTTTTCTTTAAAAAAAGCTGTTGAAATATTTCTTCAATTAAGTATACCAAACCTGAGTGTAAGTATTTTCCAGCATCCGGGTCGGCATAAGTTTTTACAGCAGACACTGTCCAATCGTGCATAAAAAAAAAAAAACTGTTACAAAGTTTTGTCAATTAATAATAATTGTACAAAAGCTGACTGGACGACACAGCATATATATTTGCAACACAGTGGCGTTGCGAGGGGGGTGCGGGGGGTGCGGGCCGCACCGGGTGACACCAGTCTGATGGGGTGTCACCCGCCGGAGTTCTCCTTACTTCTCGCAAGCACGTCTGCCCGGCCGTCACGTGGTGAAGGGGGTGTGACTGCCTGGTGAGTGGCGCCGCGGCGGATGCACTGCAGGAGCAGCCAGCAGGCCTAGGACTCGAGTCTGGAGCTAATGGCTTGGGTGGTGAGTCACGTGACAGCAGTGACTCACTCACACAGCCAGCCAGACCTGCCACTGCCGCGCCTGAAGGAGGAGGAGGTGTGGTAAGTAGCGCAGAGAGTGCATATTGACTTTATATTTAGATTATTTCATTTAATACCCCATTATAGTATTTATTAAATTTAGAGGGGGAGGGGGGGGGGTTTGGCCTCCAGGTCCAGCCAGGTTAAAGCTTGAACAGAAGGTGGAAATGCACTTTAATGCTCTATGACTCATGGAGCATTAAAGTGCATTTCCTGGAAATGCAGCAAACTACATAATGGAGGGCAGTGTGGGGGCAAATTACTTAGTGGGGGGGGCAAATTACTTAGTGGGGGGGCAAATTACATAATGGAGGGCAGTGTGGGGGGCAAATTACTTAATGTGAGGCAGTGTGGGGGGGCATATTACTTAAAGGGATTCTGCACTTTGTTTTAACTGATGATCTATCCTCTGGATAGATCATGAGCATCTGATCAGCGAGGGTCCGACGCCTGGGACCCCCGCCGTTCAGCTGTTTGAGAAGGCAGCGGCGCTATAACAGCGCCGCGGCTTTCTCACTGTTTACCGCTGGCCCAGTGACATCACGACTAGTATCAACTGGCCTGGGCGGGGCTAAGCTCTATTCAAGTGAACAGAGCTTAGCCCCGCCCAGGCCAGTGATACTAGTCATGACGTCACTGGACCAGCGGTAAACAGTGAGAAATCCGCGGCGCTGCTATAGCGCCGCTGCCTTCTCAAACAGCTGAACGGCGGGGGTCCCGGGGGCATATTACTTAAAGGGATTCTGCACTTTGTTTTAACTGATGATCTATCCTCTGGATAGATCATGAGCATCTGATCAGCGAGGGTCCGACGCCCGGGACCCCCGCTGATCAGATGCTCATGATCTATCCAGAGGATAGATCATCAGTTAAAACAAAGTGCAGAATCCCTTTAAGTAATATGCCCCCCCACACTGCCTCACATTAAGTAATTTGCCCCCCACACTGCCCTCCATTATGTCTGTGTCGGACCCTCGCTGATCAGATGCTCATGATCTATCCAGAGGATAGATCATCAGTTTAAAAAAAGTGCAGAACCCCTTTAATGTGGGGCAGTGTGGGGGGGCATATTACTTAATGTGGGGCAGTGTAGGGGGCAGTATTATAATTATGGAACTCTAGAAGGGAATTACTATGGGTGGGACTATGAGGAGCACAATTACTATGGGGGCACTATTATTTCTTCAGGATAGTTTTTGGGGGAATTGGGGAGCACAGCGAGCCGCAGGATAACACTGTGGGGACTCCAGGTTGGGGGATGATGATAGAAAAGTGAGGACACTAAGATGTCCGTGTTTCACACTCTGCAGAGATGAGACGTGGCTGAAAGAAGTGTCTGGACCAAAAGGAGAAGATGATGACAGAGAAGATCTACATCGGAGGAGACGTCACCTGGGAGGCCCTGGATGTGAGAGGTATGTGCTGCTGTATAGTATAGTGTATTTATGTATGTGTACCATGTATATGGTGTATTTATATGTATGTGTGTTGGATATATATGGTGTACGTGTCCCGACGCCACGCGCCCGCCGTAGTAGGGAATCTGTTCTCAAAAATTTTAATCCGACCCCCCCCCCAGTTGTCCATCTGCCTGCTAGCACCCCCAACCCCCCTTCCTGTTGGCAATCTGTCTGCTTAGCCCCCCCCTCCCACATCAGCGGTCTGTTTACTATCCAAACCCTCCCCCCCGCATTACCGCTTGGGTCAGTCGGCAGGCTCAGTGAAGGACGTAAGGGGTGTCAGCGGCACCGCGGCGGAGCTTGAAGGACGTCCCCTACGTGACTCATCCTGGGGGGGTGACACCATTTTCTACCGCACCGGGTGACACCAGCCTTAGCAACGCCACTGTTGCAACAGACTCCAGACTGTACAATTGCTCACTTTTTCTTAAGTGTTGCAAATGTAATTGAAAAAAATAATAATAATCCGTCTATCACAGGCTAGTGTACCTGACCTGACATGCTGTGTGTCACTCCCTGTTACATTGTAGTGAATGTTGTCCATTTACCAATTTTCTTTTAAACATTTTTTTGTAAATTGAATTACATAAATTTTACCTATCACAGGCTAATGTACCTGACCTGTTGTACATCACTCACTGTTATATTGTAGCGGACTCTGTCCAGCAATACAGTGTGACTTCTTATTGTTTGAACAGTCTTCAAACTAAAATGTCTGGTAAACAACATAGTAGCAATGGGTGGGGTAATGGAAAATGAAAGACCAATGCCATGTTATCTGCAAGTAGGAGACTGTAGTAGAACAGCACAGTTGGTACCAGCCATCCTGCCAGTAGCAGTGGCAGGCCATGAGTCTCTCTCACTTCCTGTAGGCGACAGACTATATTATTTCAGAAGACACAGGTGACCTTGCGGACTGGATGGTTCACTCATCATCTCAGTCACAGCAGGATTATGTGGATGTTACCTTTAAGTCTGACACCATGCCTTTGAGCCAGGGTTCAGCACATTCATCCTGCTTGTCTTTCTTGCAGCCTCAGACAAGCCTTTCATTTCTATCATTTCTGTCTTCTCTGACCCCTTCTTCTAGTGACGGTGCTTTCTTTTTTCCTAAGAAGTGACAACAACCCAGGTGTTAAGGGAGATACTCAAGATAGTCTTTCTGTTATTGAGCTGTGTGAGAACAGTCAGAGTTGCAACTCCATTAGTAGGAGGTTCATGCAGAGGTGGAGGACCTGATGACCTGAAATGCATATTTGAGTTGTTGGTGGTAGTAGACACACTTGTAGCAATCGGTATTGCCGCTTCCTGATCTGTATACACAGCTCTCATTAAGGGCTGTGTATGTAGCAATCAGGAAGGAAGGGACTGTGAAAAAACATCCCTGCCTTCTCTAAACCGTATGTGCAGAGATGTTTGCTGACCATCCTGATGTGTTTAGGTAATGGCCAGTTGGCAAGTGATTTTTAAGGAACTATGGTCACCTTTTATGTACAATTTAGAGTTTGTGATAGAACAAGAGACAATATTTATAACAACTGCCTTCCTAGGGCCCATATACAGCCAATATAGTACATGTACAAGATACTTTATTTAACTTAGCACAGTGCCACACAGGCAACTGATGACACAATGAGGGAGCATGCATATTCAGGCCTACCCATTCTATGGAGCTGCTTGCTCTGGCATTTTTCCTGTTAAATTGGTGTTCTGCTACTTTTTGGCAACAAGAATAACTTTGCCCTCAAAAATGCCAGGACCTTGATGGAAACCTTATAGATACAATTATAGGTCAATCTGTCCTAATTTATTGCCATCTGCTTCCATGGCTCCAACTAAGAACAAGCAACATCACCTTTTAACAACGTAACCCCTTCTCTCCAGACCTACTGTTAAAGACATACTTGGAAAACATTGCATACAGTGCTACAAAACATACAAGGTAATACAGCACCACATACCTCTAAAAGTGACGTCTAATCTGATGTAGATGTTCTCTTTCCTCATCTTCTCCTTTCAGACTAGACCACCATGATGAGAGAAAAATATTTATATACCAACATAGAAGGGGATTTTTTACTGTAAGAGCAGTGAGACTACGAAACTCTCTTCCAGAGGAGGTTGTAATGGTGAACTCACTAAAAGTTTAAAAGGGGGCTGGGTGTATTTCTTGAGTGTAATAATATTTTAGGTCATTGATCCAGGGAGTTATTCAGATTTCTAGATTGAAGTTTGGATGCAATTTTTCCAATTAAAATGAGTAAAATTGGCTTCTAACTCACGTTTTTTTTTTTTTTTTGCCTTCCTTTCCAGCTTAGCAGTATAATGGGACAAAGTGGATAGATGTAAGTCTTTTATCAGCCTTACAAACTATTTTACTATGAATTATACAGTAAGTAGAAAGGAAATTAGGTAAATTGAATCATAGTAGCTATGCTGGGTTATGACACCAGGTACAAATGCCTCGCAGTCGGGAACTTCAAGAATGGTGTGGGAAAAACAGTGAATGTATGAAAAATATAAGCAGAAAAGTGTAATAATTTACAGCAGCACACAATATGCTCACCGTGGCACTGACCATATTTGCATGGTCAGTACAAACAACTGTCACATGATTTATTCATTCAAATAATATAATCAGGTGTGTGCTGGTCGCTAAATGATATAAGAACGGAAACAGTCACTTTTTTCCACTGGAGTCACCACTGCAGATCTTCAATCACATCAATCTGATCGTCATTCACATCTTCCAAAGTACCTTGCAACACTTCAACTGTACTAGGGGAGAACAAAAATGGACAAGCTGCAAATAGTGAAGTACCACCAGGACAACAGATCTATGCAATGGTTTTTGTCCTGGCAGTACTTCATTATTTTCACTATTGTTCCAAGCTCCTTTGGATGATGTGACCCAGTATCAGAAGCATTGACGGCATTTAAGAAAAATGACACTTCTGATATGCTTGAAGATCTGCAGTGGTGACTCCAGTGGCAGGAAACAATAAGTGACTCTCTCCATTCTTATACCATTTAGAGAGCATCGAACACCTGTTTTTATTATTTGACCATTATTTGGGAACTGGCCTTTCTCACTGTGGTGTTCCAGTGCTCAGTGTGAATTGTCCTTAAGACTCTTCTTTTGTTTTTTAACTGATTTATTCATTCAGGTAAGGGTTCATTACAGTCAATATAGTTAAACTATGAAATGTCATACCCAAGAGGTATTATAAGGTTGGATAGCTCTCCAATTGGATAGCGTGGGTATTAGGAGATGGTTCCCAAACCAGATATATAGTGTAAAAGGACTCCTGTACTCCACTTTGAATTTCAGTATAAAGCTTTATTTAGTGCGGTTCCAGTCAAAAAAACGTTTTCGGCTTAATAGCCTTCTTCAGTGTAACCGGATTGTTGCCGCAAGGTGTGTAAAGCTGAGTGGGGGTGGATTCCCTCAGTGGGTGGCAGAAAACGCTGCTCTTGGTTGGGCTCTATGTCCCTAAGGCACGTGGTCCGGGAGGCTGAGGCCTGTAGTCCGGGTAGCCATGGCTACCCGGACTACAGGCCTCAGCCTCCCGGACCACGTGCCTTAGGGACATAGAGCCCAACCAAGAGCAGCGTTTTCTGCCACCCACTGAGGGAATCCACCCCCACTCAGCTTTACACACCTTGCGGCAACAATCCGGTTACACTGAAGAAGGCTATTAAGCCGAAAACGTTTTTTTGACTGGAACCGCACTAAATAAAGCTTTATACTGAAATTCAAAGTGGAGTACAGGAGTCCTTTTACACTATACCCAAGAGGTAGTAATGGCAGATGCTATGTCAGCATTTATAAAGAGGCTAGATATTTAAGAGACTACTCATGTCCTTCACACAGTAATGTAAGGGTTATATAATGTATATAATGTGCCAAGCAGTATATGTTGTGTTGAATTCTGACTAGAGTTGAGTGGACACCTGGATGTTCGGGTTCAACGGGTTTGGCCGAACTTCACAAAAAAGTTCAAGTTCGGGACCCTAACTTGACCCCGAACCCGAACCCCTTTGAAGTCAATGGGGACCCGAACTTTTGAGCACTAAAATGGCTGTAAAAATGTCATGGAAAGGGCTAGAGGGCTGCAAATGGCAGCAAAATGTGGTTAAGAGCATGGCAAGTGCTCTGCAAACAAATGTGGATAGGGAAATGACTTTAAATAACATAAAATACGTAAAAATAAAAAATAACAATCGTGATCTAGGAGGACGAGGTCCATATGGAGGAGAAGGAGGTAGCCTACACAGTTTTTTGGTTTTAAATTATTTTTTATTTTTTTAAATTAGGGTACACCCCAAAACATTGGGAAATATAACCTGTGATAACCCCCTCCAGTCGTGCTAAACACACGTTCAGACAATACACTGGCTGCAGGGCAGGCCAGCACCTCCAAGGCGTAAGGAGATAGCTCAGGCCATGTGCCCAATTTGGAGACCCAGAAGTTGCAGGGGGCAGAACCATCAGTCAGTTTGTGTAGGAGTGTGCAAACATACTGCCCCACCATGTCGCACGTCCCCGTGATGTTCACGATCCAATTGGATATCTGCTCTATCAACTTTCGATGTTCTTTTCTGCGCCTACCATGGTGATCACGGTTATCGGCGAATCAGGGTTCCACCCCGGAGAGGGAGCGTGATAAAGAGAGACCTCATCCAAGGGAGGTCAATGGCTGCAATTGGATGAAGTGGAAATGTGGGAGAAGCTATTAAAACGGAAGAATTTTGAGGAAATTAGGGGGCGCACGGCAATTACCCACTCCCGACTCGGGGAGGTAGTGACGATAAATAACAATACAGGACTCTTAAGATGCCCTGTTATTGGAATGATTAATAAAAACTTATAGTGAATGTCACTGTGGTATTTTGGATTTGGAAACGTTAGCCAGGAAAGGCCCTGGTGCCGCTTTGTTGACACTAGATAACTTCTGCCTGATCGCACGTCCCTGTGACGTCCACCCTCCATTTGGATATCTTCTCTATCAACTTTCGGTGTTCTTTTCTGAGCCTACCATGTTGATCACAGTTATCGGCGAATCAGGGTTCCACGCCGGCGAGGGAGCGTGAGAAAGAGAGACCACATCCAAGGGAGATGAATGGATTAATTTTTTTTTTGATCGAGCAAAAATGTGGGAAAAGCTGTTAAAGCGCAAATGTTGAACAAATTATTGAAGCGCAATAGTGGGACAAATTAGTAAAGCGCAATTGTGGGACAAATTATTGAAGCGCAAATGTGGTACAACTTGTTAAAGTTTAAGCATTGAATGAAAGAAGCTGGCGTGCATCAATTAAAGAAGAATTTCTGACATTTTATTCCCTGTGACCTATGCAGAGCAGGGGTTTATTCACGTCCAAAATTGTAAAATGTCAACCCAATAATGTAACAGAAAAATTACAGAAATGTATTAACCTGTCTACTTGGTAGAGCAGGGGTATATTACACCCAAAAATTGGTGAATTTCACCCGAAAATGTAACAGACAATTTTTTTTTTTTTTACCTGTCTACTAGATATAGCAGTGGTACATCACACCCAAAAATTGGTGCAATTAAAGATTTGTGCCCAAAATGGCTGTATTTCAAATAACTGAATAGAACCACACTATGTAAAGGCTGTATCTCACAATGACATATGCAGCAAAGGCTGCAAAATAAACTTTTTTGCCCAAAGCGGGTGTTTGTTTACTAACTGAATATGACAGCAGTATATAACCTTTGAATTTCACACTTGCTGATGCTGCAAGGCCAGAAAAATTTTGTATTTTGCCCAAAAAAGGGTGTTTTTTTAATAGAAGAATATAACCACAGTATATAAAAGATGTATCTCACATGCCCTGATCCACACTAGGCCGCAATTACAGATTTGTGCCCAAAATGGGTGTTTGTTTAATAACTGAATGAAACCACAGTATGTAAAGGCTGTATCTCACACGTACTGATCCAGACTAGGCCGCAATTTAATTTTTTTGCCCAAAATGGGTGTTTGTTTAATAACAGAATATGAAAGCTGTATATAACCCTTGAATTTCACACGTGCTGATGCTGCAAGTGCTGTAAAATAGTGGATTTTGCAAAAAAAGGGTGTTTTTAAAAACCCAGAAAATTATGGCTGTATTTCTAGCTTAAATTGCACACTGACTAATCTAGATGTTGTATATTGCCAAAAAAGTGTGTTTTTTTTGTAACAGAATATGAAAGCTGTATATATTAAACTTGAATTTCACACGTGCAGATCTGTAAAATAGTGGATTTTGGCAAAAAAAAAGGGTGTTTTTAAAAACCCAGAAAATTATGGCTTTATTTCTAGCTTAAATTGCACACTGACTAATCTAGATGTTGTATATTGCCAAAAAAGTGTTGTTTTTTTTTACTAACAGACTATGACAGCTGTATATAACCCTTGAATTTCATACGTGCTGATGCTGCAAGGGCTGTAAAATTGGGTATTTTGGCAAAAAAGGGTGTTTTTAAAAACCCAGAAAATTATGGCTGTATATCTAGCTTAAATTGCACACTGACTAATCCTGCAAATGCACCAGATGTTGTATATTGCCAAAAAAGGGTGATTTTTTAAAACCAGATTATTAGTGCAGTTTTTCAAGCTTGGATTTCAATGTCACAAAAGCTCAGATGCAGTGCTGGTGCACTGAGCTTGCATAAAATGGCCACCGCCGCCGCCCACCTAACTAACAGACGGATAAAAGTTATTTTTTTCTATCACTGGGCTCAGCACTGGGCAGGGTAAAAAGATTGTGCCCTGCACCCACACAACTAAATGTATGTACTGTAGATCGCTGAGTTAGATTCAAGTTCTGAACAAGATTCTCTCCTATTCTCTCCCTGATATCACCAGCAGCATCCTCTCCCTACACTAGTAACAGCAGAGTGACGTGCAGCGCTACGTGACTCCAGCTTATATAGAGCCTGGGTCACATGCTGCACTGGCGAATCACAGCCATGCCATTAGTAGGCATGGCTGTGATGGCTTCTAAGGCCAGACAGTTAACCGCTTGTTGATTGGCTCTGCAGCCTTTCAAAAAGCGCTGAACACCAAACCCGAACCCGAACTTTTACTAAAATGTTAGGGTTCGGGTCCGGGGTCCAATAATCCTAAAGTTCGGTACGAACCCGAACTTTACAGTTCGGGTTCGCTCAACCCTAATTCTGACCAACAAAAAGATTTACGGTCAGACATAATTTGGCACACTTTAGACCTATTTATTAATCACATGCCACAAAAAAGAAAAATCCACTGTGACAATCTTTTAAAGAGGTAGTGCATTAGTAAGAAAGGGGTTAAAGATATGCCAACATGCAATTAAATTTTGGCAAAAATGGTTTACATAAAGTAAGCCAAACAATAGATGGCGTTATTTTAGAAAAAAGTGTCTGAAGATGCAAATGAATCATCCGGTGTCAGCCACTGTGATAAACCTGGTGCGGGTTTAAACTGACTAGTCTAAGGCATGCTTAACCTGCGGCCCTCCAGCTGTTGTAAAACTACAACTCCCACAATTCCCTGCTATAGGCTGTTCGGGCATGCTGGGAGTTGTAGTTTTGCAACAGCTGGAGGGCCGCAGGTTGAGCATGCCTGTTAATCTAAGGTAACACTTTCTAGAATTTAGAATTAGTAAATCTGCGGCATTTTACTGTACTGTATATACAGGCCCAGATTTACTAAACCGATAGATGAAGTAAACTCTTAGACCTGCGGCAGGTTTATTACAGTGGCTCAGGCTGGATGCTAAATCTGGTACTTTGTGCTGGGCTTAAATCAAGCTGGAAGAGGGAAAAAAGGGAGTTAATTTCTCTTGTCACTTACTTTGGAGTACTGCCTCATTTTTGCAATTTTTTGTACAAGGGCTTTTAGTAAAAGACCTATAGTGGACTTGCAGCTAGTCTCATTTACTCTACTTATTGTGCTGCTATTTTTGTATTATGGTAGATGGATAGACACTTTTGTCTACTTCTATACTAACTTTGAGGCAGATTTTTCCACCAGAATTTTACAGCTATTTTGCTGCACAATGGTATATTTTAGGCAGCATTCCTTTTCTCCTGAGGCACTTCCCCTTCCCACAAAGCTCGACCACTTTTTGAGCAAACGGTAAAAAATTGTAGAAACCCTATTCGTGCAAAATTGCACCACATTTTAGACAGATTTGAGGTGCAGAAACATTAGTATATCTGAGCCACAATGTCCATCTTATGGTCTCCAAAACTACTATGACAGGTGCTATGCAAACATATTGAAAGAGGCCTGATTTGGATCAATTTGCTTAAGGGCTCGTTTACACGAATGTTCTTTGCATTCCGTATACGGGCCATTTTTTGCGTTCCGTATACGTAACCATTCATTTCAATGGTTCCGCCATTTCCGTTCTTCCGTTTTTCCATTCCGTTAAAAGATAGAACATGTCCTATTATTGCCTGGAAATCACGTTCCGTGGCTCCATTCAAGTCAATGGGTCCGCAAAAAAAATGGAACACATACGGAAATGCATCCGTATGTCTTCCGTATCCGTTCCGTTTTTGCGGAGCCATCTATTGAAAATTCTATGCCCAGACCAATTTTTTCTATGTATTTACTGTATACTGTATATGCCATACGGAAAAACGGAAACACAACGGAAACAAAAAACGAAACAACGGATCTGTGATAAACAGCACGCAAAACACTGAAAAAGATATACAGTCGTGTGAACGAGCCCTAAGGCAAACTTGAAAAGAAAGTTCATTCCAGCCCCTGGAAAAAATTATGGAGTCCTTTATTGAGAAATAGTCATAAAATCCAGGTATGCCAAACACACAGGGCCAGATTTATCATTAGCTCAAGTCAAAATAATGGAGTGAAAAAGACGCAAATTTTTGCGCAATCGCTAAAAACTGCACTTATTATTGACTCGCCAGTTTTATGAAAGTGGGCGTGTTTTCTTATGAAAATGAATCTCTAGACAGATTTACTATTGCGACCATTTAAAAAAGTTGAAAAAAAATTGTGCAATTTCACTCCAGTGAGGACCATGCTTATCTTATGCGACTTTTTAATAGAACATGCAACTTTTTCCGAAAGACGTGCGACTTTTGTAAAGCCGTCTACTGAAGGATAAACTTCTACCGTCAAACCACATTTATCACAGTATTAAAGGACCATTAATAAATCTGACTTAGCCAAAAGTGACTTTTGACATATGTAAAAGTGGACTTATGAGGTTTTTTGCAGATTTCAGGAGCATCCATGGGTGCTAAAGTGTTGCCATCTTTAGCGACTATTTTTATGAGTTATTTTGAAAGTAAGTATTTATTTGGCGACACTGACCCCTTTGCTCGGTGGCTGCTCTGGTATGGTCGCTACATCGATGACCTGCTGTTTATATGCTGTGGCAATGTGGCGGCCATACCGAAGTTCACCCATTTCCTGAATAGTAACACTCTTAGGCCTCTTTCACACGACCGTTTAGTTTTTGTGGAACCATCTATTGAAAATTTTAATGCCCAGCCCAATTTTTCCTATGTAATTACTGTATATGCCATACGGAAAAACGGAACAGAAACGGAAACACAAAGGAAACAAATAACTGAACAACGGATCCATGAAAAACGGACTGCAAAACACTGAAAAAGCCATACGGTCGTGTGAAAGAGGTCTTAACCTTAGCTTTACTCATTACCATCACCAGGAACATATTACTTTTTGGATTTAAATTTACAAATAGACTGGATGACCCAAAAGGTCATAAGTACAACCCACAGGTAAAGTACAGCGTGCAACACTATATTGCACGCAGATTCCTGTCACTCATTCAGTACTATTAAGTCAGTTCTGATTGGTGAATTCACTCGTGCCAAAAGGAACTGCTCTACTGATGATGGTTTCAAACATGGTTGCAATCGTGGTTATGCCTCATGGATGCTAAATAGAACAGAGAACATAGTAAAGTCAAAAAATAGAAGGGATTTGTTATATTCCAATAGACCTGTCACTGTACAGGACAGTAAAACTGCTAAACTGGTGTATTTCTCAACCCCATACAGCTGTGAATTTAAAGCAATCAGTGGTATTGTGAAGAAATAATAACAGTGATCCTGGCTTCCAAAAAACGCTAAATCTGTAGCACAGATACAGTCCCCTAGTCTGTTTGTAGACAGGGCTGGTGGCTCTGCTCAGCCCACCTGGTTACAGTATAAGGCCTCTTTCACAGTACCGTATGGCTATTTCAGTGTTTTGCGGTCCGTTTTTCATGGATCCGTTGTTCCATTTTTTTGTTTCTGTTGTGTTTCCGTTCCGTTTTTCCGTATGGCATATACAGTATACAGTAATTACATAGAACAAATTGGGCTGGGCATAACATTTTCGATAGATGGTTCCGCAAAAACGGAACGGATACGGAAGACATATGGATGCATTTGCGGACCCATTGACTTGAATGGAGCCACGGAATGTGATTTGCGGGCAATAATAGGACATGTTCTATCTTTCAACGGAACGGAAAAATGGAAATACGAAAACGAAATGCATACGGATTACATTAGTTTTTTTTGCGGAACCATTGAAATGAATGGTTCCCTATACGGAACGCAAAAAATGGCCTGCAAAATGGAAAATAAAGACGGTAGTGTGAAATAGGCCTAAGGGTCCATTCAAACGTCCGCAAAATGGGTCTGCATCCGTTCTGCAATTTTGCGGAATGGGTGCAGACCCATTCATTCACACGTCCGCAACGTGTTTCGCGGATACACTGAGCCGCGGATCCGCAAAACACGGAAAACGGCAATGTGCGTTCCGCATTTTGTGGACCGCACATTGCCGGCACTAATAGAATATGCCTGTTCTTGTCCGCAATTGCGGACAAGAATAGGACATGTTCTATTTTTTTGCGGAACGGAAGTGCGGACCCCGAAGTGCGGATCCGCAATTCCGTGTCCGGGCAGCACATCGTGCTGCCCCATAGGAATGAATGGGTCCGCAATTCCGTTCCGCAAAATGCAGAACGAAATTGCGGACGTGTGAATGGAGCCTTAGGCTCGGGTGTCCGCTCGTAAGCTCCGTTTGAAGGGGCTCACAAGTGGCCCCGAACGCATCCGTCCAGCCCTAATGCATTCTGAGTGGACGCGGATCCGCTCAGAATGCATCAGTCTGGCGGCGTTTAGCCTCCGCTCTGCTCAGCAAGCGGACACCTGAACGATGCTTGCAGAGTTCGGGTGTCCGCCTGGCCGTGCGGAGGCAAGCGGATCCGTCTAGACTTACAATGTAAGTCAATGGGGACGGATCCGTTTGAAGATGACACAATATGGCTCAATCTTCAAACGGATCTGTCCCCCATTGACTTTCAATGTAAAGTCTGGACGGATCCGTTCAGGCTACTTTCAGACTTAGAATTTTTTTCAAACTATAATGCGGACGTATCCGTTCTGAACGGATCCAAACGTCTGCATTATAGGAGCGGATCCGTCTGAGCAGACATCAGACGGACCCGCTCTGAACGCTAGTGTGAAAGTAGCCTTATCCGTGCTTCCGTTTCCGCCCAAAAATAGGACCTGTCCTATTCTTGTCCGCAATTGTGGACAAGATTAGACATTTTCTATTATAGTGTCGACGATGTGCGGTCCGCAAATTGCGGAATGCACATTGCCAGTGTCTGTGTTTTGCGGATCTGCAATTTGCGGATCCGCAGAACACTTACGGACGTGTGAATGGACCCTAATGGCTCCTTCAGGTGTGGACACATCCGATACACATGCTGTAGTGTGATTATAATATCCAAACATTTTGTTTCTTCAGCCAATGGTAACGAGCATAAAATCAAACAGTATATTAACTGTAATACCAATAATGTAAATACCTTATCGCATGCAAAACCTGCAGCCTACAGTATGTGGGCTGCACAGTGGGACCTCTGAAAATCAGAATCCGCATATACTTATCAGATGGTACCAATTTGGAAAATAAGAACAAAAAAACATTAAAACATACACTCACCTAAAGAATTATTAGGAACACCATACTAATAAGGTGTTAGACCCCCTTTTGCCTTCAGAACTGCCTTAATTCTACGTGGCATTGATTCAACAAGGTGCTGATAGCATTCTTTAGAAATGTTGGCCCATATTGATAGGATAGCATCTCGCAGTTGATGGAGATTTGAGGGATGCACATCCAGGGCACGAAGCTCCCGTTCCACCACATCCCAAAGATGCTCTATTGGGTTGAGATCTGGTGACTGTGGGGGCCATTTTAGTACAGTGAACTCATTGTCATGTTCAAGAAACCAATTTGAAATGATTCGAGCTTTGTGACATGGTGCATTATCCTGCTGGAAGTAGCCATCAGAGGATGGATACATGTTCTCATTCTGTTTACGCCAAATTCGGACTCTACCATTTGAATGTCTCAACAGAAATCGAGACTCATCAGACCAGGCAACATTTTTCCAGTCTTCAACAGTCCAATTTTGGTGAGCTCGTGCAAATTGTAGCCTCTTTTTTCTATTTGTAGTGGAGATGAGTGGTACCCGGTGGGGTCTTCTGCTGTTGTAGCCGATCCACCTCAAGGTTGTGCGTGTTGTGGCTTCACAAATGCTTTGCTGCATACCTCGGTTGTAACGAGTGGTTATTTCAGTCAACATTGCTCTTCTATCAGCTTGAATCAGTCGGCCCATTCTCCTCTGACCTCTAGCATCCACAAGGCATTTTTGCCCACAGGACTGCCGCATACTGGATGTTTTTCCCTTTTCACACCATTCTTTGTAAACCCTAGAAATGGTTGTGCGTGAAAATCCCAGTAACTGAGCAGATTGTGAAATACTCAGACCGGCCCATCTGGCACCAACAACCATGCCACGCTCAAAATTGCTTAAATCACCTTTCTTTCCCATTCTGACATTCAGTTTGGAGTTCAGGAGATTGTCTTGACCAGGACCACACCCCTAAATGCATTGAAGCAACTGCCATGTGATTGGTTGACTAGATAATTGCATTAATGAGAAATAGAACAGGTGTTCCTAATAATTCTTTAGGTGAGTGTATATCTGCCGTTTCCTATCATATTCTCCATGTGCATGAAGGTAACAGTTCACACTTGGAGGTGCAAGGTATTGAAAAGGTGACTTCTCTACCAGTCAATGTTGGAGATGCACACTGTAGACTATTAAATGCCGAATCTAGATGGATATTCAAAGTGGATACTTGTGTACCTAATGGTCTAAATCGTAAACAAGATTTTATATTACATTATTGATTTTGACCTGTTTTGGTGCATGTGTTTTTTATTTTTTTTCTATGTATACTGCTGGTTGTGTCTGCTGTATCTGAGGTTAGTGGGGTCATTCACTGAGCGCTGTTACATTTGAGGCACTTCCCCTTACCACCAAGCCTTCCCCCTTTTCGAACACACAGTAAAAAAAATTGTAGAGACCCTATTTGCGCACAATTTCACACTTTTTATACAGATTTTAGGCACAGACACATTAGTAAATCTGGCCACAATATCCATGTTATGGTCTCCAAAACTACTATGACAGGTGCCATGCAAACATATTGAGAAAAGCCTAAATTGGATCTATTTGCTTATAACAAATCTCATTCTCTGCAAGTGATCTTAAAAATGCCAATTTTGTACCAAACAGAATTTTCTAGCAGAGTATATTAGAGGTCAACGATCCTTGCAGTCGCTACTGCTGATGACAAGTTGCAAGCAGTAGATTAGCATTTCATTCTCACAAAGATTCTCAGCTCGCTGTGTCCTTGTAAAAACCTAAAATGTCAAGTAAATGTTTCACAAAGTAAAACATAAAACCCCCAATACATCACATAAACCAGTTTCTGATATTATTGGCAAAAGTTGCCTGTCAAAACGTTTATCTGGGTAGTTTTGAGGCCTGGAAGGAAGTGTGTAATTTTGCAGGCACCTTCTTTGTCCTTGCCTGTTTTTACTTTAAAATATCCTAAAACAAAAAGGGTTGAAACTTTTAATATCAACTGTACAAATCATGCATTATGCAAGCTGCACAAAGAATAAAACATTTGAAAAAGTTGCCTTTGCTTTTTTGTTGTATATCAAGCCCCATACAATGACAGATTGATATGGAAATATTCACAGCCCTCCATCTCTCTTAGAAATGTTTTTTTGAAATAAACATGAACTGAAAACAAAAGCAACAGCTTACTGAGGGCTGTTTGTTTTAAAATAAATGAAGCCCCATCAGTTATGGAATATGA
Source organism: Bufo bufo (assembly GCF_905171765.1). NCBI lineage: Eukaryota > Metazoa > Chordata > Amphibia > Anura > Bufonidae > Bufo > Bufo bufo. The sequence goes on along the minus strand of NC_053390.1, from coordinate 449,887,380 downwards.
AGAGGTCTCCTGCTTTGCTGTGTGCCTTCAATGTCTCACTTGATCCACATATCAATTCTTCGTAAGGTTCCTTTTCCAGATGTTGGCATTTAATTGTAAATAGGTATTAAAGTCTGAAGTGTCACAGGAATAGAGCTCTCACTGTTATCTGTATTTCTCATCCAATTAGGCACTCAAATCATCATTTTAAAAGGCAATTGAACTCTTTAGTATGGGAGATCTGCTGCACTCCTGGTGTGTCCACATTTTTCTTTTTCTACATGTTTTTTTTTTTACATTTTAGGTTGATTTTCCCTGAGCATACATCAAGAAACTGATACAGGATAAATCCCAGCTTATGCTACAGTATTTGCCTCCTTTCTTTTAAAATAGTAAATGGTACCTCTTAGATTGAATTAAAATTATTTATACCACAGGAAGGCAATAAACATTAGGCAATAAAGATATCGTTTTCCAAGGTAAAAACAGTATGTGATAATGAGTAGAGATGTCGCGAACATAAAATTTTCAGTTCGCGAACGGCGAACGCGAATTTCCTCAAATGTTCGCGAACGGGCGAACCGCCATAGACTTCAATAGGCAGGCGAATTTTAAAACCCACAGGGACTCTTTCTAGCCACAGTAGTGATGGAAAAGTTGTTTCAAGGGGACTAACACCTGAACTGTGGCATGCCGGAGGGGATCCATGGCAAAACTCCCATGGAAAATTACATAGTTGACGCAGAGTTGGGTTTTAATCCATAAAGGGCATAAATCACCTAACAATCCTAAATTTTTTTGAACAACGTGGTTTAAAACATCCAGTGTGTGTATACGATCAGGTATGATGTTGTATCGATCAGGTAGTGTAAGGGTTACGCCCGCTTCACAGACATTGACAGACCAAACTCCCCTTTTAATGCACCGCAAACAACCGCAAACAGTCCATTTGCCCAACCGCAAACTCCCCATTTGCACAAGGTTGGATACCAAGCTAGCCATGTCCCGTTGATGTCATTGAAAGTTTCTTCAATGCGCGTGACACCCTATATGAGTGGTGTCTTAACTAGTACTATTCCTATCAGTTTAATCCCTGTTACGTCCCATATTAGGGATTGCCTTTTGTGAAAAAAAATTTAGGCCGGGTACCTTCGATTGCCTTCACAGTGACAGACCAAACTCCGATACACCAAACTGAATTGATTTTAGGAACCGGGAGTTGGAAAAAGCAGCTTGGTCGGTCCTCTTACTCCCAAGTTGGGGCACTGCGCGTGCACGGAGCAATGTACTGTGACACCCTATATGAGTGGTGTCTTAACTAGTACTATTCCTATCAGTTTAATCCCTGTTACGTCCCCTATCCGGGGACGTGTGTCTAATTGATTAACCATTGTCGAATTAACGAACCATTACGACATCCTGAAATAATTTTTAGTTCTGAGCTCTGTACTTGCTTTGTATTGGAATTGGTGGGGATTTTTTAAATTGTCTGCATTATTTCTAATAAACTATTAAGAGACTTTATTATGATTTTTTTATTTTATGTATTAAAAACCCATACAACTTTAAAAAAAAAGAAAAGAAAATTTATGTTTTTTCTTTGAAAAATTATCCAGCCGATCGCTTTTGGTCTGATCATAATGAAGCAGCGGCCTTATCATCTGGGGTGTGGCAACATTGCCAACACAATCATAGAGGTGATGATCACTTCATTGTGATACGCAAGCCCCTTCACCACAACAAGGTAACGATCACGAAGGGGAATTGACACTTGTATGTGCCTTTTTTTTTTTTGCAGCCACAGTGCAGCACCAGAGGCCAGAAAAATTAGGCATGTACACATGCCTGAAAAATAATGGTATTGTTGCAGCCGCTGTTTTAGCAGCGGCCGGAAAAATTTATGTTTTCCAGGCAGAAAGGTGACTAAAACATTGCGGCCTGAACCCTAGTTGGTGGTGGAGAATTCACAATAGTCATCCGGTATGCAGACATTAAATACAGCAGCCTGGGAACCATTTTGAGGCCAAGGCATGTCATCAGGCCTTTTGTTAGTCAAATGTATCCCCCACTGTCAGTCCCTTCGGGATCCATGCCTCATTAATCTTAATGAAGGTGAGGTAATCAACACTTTTTTGACCGAGGCGACTTCTATTGTCAGTGACAATGCCTCCTGCTGCACTGAAGGTCCTTTCTGACAGGACACTTGAAGCGGGGCAGGCCAGAAGTTCTATCACAAACTGGGATAGCTCAGGCCACAGGTCAAGCCTGCACACCCAGTAGTCAAGGGGTTCATCGCTCCTCAGAGTGTCGATATCTGCAGTTAAGGCGAGGTAGTCTGCTACCTGTCGGTCGAGTCGTTCTCTAAGGCTGGATCCCGAAGGGCTGTGGCGATGTGTGGGACTGAAAAAGCTCTGCATGTCCTCCATCAACAACACATCTATAAAGCGTCCTGTCCTTGCCGCCGTGGTCGTGGTAGAAGGAGGATTACTTTCACCTCTTCCCCAGTTAGATTCCCGTTGTGCTGTGACATCCCCCTTATAAGCTGTGTAAAGCATATTTTTTTGTTTGGTTTTGAACTGCTGCATCCTTTCCGACTTTCGGCAATTTGGTAACATTTCCGCCACTTTCTGCTTATACTGGGGGTCTAGTAGTGTGGCCACCCAGTACAGGTCGTTCTCCTTCACCCTTTTTATACGAGGGTCCCTCAACAGACATGACAGCATGAAAGACCCCATTTGCACAAGGTTGGATGCCGAGCTACTCATTTCCCGTTCCTCGTCCTCACTGATGTCATTGATGGTCTGTTCTTCCCCCCAGCCACGTACAACACCACGGGTCCCAGATAGGTGACAACAACGAGCACCCTGGGATGCCTGCTGTGGTTGGTCTTCCTCCTCCTCAAAGCCACATTCCTCCTCTGACTCCTCTTGCAGCGTTGCCGCAGGTCCGGCAAGCGATGATGACAAGGCTGTTTCTGGTGGTGATGGTGACCACAACTCTTCCTCTTCCTCTTCACGCTCATCTACAGCCTGATCCAGCACTCTTTGAAGGGCACGCTCCAGGAAGAAAACAAATGGGATGAGGTCGCTGATGGTGACTTCGGTGTGACTGACTAGGTTTGTCACCTCCTCGAAAGGACGCATGAGCCTACAGGCATTGCGCATGAGCATCCAGTAACGTGGCAAAAAAATTCCCAGCTCCGCAGAGGCTGTCCTAGCACCCTGGTCATACAAATACTCGTTGACGGCTTTTTCTTGTTGGAGCAGGCGGTCGAACATTAGGAGTGTTGAATTCCAACAAGTCAGGCTGTCGCAAATCAAGCGCCTCACTGGCATGTTGTTTCGCCGCTGAATATCAGAAAAGTGCGCCATGGCCGTGTAGGAACGCCTGAAATGGCCACACACATTCCTGGCCTGCTTGAGGACGTCCTGTAAGCCTGGGTACTTAGACGCAAAGCGTTGTACGATGAGATTCAACACATGTGCCATGCACGGCACATGTGACAACTTGCCCAAATTCAATGCCGCCAACAAATTGCTTCCATTGTCACACACCACTTTGCCGATCTCCAGTTGGTGCGGGGTCAGCCACTGATCCACCTGTGCATTCAGGGCGGACAGGAGTGCTGGTCCGGTGTGGCTCTCTGCTTTCAGGCAAGTCAACCCCAAGACAGCGTGACACTGTCGTATCCGGGATGTGGAATAGCCCCTGGGGAGCTGGGGGGATTCAGTTGATGTGCAGCCAGACGCCGCAGCAGAAGAGGACTCAGCCGAGGAGGTTATGGAAGAGGATGGAGTAGGAGGAGTAGAGGAGGTGGCAGTAGGCCTGCCTGCAAGTCGTGGCGGTGTCACCAACTCCGCTGCAGAGCCACGCATTCCATGCTTGGCAGCCGTCAGCAGGTTGACCCAATGCGCAGTGTAGGTGATATACCTGCCCTGACCGTGCTTTGCAGACCAGGTATCAGTGGTCAGATGGACCCTTGCCCCAACACTGTATGCCAGAGATGCCATGACTTCCTTTTCAATCACTGAGTAGAGGTTTGGGATTGCCTTTTTTGAAAAAAAAATTCGTCCGGGTACCTTCCACTGTGGTGTCCCAATAGCGACAAATTTTTTGAAGGCCTCAGACTCCACTAGCTGGTATGGTAAAAGCTGGCAGGCTAAGAGCTCAAACATTTCCTTTACAGACACCTGACTGTGGGCAGATGAGATGGAACTGCTGAAGGTGAGAGGCGGAGTGGCGGGTGGTTGAGAGGGGGCAAGGAGGACAGCAGTGGTTGACGTGGATGAAGATGCTGGACCAGGAGGAGGATGGTGGCTTTGAGCTTGTGTGCTGCTTCTACTTGTCATCATGTGTTGATCCCATAGGCGTTTGTGATGTGCGATCATGTGCCTTCGCAAAGCAATTGTACCTAGGTGGGTGTTGGATTTACCACGACTCCGTTTCTTTTGGCACAGGTTGCAAATGGCATCGCTGTTGTCAGAGGCAGACACACAAAAAAAATGCCACACTACTGAGCTTTGCAATGATGGCATTCTGGTGGTGGCAACAGCATGTGTTGATTGGCGTGCTGTCTGGCTGACCCCGGGTGCCGATACATGCTGTCTGACTGTGCCACTAGCTCCTTGCGACGACCTCCCCCTGCTTCCAACTCGTCTCCTCCTTCTCTCTGTCTCCCCTTCTGAACTTTCCCCCTCTTCTTCTTCTTCTCTTCGAGCAGGCACCCACGTGGCATCCACGGACACATCGTCATCATCAACCACTTCACTTGTATCTGACACCTCAACAAAGGACACACACTGGCTTGCAACTGTGATTATATCACAGAAAAATGTTAAATAGATTATTTTTTTTATCTGCGAGGTATTTGTGAGTGAGTGACACCCTGTAACGGTATAAGTGGAGGCCTAGCCACTAGCCAGTGGCCACAATACAGTCTGTGTGGGCCTGACACACACGGGCTTGCAACTGTGATTAGATCACAGAAAAATATTAAATAGAATTTTTTTTTATCTGCGAGGTATTTTCTGTCACACCCTGTATGAATGGTGTGCACACAGTACTGTCTGTGACTGAGTCTGCAGCCTCTCACACACGGGCAGGCTCAGTATATATAAAATAAAAAAAAGCAGACTGATGTACCAGCCCTGAAAAGGGCTTTTTGGGGTGCTGTCAGGACGCTGTCCTTACAGCAGATGAGTCTGTGGACACAGAACAATGCCCTAGCTAACGCTTTCCCTATTGAATCAGCAGCAGCAGCACTGTCCCTCCTCTCACTGAGAATGCAGATTCCGAATGAATCTAAAATGGATGCTGTCCAGGAGGTGGGAGGGTCTGGGAAGGAGGGTCTGCTGCTGATTGGCTGGAATGTGTCTGCTGACTGTGAGGTACAGGGTCAAAGTTTACTCAATGATGATATATAGGGGGCGGATCGAACATCAAATATGTTCGCCCGCCGCGGCGAACGCGAACAAGCTATGTTCGCCAGGAACAATTCGGGCCATCTCTATATACCAGTTGCCCCCCCAAAAAACTGATTGAGTGAGGGGTGTTATATACCAGTTATATACTTTCTATATAGTGCAGTTGGGTAGTGCAGAATTTGTTTGCGGTTTAGCTGCATTACCTCAGCTACACAGAGTGACAAACGCCATTGGAACAAATAATTTCTACTGGTGTGATATACCAGTTGCCCCCCAAAAAAACTGATTGAAGCAGGCGTGTGATATACCTTTTTCCACAAATACTGCTCTTCTATAGGGATTTTTGTCACAGGGTTATCTTAAAAATGACTGGCAGAGGAAGAGGAAGGCCATTTCGCAGGGGTGGTAGGGGTCGGGCAGGTGCACCAGCCCAGTGCCAAAGTGGGAAGTTGCAGAAGGTGCTTGCGATTACTGTACGGCAAAGGACGCACCAGACTTGGTTGAGTGGCTCACTCAGCCTTCTGCTTCTGCACCCTCCTCATCCTCTCTATCTGCACCCTCTACACTCTCTGCTGTTTGCACCCCAAAGACACCACCACCACCACCACCCTATCTCCTCCACTCGAATCAGAGGAATTATTTTACTATCCATTATAAGACCTTACCGATGCGCAGCCATTCTTGCCATCGGATCAGGAAGAGGAGGTATCAATGGTCGCCACCCAGCAGTCTGACGACAGTTTCCAGATCAGCCCAAGCAGGGTGGTCCCCGCTGTTGCTGCCTACTCCGTGATCTCTAATGTCAGTGTTGGTGAAGGGGACGATGAAGACGTGTCTATGGACATCACGTGGGTGCAAACAAGAGAGGAAGTGGAGGGGAGTTTAGATGGAGAAACGGAGCAGCAGATATGGAGGAGAAGGAGGAGAACCAGGCAGAACTTACAGTGCACAGGAGGCAAAAAGCAGACTGTTAATGTATCTGGAACGAGCCATCCACCATGCACGGTCACATCTGGTGCTCCCAGGATGCCGGCACATGGCTCCGCAGTGTGGGCTTTTTTTAAAGTGTCCGCTGCTGACTATAGTGTTGCCAGCTGCAGCCTGTGCTGTTAAACGCATAAGTCGCGGTAAGCCCAACACTCACCTAGGGATGACCCCCTTAAGAAGGCACCTGGCCTCCCATCACCGAGCCCAGTGGAAGCAACACCGTCAGAACCCACAAAGACACACTCCTGGTGCTCCACATCCTTCCTCTTCTCCTTCCCCTTCTCCTCTCTCCTCCCATTTGTCCTCCACTCCAGCTTCCACCGTGCCATCGTCGCATTCATCTGGCAAAAGGCAGGCTTCCGTGGACCAAATATTTGAGCGAAAAAAGATGATTATGCCAGATAATCCTCTATCTCAACGGCTGACCGCTGGCTTGTCGGAACTGCTAGCCCGCTAACTACTGCCATATAAACTGGTGGTCTCGGAGGCCTTTAGAAAATTTGTGGCCATTGGCACCCCGCAATGGAAGGTACCCGGAAGGAAATATTTCTCCCAGAAAGGCATCCCGGAGCTCCCCAGAACCTATTCAACGTGCCAGGTAAGATGTTGCCATGCTGTGCTGCAGCTGTTGTGCCTGGAAGCCAAGAGCCACACTGGTCCTGCACTCCTTTCAGCTTTGCGGTCATAGAACGATCAATGGCTAACCCCGCTCAATTTGACAGTTGGTAAAGTGGTGTGCGACAACGGTGCCAATCTGCTGCGCACGCTAAAACAGAGCAAAATGATACATGTGCCATGCATGGCACACATCCTGAACTTAGTTGTGCAGCGATTCGTTGCCAAATACCCCGGGGTCCAGGACGTCTTGCGGCAGGCCAGAAAAATCTCTGGCCATTTTAGAAGATCTTACACAGGCCTGGCTCGCCTTGCTGATGTTCAGCGGTGACACCACCTGCCCGTCAGACGTCTCATTTGTGACTGCCCGACGCAATGGAACTCCACCTTGTATATGCTTGATAGGCTGCTCCAGCAGAAACGTGTAGTTAACGACTACCTGTACGAACTCTACGGCAGGACAGGTTCTGGGGAGCTTGTTTTTTTTTCACCGCACCAGTGGCTGCTCATGCGCGACGCATGCAGACTTCTGCGGCCATTTGATGAGATCACCAAACTGGTCAGTCGCAGCCAGAGTGCCATCAGTGACATCGTACCTTACAACTTCTTTCTGGAGCGTGCATTGCATTGTGTCATTGATCAAGCCATCGAGGAGCAGGAGCATGAAGATGAGGAAGTTGCAATGCTGGATGAATTCCCGGGGGGGGGGGCTACTCCGTCTGAGACAAGTCAACAGGAGTCTGAAGAGGAGTCAGAGGAGGAGCAAGAAGAGCATGCTTCAAACGTTTCTGGGATCCCTGGGGTTGTCTGTGGGTGGGGGGAGGAGACCGAGGACGACATTATCCTGGATGATGAGCAGGAGCCAGGCCACTCCACCGCTTCCAGTGCAGTGCAAATGGGGGCATTCATGCTCCAGTTTTGAAGAGGGACCCCCATATAAAAAGGATAAAGGGCAAGGACTAGTACTGGGTGGCAACGTACTTAGACCCCCGGTACAAACACAAAATGGCGGACATGTTACCAGCATCACAGAGGGCTGTCAGAATGCAGCACTTCCATGGAACTGCTGGCTTGCCCCTCGTACAGTGTCCTGTTCGAAAGGACGTTCAGCACAGCAGTAGGAATCGTGATCGATATGCGCACTCGCCTAGCTCACAACAGTGTGAACTACCTCACATTTCAAAAAAAGAATGAGGCATAGATCTCGGAGGTATTCAACACCTGTGACGACCACGTTTAACCACCTCAGCCCCCCTAGCTTAAACACCCTTAATGACCAGGCCACTTTTTACACTTTTGCACTACACTACTTTCACCGTTTATTGCTCGGTCATGCAACTTACCACCCAAATGAATTTTACCTCCTTTTCTTCTCACTAATAGAGCTTTCATTTGGTGGTATTTCATTGCTGCTGACATTTTAACTTTTTTTGTTATTAATCGAAATTTAACGATTTTTTTGCAAAAAAATGACATTTTTCACTTTCAGTTGTAAAATTTTGCAAAAAAAACTACATCCATATATGAATTTTCCTCTAAATTTATTGTTCTACATGTCTTAGATAAAAAAAAAATGTTTGGGTAAAAAAGAAAAATGGTTTGGGTAAAAGTTATAGCGTTTACAAACTATGGTACAAAAATGTGAATTTCCGCTTTTTGAAGCAGCTCTGACTTTCTGAGCACCTGTCATGTTTCCTGAGGTTCTACAATGCCCAGACAGTACAAACACCACACAAATGACCCCATTTCGGAAAGTAGACACCCTAAGGTATTCGCTGATGGGCATAGTGAGTTCATAGAACTTTTTATTTTTTGTCACAAGTTAGCGGAAAATGATGATTTTTTTTTTCTTACAAAGTCTCATATTCCACTAACTTGTGACAAAAAATAAAAACTTCCATGAACTCACTATGCCCATCACGAAATACCTTGGGGTGTCTTCTTTCCAAAATGGGGTCACTTGTGGGGTAGTTATACTGCCCTGGCATTCTAGGGGCCCTAATGTGTTGTAAGTAGTTTGAAATCAAAATCTGTAAAAAATGGCCAGTGAAATCCTAAAGGTGCTCTTTGGAATGTGGGCCCCTTTGCCCACCTAGGCTGCAAAAAAGTGTCACACATGTGGTATTGCTGTACTCAGGAGAAGTTGGGCAATGTGTTTTGGGGTGTCATTTTACATATACCCATGCTGGGTGAGAGAAATATCTTGGCAAAAGACAACTTTTCCCATTTTTTTTATACAAAGTTGGCATTTGACCAAGATATTTCTCTCACCCAGCATGGGTATATGTAAAATGACACCCCAAAACACATTGCCCAACTTCTCCTGAGTACGGCGATACCACATGTGTGACACTTTTTTGCAGCCTAGATGCGCAAAGGTGGCCAAATTCCTTTTAGGAGGGCATTTTTAGACATTTGGATCCCAGACTTCTTCTCACGCTTTAGGGCCCCTAAAAAGCCAGGGCAGTATAAATATCCCACATGTGACCCCATTTTGTAAAGAAGACACCCCAAGGTATTCAATGAGGGGCATGGCGAGTTCAAAGAATTTTTTTTTTTTTGGCACAAGTTAGCGGAAATTGATTATTTTAATTTTTTTCTCACAAAGTCTCCCTTTCCGCTAACTTAAGACAAAAATTTCAATCTTTCATGGACTCAATATGCCCCTCACAGAATACCTTGGGGTGTCTTCTTTCCAAAATGGGGTCACATGTGGGGTATTTATACTGCCCTGGCATTCTAGGGGCCCTAAAGCGTGAGAAGAAGTCTGGAATATAAATGTCAACATTTTTTTACGCATTTGAATTCCGTGAGGGGTATGGTGAGTTCATGTGAGATTTTATTTTTTGACACAAGTTAGTGGAATATGAGACTTTGTAAGAAAAAAATAAAAAATTTCCGCTAACTTGGGCCAAAAAAAATGTCTGAATGGAGCCTTACAGGGGGGGTGATCAATGACAGGGGGGTGATCAGGGAGTCTATATGGGGTAATCACCCCCCTGTCATTGATCACCCCCCTATAAGGCTCCATTCAGATGTCCGTATGTGTTTTGTGGATCCGATCCATGTATCCGTGGATCCGTAAAAAACATACGGACATCTGAATGGAGCCTTACAGCGGGGTGATCAATGACAGGGGGGTGATCAATGACAGGGGGGTGGTCAGGGAGTCTATATGGGGTGATCAACCCCTGTCATTGATCACCCCCCTGTAAGGCTCCATTCAGACGTCCGTATGTGTTTTGCGGATCTGATCCATGTATCCGTGGATCCGTAAAAATCATACGGACGTCTGAATGGAGCCTTACAGGGTGGTGATCAATGACAGGGGGGTGATCAATGACAGGGGGGTGGTCAGGGAGTCTATTTGGGGTGATCAGGGGTCAATAAGGGGTTAATAAGTGACAGGGGGGGTGTAGTGTAGTGGTGTTTGGTGCTACATATTACTGAGCTGCCTGCGTCCTCTGGTGGTCGATCCAAACAAAAGGGACCACCAGAGGACCAGGTAGCAGGTATATTAGACGCTATTATCAAACAGCGTCTAATATACCTGTTAGGGTTTAAAAAAATCGCATCTCCAGCCTGCCAGCGAACGATCGCCGCTGGCAGGCTGGAGATCCACTCGCTTACCTTCCGATCCTGTGAACGCGCACGCCTGTGTGCGCGCGTTCACAGGAAATCTCGCGTCTCGCGAGATGACGCATATATGCGTGACTGTGCGCAGGGTTGCCGCCTCCAGAACGCGATCCTCCGTTAGGCGGTCCGGAGGCGGTTAATTGAATTTCCTCATGCCAGCTAGTGTTGATTGCGAATATTCTAATCGTGAATTTTTATCGCGAATATCGGTACTTTGAGAATTCGTGAAGATGTAGAATATAGTGCTATATATTCGTAATCGCGAATATTCTAGATTTTTTTTTCATCTATAACCTCCCTTCTTGCTTGTGGGCCAATGAGAAGGCTGCAATATGTTTGTCATAGCTTAGCAACATCCCTAGCAACCAATAGGAAAGTTGCCTATTTAGTGCACCAATCAGCAATATCTACTCAGACCTGATAAAATGTGAAGTTGCATGTATTGTACAAAAAATATGCGCATCATTTGTGCCGATTTGTGCAATCGCAAAAATAATGACACGAGATCACAAATTCGAGAATTCGCAATTTTTTTGCGAATATTATATGAAAAATTTGTGAAATATTGCGAAAGTGAATATTGACTATGCCGCTCATCACTAATGCCAGCCCACAAATATCCACCACCACCCAGAAAAAATCATGGTCCCTTTCTTAGCTAAATACAGCGGCATAAAGGGCCTTTTCTGTCTGTTGAATGCCTAATGTTTTGGGCCTCGGAGGTATTCAACACCTGTGACGACCACGTGTTTCAACTATTATCATTAGGGATTTTTTCAAGAGGGGAGATTTCGTTAGCCATGTTTTTAATACAATTTTATATATTTAGTTCTTTTAAACATATTTGACCTGTATTTGTACTACACAAACAGAAGATAAACTGAGACTATAACGGGTAAAGTAGCAAAATATAAATATACTTTATTGAGTGATACATAAAAAATTAATTATACATAATGTAATGCATCAGATAAAAAAAGTGGACTACACCTGAGGGGACATAACGTAGTCACACAAAAATAGGTGATAAGGGCAGTGAAGCAACCAAAAAATTAAGACATATATCGAGCACCTTGACACATAAGGATATCACATCTATTCGTCATAAATATCAAAAAAGACAAATATAGATCTCCAAGCATACATATGCATATACAAGACCTATCCAATGTGTCTAGAAATGTCACAAATGTCTAGATTGTATTAGTATGCACTTACATGTCTCCACATGGACATAAAAAGCTGCCTGTGCATTATAAACAAAATCCCACATGAAGACATGCATGTGCATGACAATCAATCACTTTAATGGTCCCATGCATGTGCATAAAAGTCAGTTACTTTAATGGTCCCATACACATGCACATAGTATCATGCTGTTTGCTGAAGTGAGACAAGTTAAGCCAAAATGGGTACCTTCCGTTTTAGGCCTTGTCTAGTGCCCAATAAGAAACATAAACAGGTACATATTTGGTATCATGATGCATGGGAGGGATTGGAGAATTTCTTAGAAATTATTTTGCTCAGTAAATTATGCTTTTTGCAACATAAGATTGCTTGAAATCTTTTTTTTTTACATTGCGTGTCAGGTTTAATAAAAAATCAGAATAAAAACTATAGTTATAATGTTAAAATGGTTGAAAAAAGTGAACAAGTTCAAAGAAGGTATAGGTAGAGATATGAGGGCTATAGGGCAAACTATTTCCATTTGCATGTACATTTGGTGGTGTAGTAATGCAAATGGTGTGCTTTAGGGAGGTTTATTCTTCTATGCTTTGGTCAACAAAGCAATATCAGGCCATATCCTGTTTTGAAAATATAATTTCCTTTTTAAATTTAAAATACAACAATGTATTTTAAAGTGTATACTAGTCTAACAAAATAACATAAATCAATATATTTGGTATTCTTGTAATCACAAAAATAAATTTAGAAGCATACAGAAGTAAAAATTCAATGTATTTTAAAAATATTACACATGAAATTGGAGAGAATTACATTTTTCCAAATTTTTTGCCTTTTTGTAAGATAAAAAGCAAACAAGAAAAGAACACCCAAAATATTTACCACTTAAGGCGGGTTCACACTTGCGTTAGGGTATCCCCTATAGGTTTCATTTATAACGGAATATGACAGAATTCATAAGACAAAATGCCAAACGATAGCCTTTAAGATGCATTCCATTTTTATCCGTCATAACAGAAGTCTATGGACAAGCATAACGGATCCATCTGGTTTCCATTATGCAGGACGGAAGGCAATGTCCTGTCGACAGGACTGTGAAAGCCCTATTTTCCTTCAAGAGGGAATTTGTGGTACAGACCAATGCCTCCGAAGTAGGCCTCGGTGCGGTACTGTCTCAGGAAGTCAATGGGGAGGAGCATCCCATTGTCTTCCTCAGCCGTAAGCTCAATATAGCGGAGACCTGGTACAGTATAGTGGAGATAGAGTGCCTGGCCATCAAGTGGGCACTCGAGTCTCTCCGCTATTATCTGTTGGGGAGGAAGTTCCGTCTGGTGACCCACCACTCCCCTCTCAAATGGATGAGCCAGGCCAAAGAGAGGAATGCTCGTGTCACCAGGTGGTTCTTGTCTCTACAAAACTTTAAGTTTACAGTAGAACACAGGGCAGGCCGGTTAGAGGGTTGAACAAAGCCGGGAGCTATGTAGGAAGGCGCAGGGGTCCGTCATTGATGGAAGGTACGTGTCACCGAGGTTCCTGGCCTCGGTTAGATAGGAACCGGTAGTTTAGTGTGTCAGCAGCAGCTAGGCTGGCTAACACAGTGTTTTTTACTTAGTGTGGCTGTAAAGCCGATCCGGGCCGGTTCTTATTGGGAGCAGCCAAAGAGCAGGGTGGGTGGCTGTTCCCCACGTTCCAGGCCAGGTTTTGGGCTGGGAATAAAAACCCAGCCAGCAGTAAAAGCTGTGTGTGGATTACCCTGCATTTTTCATAGTGGAGTTGTGAAGCACTGTGGTCTTGGGTTCCAACCAGTTGGTAGCATGCTGGAGAGCCGCACGCTGAAAATCAGGCGCCCTAAAGCCTGCTGTGGATGGCTGTGGATTGCCATGGACAAAACAGTCCGCCAGGTGACACGTTTGTGCTGTGGACTTTATGTGGTGTGAATTAACACCAGGACTCTGCACAGTGTTGTTTTTGCTTTATTGCTTTTTGTTTGAATAAACATTGTACTTTTGCTTTACTACCGTGTTCTTGCCTCTGTACTCCGTCCGCTTACCCTGCCTACCAGAGCAAATCCCTACAATATATAAAGAAGGACGTATGTATGTATGTATGTATGTATGCATGTACTGTATGTTCCGCAATCACTCAAAAACGCAACCATCCATTTCAACAAAACTTGGTATACACATCCCTTGGTACCTGGAAAGAAATCTTGTGGGGGTCACAGATCTCTAGCACGTACCATTCCTGAGATAGTCCCCAAAAATGCAAATATGGCACATCACATGACCTACATTAGACAATAGAAGCCTGCAGGTATTTCTTCTTATATCCCAACTGCCATACACACGGTCACATGTCCCTTATCAGCTAATAGAAGCTCGCAGGTCCTTAGTCTCCACATGCACACAGTTTTACACCAGGTTTCCATAACAACCCAGCCATTTTTCTTCACTGCTGCAGGTCAGCTTTAAAGGGGCAGGGCTCTGTGGATGACACTGCTAAGGGAGCGGAGTGCTGTTGAGGTGACAGTTCAGGGGGCAGGTACGGTGGCATTTCAGGCCACCCTCAAAAGACGGACTTAAAAACCCCGCTCCCAGGCCCCACTAAGCCACGCCTCCTCCTACTCCGCAGCCAACAAGGATTTAAAAAATAAAGGTAAAAATCAACTTCTGTCAGCTGCAGGGGATCGAGGGAGGGTGACTTTCTCCCTGCAGCCCATGCTCAGACAGTACAGTGCTGCTGTCTGAAAGTGAGCTGTTCAAAAGAACATCCCTGTGTCCGTCTAGGCCCTGCGCCGGACGGAGGACAGGGAGTCTAAAAGCTGGACTGTCTGGCCTAAAACCGGACAGGGGCAGGCTGCTGTGGAGGTCACAGTTAAGGGGACGGTCCGCTATGGAGGTCAGTGTTAAGGGGCAGATTGCTGTAGAGGCCACTGTTAAGGGGACGGGGTGTTGTGGAAATCACTGTTAGGCCTGCACACGAACATGTGCGCCCCCGTGGTCATGCTGCGGCCCGCAAAATGCGGGCCGCAATGCGCGAACACCGTCCGTGGGACAGCCGCAGTGGATCGCGGACCCATTCACTTTAATGGGTCCGCGATCTGGCCGTTCCGCAAAAAGATAGGATATGTTCTATCTTTTTGCGGAACAGAAGTATGGGACGGAAGCACTCTGTAGTGCTCCCGCAGGGTTCCGTTCCGTGCTTCCGTTCCGCACCATTCCGCATCTCCGGATTTGCGGACCCATTGAAGTGAATGGGTCCGCATCCGTGATGCGGAATGGCCACAGAACGGCGCCCATGTATTGCAGATACGCAAATGTGGTCCGCAATATGGCAACGGGAAGCACACGTTCGTGTGCAGGAGGCCTCAAGGAGATGGGGTACTGTGGAAGTCACTAATGAAAGGGGGGCCGCTGTGGAGGTCACTGTTAAAGGGGTAGGCTGCTGTGGAGGTCACTGTTAACCCCTTCACTACCGAACCACTATTCACCTTAAATCCCAAGCCGATTTTTGCAAATCTGACATCTGTCAATTTATGTGGTAATAACTTTAAAACGCTTTTACTTATCCAGGCCATTCTGAGATTGTTTTCTCGGCACATATTGAGTCAAAAAATTTCATTTAGATCTATAAAAATAATAATATGATAATTTATATTTCTCTACTTTTATGATAGATAGTAATAACTCCAAATATAGTTATCACTTTACATTCCCCATATGTCTACTTCATGTTTGGATCATTTTGAAAATGAAATTTTTTTGGGGACGTTAGAAGGCTTAGAAGTTTAGAAGCAAATTTTACATTTTTAAGAACATTTCCAAACCTCTATTTTTTCAGGACCAGTTAAGCTATGAAGTCACTTTCTGGGGCTTACATATTAGACACCCCCATAAATCACCCCATTTTAGAAACTACACCCCTCAAGCTATTTAAAACTGATTTTACAAACCTTGTTAACCCTTTAGGTTCCCCACGAGAATTAAATGAAAATGGGAGTGAAATCTGAAAATTTCACTTTTTTTTGCAGATTTTAAATTTTAATCTATTTTTTTTCTGAAACACATTAAGAGTTAACAGCCAAACAAAACCCCAAATCTATTACCCTGAATCTGGAGATTACAGAAACACCCCATGTGTGCTCAAAAACTGATGTATGGGTGCACATCATGCTTTAGAGTGGAAGGAGCCTTTTGGAGAGCGGATTTAGCTGGAATGGTAATTGGGAGCTTTGTCGCATATGAAGACACCCTGAGGTGACCCTACAGTGGAAACCAAAAACCAAAAATTCTGTAAACTGAACCCCTCAAGGAACATTTGAAGGTGTGTAGTGAGCACTTTGACCCATCAGGCGTTTCACAGAATTAGGAAACGCTTGTCAGTGAAAATAAAAAATTTACATTTTTTCCAGAAAAAGTTGCTTTACACCCACATTTTTCACTTTCACAAGGGGTAACAAGACAAATTGCACCCCACATTTTGTTCTCCATTTCCCGCCCCAAAACGCCAACACCACATATGTGCTCAAAAATTATGTATGGGCGCACAGCAGGCTTCAGAGTGGAAGGAGCTCCATATGGCGTTAGGAGAGTGTATTTAGCTGGAATGGTAGTTGGGAGCTATGTCACATGTAAAGACTAAGGATGGAAGAACATCGGCTGGGACTGTTCATGAACGCGATCAAATGTTCGCGAACCACAAGTTCGCGGCGGGCCCTATTCACTTTAATGGCAGGCGAACCAGAAAAACCTTCAGCTCATATTTGAAGCCACCAAATACTTAGTAGAAGTGTACAAATATTCCCACAACATGGACAGTGACATACTAAAGGGGGATCAATGACAATAATTCCAACAAACAATATGTATCTTAATCAGGGGACATTTTTATGCGTCTTAAAGGGAAATTCTCTGAAATGTGCCCTGTTGGAGCCTATAAAAATGTTAGGCCACCGGAGTACAGGCCATAAAAATTTGGCTTTCACCAGACATAAAAGAAATTCTAATTATGTGGCTCGAGGTACATTATGCGGTCAATGCGTAAAAAGTTTACTGTAGGCCACTGGACTACAGGCCCCAAACATTAGGCATTCACCGGACAGAAAAGATCAAGTGATTATGTGGCTGGAGGTATATTACACGGTCAATGGATATAAATTTTACTGCAGAACAGTACAAATACAGGTCAAATACATATGTTTAAAATAACTAAAAATATAAAATTGGATTAAAAATATGGCTAACGAAATCCCCCCTCTTGAAAAAAATCCCTAATGATAATAGTTGAAATTCGATAACACGTGGTCGTCACTGGTGTTAAATTCCTCCGAGGCCGCAACAATTATTCATTCAGCGTACATAAAAGAACAAGTAAGTATGTGGCTGGAGGTAGATTACACGGTCATTGGATATCAATTTTACAGCAAGCCAGTGGACTACAGGCCCCAAAAATTATGGATTCAGAGTACATAAAAGAACAAGTAAGTATGTGGCTGGAGGTAGATTACACGGTCATTGGATACAAATTTTACAGCAAGCCAGTGTATTACAGGCCCAAAAAATTATGCATTCAGCGTACATAAAAGAACAAGTAAGTATGTGGCTGGAGGTAGATTACACGGTCATTGGATATCAATTTTCCAACAATCCAGCATCGGTGATCGTGCTTGCACTATAGGAAAAAGCGATGGCCTCTCTGGTGGCCAGGACCGTAAGGACTGCGCATGGGATGGCACTTTTTCCTACAATGTGCAAGGACGGCCACCATTGCTGGATTGCAGGGTCATCGTTACCATGGAAAAGAGAAGTGTATAATGCAATGGGAAAGTGAATTAAGCCAGCCAAGGAGGCAATATGGACAATCATAATACATTAGTAAGTGTCTTGTATTAACCACATGATAAATGCCATTTTCTGTAGTGAGACAACCCTTTATGGTTTTACTCTGAAACCTCTCTGCAAAGAGAGAATTGTTTCACTAGACAGACCCCCCTTCTTGGTTCGACTTTATAGCCAGGTGTGTTCCAATTTAACGGATATAGACCGGTCCGTCAAGCTGCACCAGGTTGAAAGAAGGCCGAGGAAAACCACCCAGTGGATTTTTTTTCCGCACCTGGTACTTTGCCTGGCATGGTTCCAGAGTAAAACCTATTAAAACCTAATGTAGGGGAAATGTAGCTGCAGGATCGCCAAAAACATTTGGCGGTAGTGCATGACCGCTACTTTCCACCTTTGCACATTCAGCAACTGTGACTTTCACCATTGGACTATGGGGGTTTTGTGACAGAAGCTTAAGATGAAGTACTTGAGGTGTCGTCATTACATGAATATTCCCCTTCTGAAGCCGCCCCAGTGTCACTACTTGAATTAGAGCACAAAATAGTGTAAGCTTACTCTGTGCTGTTAGTTCTATTTGCCATTGTATTATTTTATGACAGAAACATTTGTTAAACTTATTTGTACTTTTGAGGGTATTTTATATTTTTTTAGTAAGTAGGAACAACAAAAAAAAAACATTAATGATTTTTTAGTAAGTAAGAACAAAAGAAATACAGTAAATTAAATCCATTTTTTACTTTTTTTTAGGAATAGCCCTAACCCTGGCCCTAACTCTAATCATGTCCCTAACCATATCTCTAACTCTAAATAAGCTTTTATAAAACTATAATAAAACAGTAATAATTTTTTTACACTATATTAATTGTAACATTCTCTGTAAAAATTTTGCCAGGTCTCCACATCCTCTCACACAAGCAGAGTGAAAGGAGAGGGTGGAACCAGGCGATTTCTGATCCTGCTGTTTATCCTACAGCGCTGCTGTGATAATTTTGATTGGCTTCTCACAGCAATCACAGATGCAGGGACCAATCAAATTGGTTCCCAAAATAATCTCCAAGCCCTCCAGCTGTGGGCTGACAGCTTTGTATTGGAGATTTCACTGCTGCATGGAGTGCTATCCTATTCTAAAGTGCCACAGTAAAAAGGTGGCACTCTAGAATAAAGCCCATTAATGACTGCCATAAAAACACGTATCAGTGGTCATTAAGGGGTTAATTATTACTTTTTAAAAAGCAAA
The DNA here is from genome assembly GCF_905171765.1 of Bufo bufo. NCBI lineage: Eukaryota > Metazoa > Chordata > Amphibia > Anura > Bufonidae > Bufo > Bufo bufo. Next base: position 449,868,481 of record NC_053390.1, on the reverse strand, counting down.
GTGCTGCAGATTCTCTGGAGATATATAAATAAAGATTATTTCTATTTATGCACTGTATATCCACTGTATTGTTTCAGTTGTATGATGTACACTATTTGTAAAATTAAACAATCCATGTTAAATATGACTGTCTTAGTTAAATATATACAATGACTTATAAACTATAAAAGAAGACTTTCTGAAAAACTACACAACAGAGAAGGAAATCTTTCCAGAAGAGAGTTCAGCAACCATATATAAAAAAGGAAAACTTTAGACACAGCTGTCAGCTTCTATTACCCACTTTTTGTTTCAGAGAATAGAGGATTATGTTGCAGCTGGGTAGCGAATAATGACCCTAACATCATGGAGGAAGAGCTTTGGTTTGAATGACAAGTCTACTTTTACGTGTTTCCTAGGACAATGGGATTGTTCGTTGCTGGACAGAAATACAGCTTGGGGGAATTTGAAAGCTTGAAAAACTACTTTAAATAGACCCCATCAGCCCCAAAAGGGCTAATAGATGGACATTTCTATATAAAAAAAATCGCAATGTTTTCAGAAATCGGCGCTATTCAGTTAAAAACCTTCTGTCAAGAAATAACACTTGATGGTCCATTCAGATAAATGGCTTTGAGGTGTCTGAAATAACAATGCTTAGCAAAAAGGGACAGCAAATCATGAGATGACCTGATATTTGGCTCCGGAGATAAATATATGTATTGATAAAGCTATTTGTCCCACAGTAAAAAGCAAAAATCCAAGTGGTTTATTCTGAAAACTGGATGAAAACAGGAATGAAATCTTAGTGAGGACTGTATGGGATTGGGCGAAGGAATGAAGGATATAACACATAAACGGATGAGTGAGTAATGGGCCAGTCTAAATGCACACCTTCACTTTTATCTGTACACACAGTCGTAGGATTGCCCAATCTCCGATAATGATCCAATACTTATTTAATATTGTCCACAGCGATGAACGTTTTGCTGATGCATCACTTTACTATTAAAGGGGTTTTCTCATCTCAGACAATGGGGTCATATCGCTAGGATATGACCCATTGTCTAAAACGTGCAGGTCCCACCGCTGGGACCCGCACCTATATCGAGAACGGAGCCCCGAAAGTGAAAGCGAGCGCACTGCGCATGCGCAGCCGCCCTCCATTCCTTTCTATGGGGCCACCAAAAATAGCAGAGCGCTGGCTCGGCTATTGCCGCCTGCCCCATAGAAATGAATGGGAGCATGGGCAGTGCATGCGCGGCACGCTCCCATTGACGTCTATGGGAGAGGCGGGGATTAGCGCTTGGTGGTGGACGGACCTCGGGAAATCTGGGGTCCTCCAGCCACAGCCCTCCCCGCTGCGTTCTATATAAACAAATATTATCTGCTCACACAGCGCCAGACAGCAGCAAGATGTTACAAGGGGATTTATTATGGCAGTCCCTGCAGCAACTTCAAGAAGGCAAATCCCTAGGAAACGAGGCTACTGGCTGCCTACCTCGATGTTGTTTAGAAGAAATCTCAGCCACCCAATGCATCTATAATAATAAACTGCAGAATAATCCAGGTTTTATTTGCCATAGGCTGGTTGAGATGCTGTACGGTGCCTACTTATATGTAGTGCAGTCAGTCTACTGTGCCATGTGCCAATAGTGCAGGGCATGGGGGACTAGGGGGCCACCAGGCGATTCACCTGTTCCCCTGTGGGCCAGTCCAAGCTTGCTTACAAACTGCCTGCATTACCTTAACAATCCTTTCATGTTGTCCCTGATGGTGTTCTTTTAGGGTAGGGCCACACGATCAGGTTTCTGCATGCAGTATTGAAAGCCAAAACCAGCAGTAAATTAAAAAACCAGCAGACATTGTAAATGTACTTTATAATTTCTTTCCTTTTATGATCCACTCCTGATTTTGTCTTCCAAACTGCATAAGGAAACCTGACCAAGTGACCGTACCATTACAATTTTTGTGGATTGTAAATTAAATGAAAAACATCAATCTTAACCACTCTTGTTATATGCTAATTAGCAATTGAAGCAATTTGTCATTCGGATCAAGATTGCCGCTCCCAAATCATGACATTTTTCTGTTGATTGCCTATCACAGGCAATGTTATCCCCTTTCCTCCCGATGCCTAGGATAAGAAACGGCAATTAACAGACAAGGGGATTGTGATGGTATCACTGTATCTCACCGCCTTGTAATTCCTTAATTCCAAATAGTGAAGAATCCCCCATTCGCCAAAGGAGAAATCGCGGGTAGCGCTGAATAATTCCACATATGAGCCAAAGCTGAATACTGGAACAGACTTTACTGGAAGCCACAGGCACTCAAACATACAATTTATTTTATCCCCTGCTCCCATGCAGGGGAGACACCCACAATAAACATACATTAACCCATAACACAAAGGTTATAACCCACATAACATCCTCCCCTCTGCCTGTGATATAATTATGGTACACAATGGGTAACATAATTATCCCAGGCAGGACAATACACAATGTCCTCTGTCCTGGAGACAACCGAGGTGTAATTCCATTATCTCTCAGGACAAAGGGAAATCGCCAATACACACGGGGAGACAATAGGACAGACATCACTTACTCAAATACACAATGTCCCATCCTTTACCATACACATAGACATTTAACACATCCCAAAATGGCACGAATTAGACCAGGAATTCAAAAGTTAGTCCAAGTCTTTTAAGCAGGGAGAGGAAAACATGCGGACAACCATAGAAGGGCATCCTTCACAGGGATGATTTGGGTGAGAAAATCTTGTACTGTAAGTAATGTGAGTAGCTCATAAAGCAATATTCTGCTGACAGGTTCTCTTTGATACTGATTTTAATCCCTAACAAGTAGAGCATAGAGGAGAAGTAACTTGTTCTGCTGTGTGATTAGGACAGGTTTATTTCCTCTGATGATTTCTCCCTAGACAAAACAAGCCATTATAACTAATGAAAGATATTTGGGAATATATTTATATTAAAGCAATATTTAAATATTTTCTGAAATTTTATTTTATTAATTCCGTTAGCAAAATGCTGGGCTACTTTCTTTAATTGACCCAGCTATCTTGTACTGAACAACTCCAATGAATTCATGAACTCATGGCTTTCCCGGTCCACCTGCTGCTGATTCATTTGGGAAAAAAATCTGTCAGAGGCAGGTGGGTGAGGAGTCCACTGAGCTCATATATTCGTATTCGAATATATGAGCTCAATATTCATATTCGAATATATGAGCTCAATATTCATATTCGAGATTATTTTCGCGATTGCGATTAATCTAAAATGTAAAAATCGCGTAATGCGAAGTTGATCAAAAAAGAATATATAGCAGTAAATAAATATAGTGCTATATATTCGTTTTAAGAATATTCGTCATATTCTAAAACAAGAATATATAGCTTTATAGCGAATATTTGTAAAATACACATATAGACTGCAATTTAGCTAATATAATGCTATAACCTTTTTTTTTCAAAGTTGTAATTTTTCTTCAACTCTAAAGTTCATAAGAGAAAAAAAATTACGACTAAAAAAAGTTTATAGCGCTATATTAGCTAAATTGCAGTCTATATGTGTATTTTACGAATATTCGCTATATTGCTATATATTCGTGGATATTCCAATAAAAAGAATACATAGCAATATTCAGCCGATCTCTAATAGTTTGATAAACATAAATTTCGCTAGGCGGGTTTAGACGATTACCTCGGTCAGGGAGGCCAAGCAGGAAGAAGCACCAGTACGGCAACGGCAGGGTGCAATAATCGAAATCGTGATTTTGATATATATATATATATATTTTTTTATAATATTTGATTTATTATATTCGCTATCCCTAATTTAAATAAAGCGGGTAACGTAAACGTGCGTGAAAAAGCGTCTGACGTAATTTACAGTATTCAATCCACCCAGTGACTGTGAGCAGTGTGAACTACTCTTCATCAGTCATTACTAGTTGAACTTGACAAGTGAATGAATACAATGACTACTGGAAGTACGTCAAAGTTTAGACACATATTTGAGAAAAATTAGGACAACATCATATTAACTGTAAGTTATATTCTCTTAAAGCATATATGTTGTTTTTGTACATATTGCATGCAGCACAATGATTGTTTGGTAGATCAATTACTCTGAAATATTCGTAGATGCGATTATTATCTATATTCATACGATTTATATTTTTTTTGTCTGAAATTCAATTCAACACATTTTAGGCTACTTTCACACCTGCGTTAGGTGCGGATCCGTCTGGTATCTGCACAGACGGATCCGCACCTATAATGCAAACGCTTAGATCCGTTCAGAACGGATCCGTTTGCATTACCATGAACAAAAAAAAAAATGCAAACGTTCATGATAATGCAAACGGATCCGTTTTGACTTTACATTGAAAGTCAATGGGGGACGGATCCGTTTGAAAATTGAGCCATATTGTGTCATCTTCAAACGGATCCGTCCCCATTGACTTACATTATAAGTCTGGACGGATCCGTTTGCCTCCGCACGGCCAGGCGGACACCCGAACGCTGCAAGCTGCGTTCAGGGGTCCGCCTGCTGAGCGGAGCGGAGGACAAACGGTGCCAGACTGATGCATTCTGAGCGGATCCGCATCCACTCAGAATGCATTAGGGCTGGACGGATCCGTTCGGGGCCGCTTGTGAGAGCCTTCAAACGAAGCTCACAAGCGGAGCCCCGAACGCTAGTGTGAAAGTAGCCTTAACTGGTTTTAGTATATATTTCGAGAACGCGAATTTTCGCAAATATTCGCAAACGGTCGAATACATTGCCCAACTTCTCTTGAGTACGGCGATACCAGATGTGTGACACTTTTTTGCAGCCTAGGTGGGCAAAGGGGCCCACATTCCAAAGAGCACCTTTAGGATTTCACAGGTCATTTTTTACACATTTTGATTTCAAACTACTTACCACACATTAGGGCCTCTAGAATGCCAGGGCAGTATAACTACCCCACAATGGACCCCATTTTGGAAAGAAGACACCCCAAGGTATTTCGTGATGGGCATAGTGAGTTCATGGAAGTTTTTATTTTTTGTCACAAGTTAGTGGAATATGAGACTTTGTAAGAAAAAAAAAAAAAGAAAACAATCATCATTTTCCGCTAACTTGTGACAAAAAATAAAAAATTCTAGGAACTCGCCATGCCCCTCACGGAATACCTTGAATATCTTCTTTCCAAAATGGGGTCACTTGTGGGGTAGTTATACTGCCCTGGCATTTTAGGGGCCCGAATGCGTGAGAAGTAGTTTGAAATCAAAATCTGTAAAAAATGCCCTGTGAAATCCGAAAGGTGCTCTTTGGAATGTGGGCCCATTTGCCCACCTAGGCTGCAAAAAAGTGTCACACATCTGGTATTACCGTACTCAGAAGAAGTAGGGCAATGTGTTTTGGGGTGTCTTTTTACATATACCCATGCTGGGTGAGAGAAATATCTCGGCAAAAGACAACTTTTCCCATTTTTTTATACAAAGTTGGCATTTGACCAAGATATTTATCTCACCCAGTATGGGTATATGTAAAATGACACCCCAAAACACATTGCCCAACTTCCCCTGAGTGCGGAGATACCACATGTGTGACACTTTTTTGCAGCCTGGATGCGCAAAGGGGCCCAAATTCCTTTTATGAGGGCATTTTTAGACATTTGGATCCCAGACTCCTTCTCACGCTTTAGGGCCCCTAAAATGCCAGGGCAGTATAAATACCCCACATGTGACCCCATTTTGGAAATAAGACACCCCAAGGTATTCAATGAGGGGCATGGCGAATTCATAGAAAAATATTTTTTTTTGGCACAAGTTAGCGGAAATTGATTTATTGAATTTTTTTCTCACAAAGTCTCCCTTTCCGCTAACTTGGGACAAAAATTTCAATCTTTCATGGACTCAATATGCCCCTCACGGAATACCTTGGGGTGTCTTATTTCCGAAATGGGGTCACATGTGGGGTATTTATATTGCCCTGGCATTTTAGGGGCCCTAAAGCGTGAGAAGAAGTCTGGAATATAAATGTCCAAAATTTTTTACGCATTTGGATTCCGTGAGGGCTATGGGGAGTTCATGTGAGATTTTATTTTTTGACACAAGTTAGTGGAATATGAGACTTTGTAAGAAAACAAAAATAAAAAAAATAAAAAAACAATTTCCGCTAACTTGTGCCCAAAAAATGTCTGAATGGAGCCGACAGGGGGGTGATCAATGACAGGGGGGTGATCAGGGAGTCTATATGGGGTGACCCCCCCTGTCATTGATCACCCCCCTGTAAGGCTCCATTCAGACGTCCGTATGTGTTTTGCGGATCCGATCCATGTATCCGTGGATCTGTAAAAAACATATGGACGTCTGAATGAAGCCTTACAGGGGGGTGATCAATGACAGGGGGGTGATCAGGGAGTCTATATGGGGTGATCACCCCCCTGTCATTGATCACCCCCCTGTAAGGCTCCATTCAGACGTCCGTATGTGTTTTGCGGATCCAATCCATGTATCCGTGGATCCGTAAAAAACATATGGACGTCTGAATGGAGCCTTACAGGGGGGTGATCAATGACAGGGGGGTGATCAATGACAGGGGGGTGATCAGGGAGTCTATATGAGGTGATCACCCCCCTGTAAGGCTCCATTCAGACGTCTGTATGTGTTTTGCGGATCCGATCCATGTATCCGTGGATCTGTAAAAAACATACGGATGTCTGAATGGAGCCTTACAGGGGGGTGATCAATGACAGGGGGGTGATCAATGACAGGGGGGTGATCAGGGAGTCTATATGGGGTGATCACCCCCCTGTCATTGATCACCCCCCTGTAAGGCTCCATTCAGACGTCCGTATGTGTTTTGCGGATCCGATCTATGTACCCGTGGATCCGTAAAAAACATACGGATGTCTGAATGGAGCCTTACAGGGGGGTGATCAATGACAGGGGGGTTATCAATGACAGGGGGGTGATCAGGGAGTCTATATGGGGTGATCACCCCCCTGTAAGGCTCCATTCAGACGTCTGTATGTGTTTTGCGGATCCGATCCATGTATCTGTGGATCCGTAAAAAACATACGGACGTCTGAATGGAGCCTTACAGGGGGGTGATCAATGACAGGGGGGTGATCAATGACAGGGGGATGATCAGGGAGTCTATATGGGGTGATCCCCCCCTGTCATTGATCACCCCCCTGTAAGGCTCAATTCAGACGTCCATATGTGTTTTGCGGATCCGATCCATGTATCCGTGGATCCGTAAAAAACATACGGACGTCTGAATGGATCCTTACAGTGGGGTGATCAATGACAGGGGGGTGATCAGGGAGTCTATATGGGGTGATCATCCCCCTGTAAGGCTCCATTCAGACGTCTGTATGTGTTTTGCGGATCCGATCCATGTATCCGTGGATCCGTAAAAAACATACGGACGTCGGAATGGAACCTTACAGGGGGGTGATCAATGACAGGGGGGTGATCACGGAGTCTATATGGGGTGATCACCCCCCTGTCATTGATCACCCCCCTGTAAGGCTCCATTCAGACGTCCGTATGTGTTTTGCGGATCCGATCCATGTATCCGTGGATCCGTAAAAAACATACAGACGTCTGAATGGAGCCTTACAGGGTGGTGATCAATGACAGGGGGGTGATCAATGACAGGGGGGTGATCAGGGAGTCTATATGGGGTGATCAGGGGTTCATAAGGGGGTTAATAAGTGACGAGGGGGTAGTGTAGTGTGGTGCTTGGTGCTACTTATTACAGAGCTGCCTGTGTCCTCTGGTGGTCGATCCAAGCAAAAGGGACCACCAGAGGACCAGGTAGCAGGTGTATTAGACGCTGTTATCAAAACAGCGTCTAATATACCTGTTAGGGGTTAAAAAAATCGCATCTACAGCCTGCCATCGAACGATCGCCGCTGGCAGGCTGCAGATCCACTCGCTTACCTTCCGATCCTGTGAACGCGCGCGCCTGTGTGCGCGCGTTCACAGGAAATCTCGCGTCTCGCGAGATGACGCACGGATGCGTCCAGGAGGAATGAATCGACCGCCTCCAGGAGGCGGTCCGGAGGCGGTTAATCCCTGTTACGTTCCCTATAAGGGGACGTGTATATGGAATCGATTTTTAGGAACCGGGAGATGCAAAAAGATGCTTGGTCGGTCCTCCTACTTCAAATTTGGGGCACTGCGCGTGCAATCTAATGTGCCACCAGATATGAGTGGTGTATTAAGTAGTACTATTCTTATAAGTTTAATCCCTGTTACGTCCCCTATCAGGGGACGTGTATGGAATAGATTTTAGACAACCGCAAAGAATTGTCAATAGTTGACACACTCATGACATAAATTTTATACCTCTATGCGTCAATCTTGGTGTAGTTATGACTGTGCTCGTGCGCACGTTTGGGAGATTGCAGGCGATGGGGGGTTTTCAAAGCCTATGGTCGTGCTGAGGTAGTTCAGTGACAGTTAAGTGACCCAGAAAACAATGATTCTGCAGTGTGGGCCCATTGTTGGCCTAGTAGGCTTTAATGATCACCTTAGATGATCACAAAGAAAATTAATGTTTTTTCTATGCAAAATTATCCAGCCGATCGCTTTTGGTCTGTTCACAATGAAGCAACGACCTTATCATCTGGGGTGTGCCAACATTGCCATTGCCAACACACTCATAGAGGTGGTTGCTTTATTGTGATACGCAAGCCCCTTCACCACAACAAGGTAACGATCATGAAGGGGAATTGACACATGTATGTGCCTTATATTTTGTTTGGTTTTTGAAGCCACAGTGCAGCACCAGAGGCCAGAAAAATTAGGCATGTACACATGCCTGAAAAATTAGGTATTGTTGCAGCCGGGCCAGAAAAATTTATATTTGTTTCCCAGGCAGAAAGTGCCCTAAAACATTGCGGCTTTAACCCTAGTTACTGGCGGATAAGTCACGCAAGTCATCCGGCATTCAGAGATAAAAATACAGCAGCGTGTGGACCATTTTTAGCCCAAGACAGCTCATCTAATCAGGCCTTTTTTAGTCGAATGTATCGCCCACTGTCAGTCCCTTCGGGATCCATCCCTCATTCATCTTAATAAAGGTGAGGTAATCTAGACTTTTTTGACCTTGGCGACTTCTCTTCTCAGTGACAATACCTCCTGCTGCACTGTAGGTCCTTTCTGACAGGACACTTGAAGCGGGGCAGGCCAGAAGTTCTATCGCAAATTGGGATAGCTCAGGCCACAGTTCAAGCTTGCACACCCAGTAGTCAAGGGGTTCATCGCTCTTCAAAGTGTCGATATCTGCAGTTAAGGCGAGGTAGTCTGCTACCTGTCGGTCGAGTCGTTCTCTGAGGGTGGACCCCGAAGGGCTGTGGCGATGCGTAGGACTTAAAAAGCTCTGCATGTCCTCCATCAACAACACGTCTGTAAAGCGTCCTGTCCTTGCCGGCATGGTCGTGGGAGGAGGAGGATTACTTTCACCTCTTCCCCTGTTCGATTCCCGTTGTGCTGTGACATCACCCTTATACGCTGTGTAAAGCATACTTTTTAATTTATTTTGAAACTGCTGCATCCTTTCCGATTTGCGGTAATTCAGTAACATTTCAGGCACTTTCTGCTTATACTGGGGGTCTAGTAGCGTGGCCACCCAGTACAGGTCGTTCTCCTTCAGCCTTTTTATACGAGAGTCCCTCAACAGGCACGACAGCATGAAAGACCCCATTTGCACAAGGTTGGATGCCGAGCTACTCATGTCCCGTTCCTCGTCCTCAGTGATCTCACTGAAGGTATGTTCTTCCCCCCAGCCACGTACAACACCATGGGTACCAGATAGGTGACAATGAGCACCCTGGGATGCCTGTTGTGGTTGGTCTTCCTCCTCCTCCTCGAAGCCACATTCCTCCTCTGACTCCTCTTCCTCACAATCCTCTTCCAGCGTTGCCGCAGGTCCAGCAAGCGATGCTGATAAGGCTGTTTCTGGTGGTGATGGTGACCACAACTCTTCCTCTTCACGCTCATCTACGGCCTGATCCAGCACTCTTTGCAGGGCACGCTCCAGGAAGAAAACAAATGATATGATGTCGCTGATGGTGCCTTCGGTGTGACTGACTAGGTTTGTCACCTCCTCAAAAGGACGCATGAGCCTACAGGCATTGCGCATGAGCGTCCAGTAACGTGGCAAAAAAATTCCCAGCTCCGCAGAGGCTGTCCTAGCACCCCGGTCATACAAATACTCGTCGTTGACTGCTTTTTTTTGTTGGAGCAGGCGGTCGAACATTAGGAGTGTTGAATTCCAACGTGTCGGGCTGTCGCAAATCAAGCGCCTCACTGGCATGTTGTTTCGCCGCTCGATATCTGAAAAGTGCGCCATGGCCGTGTAAGAACGCCTGAAATGGCCACACACCTTCCTGGCCTGCTTCAGGATATCCTGTAAGCCTGCGTACTTATGCACAACGCTTTGTACGATCAGATTACACACATGTGCCATGCACGGCACATGTGTCAACTTGCCCAAATTCAATGCCGCCAACAAATTGCTTCCGTTGTCACACACCACTTTGCCGATCTCCAGTTGGTGCGGAGTCAGCCACTGATCCACCTGTGCGTTCAGGGCAGACAGGAGTGCTGGTCCGGTGTGACTCTCTGCTTTCAGGCAAGTCAACCCCAAGACGGCGTGACACTGCCATATCCGGGATGTGGAATAGCCCCTGGGGAGCTGGGGGGGGTGCCGTTGATGTGGAGCAAGGCGCAGCAGCAGAAGAGGACTCAGCCGAGGAGGTTATGGAAGAGGATGGAGTAGGAGGAGTAGAGGAGGTGGCAGCCGTCAGCAGGTTTACCCAATGCGCAGTGTAGGTGATATACCTGCCCTGACCGTGCTTTGCAGACCAGGTATCAGTGGTCAGATGGACCCTTGCCCCAACACTGTGTGCCAGACATGCCATTACTTTCTTTTGCACAATCGAGTACAGGTTGGGGATTGCCTTTTGTGCAAAGAAATTTCGGCCGGGTACCTTCCACTGCGGTGTCCCAATAGCTACAAATTTTTTGAACACCTCAGACTCCACCAGCTTGTATGGTAAAAGCTGGCGGGCTAAGAGTTCAGACAAACCAGCTGTCAGACGCCAGGCAAGGGGGTGACTTTGTGACATTGGCTTCTTACGCTCAAACATGTCCTTGACAGACACCTGACTGTGGGCAGATGAGCAGGAACTGCTCAAGGTGAGAGACGTAGTGGCGGATGGTTGAGAGGGGGCAAGGAGGACAGCAGTGGTTGACGTGGCTGAAGATGCTGGACCAGGAGGAGGATGGCGGCTTTGAGTTTGTGTGCTGCTTGTACTCATGTGTTGATCCCATAGGCATTTGTGATGTGCGATCATGTGCCTTCGCAAAGCAGTTGTACCTAGGTGGGTGTTGGACTTCCCACGACTCAGTTTCTTTTGGCACAGGTTGCAAATGGCATCGCTGTTATTAGAGGCAGACACACAAAAAAAATGCCACACTGCTGAGCTCTGCAATGATGGCATTCTGGTGGTGGCAACAGCATGCGTTGATTGGAGTGCTGTCTGGCTGACCCCGGGTGCCGATGCATGCTGTCTGACTGTGCCACTAGCTCCTTGCGACGACCTCCCCCTGCTTCCAACTCGTCTCCTCCTCCTCTCTGTCTCCCCATCTGAACTTTCCCCCTGTTCTTCTTCTCTTCGAACGGGCACCCACGTGACATCCACGGACACATCGTCATCATCAACCACTTCACTTGTATCTGACAACTCAGCAAAGGAAGCAGCAGCGGGTACAACATCATCATCATCACACTGTACGTCCATGTGTGTAATGCTGCCTGACTGAGACATATCCCTGTTATCTACATCTTCTGGCAATAATGATTGCGCATCACTCATTTCTTCCAACTGATGTGTAAAAAACTCCTCTGACAGATCAAGTGAAGCGGCTGTGGTGCTAGTGTTGGTGGTGGCGGCAGGCGGGCGAGTGGTAACTTGAGAGGTGCCCGAAGCTGAACTGGAGGAGGATGGTACGTCAAGGTTCCGAGTGGAAGCTGTAGAAGATTGTAGAAGTGTGTTAGCCAGTCAACTATGTCCTCAGAACTTTTCGAGTTCAGGGTACGTGGCCTCTGAACACTGGGCATTATTCTAGGGTCAAAGGGAATCACAGCACCACGACCACGACGGCCCCTGCGGGGTGGCCTGTCTCTGCCTGTCATTTTTTTTTGATTAGTTAAGTTGTACTATGCGTGCAAGCTACTGTGACACCAGAAATGAGTTGCGCTGAAGTGACACTATGGACTTTCAGCTGGGCCTTAAACACACAAACACGTGTGTGCAACTGACTGCTATTTATTCACAGTCAAAATTGTTGTTTTTCTTTAAATGTAATCGAATGTGACACCAGATATGAGTTGCGCTGGTGACACTATGCACTTGTAGGACATGAAACACACGCGCGTGCCGTCAACTGACTGCTATTATATTACAGTCAAAAAAGTTTTTGTTTTTTTAAAATGCAAGCTACTGTGACACCAGATATGAGTGGTGGCACTGGGCAAGTGGGCACAGTATACGCTGTGAGCCTGACACACACGCTGGCAGGCAGGCAACTGCAATTAGATTACACAGGGAAAAAAAAGCAGAATGATGTTCTAGCTCTAAAAAGGTTTTTTTGGGGTGCTGTCCTTACAGCAGAGATCAGATGAGTCTTTCAGGACTGTAGTGGACACTGAATACACTAGCCTAGCTATCGATTTCCCTATTAAATCAGCAGCAGCTACACTGTCCCTCCTCTCACTAAGAATGCAGCTTCCGAATGAATCTAAAATGGATGCTGTCCAGGAGGTGGGAGGGTCTGGGAGGGAGGATATGATGCTGATTAGCTGGAATGTGTCTGCTGACTGTGAGGTACAGGGTCAAAGTTTACACAATGATGACGATTAGGGGGCGGTCCGAACATCGCATATGTTCGCCCGCCGCGGCGAACGCGAACAAGCTATGTTCGCCGGGAACTATTCGGCGAATAGTTCGGGACATCTCTATATATATTACGAATTGGTAAAATTTGCAATTTTGTTTCGTCGGCGCACGATGTTAATAGCATGTATGTATGGTCCATGGAAAAACTCTATCACATGCACATAGCACATCAATTTTTCTGCCACTAAATATATACCACAGACTATATAACACACACACAATATATATAGAGATTCTATTTTTTGACCAAGAGCTTTCTTAGTCTAAATGTAAGGGTTTGCCGGTTCATTTTGCGTTACACAGGGTGCACCCCGGTGAGGCGAACCAGCTATACAACACATACGGTACCGTGCCTTAACAAGACAGGTACATCTCAGCTTACTTGGGCAATATCTGATTTGTCAAAGCCCACACACATAGAATCGCAATAGAATCAAGATTCTTAACAGTAACATGAAAATGTAAATTTGGCTTTCAAATTATTATTATTTTTTTTCGGATATATGTTTAATATGTTGTATACTAAAAATGTTTTGAGTATATGCTTTCATCTTTATCCATCAGCAATTTCTTCTTCGGGGATATGACCGGACCAGGAAAAGAAAGGACAAAATGGAAATAGTACTCTCTCTTCAATCTGAATTATATGCAAAATATGGAATGCGGCATAAAATACCAGCCATCCCAAAAAATTGGTGTGACATCAAGCGGCAACACTATGATCGAGTAGTAGAGTATAGTATGCAAAAATGCTTAAATGAATTTGGTCCCTCTCTCTACAACACTCTGTAATGTATTTATACAGTAATGCTGCTAATCCGTACAGACGTAGTTGGGTTAACACATTACCTCTTAACTCAAATTTATTAACGCATCACGTTAATAAAATCCATTAAAAAAAAATCTTGATGCATAACATTTCATTTAGTTTACATAACATGTCTCATAAAGCATGTGCGTTAACTTTACCACATCCGTATTTTATCCTTTTACAAATTATTACTTAATACCGGTTTTGACATGTACAAAATCATCCGGTTGCGTCATACATCTCACCCTCGCTGTGATTGCATACATATATAGAGTTATACACAGTGCGGTACCGATGTATTATATCACCGGATGATTTCATACGTTTCACACACACATAAATATATATATGTCTCGTTTATATATACATCAACAGAAAACATCTTTCAGTATTCAGTATATTACAGAGTGTATGTGTATATATATATATATATATATATATATATATACACTCACCTAAAGAATTATTAGGAACACCATACTAATACGGTGTTGGACCCCCTTTTCCTTCAGAACTGCCTTAATTCTACGTGGCATTGATTCAACAAGGTGCTGATAGCATTCTTTAGAAATGTTGGCCCATATTGATAGGATAGCATCTTGCAGTTGATGGAGATTTGAGGGATGCACATCCAGGGCACGAAGCTCCCGTTCTACCACATCCCAAAGATGCTCTATTGGGTTGAGATCTGGTGACTGTGGGGGCCATTTTAGTACAGTGAACTTATTGTCATGTTCAAAAAAACCAATTTGAAATGATTCGAGCTTTGTGACATGGTGCATTATCCTGCTGGAAGTAGCCATCAGAGGATGGATACATGTTCTCATTCTGTTTACGCCAAATTCGGACTCTACCATTTGAATGTCTCAACAGAAATCGAGACTCGTCAGACCAGGCAACATTTTTCCAGTCTTCAACAGTCCAATTTTGGTGAGCTCGTGCAAATTGTAGCCTCTTTTTCCTATTTGTAGTGGAGATGAGTGGTACCCGGTGGGGTCTTCTGCTGTTGTAGCCCATCCGCCTCAAGGTTGTGCGTGTTGTGGCTTCACAAATGCTTTACTGCATACCTCGGTTGTAACGAGTGGTTATTTCAGTCAACGTTGCTCTTCTATCAGCTTGAATCAGTCGGCCCATTCTCCTCTGACCTCTAGCATCCACAAGGCATTTTCGCCCACAGGACTGCCGCATACTGGATGTTTTTCCCTTTTCACACCATTCTTTGTAAACCCTAGAAATGGTTGTGCGTGAAAATCCCAGTAACTGAGCAGATTGTGAAATACTCAGACCGGGCCGTCTGGCACCAACAACCATGACACGCTCAAAATTGCTTAAATCACCTTTCTTTCCCATTCTGACATTCAGTTTGGAGTTCAGGAGATTGTCTTGACCAGGACCACACCCCTAAATGCATTGAAGCAACTGCCATGTGATTGGTTGACTAGATAATTGCATTAATGAGAAATAGAACAGGTGTTCCTAATAATTCTTTAGGTGAGTGTATATATATACAGGTGAAACTCGAAAAAGTAGAATATAATGCAAAAGTCCATTTATTTCAGTAATGCAAATTAAAAGGAGTTGCATTAATGCAGCTTAAAATTAGAATTTTGTGAAAAGGTTCAATATTCTAGGCTCAAAGTGTCACACTCTAGTCAGTTAATTAATCCATATCCCCTGAGCAAAGGGTACCTCAAAATTGTGACTTTGGGGTTTCATAAACTGTAAGCCATAATCATCCAAATTATTCACCTATTAAGTTGCATTACTGAAATAAATGAACTTTGCACGATATTCAAATTTTTCGAGTTTCACCTGTGTGTATATATATACTGTATATATACAGTTGCAAGAAAAAGTATGTGAACCCTTTGGAATGATAGGGATTTCTGCACAAATTGGTCATAAAATGTGATCTGATCTTCATCTAAGTCACAACAATAGACAATCACAGTCTGCTTTAACTAATAACACACAAATAATTAAATGTTACCATGTTTTTATTGAACACACCATGTAAACATTCACAGTGCAGGTGGAAAAAGTATGTGAACCCCTGGATTTAAACACTGGTTGAACCTCCTTTGGCAGCAATAACTTCAACCAAACGTTTCCTGTAGTTGCAGATCAGACGTGCACAACGGTCAGGAGTAATTCTTGACCATTCCTCTTTACAGAACAGTTTCAGTTCAGCAATATTCTTGGGATGTCTGGTGTGAATCGCTTTTTTGAGGTCATGCCACAGAATCTCAATCGGGTTGAGGTCAGGACTCTGACTGGGCCACTCCAGAAGGCGTATTTTCTTCTGTTTAAGCCATTATGTTGTTGATTTACTTCTATGCTTTGGGTCGTTGTCCTGTTGCAACATTCATCTTCTGTTGAGCTTCAGCTGGTGGACAGATGGCCTTAAGTTCTCCTGCAAAATGTCTTAAAAAACTTGGGAATTCATTTTTCCTTCAATGATAGCAATCCATCCAGGCCCTAAAGCAGCAAAGCAGCCCCAAACCATGATGCCCCCATTACCATACTTCACATTTGGGATGAGGTTTTTTATGTTGGCGTGTTGTGCCTCTTTTTCTCCACACACAGTGTTGTGTGTTTCTTCCAAACAACTCAACTTTGGTTTCATCTGTCCACAGAATATTTTGCCAGTACTGCTGTGGAACATCCAGGTGCTCTTGTGCAAACTGTAAATGTGCAGCAATATTTTTTTGGGACTGTAGTGGCTTCCTCTGTGGTATCCTCATATGAAATCCATTCTTGTTTAGTGTTTTACGTATCGTAGATTCGCTAACAGGGATGTTAGCATATACCAGAGACTTTTGTAAGTCTTTAGCTGACACTCTAGGATTCTTCTTCACATCATTGAGCAGTTTGCACTGTGCTCTTGCAGTTATCTTTACAAGACGGCCACTCCTAGGGAGAGTAGCAGCAGTGCTGAACTTTCTCCATTTATAGACAATTTGTCTTACTGTGGACTGATGAACAGCAAGACTTTTGGAGATACTTTTATAACCCTTTCCAGCCCTATGCAAGTCAACAATTCTTAATCATAGGTTTTCTGAGAGCTCTTTTGTGCGAGGCATCATTCACATCAGGCAATGCTTCTTGTGAAAAGCAAACCCAGAACTGGTGTGTGTTTTTTATAGGGCAGCTGTAACCAACACAATCTCATCTCATTGATTGGACTCCAGTTGGCTGACACCTCACTCCAATTAGCTCTTGGAGATGTCATTAGTCTAGGGGTTCACATACTTTTTCCATCTGCACTGTAAATGTTTACATGGTGTGTTCAATAAAAACATGGTAACATTTAATTCTTTGTGTGTTATTAGTTTAAGCAGACTGTGATTGTCTATTGTTGTGACTTAGATGAAGATCAGATCACATTTTATGACCAATTTGTGCAGAAATCCATATCATTCCAAAGGGTTCACATACTTTTTCTTGCAACTGTATATATTTATATACACACACACACCAGTAAATTCACCTCATAAACCAATAATGCAATGCTATATGAGAGGTTAAGATTGTAATAGGGGAAGGTATGGGAGATCAGACATTAGTGATGTAAACTGTTGATTTTACATGGAAGACTAACATTAACCGCTGAATAGACCTGCGATAAACTGTGGATAAATAGAATTTAACAAGTCCGTTTACCAGTCACCACCTATCGGCAAGCGAGTTTAACCCCCCTTCTAATAAGTGACTGTGACAACTAAGTCAACAGGGGGGGAGGGCGGGCAGGCTGCAGATTATGAATATGTGGCTTGACAGACAGTATAACGCTGGCAGCCACCAAAAGTAACTTATCCAACATAACAACATCCAATAACCCCTTATCTAATTGCAGAACTGTTGTTTAGTTCCCCTAACCGTAAATAACCCAGCCACAATACCCTATAGCACATCCTCCTAACAAATCCCCTGTTACCTCATCGTATCTTGTAACTTCGAATAGTTCTACCCATCTATAACACTTGTTTTGGCATATTATAAAACCACAAATTGAGGAAAATACACTATGTGGATAATCATAATCCCAAGCAGATCAATACATCTCAGAATTTCTTGATCTATTACTTTGTTATGAATTCTGAGTTTTTGGTCTAAATTCTTAACATTATGTGATTATTTACAGGGCTTCCCGTTCCATCGACAAAACAACGAAGACCCAAAAGGCCTGTTGTGAACGTGGTGCAGGTGTCGATGGACGAAGAGTCGGAGGAGCAGTCGGAGGGTGAGCAGGCCGGACCCTCTGCAAATGTCTTGGCCAGTTCCCCCCCTGATGTCTGCAATTCCTTCCCTGATGTTTGCACTTCCCCCCTGATGAGTCGGAGGAGCAGTCGGAGGGAGAGCAGGCCGGACCCTCTGTCTACACTCCCCCCCCCCCCCCCCGATGTATGCACAATGGTGGAAGTCGAGGCCAAGGAGGCCAGACCTTCTCATCCACCAGAATCTAACCACACAGGTCAAGAAGAAGAGGAGGAGGGAGAGGTGGTCTACACCCCCCACCAGGAGGGAAAATATGTGCACACATCAAAATAACATGCATCACATGATCCCCCCACCCCCCTTCAACTCTGGAGCTAAAATGCACATGTGTAAGAAATCTAAACTATAGCCGACCTTAGTTAACATGGCTGCCTGTTTACCTGAGCAGCCTTTGCACCCTGATTAGCAAGCGACTACGCCTGGGGCCCGGGGGTTTGTTGTTACATAATAGTACGTCCCTGTGCGTTCAGTCACTTCCCGCTGCGGCTTACTAGTAAATTGGCCAGTTGGTAATTGTTTATAAATGCCTACAATGAGGGGGTCAACATAAACTACCTTACTATAAAGAAACAGAAATGCACCTTTCCATTAGGTGCATGACCGTTGTTTAGGTCCGCATCCGAGCCGCAGTTTTTACAGTTTGGATATGGACCAATTCCATGGTGCAGAAAAAGATGCGGTCTGCAATCCGTGTGCTGTCCCCATCCGTAGCTCCGTTATGTGGTGCCTAGAAAAAATATTACCTGTCCTATTGTTGTCCATTTTGCGGAAAAGAATATGCAGTTATTGAAATGGCTGTCTGGGCAGTTACGCTAATTGCATAACGCACAGGGAAGCCTTACGGGTTTTTCAGATACACCA
Organism: Bufo bufo; assembly: GCF_905171765.1. NCBI lineage: Eukaryota > Metazoa > Chordata > Amphibia > Anura > Bufonidae > Bufo > Bufo bufo. Next base: position 449,849,560 of record NC_053390.1, on the reverse strand, counting down.
TTTACAGGCCATGCAAAATACACAACGGTCATGTGCATGTAGCCTAAGGCCCCTTGCACACGATCGTATGCCCTCCGAGACATACGGTCCATGAGCATGCCATATGTCCCGGAGCGGCATACAACGTGCGCACGGGAGCGCGCAGCATCATAGGTTACTATTCCAATAATGTATATTAACCATAGGTAACTATTGATGCTGTGCACATCGGCCACCCGCAGGACGATTGTCCTGCACTCATATGAACACAGGACTATAGTTCCACGGGCGGCCGATGCGGAGAGTATCATAGTAACCTCTGCTGTTGTGCGCTCCTATGTGCACGATGTATGCCACTCCGGGACATATGGCATGCTTATGGACCGTATGTCTCGAAGGGCATATGGTCATGTGCAAGTGGCGTAAGTGTCTAAAGCAGCTAAAAAATATAAACTACCCAAAAAAATAACATTAAACTGTATCCGAACTATCGCTAATCCAAAAAACACTATAATGACCATAGACATGTGTAACCTCAGTATTTTAATGTAAATCTGAAGTGTTTATACACCTACTCCACACAATGCACTAATTGTCTGCTAAACTAAATTGCATTAATATATATATATTTTTTTAAACATACAGTAATCAATAAATGCCATAAACAAATGGCCAAGTTCCAGAAGGAGCATCAAAATGATCTATTGGCTCTCCATAAGCTGCTGCGGCAGGTTTCGAAGAAGATTCAGAAGATGGATAAGAGAAACCGTCAAATAATTAAGGAAATAGTGGATTTCCATGAAAAATAACAAAGTAGCCCGAAAGGACAGTTATTGATAAAATGTTGTTAATTGTTATTGTTAAAATGTTGTTAAAAATATTGATCTGCCACAGAATTGATGTGCCCGATCTTGAAAGTTCTAGCAGTCGGAGGAACGCGCCGTGTCGTGTGTAGCTAATTTTGTACTTCTTTTTCTTGTTGTTTAAAAAAACACATATTTATTGAAACAAACATTTTAGAAATTCAAATAGTGTATTTTTTTTCATGTTAGCCCATTCCTGCTCCACACTTACAACATTATGCTGTCAGAGGTGTCTTGGTTTATTTTTGGTGTTGTCCTTGTGGGGGCCTATTCCTGGGAACACATTCCTGCTGCACACTTCTAACCTGCTGCTGGCTGTCGTGCTGAGTTAGGCCGAGCTATGTGTAGGCCTTATATTGGACCCTTAACTTCTACCTGATGCTGAAGTCTGTTCTGACCCTGATGACTTAAGTGTGGGCCTTATACTCCACCGTTACCAATACTTGCTGTTGTAGGTCCTGACACTGCTGGGTTATCTGTGGGCCTTATACTCCACTGTTACCGATACTTGCTGTTGTAGGTCCTGACACTGCTGAGTTAAGTGTAGGGCGTAGACTACAGTGTTACCATGTACCTACTGCTGTCTGTCCTGATCAAGATGAGTTTGACCCTGGAATAAAGGGGCCTTACAATTAAATTATAAAATTACACCATAACATTACATTATAAAAAACAAAAGCACGCGTTAAAAAACTGAATAAAGGTATTTATTACAAACATAATAACAAAACATGCCTCTAGGGCAACTTTTTGAGCTCCGTTAATATCTCGTCCATTTTTTGAAATTGGAGAAGGTGCTTTTGCTCCATGTCCCACGCCTTCTTATTGACTCGATGCTGCAGCTTTTTCATTTCCAGCATGTCTGTCTTATATCCTTTTTTAATTTCTTCCAAGTGCTTTATGCACTTGTTCACTACTGAAAAAAAAAAAATAATAATTTATTTCAATTACGGTTACTTACAAGACATTTAGTGCATTGTGTGTAGTATGTGTTTAAACACTTCCGATATACATCTAAAAACAATAACTATAGATCTTTACGTTAATTATATTTTGGTTTGCTTAGTGATACTTCGGATAGAGTATAATGTTATTTATTTGGTTAGTTAATTTTTTTTTGGTAGTTTACAGAGTATGTCGCATATTTTTTTTTTCCTATTACACTAGTTTCTGTTGTCCCCTCATTGTTGCCACTTTTAACCACTTCACGGCCGGCCATTAAGAGTAGGCCTCAGCGGGATGTGACTTGACGCAGAGGGACAGTCTATTACGGACCAACAGACACCCTTCTCCCAGGCATAAACGTTTGTGAACCGGGGTGCAAATGCTGCTCAGCTAAACAGGCAGCCATGTTAACTAAGGGCTGTTATTTTTCAGATTCATTACAGATGTGCATTGCAGCTCCGGAGATGCAGGGTGGTGGGGGGATCGTGGGATGCTTGTGAATATGTTATGTATACCGAATTATAGTAATGTGTGCACAAATTTACCCTCCTGGTGGGGGGTGTAGACCACCTCTTCCTCCTCCTCTTCTTGAGCTGGGGGGCGGAATCTGGTGGCTGGGAAGTTCAGGCCTCCTCCATTTGAACTTCCTCCGTAGCACAAATATCAGGAGGGGAAGTGGCCTCAACATTTTCTGAGGGTACGGCATCTTCTCCCTCCGACTGCTCCTCACACTCCTCCTCCTCCATGGAAACCTCCTCTAATTTTTTTTTGTTTTTTTTGTGTTGGCGGACAGAGGGAACGGGCTGACCTGTAATAATGACACAATGTTAAGAATTTAGACAAACAACTCAGAAATCATAACAAAGGTAAAGATCAAGAAATTCCTATATGGAGGAATCTGCATGGGATTACTTATTATCCCAATAGTGGATTTCCCTCATTTTGTTGGTAAATAACAATCCAAAACCAGTGTTATAGATGGGTAGAACTAGTCTAGGTTACAAGGTAGGATGAGGTAACAGTGGATTTGTTAGGAAGGTGTCCTTTAGGGTATTGTGACTGGGTTATTGAAGTTTAGGGAAACCAAACAACAGTTCGGAAATTAGATACGGGGGTTATTGGATAGTGTTATGTTGGGTATATCATTTTTTGTAAAGAGAAAAAGCTTGGTGTACAGTCACAAATAAGCAGCGGAACCCTTATCCAGGAGTAGGTTCAGTCTCCTTAAAACAGTCAAATCCACAAGCAATTTCAGGGACCGCGCTGATATCAGCAGTTTAAGACACAGTGCAGACTCGACACTCGATCCAACAGATGGTTGTTCACATTCCATTCCTATGGACCGTTCCTGCAGCATCTTGCCACCAACCGAAAGTTTCAATACATAGCACTAATACCTTCACAAAGAAAAGAAGCACATGGCGCAATACCCAAGTGGTAAAGTAAGTATACAATTTATTGTACTTACAAAATTCAAGGAGTAAAAAGCATTTCAAAAAAAGCATTTCATAAAAACGCGCCCGACCCATGTTTCGCCTTAGGCTTCGTCAGGGGCTGAGGGAATGTACTCCCTCAGAACAAGTGTTATATATCCTTCCATGATTGCTCCGGGACAGCACCCCACCCCCGTAACATCCGGAGGGAGGTAACATATGTTAAATCAGGAATACTTAAAAAAACATCACTTTTACAAAAATGTCACATATAATGATACCCTAAAACCAATACATTTCCAGTACTCCAGTACTTTTAAAAAAAAAAACTTTTTTTTTTCTTTCCTCCTTCTCCATTCCTCTTTTTATTTTTTTTTATTTTTTTTTCACAAACTACGCAACCTGCACTTATGACATACAGGCTGCCTTAATATCCCATTCAATGTTAAGGCCATGTGGTAGGAGGGTACCCATCTCATATATCCACTCTGCTTCTCCTTTATTTATTTGTTTTACGGGATCACCCCCTCTCCAATGTCTACGCACCAATTCCCAATTTTTGGTGTACTTATCGGCGCTGCAGATCCACCAAGCGACGTAAGTATAGGTCGCTTCACAGTTAAAATGTCCACAAGTTTGTTGATCGCGCTGCCTTTCTGAGTGCAAAAGTTCCAATCCCAGACCCTCTTTTTTCTCCAATGCTCAGGTTGTTTCACTTTGTAGCCACACAAACGGTTACCAGAGGCTAGGTGCACTCATGTACACCTGCATCCTAGAGGGAAGTATTAGTACAAATAGTGAAGTTCCACCAGGTATTTATCGCAATCAGCAGGTTTTATTCTACTTACAAAAAGGTCTAAAATCTCAGTCATAAAAACAAGTCTTTTTCATCACAGATCCACCCGACCCGGGTTTCGCCAGTCCAGCTTCGTCAGGGGCGATGATGTCTTGCCCCACAGGTGCAGTATTTATTGAGTCACAACCCCTTTTAAGGGCTGCCCACAAATATACATATTTCTATGTTATTTTCTCCTTTTAGATGTTCACATAATGCCATAACTGACAACAGGTTTCAAAGCCTTTAGGCCACCTTCACACTTGCGTTCAGAGCGGATCCGTCTGGTGTCTGCACAGACGGATCCGCTCCAATAATGCAGACGATTGGTACTTTGACAATTCATATTTAAATGCTTTTTGTGGGATATTAAAAAATGCCATTTTATTGTGTAAGCCTCATCTAGTCTCGTACACAGCATAATAATGTAATCTCCATGACGCATCACAGCCCTTTTCGTGCCATACAGTAGGTGTTTGTGAGATTGTGCTTTTAGCACGACAGCGTCGCGCTGATACTCGGCAACATGGTGCCGAGATCTCGCACTCACTGGAATAGTGACAGCACATCCCAGCAAGCGCGTCATAGAAGCGACGGGAGATCCGACTTGGATTCCCGCCAATTCTACACGTGTGCGGCGTTTGTTATGAATCCTGAGGGGGAAGTCCCCGCCGGATTTTAAATAAAAATCCGGCCTGGGTCCCCCCCTCAGGAGCATACCGGGCCCTTAGGTCTGTTATGGGTTGTAAGGAGAGCCCCCCCTACGCCGAAAAAAACGGCGTAGGGGGTCCCCCTACAATCCATACCAGACCCGTATCCAAAGCACGCTACCCGGCCAGCCAGGAAGGGAGTGGGGACGAGCGAGCGCCCCCCCCCCCCCCCCCTCCTGAGCCGTACCAGGCTGCATGCCCTCAACATGGGGGGGTTGGGTGCTCTGGGGCAGGGGGCGCACTGTGGCCCCCCCACCTCAGAGCACCCTGTCCCCATGTTGATGAGGACAGGGCCCCTTCCCGACAACCCTGGCCGTTGGTTGTCGGGGTATGCGGGCGGGAGGCTTATCGGAATCTGGGAGCCCCCTTTAATAAGGGGGCCCCCAGATACCGGCCCCCCACCCTAAGTGAATGAGTATGGGGTACATCGTACCCCTACCCATTCACCTGCAAGAAAAGTGGTAAAAACACAAATAAACCACACAGTGTATTAAAATATTTTATTTTTCTGCTCTGGAGGCCGCCCCCTGTCTTCTTTATTAGCTCTTTTACCAGGGGGGGGCTCTTCTTCTTCCGCTATCCCGACGGGTCTTCTCCGCTATCCGGGGGGTCTTCTCAACTCTCCGGGGTTCTCCTTCTGTCTTCTCCGCTATCCGGGGGGGTCTTCTCAACTCTCCGGGGTTCTCCTTCTGTCTTCTCCGCTATCCGGGGGGGTCTTCTCAACTCTCCGGGGTTCTCCTTCTGTCTTCTCCTTCTGTCTTGTTGACTCGGCGCACCCCGGTTCTTCGTCTCGCGAGACGAAGAACCGGGGTGCGCCGAGTCTCGCGAGACGAAGAACCGGGGTGCGCCAAGTCAACAAGACAGAAGGAGAAGACAGAAGGAGAACCCCGGAGAGTTGAGAAGACCCCCCCCGGATAGCGGAGAAGACAGAAGGAGAACCCCGGAGAGTTGAGAAGACCCCCCCGGATAGCGGAGAAGACAGAAGGAGAACCCCGGAGAGTTGAGAAGACCCCCCGGATAGCGGAGAAGACCCGTCGGGATAGCGGAAGAAGAAGAGCCCCCCCCTGGTAAAAGAGCTAATAAAGAAGACAGGGGGCGGCCTCCGGAGCAGAAAAATAAAATATTTTAAT